>NC_064225.1:9739956-10386609 GCF_023101765.2 Spodoptera frugiperda | reverse complement strand
AACCTAACCTAACCCAACCTAACCTAACCTAACCTAACCTAACCTAACCTAACCTAACCTAACCTAACCTAACCTAACCTAACCTAACCTAACCTAACCTAACCTAACCTAACCTAACCTAACCTAACCTAACCTAACCTAACCTAACCTAACCTAACCTAACCTAACCTAACCTAACCTAACCTAACCTAACCTAACCTAACCTAACCTAACCTAACCTAACCTAACCTAACCTAACCTAACCTAACCTAACCTAACCTAACCTAACCTAACCTAACCTAACCTAACCTAACCTAACCTAACCTAACCTAACCTAACCTAACCTAACCTAACCTAACCTAACCTAACCTAACCTAACCTAACCTAACCTAACCTAACCTAACCTAACCTAACCTAACCTAACCTAACCTAACCTAACCTAACCTAACCTAACCTAACCTAACCTAACCTAACCTAACCTAACCTAACCTAACCTAACCTAACCTAACCTAACCTAACCTAACCTAACCTAACCTAACCTAACCTAACCTAACCTAACCTAACCTAACCTAACCTAACCTAACCTAACCTAACCTAACCTAACCTAACCTAACCTAACCTAACCTAACCTAACCTAACCTAACCTAACCTAACCTAACCTAACCTAACCTAACCTAACCTAACCTAACCTAACCTAACCTAACCTAACCTAACCTAACCTAACCTAACCTAACCTAACCTAACCTAACCTAACCTAACCTAACCTAACCTAACCTAACCTAACCTAACCTAACCTAACCTAACCTAACCTAACCTAACCTAACCTAACCTAACCTAACCTAACCTAACCTAACCTAACCTAACCTAACCTAACCTAACCTAACCTAACCTAACCTAACCTAACCTAACCTAACCTAACCTAACCTAACCTAACCTAACCTAACCTAACCTAACCTAACCTAACCTAACCTAACCTAACCTAACCTAACCTAACCTAACCTAACCTAACCTAACCTAACCTAACCTAACCTAACCTAACCTAACCTAACCTAACCTAACCTAACCTAACCTAACCTAACCTAACCTAACCTAACCTAACCTAACCTAACCTAACCTAACCTAACCTAACCTAACCTAACCTAACCTAACCTAACCTAACCTAACCTAACCTAACCTAACCTAACCTAACCTAACCTAACCTAACCTAACCTAACCTAACCTAACCTAACCTAACCTAACCTAACCTAACCTAACCTAACCTAACCTAACCTAACCTAACCTAACCTAACCTAACCTAACCTAACCTAACCTAACCTAACCTAACCTAACCTAACCTAACCTAACCTAACCTAACCTAACCTAACCTAACCTAACCTAACCTAACCTAACCTAACCTAACCTAACCTAACCTAACCTAACCTAACCTAACCTAACCTAACCTAACCTAACCTAACCTAACCTAACCTAACCTAACCTAACCTAACCTAACCTAACCTAACCTAACCTAACCTAACCTAACCTAACCTAACCTAACCTAACCTAACCTAACCTAACCTAACCTAACCTAACCTAACCTAACCTAACCTAACCTAACCTAACCTAACCTAACCTAACCTAACCTAACCTAACCTAACCTAACCTAACCTAACCTAACCTAACCTAACCTAACCTAACCTAACCTAACCTAACCTAACCTAACCTAACCTAACCTAACCTAACCTAACCTAACCTAACCTAACCTAACCTAACCTAACCTAACCTAACCTAACCTAACCTAACCTAACCTAACCTAACCTAACCTAACCTAACCTAACCTAACCTAACCTAACCTAACCTAACCTAACCTAACCTAACCTAACCTAACCTAACCTAACCTAACCTAACCTAACCTAACCTAACCTAACCTAACCTAACCTAACCTAACCTAACCTAACCTAACCTAACCTAACCTAACCTAACCTAACCTAACCTAACCTAACCTAACCTAACCTAACCTAACCTAACCTAACCTAACCTAACCTAACCTAACCTAACCTAACCTAACCTAACCTAACCTAACCTAACCTAACCTAACCTAACCTAACCTAACCTAACCTAACCTAACCTAACCTAACCTAACCTAACCTAACCTAACCTAACCTAACCTAACCTAACCTAACCTAACCTAACCTAACCTAACCTAACCTAACCTAACCTAACCTAACCTAACCTAACCTAACCTAACCTAACCTAACCTAACCTAACCTAACCTAACCTAACCTAACCTAACCTAACCTAACCTAACCTAACCTAACCTAACCTAACCTAACCTAACCTAACCTAACCTAACCTAACCTAACCTAACCTAACCTAACCTAACCTAACCTAACCTAACCTAACCTAACCTAACCTAACCTAACCTAACCTAACCTAACCTAACCTAACCTAACCTAACCTAACCTAACCTAACCTAACCTAACCTAACCTAACCTAACCTAACCTAACCTAACCTAACCTAACCTAACCTAACCTAACCTAACCTAACCTAACCTAACCTAACCTAACCTAACCTAACCTAACCTAACCTAACCTAACCTAACCTAACCTAACCTAACCTAACCTAACCTAACCTAACCTAACCTAACCTAACCTAACCTAACCTAACCTAACCTAACCTAACCTAACCTAACCTAACCTAACCTAACCTAACCTAACCTAACCTAACCTAACCTAACCTAACCTAACCTAACCTAACCTAACCTAACCTAACCTAACCTAACCTAACCTAACCTAACCTAACCTAACCTAACCTAACCTAACCTAACCTAACCTAACCTAACCTAACCTAACCTAACCTAACCTAACCTAACCTAACCTAACCTAACCTAACCTAACCTAACCTAACCTAACCTAACCTAACCTAACCTAACCTAACCTAACCTAACCTAACCTAACCTAACCTAACCTAACCTAACCTAACCTAACCTAACCTAACCTAACCTAACCTAACCTAACCTAACCTAACCTAACCTAACCTAACCTAACCTAACCTAACCTAACCTAACCTAACCTAACCTAACCTAACCTAACCTAACCTAACCTAACCTAACCTAACCTAACCTAACCTAACCTAACCTAACCTAACCTAACCTAACCTAACCTAACCTAACCTAACCTAACCTAACCTAACCTAACCTAACCTAACCTAACCTAACCTAACCTAACCTAACCTAACCTAACCTAACCTAACCTAACCTAACCTAACCTAACCTAACCTAACCTAACCTAACCTAACCTAACCTAACCTAACCTAACCTAACCTAACCTAACCTAACCTAACCTAACCTAACCTAACCTAACCTAACCTAACCTAACCTAACCTAACCTAACCTAACCTAACCTAACCTAACCTAACCTAACCTAACCTAACCTAACCTAACCTAACCTAACCTAACCTAACCTAACCTAACCTAACCTAACCTAACCTAACCTAACCTAACCTAACCTAACCTAACCTAACCTAACCTAACCTAACCTAACCTAACCTAACCTAACCTAACCTAACCTAACCTAACCTAACCTAACCTAACCTAACCTAACCTAACCTAACCTAACCTAACCTAACCTAACCTAACCTAACCTAACCTAACCTAACCTAACCTAACCTAACCTAACCTAACCTAACCTAACCTAACCTAACCTAACCTAACCTAACCTAACCTAACCTAACCTAACCTAACCTAACCTAACCTAACCTAACCTAACCTAACCTAACCTAACCTAACCTAACCTAACCTAACCTAACCTAACCTAACCTAACCTAACCTAACCTAACCTAACCTAACCTAACCTAACCTAACCTAACCTAACCTAACCTAACCTAACCTAACCTAACCTAACCTAACCTAACCTAACCTAACCTAACCTAACCTAACCTAACCTAACCTAACCTAACCTAACCTAACCTAACCTAACCTAACCTAACCTAACCTAACCTAACCTAACCTAACCTAACCTAACCTAACCTAACCTAACCTAACCTAACCTAACCTAACCTAACCTAACCTAACCTAACCTAACCTAACCTAACCTAACCTAACCTAACCTAACCTAACCTAACCTAACCTAACCTAACCTAACCTAACCTAACCTAACCTAACCTAACCTAACCTAACCTAACCTAACCTAACCTAACCTAACCTAACCTAACCTAACCTAACCTAACCTAACCTAACCTAACCTAACCTAACCTAACCTAACCTAACCTAACCTAACCTAACCTAACCTAACCTAACCTAACCTAACCTAACCTAACCTAACCTAACCTAACCTAACCTAACCTAACCTAACCTAACCTAACCTAACCTAACCTAACCTAACCTAACCTAACCTAACCTAACCTAACCTAACCTAACCTAACCTAACCTAACCTAACCTAACCTAACCTAACCTAACCTAACCTAACCTAACCTAACCTAACCTAACCTAACCTAACCTAACCTAACCTAACCTAACCTAACCTAACCTAACCTAACCTAACCTAACCTAACCTAACCTAACCTAACCTAACCTAACCTAACCTAACCTAACCTAACCTAACCTAACCTAACCTAACCTAACCTAACCTAACCTAACCTAACCTAACCTAACCTAACCTAACCTAACCTAACCTAACCTAACCTAACCTAACCTAACCTAACCTAACCTAACCTAACCTAACCTAACCTAACCTAACCTAACCTAACCTAACCTAACCTAACCTAACCTAACCTAACCTAACCTAACCTAACCTAACCTAACCTAACCTAACCTAACCTAACCTAACCTAACCTAACCTAACCTAACCTAACCTAACCTAACCTAACCTAACCTAACCTAACCTAACCTAACCTAACCTAACCTAACCTAACCTAACCTAACCTAACCTAACCTAACCTAACCTAACCTAACCTAACCTAACCTAACCTAACCTAACCTAACCTAACCTAACCTAACCTAACCTAACCTAACCTAACCTAACCTAACCTAACCTAACCTAACCTAACCTAACCTAACCTAACCTAACCTAACCTAACCTAACCTAACCTAACCTAACCTAACCTAACCTAACCTAACCTAACCTAACCTAACCTAACCTAACCTAACCTAACCTAACCTAACCTAACCTAACCTAACCTAACCTAACCTAACCTAACCTAACCTAACCTAACCTAACCTAACCTAACCTAACCTAACCTAACCTAACCTAACCTAACCTAACCTAACCTAACCTAACCTAACCTAACCTAACCTAACCTAACCTAACCTAACCTAACCTAACCTAACCTAACCTAACCTAACCTAACCTAACCTAACCTAACCTAACCTAACCTAACCTAACCTAACCTAACCTAACCTAACCTAACCTAACCTAACCTAACCTAACCTAACCTAACCTAACCTAACCTAACCTAACCTAACCTAACCTAACCTAACCTAACCTAACCTAACCTAACCTAACCTAACCTAACCTAACCTAACCTAACCTAACCTAACCTAACCTAACCTAACCTAACCTAACCTAACCTAACCTAACCTAACCTAACCTAACCTAACCTAACCTAACCTAACCTAACCTAACCTAACCTAACCTAACCTAACCTAACCTAACCTAACCTAACCTAACCTAACCTAACCTAACCTAACCTAACCTAACCTAACCTAACCTAACCTAACCTAACCTAACCTAACCTAACCTAACCTAACCTAACCTAACCTAACCTAACCTAACCTAACCTAACCTAACCTAACCTAACCTAACCTAACCTAACCTAACCTAACCTAACCTAACCTAACCTAACCTAACCTAACCTAACCTAACCTAACCTAACCTAACCTAACCTAACCTAACCTAACCTAACCTAACCTAACCTAACCTAACCTAACCTAACCTAACCTAACCTAACCTAACCTAACCTAACCTAACCTAACCTAACCTAACCTAACCTAACCTAACCTAACCTAACCTAACCTAACCTAACCTAACCTAACCTAACCTAACCTAACCTAACCTAACCTAACCTAACCTAACCTAACCTAACCTAACCTAACCTAACCTAACCTAACCTAACCTAACCTAACCTAACCTAACCTAACCTAACCTAACCTAACCTAACCTAACCTAACCTAACCTAACCTAACCTAACCTAACCTAACCTAACCTAACCTAACCTAACCTAACCTAACCTAACCTAACCTAACCTAACCTAACCTAACCTAACCTAACCTAACCTAACCTAACCTAACCTAACCTAACCTAACCTAACCTAACCTAACCTAACCTAACCTAACCTAACCTAACCTAACCTAACCTAACCTAACCTAACCTAACCTAACCTAACCTAACCTAACCTAACCTAACCTAACCTAACCTAACCTAACCTAACCTAACCTAACCTAACCTAACCTAACCTAACCTAACCTAACCTAACCTAACCTAACCTAACCTAACCTAACCTAACCTAACCTAACCTAACCTAACCTAACCTAACCTAACCTAACCTAACCTAACCTAACCTAACCTAACCTAACCTAACCTAACCCAGACCTAATCAGACCTACCCAGACCTACCCAGACCTACCCAGACCTACCCAGACCTACCCAGACCTACCCAGACCTAGCCAGACCTACCCAGACCTACCCAGACCTACCCAGACCTAGCCAGACCTACCCAGACCTACCCAGACCTACCCAGACCTAGCCAGACCTAGCGAGACGTTCCCAGACCTGCCCAGACCTGACCTAACCTGACGTAGCCAGACCTATCCAGACGTAGCCAGACCTATCCAGACGTAGCCAGACCTACCCAGACTTAGCCAGACCTACCCAGACTTAGCCAGACCTATCCACACGTAGCCAGACCTATCCAGTCGTAGCCAGACCTACCCAGACGTAGCCAGACCTATCCAGACGTAGCCAGACCTACCCAGACTTAGCCAGACCTACCCAGACTTAGCCAGACCTATCCAGACGTAGCCAGACCTATCCAGACGTAGCCAGACCTATCCAGACGTAGCCAGACCTATCCAGACTTAGCCAGACCTATCCAGACGTAGCCAGACCTAGCCAGACGTAGCCAGACCTATCCAGACGTAGCCAGACCTATCCAGACGTAGCCAGACCTACCCAGACTTAGCCAGACCTACCCAGACTTAGCCAGACCTATCCACACGTAGCCAGACCTATCCAGTCGTAGCCAGACCTACCCAGACGTAGCCAGACCTATCCAGACGTAGCCAGACCTACCCAGACTTAGCCAGACCTACCCAGACTTAGCCAGACCTATCCACACGTAGCCAGACCTATCCAGACGTAGCCAGACCTACCCAGACGTAGCCAGACCTATCCAGTCGTAGCCAGACCTACCCAGACGTAGCCAGACCTATCCAGTCGTAGCCAGACCTACCCAGACGTAGCCAGACCTATCCAGACGTAGCCAGACCTATCCAGACGTAGCCAGACCTAACCAGACCTAACCTGATAGAAATATTTTCAAAACCAGACATACGATTACGGAGCAGTTTTCGCTGTTTACCATCTTCATTGTTCTCCCTTAAAACTAGTTTTGTCGAAATATGTATTTTGTTTTGAAATTTTAAAGGATCCGCAATTGTTGACCTAGATATACTTATCTTTTTATTTTGCTTCAGTGACTACCGTACTACAATTTGGGTAGGATTTTGATTCCCAAATTTGTGACGTTTTTCGGTAATTTGGCGAAAATTTTAATTTTACTTAACATATTGCCGTGTCTCAACATCGAGCAATAAAATATTTTACAAAGAGGTCAGCTTTAATCACTCATTCCGTGTATGCATAGCAAGCCTGTTACTCGTCTTCCAAAACTTTCGAGTGAGCTCAACTGCTCGTCGGCCTCAGATTGATGAAACCTTACATTCTACCATTTTCTATTATTGTTCCTTTTGTTGTAGATTTTTTTTTATTGTATTTAGTGCATTGTCCTGCCCTTTGGAGGGTACATAAAAATATCTTATTGGTACATGGTACACATGGACTTCAAAGATAGAATAGGAGATAAAATTAAATATAAAATATTTAAAAGTAAGAAAGTTTTATTATAATCTTAAAATACAAAACAGTCTATAGTTTGGTTCACTGGCCCAGGGGGTTGCCGAGCCACGGGTACACACGCGGACACACGTTGCACGATTCAAATTCGTATTCTCTCTGAAACAAAATTTTACAATCAATTGACACTTTTTCACTAGTAGAAGGCAGAAAGGGGAACATGCATAATATGTAAATAGTTTACACGTCACTTCTTGTACAATCACACAACTTCCACATGTTACGAATAAAATATAGATTCCGATATAAAACACCTCGTGTAGTACTCACTCCGTCGTACTCGGAGGTGAGCTCGCACTGCGCCCGCACGCAGGTGGTCGGTATGTACTGGCGACACGGCTGCGTCCTGTACTGGTTCACTGGGACTGGGCTCTTCACCCACTCGATGACTTCCTCGCCGGTCACCTGGTGGAAGCAGACTGCGTTTACTACAATAGTAGTTGCCACTGAATGTGTGGAACTGTACACTACATCTATGTAAGTTTAGCAATAACCTGTGGATAGTGAATGCCCGCCGGGAATCTAGGATAGACGAATGCTGTTGTTGCTTAGTGTCTATTAATTGTTATTAGTACAAAACTGTCGTATACATGTATTCGAGAATGCAGTAATAAAGCTGAGGTCGGGTACCATGAACACGTCCTGCAGGTTGTTGAGCACGTCCAGGAACCGCTGCAGCGCGCGCTGCACGGCCGGGTACGGGTACAGGGTCGCCTCCAGCAGGAACACGCCGAACGGGGCGCGGTTACCGAAGTAGTGCCGCTCGAAGTTGGTCAAGAAGAAGTGGAACCATTCTGTCTCGTTGAAGCGGTCGGGCCTGTGAATCAAACACTCTCAGTAACTTCGCAATAGCAGCAGAATTCAAGCTTGGCACGTGGGCGTTGTGAGTAGTTACTGCATGTTGTGGTTGGTCAAAATGCGAAATCATGATTGAATCAAATCAATCAAATCTAGTTGGAAATATAAGTGCAACTCGTGCTTGTTTAGTTGTTATGTTGTTTATAAATAAGTCCGCTCACGATGAATTAAGTAAGTACATGTCGCTACTAGGTATGTCAGGAAAGAAATCAAGAAGTCGGTACTAAATGATGGCGATAGTTCTAAACAACATGATCACAAGTTTATATGTATGTAAAGTGGCGCGACTCACGATACATTATATTACTGGACGCGTCAGTTTTGTGGCAGGATTAAAAATAATTAGAAAACTCACGAGTTGTAGCACTCGTGTACCAGCGAGCACGGGTTGCCGGCGAGGTCGAGCCAGGGAGTGACGGGTTGGACCCACACGCCGGGGACGGAGGCGGTGGGACACGGCGGCGCGAGGCAGTCCTGCGTGGAGCGGTAGTCCAGCGTGTAGGGCCACAGCGCGGGCGCGGAGTACGCGGCGGTGGCCCAGCTGCTGTCGTACACGAGCCCGTGGTCCGCCATCACCCTGTAACTGTTGTCTCCCGACAGCTGGAGGAACGGCAGCCGCATGCCTGCAAATGGGAAATATTCACATTCTAATACCATCTTCGTCGTTGTCGTCGTTTGTGTAATATTTCGGCAAGTATTTCTCACGCCAAGTACAACATGCTCACATGGCCTCATAAGCTAAGTACTGGGAGTCAGGATGTCCAGTTTATTAGAGCAACGTGTTAATACCAAGTGAATCAGTTACCGGTGATGGAGTCGTAGGGAATGTTGGCGAAGTGCGACATCTGTACTCTCTGGTCGGCAAACTCTTGTTTGATGACGTCATAGGTGGCGTCGCGCCAGTACGTGGAGGGGTTCATGTGCGAGATGGAGTGCAGCGCCACCTCGTGGCCGCGGTTGTAGAGCTCGTTGACGAGCGCGTAGTTGGTGTCGCGGTGGCTGACGAAGAAGGTGGCGGCGGCCGCGCACTGGTTGGCGTTGCGGCGCCCGTACAGCACGCGCCGGAACGTCGCCATGTTCTCCTCGTGCACGCTGTCCTCGAACGCCACCACCACGAACTGGGGACACAGCACGTAGCATGAGCTTAGTGCGTTACATAGACACAGATATTCCAAATTGTTAAATGTTGTTGCAACACAAGTGGAAATAAAAATTTTGGAAAATCCCGATAAGCCTCACCTGATATCATTTATTACATAAACGTAACATAATAAAGAATAATGAATGGTCAGTGATGTCATAATCTCTGAACTAATTATAGGCATTTATTTAATTATAGAGTGGCTTCTGATAATGTAAGCGGATTAACAATCATTGACAAAAGTTTCGATATCATCGTGTGCGTTGTGAATGACTGCACCGACAGATAGGGCAAGTGACCCGGTTGTGGCCATCGACCCCTTTGTGGCCATTTGGGCCTTCAAATATTTATAACTAAGGCATGGACAAATAAATTACTCTGTGATGTACAGTATTTAAAATATTGAATATTGGAGACACTAATACCGTTGGCAGCTTTAATGTGTCAAACTTCACTTTGATGCAACAAGTCATTCTTTTTGGTTGAGGGTGAAATTGTTAAGTTCTTAACAAAAAGGCTAAGGCGAGCGGGTGAGGATTTGGTTTTTATTTTTTAAATCTTTGCTTATTGTTTGGATGTTTATGTTAATACTACATTAAGAATATATTGTCTAAGTGAAACTAAAGTTATTTTGTCGCCATATGTTTCTGAAGTGAGGTTTTTAGAAGGTGGCCACTAATGGAGATAAAATTATGATTTTCTCCATCTTTGGCCACATGACTGGCCAATACTGATGTACATAGACACCCCACTTCTTCCCCTTTATTTTATCGTGGCTTTTTTTCCTTGGCTTTACATATCAACAAATACATATTTTTCATTTTCAGAAATGCAATAAATTGCCTTCACCCAAAGGGGAGGTCAGTTTACTTTGCAGCTTTTACCAACGTCATAGAAATGTTGATCTCTTTATTTGTAAGTTAAATTCAAGTGAAGTAATAATATTTCATATTTTCCAAACTAAATGAAAACCATTGTTTATAAAATGTTAAATTTAATTAATAAATTTTGATTACTTTTATTGTATTTTTGATGGCCAGAACTGGCACACGACCGCGGCCAGAAATGGCACGAACCTGGCCAAAAATGGCACAAACTCCCTTTTTTTTTCTTTTTTATACAGTTATTTTTCTATTGGACGCTCTTTAAAAAAGGGTTTTCTTAGGCAAGGTTAATACATGTTAAATGACTTTTTACAAGAAATATGTTCGTGATAACAAAAACTATAAGTTAAGAAAGCCTCAAAGTCGACAAAATTCTTAAAGTGGCCACAACCGGGTCACTTACGATATACTGCGGCCTGCGCCTGACCACACGTGGCTGTCTCCAACGGCTGTGACATTTTGAACATAATTTAAGGAGGTATTATCCTAACGGATGATAATGATGCAAACCCTTTTTAAACAGGTTTTCTTTGTTCAGCAGTGAACGTATCTCGGCAGCGGATGACAATAGCAAACTTTTTTTATGGAATAAGCCGGTAAACGAACAGACGGATCACCTGATGGTACCAAACAATCGCCGGAGCCCATGGACACTTGAAACACCAGAGGCGTTACAAGTGCGTTGCCGGCCTTTTGGGGGTTAGGAATTTATGGGTTGTTGGCGAATCGAGCCTCCGGTAACCTCACTCACACAACGAAACACAACGCAAGCGTTGTTTCACGTCGGTTTTCTGTGAGGCCGTGGTATCACTCCGGTCAAGCCGGCCCAACTGTGTCAAACCATGGCTCTCCCACACTTGAAAAAACTACACGTAAGACAGTTGTAACAAAAAAATGCAATAAGTCATCGAAATCGGGACGTCGTTTACTATCAGGTCCCTCCGAACACTAGACAACCGCAGCAGTAGGAAAACTGTAGTATAGTATATAGTGCAGTAGTTAAGTACGACAGAAGATTAAGAAGACCTTGTGGTCCTCACCTGCGGAGTATCCCGTGGAGCGAGTCTCCCGGGGATGTCGGTGCCGGAACACCGGCAGAGTGGCAGCTGGCAGGCCGCGGGGTCGCAGGGCGCGGCGGGCGCGGGGGGCGCGGGGGGCGCGGGGGGCGCGGAGTGTTCCGCCAGCGCCGCGGAGGACGCGAGCAGCAGGGCGAGCACGGCGAGGCACTTCATGGCGGTGCAGTGTGCAGCGTGGTGACCAGGGAGTGATGTCCGGCGGTCGGTGTCCGGTCGATATATAAGGCGAGACGTTATCGCAGCGCTGTGTATCAATCAATGCTTTTCGATACACTCCTTGTATCTTATCTTGATGCTGCCTAGCTGCCCGTATACCCACAAGTGCGACTATGGACCGCCATACCCCGGGTTCCGTTCGCAATGAAAGCCTTTTTGAAGATTTTCATCGTCAAATTCTCAATAAGCATCTGGAATAATCCTCCTTCTGGCGCAGTCGGGTAAAAAGACGCAGGAAATAGCTAGAAATGCAATGATTTAAAAAAGCTATATTAAGATAAAATAAGCGCATTTTCCATGATGTCGTAGGTGCGTGAATTGATTCCTGATAAAGCGAGCACGAACAACACGATACATCATAGGACGGCGCTGCAGACGCCAGATACCGCTATCTCGGCCGCACATCTACATTCATTCACCTCATACACTGTGTGTGGGTATACTTCGCATGCGACGCAGGCTCCGACCTAATGTTGTCGTAGTTTCATTATCTTGGAATGACATAAATAAACCTTCTCGAATAAGACTCACTCTCTTATCCTCTGCCTCTTTTAAGCGAGAACCGCATGAAAATTCTTTCAGCAATCATAGGAATATAATCATTTGTATATATGGTGACATGCATAGCATTATGATGATGTGCTCTGGGAGATAGGAGAGTTTCTAGTACTCGAGTTGGAGTGTGTACAAGTCGTAAGTGGACACGTTAATGAACACACCGCAGTGCTCCGCGTGTTCTCGGGAACTTGCACTTGAGCATTTATAAACAAAAGGTTTCCAGCTGTAACATTTCTATAAATACTGGTAGAAACACGTCTCGTGGTCGTCCGTACTCCAAGTTGGTCGGACAAGTAGTTGCATGTGCATGGCAGACAGTGTCCGGCAGCAGTGACCGCTGCTGCAGCAGAATGTTCCAGTGCGTGGCGTGTGATGTGTCACCGGGCGCTGGGTGCGGCGCCGGCCGGTGTCCGCATTATCAGTGTGACGCTCGCTCATTCACTCTTTATTATCATTACCAAAATGCCTATTTTTGGTTTCAAATCATGTTCGATTGATTTTTAGTAATTTAGATCGAAACATCGAGATAAGCGATAAGTACCTTAAGTCACTGCGCTGCACTGCGTCAGTGACCAGCGGCCGCCTGAGATTACACCCGTTTCTAATAAATGTGATGTAACTTATAGCAAAAATTTAATACCTAAGTACTTGCTCCAATTGTCAAATCCATTAGGTACGGTGGCCAGAGATCGTCACGCGATCCCTGACAGCCTGACACCCGGAGTGTCTCTCGCGACGGTTGGGGCGTGGGGAGGTTCATTCCCTCACGCGCCCCGCCTCCTCCTTAGCTAGCATGACTGCTTTGCAGAAGGAGGAGATGGCATCCCAGTCCCCCTCGGTCCGCCAATCCCAGACGTTTACCAAACACAATATTTCTATTCAAATACCATGATAGAGATTATTATAAAAATTAAGTAGATAAATAATTATCTCAAGTAGGTACACACCTTGTACCACCAACATACACAGATTCGTAATTATCTATATTAATGAGTGTTGTGCTAATCGTTATTATTTTAAAAATTATAATTAAAAACACCGCACGTAACTTTCCGTTTCTGTAGCAATACAAGTGACACGTAGCGCCATCTATCGATCAATAGCGGAACTTTACATGATATAACAAAAATGTTAATATTACGGATGCCATGCGAATAATAAATAAATAGGTATAGTAGGTATAGATATTGTTCTGTGGTGTTGTTCAAAATTTTCAAATGTAAAATGTACAGTACCTCTGAGCGTTCAATAGTTATTCGTAAACTTATAGAGCTATCTTCAGTGTGTTAGATTTTCTTTTATTTTATTTAATTTTTTATAAACAATATTAAACCTTCCTAACGTTAAACATTTATCGTCACTCCCATCATCTATAATATAAAAATAAATCGGGTTTTCCTTCCAGACACTATAACTCCAAAACGCACCAACAGATTTCCACGGTTTTACATTCGTTGGAAAGGTCTCAGGCTCTGTGAGGTCTATAGCGAAGAAAATTCGGGATATATTTTAAGGAAAAGCAGGAAAACAGGGAGAAATCACAGGGCGAAACGGAGTTCGCCGGGTTTGCTAGTCATGCATAAAAGTATGGTTTAGTTCACCTCTCCGGCAATAGATGGCGTTACTGAGTTAATCATATCAGTCGACATGCACGTCACCTCATCACGCCTGTCTCCGTAGAACTAGGCAGAAAAGTACATTTAGGTACCTAGTACATCTATTTACGTACATCACATAGTTACATAGGTAGGTAGAATTAGAGTCTTCAATGGACTAACGCGTAAATAAAGTGATTGATGATGACGTAAATAAGTAATGTTAGTAGAAAAACTAGATTGACTATAAAATATATAAACATTTGCACATCTAATTAGGTAATGATACAGTGTACTCTATATTTATTTGTAACATCTTTTATGTACTTTTACTATGCAAACAAATAATTTGATTTCATCATTATCATCATCATCAGCCTATAGCAGTCCACTGCTGGACATAGGCCTCCCCAATTGTTCGCCACTTTGCTCTATCACTAGCGACTCGCATTGAAAAAAATTTGATTTGATCGTTTGAAAATTGCGCTCTGTAGTCGCTATCTAATGTCCAGTAATGACAAACGAACGAACCGATAGTCCGCGCTCGGCAATCGCATCTGTTAATTTTAATAATACGATGGAAAAACGTGTAGGAATAGGTATTTATTATTCACTGCAACTAAACCTTCACTAGAATCCGTATCGTAATCGTCAGTTGCGCTACGACTAGGTGAGCGGATCACGTTGCGGTCCACTCATTGTTTTGATAGGGAAATACTTGGAGCGGTTACAAAACGCGATCATACGATGTTTGTTTACACATCGCGCGACGTCGCCCGGCCGCCCGCACTCGGTGAGTGGGTCGCGTGAGAGGTGTGGCGGCCAACGTCGTCACGCTGCCAGCCACCAGCTGAGAGCCCGCGGCCGCGGCGGTACAAACATTGTCAAAACATGTTTTGACTAAACTCGCTATATAATTTACTGGCCTTGTTTACCGTACTTCAGTGCACTGCTACACTTTACTCTGCTACAATCTGTCTACTGATAAAAGATATCTGCATCTTGTTCGGAGATTTTCAGCAAAACTATAAATAGTACAGGAAGTGGGAACGTTCCTCCTCTCCAGTGAAAGTGTTGTGACCTGTTGGAACTGTGTTGTGTGGTTACAGTACTAGTGCGTTCCGTTTAACGTGACAACTTGTGAAACGATTTGTGTTAATTAAACAACAGACGTTTAAAAGTGATTTATGATTTTTTTTATCAACTAAATACAATATTTTAACTTAGTGCTGCATAATTATAGCATTATAAAAATATTTTCATAATAAAACAGTTGTCAAAACGAATTTGAAGCATAGAATAGTACGTGTTACGAAACGTTTTAGATTTGTTTTGATTTGCTCAGGTTGGTAGAACTGTGCGGAGATCGTACGATACTACGTCATTGTGAAGTTGTCATTGATTTATTTATATTTTGCGAATTTTACTCGCAGCGTCAAGGTTTTGCGCTAAAATCGCACATTCCCATTCAGTGGCTCGGTGGAAGCAGACGGCGCATCGATAAATAAATAATACTTCGCATAAACTATTGACCTGACGTTCACTGTGTATTTGAAACAAAGAGTGACGTGCGCTGGTGTAGTCGGGCAGTATATGAGTGCGCGTATGTCCGTGTTGGTGCGGTGCTAGTGTCCAGTACGAGGTGGTGTTACAACTGCTAAGATGTCGTCGCTGGGCGGGCAGTGGCGCGTGATCCGCCACTACCTGTCGCTGAGCAACATGCAGGCCGAGGTGGAGAAGCTGGTGCAGAAGATCAAGCCCGCCACCCCCGAGCAGTGGGACAGTGAGTACTGCACTCTGCGCTACTGTACTACATGTACTATATACTATACTGTACTGTACACTACGCGTGTACAGTAAACTGTTGGCGTGAGGTTGTCGACCAGCACACTGACACCAATCCCACTCGTTATGTAAACAATTAGACGAGGACATTGCTCCCCGGTTCTCTTATTAGAATGCAGTAGCTTTGAAGTAGTCTTAAATTGATAGCAATCTAATAAGTAAATGTTTTCTTTCTAGTAAGAAAGTAAATAAACCAATTATTTGGCACCACATAATTATACTGTATCAAAACAAGCAATACAGAAATATACATAAAACATTATAAAATCAACTGATTCCTACCAGACATTACAAGTTCTCTACTAACTGTGACCTGTGCTTGTTGTTATCTACAAGACATTACATTGGTAATATTTATTATTGTGATATGTTGGCATGCTCACACAATCTTATATTCTTCTAGATTTAATACGGAAGTTTGAGAAGGTGATGTCAGCTCGACTGACCCCTGTGGCTGAGGCTGAGAAGACAGCCACGGTTGCAACTGATAAACTGAAAGCCTCCACTGTTGAAGAGACCAAAACCCCTGCACAGGAAGTCAGCAAGTCCCCGAGTAAACTGGTGGCAGAGAGTAAGTCCAAGGAGGCGGCGGCCCCCAGCGTGGGGTCGGAGATGAAGGAGCTGTCCATGGAGAGCTTGCTGCAGGGCCTGCGCCTCAAGAAGGACACCACACTCGGCAAGATATCCGAGCCCACCTGGAAGGAACAGAAGCACACCGTCTCCAAGGTAACACATGTTGCACTGTATAGTTGCTGTACAAGTTCATGATCTCATGTTATATAACTGAGTGCACTACATGTGCATGCTCGCTGACACTGCAAGTACATGTAACTCTGTGTCACACAGTATGACGGTACAGTCACTGCCAGTATTGATGAGCTATTATAATGATGGCAAGTGATTATGTAAGTCATTGTTTATTGTTTGTGTACATGTTATTGTACTATTTATAGCTTTGTTTACATTCTCGTGCCACTTGACATTCCTCTACACGAGTACAACTTTATTGATTGAAAAGTTGCTATTAACCAAATGACTAATCACACTGTTCTACCATCACACAGTAGTTGTTTATCACCTGTATGAATATTACTGGATTTCTAAGTTTTCCCCGAAAATGAGTCGCTGACTCATACTATGTGAGTACAGTAACAACCACAACAACAACAATATGATCCAACAGTGCGCTGTTGTTTGTGTGTCGTGTCATCGTGTGACACGTACAGTAGCCGCGGAGTGAGAGCGGGGTGATAGCGGGGTGATAGCGCTCCGAGAGTTACAGCGATAACGTGAGAGATGAGTGCCGCCGACATGTACTACTGCTCGCCACAATACAGAGTAGTGCCGAAAATCAAGTACACACAATACGTGTATTAGTTATAATCAAAGGATATTCGGTATATTGTCTGTAACTGTAACTATTAGTCTGAAGTAACAATAGGTTCGTTTGATTAACTATGGGACTTACTTAACTAAGTGGGCGCCACATGTAGTTTGCATCCCTTTGGGAAAAAAAATACGAGATAGTATTTATAATACTCAGTAGTAAATCAAAAATACTTCGGAACTTGTGTGGCCACGTGTGTAGTGGTGCGCATATAACTGTGTCAGCCGTTATCTAATCAATCACTGAACATTCGGCGACTCTTGTAAACAATGAATAATCAACGAGCACACAATACTTACAATAGCTACACAAGTACATTAGCGGGGTTTATCCAACCCGCGGCCCGCGAGATATAAACATTTGGGAGAGATGTGTCGATGATGTCACGCCGGCAGTGGCTGGCTCTCCGACCACGCGGAACTGATTGTACTCGCTCTAACATTTCAGTAGACATACACCTGTAGTGAATATGAAATAGTATGAGGCAGTCGATAGCTATTGTATGCACCCACGCAGTAGTTGTTTACAACGGTACATAATACTTGTTGCACATGTTGCACGTGTAGCGAACATAACATGTTGTTGTTGTTGTTGTTGATGCTCCGACAGCGGCGCAGGTACGCAGGTTCTATTTGACTTTATTCAATAAAACTCAGCTTTGTTTACAATGTGAGGTGTACACATAAAGTACAATGAGAGAACCATGAAAGTATATTGTTGTAACATTACAGACATTATGTAACAGTGTACGCAGTATGTAAGTGCGTACTCGTAGATAGCGGCGAGTGGACGTGTCCCCCACGGGGGGCGCCACACACGCGCGAGATAAAGTTTCACCAAGTAAGGTTGCGACGCACATTGCGGCGGAACATCCTTGGCGTGCCATGCATATCTCGCGAATATCAATAATCACGTATTATAGGGAAATGTTTTGCAAAGTTTATGACTCACTATGATTTATAGATCCGAATAATATTTCTTATGATGGCACAAAATTCACTACAAATTGTATTCTGTAGTTTGGTGATGGGTGACAGTACTAGGGGTGTATAGTATTCATAGAGATTGTATTAGGATAATGTATTGTAGTAAGAGTAGGACTCGGTAGAAGTAATTATGTCTCGCAGAGCGCTGGCAGCGCGCCAGTACTGTCACACTGTGCGATGTAAACACGGAGTAAGTTTCTAGTATTCTCTAGATGTACAGGTTACATAACGCGACCTACACAGTACCTACACTGAGCCGGCACTAGGCCAATCATGCGAATGAACTCACACATCTAGGACCAGGATGGGCCAAAAGGGTTTGGCTAGCAACAGTTTGGGGCTTCCTCTCTACAAAATTCTGAAACCATGACTTAACATATAGAACAGCTCGTTATAGGTCCGCATAGATTGGACCATGACTGTCTGCGATAGTTCAGAGTTTTGTCCAGTATGTAAGGGTATGTGGTGTGCCATGTATTGACGCTGCGTGTATTGTTCCAGTCGTCGATCCACTCCCGCACGGCGTACGTGATCAGCGCGGTGGTGGCGGCGGAGAGCTCGGAGAGCGTGCTCACGCGCTGCGAGCGGCTCGTGGAACATCTGCACGACTACCCCGAGGCCAGGGACTATGCCATCAAGGTGCGACTCGTAATGTATAGTATAATGTGTTACAGGTCTTATCATCGAAACACTAGAGAACAACACTACTCAGTAACTGCAGTAACTATCAAGTACATAAATGTAGATTAAAGGAATGTAAACTTATGTTTCTGATTCATAACATTAGCAGTGGTGACGTCTTCACATAATTGTTGGATCTGATTATGTTATTGTGCGTACGAAGTGTTTAATGTTTTACGTCAGTCTGAAGTTATTATTATATGGACAAACACAGATAGTGAGCGCACAGCTCGGACATGTGCTCCGCTCTCTACAGTTAGATGCCAAGTCAACTGTATCTCATGTAGCTACATATTGTGTACGGTACAGTATGTACGCACCTAAATAGTGTGCGCCGTGGCCTTCACAGATATTGTTTGCAAAAAATTATACCCTTTGCGCTCTAACAAGGTGCGGCTGACAGATTCAGTAACGTTTCGTATCACTCTTGAAAATTGCTGCAATTTAAAAATTATGCCTTTGTATTTTAACTGTATCACATTCGTATTATGTCAAATCATTCGGAAGTGTAGTTATTTAAACTAGTGGTCGCCTAGTGGCCGAAATTCGACCATATATGATTTAATTTACAATACCACTTAACGTACGTTGAAGGATAATTTTTATATAACTCAAACTCTTTTATAAAACTCTTTTCATATGAGACGTGAGAATATCATCGCAATGTCTATCGATTTTGACGTTTTGTCAAATACGATCAGATACTATGCATGTGTGTGTAATGTTTTATCTATTGATTTAATGTACTTTATAAGCATTATTTTTGAAAAATATTAGCGCTATGCACTTCTCCTACACATAAACTATAAATGTACCAAATTTTATGCTTTTACGTCCGCGCAATTTTCGTAAAAAGCGGTCCAAAGTTTTTGCATCACGTATTAATATATAGATTAAATCCAACCGGAATGTTCTAGTCTTTAAATAAAATCTAATGAAATCAAAAATAAAGTAAAGTGTTATGCGTATAACGTAAAGCCATAGTCGTGTTTAGTGATGGGGTGTACTGCTACGATGGATAGGTAGTCGATGTTTTTTTAGAATATAAAATCTAAAAATATCTACGGGTAAATCTACTGTAGACGCGGCTCTCTCTGCCCGAACCACAGTGACTTTATCTGAGCACAAATATATAGTAAACATTTCCGGTGCCTTTGATAATGCGTTGTGGTACTTAATCTGAAAAATCGTGGTTGCTTTAGTAACATATACAAACTAATATACACTTATATTCTTCACGGTTCTGTAAAACTGAAACTCTGAAACACCTCAGGGCTCGGTCATAAAATATTTATTTTGACAAGTATATACACGTAGTTAGACTGCACAACTAAATAACACACACATTTAATAAAAAAATTAAAGAGAATTAAATGTATGCTGCGAGTATCGATAGCGATAAAAAAAGATTTTTCTAATGTCCATCCCTAAAGAGAGACGTCAACGTCATACTGGCATCTGTCAGCCGCACCTTGTTATAGCGCAAAGGGTATAGCGCGACACGTAATAAATGTACAACAGAAGCACAACATAATTAACTCGCACGTACACGTAGCCAATGTTTCTGGCGTCCGTGTGTACGACGTTGTGTGGAGTAGTACTTCTGTCGGAGACACGTTGCAGTGACTGTCGCGCCGGGAAACGTGCGAAATGTTTCCGCGTCGCGATTGTTTAATTTATAGCAGCGAGTGGGTCACTCCATCACTTGCTACTGAAATAAATGTTATTACACACCAATGTACGGGACGGCTGAATGTAAACACACGCGCACATTGTTGTTATTGCGTGACGTCACTATACACAGTGCACTCGGTGCAACTAGTGGCTGACGTCACACTACAGCTGACGTCTACCGCCGTACACACGTGTGTACAATGTGAGTACAACGTGTTGTAGTATACTCAGTACCTACAGTAGTGTGTTATGTTGCCGCAGGAGGGCGCGGTGCGGGCGCTACTGCGGGTGCAGCACGGACTGGACATGCAGGAGCCGCTCGCGCGGGACATACACGGCGTCGTCAACGAGGTCAGTACTACACACTGTGTCTGTGGCACTAGTCTCTAGTACTAGTAGTGTGGTGTAGAGACTGTATGTATGTGTGTGTACAGGCGCTGGCGTTGGTGGGGTACTGCGGCCCCCCGCGGGGCCCGGGGCCCAACATCCTGGCGCTGGACGGCGGCGGCATCCGCGGCATCATCGCCATCGAGATGCTGCGGCACCTGGAGCGGCAGACGGGGCGCCGCGTCACCGAGCTGTTCGACTACATCGTGGGCGTCAGCACCGGCGCCATCATCGCCGCCGTGCTGGGCAGCGGCGCCAGCCTCGACGCCGCGCGGCACATGTACTACACGCTGTCGCGGGAGATGTTCGGGAACACCTCGCTACTCGGTGCGTACTGCCGGC
The DNA here is from genome assembly GCF_023101765.2 of Spodoptera frugiperda. NCBI lineage: Eukaryota > Metazoa > Arthropoda > Insecta > Lepidoptera > Noctuidae > Spodoptera > Spodoptera frugiperda. The sequence goes on along the minus strand of NC_064225.1, from coordinate 10,364,893 downwards.
ACTGTACTGTATCTATACTATACTATACTGTATACTGACAGTAATGTGTTATGTATACTCCAGGCGGCGGCGCGCGGCTCGTGTGGACCCACTCGTACTACGACACGGCGGCCTGGGAGCGCATGCTGCAGGACAACCTCGGGGACTGCACGCTCACGCAGTGCAACCGGAACAACGCGCCCAAGGTACGTACAGTACTAGCGCGGCGGGTACCAGGCGCGCAGACCCGTACAGGAGGTGTAGTGTACAGTACAGTAACGTGTATATAATGTTGCAGCTGGCGGTGGTGTCGTGCGTGGTGAACGCGGGGTCGCGGCTGTCCCCGTTCCTGTTCCGCAGCTACGAGGTGGGCTGGCGGCGGCGCTCCGTGTTCCCGGGCACGTCGCGCGCGCGCCTGTGGGCCGCCGTGCGCGCGTCGGCCGCGGCGCCGACGTACTTCGACGAGTTCCGGCTGGACGGGCTGCTGCACCAGGACGGCGGCATCATGGTCAACAACCCCGCCGCCGTGGCGCTGCACGAGGCGCGCCTGCTGTGGGGGCCCGGCGCCGTGCGGGCCGGTACTGTAGTGTCGCTGGGCACGGGCCGCGCCCTGGCCGCGCACACGGACTACCGCCGCATGGCCGGCCGCGACGCGCCCGCGCCCACCTCCTGGAAGGACAAGTTCAACAAGATACTCGACTCCGCCACCGACACCGAAGGTAACTACTACACTCTCCTGCGCTCCTGGTACATACTGCGGGAAGTCGTGGGGGGTTTTGGGATTTACTCAATCATGTCGAAGTAATAATGTATGGAGAATATCCAATTATGATACGCGAGTGTTGTAAGAAAATTACCTACGTTTAATAATTTTGAAAAAATTTATAATGTACATTCCTAATTCACAACGGTAGGGAATCGACGTCTTACACTTTTATGTCAACATTATCCACAACAATAAGCTTCTCCAAATTATGCTCCCCGCGTCTTGCTATATCACCAAAACAGCGATAAGATGGTGACTACATAACTCCGTCCTTGGCAGGTGTGCACCAGGTCCTGAACGACTTGCTCCCCGAGGGCAGCTACTTCCGCTTCAACCCGCCGCTGATGCAGGAGTGCGCCATGGACGAGATCGACGCGGCCAAGCTGGACAGCATGGTGGTGGACACGGCGGCGTACATCCGCCGCAACCAGTACAAGTTCCAGCGCGCCGCCGCCATGTTGGCTCGCCCGCGCCCGCTGCTGCAGCGAGCTATCGACCTCGCCACGCACCGCGCGCAGCTCGCCGGCGCCGTGGCCTACTGACGCAGGGACAGCGCTGCGGCGAGCCAAACCCTCCAGTAGCTCGCCGCAGCGACGCAGTGACAGACATACTGTGATAGTGACAATTAGTGACACGGTCGCGCCTCGAATGTTCATGTTTCGTACTACAAGTACTTACTGTTAGTGTTTAATGCTGTACTGTACTTGGGACAGTTGTCCAGCATTGACTTGCGCTGAATGTTGTAGTTAAGTATAATGATGAAGCAATATTATTTAGTAGTCTAGTTAGTAGTAATACTGGTGTACACATGCAATGTGTGCACGTGGAATAGTGTCACACACACACATATATAGATATATTGTAAATAGTCCCCTCGCTAGTGTTGTAGTGGCGGCTGAATATTCCTCACGTATGTACCTCGCTATACAGCGTGTATAGTTACTAGTAATGTTCATATTGTTGAGTAAAGTCGAACTATTGTTAATTATTTGCATTTTGTATCGATAGCTAGCGTAATGTTAAGTCGTTGATGTTATAATATTGTAAGCTTGACGTAGCGAGCCACTCTAGTCATTACACACACATACATAATATATTATACACACATAGTGACTACAAGTCGGTAGCTGTAGGTAGTGAAACTTTGTACAGATTTTGTTAAATCAGCAAATGTGATAATAAATGAATAATTATGATTCTCAACGGCGTCTGGTTATTGCCCTCCAACCTCCTACTGACATTCCTACATCATCCGATACTTCTGGAATCTCGAGATTGATGAGTCGTTGACGTACTTATACGTACAATCAATCATTACAAATTAATAGAATCGTACTCGAATAATAAAATTATGAATAACTAGCAAACTCGGCGAACTTCGTTTCGCCATCAAAGATTTTCCCTGTTTTCCTGCTTTTGCTATAAACCTTACGGAGCCCGAGACCTTTCCAATGAATGCAAAACCGTGGAAATCAGTTCGTGCGTTCTGGAGTTATAGCGTCAGGAAGGAAAACCCGACTTAATTTTATATTGTAGAAGATTCATGTACGGATATAGCAAAGTCACTTACGTGAGACATTGCTATAAATGTATTACAAGGCATGACTTGTATCCTGACGAGAAATAAACTGCAATGTCGACTATCTGCAAATATTGTCTCGGATATATTCGGTACGGTTATATTATGACTGTAGGAATCGGATCCGCATAATATGTTGGTCGAACTCACGAATAAATCCGCACTTTATTGACGAGATCGTTAATCTGATTTAAATTCATATTAATTCATCTAGTTCAGGATTTTAATGACACGTCTCATACAGATAAACTAATGACTTGGATCGTATCGTTACACGAGCGTTGTGTTAATTATCTATTAATTAATTACCAATTACTTGGTAATTAGTGAACGAGTGAAAGCGTAGCACTACCTATGTAGCGGACGATCCTTGACTCATTACATAATGCAACGCGAGGCTCGCCAGGATCGCGTCGACTTCGAGAACAATGTTTGATACAGACAGCGACTGGTCGCGAGCTGACTAGCGGTACTCACTTATACTTTCACTTGTGACGCAGCGCGCTGTGGCGGGCAAATTGCGGGAGATTTTTTACTGAATAAAGTTCAAAATACGGCATTGTCGCTTTTTAAAAAGTACCGTTTAATGAGGCAAAGTTTATGTCTTGCTAGTTGCTCATAGACTACATTGTGACGTATGCAGGACAACTGCTTCAAAGTCCTTGTGTGTTATTGTGGCAGTGTGTGGCCACTGGCACGTCGCCTCCACTGTAGGGAGGGGGGACATCGTTAACATTCTCGTCATACTTTCCCTTCCACCGTCACCAGCCAGTATACCGCAGTCTGCCGGGACGCCCGCACGTGTGTACGGAGCTACTGTACAGTATACAGTGCTTGCATTGGACGCGACGCGGGAACATCGAGGGAGTGCAGTGTGTCGCCGGGAACATGCAGTGTGGCAGATATATTGTCGCGATGGTACGTACATGTCATGTGTAGTGCTGCCTACATGTTGTAACGCGGTGTTGTGTAAGTGTGTGTGTTGTGAAACTGTGTGTGTCATGTAACTCTGTAGCCAGGGTCGCCACCCGCCAGGGGTTACCGAGTGATGTAACAATGTGCCCAAACCTGCAACAAGTGGTGACCATGCTCACATAGTGCTGCGGCACCTAATGGGTACATGACCTAGTCCCAGTTCCTAGTTCGTAGCAATAATTTAGAATGTAACTGATATCAAGTAGGTACAAGACTATTGTAGTAGATTTAAAAACAAAACTCTACCTAACTATCTACTAAGATTAAGATACGGAATCGGGACAGATAGTTGTGTGACAAACTAAATAGCCATCAACAATTAGACAGCTTAATATTATTTTATTATTTATGCATTGTTGTTCAAATCGGGGTTACCGGATCACCTCAATCACAGCCAACAATCTTGTAGAGCTAAGAGTTTTATTTACCACATGTCACTACCCGTATATCAGCTGTGTCCAGTGAACACAACACAACACACAGCGTGTTCCTGCCCACTGAGTGTCGGTGTGTGGGTCATTGACACAGCCTCACTTTTCCTCTCCGATGACCGTGTACCTGCACAGCCTGCACTTGTTACAGCTACCGCTCGCTAGATGGCGCTAGCAACTACAATTAATAGTTTCAGGTGTTACTGCTAGATTTAAATTTCCGCATGTCGAGACATGTACTAGTTGTACAAAGTGTACACACTACTCATATATCTAGTGTTCAAGGCGACGGGAGTGCTAATTGTTACCCAGTCCCTCCGCGCAATGATAAAGTTAGATTGGCTGTTGTAGACTAGCATTACGTATTTAGCTGAAATTCACACACACGTACCTAAGTACGTAGGTAAGTAAGGTACTTGCGTACAGTATTCCAGGGGATTTATAACGATATTCGGCACAGAGGTTCATGAACGTGCAAAATCAAGGAAAAGAACCGCAAATCCCTAAATAATAAAGTATAACAAACGACGTGGGCACAAAGGGTTGGCAAGAAGTATGTAGGTTCTGTGTTCAGCATGTTGTTCCTGTACAAACCAAATATTGACCCAGTAACCGTGCGCCGTTCCAGATGTTGGTGTTGGCGAGTATGTTGGCGGCGGCGGCCGGCACCATCCCGCAGCCGCGCGCGCCCAACTTCCAGTACTTCGAGAGGTAATCACTGCCGTACTACGTAAACATACAACACACTTATATAGCTGCAATATTCAGTATTCTCACATAAACATTTGGCCAGTTATGTTGATAATTAATTATTAGGAAGACTAGAAGGTCCAGCTCAGTGGCGTGCTGCGGGAGCTCTATGTCCTGCAGTGAATGAGTACAGACAGACTCATAATGATGTTAGTCTCATTCTCATGTGGTCGACTAATAGGGAACTCTTATTACATGTAAAGAATAATCCATAGATTGTAAATCCAGGAGCCTAGAAGTTTTAAATAACATAGAAGTAAACGTAGACAATTACTGGTTAATTCATATTTTTAGTTATGCAGTAGAGTTGTGTCTAATTTCATCATCATGTTTGGTTGCAGGCCCAACTACCGCTACCCGTACTACGACGAGAACGGCAAGGGCAAGCTGCTGTACGGGTACGGCGGGCCCGAGCTCTACCAGTACAAGTCCTACTCGCCGCTAGAGGGCATCTACTGACACCGCGCACTACATCGTACTGAGTACATTATACTAGTAGGTTTATTATATTACCAGTCAGTGTACGGCATGCTTTGTACTGTCGTACGAGCTCGGTGGGAGTCACGTAGTTTTGTAAAAAGTATTTTTTAATGTTTTATATTAAGCTGTAAATGTAAATAAATGGTTTGTGATAGACAACTATTGTTGTTTTCTTTTCACATTTACTCGACAACTTGTGAATGTCGGTTTATTTTGTGTAAACTGTGATACTTCCGCGTATGATTTAAATATTTGACACATCCACACAAAGTAGTATTTATTGTCAACACAATGTTGTGTGATGTTCACAATAAGTTACGAAGATGTCGCGTCGATGTAAATAAATCTCCGCTCTATGATATCCTTGAACACATTAGCTCATCAAACAGTAGTGTTTGCGCGGCTACACTGAGTGCTGAGTACTACGCAGTGTGTGCTGTGTACTGGTGCATACAGTCAGTAGTCACTGGTCAGTAGTGCAGGAGCCTGGACGCAGTGAGCATGAGTGTGTGTCGCGTAGTGTTGGCTTGTATGTGTCTGTGTGCGTGTATGCGCGCGTGTAGTGGTGCGTACTCCAGTTTCTGGGCGCCGCTGTACGACCGCCGGCTCCTCAACTACCGCGTCGACGCTCCCTTCGATCCAGACTCCGCCCGCCAGGGGAGGGAACAGTATGCAGCGCGCTACGGGTACAGGGGAGAGAGACTCATTGCTGATATTGGGAATGGGAAGGGACTTACTGATGGACCCAGAGACACACAGGTACTGTAAGATGAGGAACAAGGAGTCATGTTTATTAGATTTTCAAAATGAAAATGTTATGTATTTGGTTATAAATAAATCACATGTGATACTTTGTATTGATAAAAATACTGAATTTATTTTGTTCCAGATGTATGGAGATGTTACATTTCAATACACATGAGAAGCTGTGTGGCTGCAGTAATGTACATCAGTACTCCTAGTATGTGTACAGTCCACTGTCATCACAGCAAGCTGAGTCTGTACCACTAACTGTACACTATTTAGTATTAAGTTCTTGTGTAAATAAATATCCTGTAAGTACATACAAAGTGTGAGAGATTGCAAACATTTATTTATCACATCCTTAACCCTATCTTACACAACTCCACACTGACTCCGTACTATATCCGTCTCTTCTGTGTGCTGATGTAGAGCACATTGTTCCCTCGTATGAAGGCGTCCCCGTACTTGTTCTTGAGCTGTCCGTTCACATACTCCTCGGTCTGCTCCAGTGCTATGTTCATGTAGCCGTCCAAACACGCGAGTACACCTGCACAAACATACGGAATTTAGGTTTACAGCATTTCATTCTGTGATATCTTCATTTTAAAATATAAAACTGAGGAGGTTGTATCATGAGCAAGGAGTAGCAGACAAAAGTGGGTGGATCTACAGAGAAACTGCATTAACTATGTTTTGTTGAGGCTGAGAGAGCTAAACTTAATTGAGAACATGCAGTGTTGGAGATGTTGATGTACAATGCTATACATACACTGAGAACAACACCGCCAACATTGAACATAACCTTTACGTGTCGGTTGACAAACATTTCGCGTTCATGATTACCTCATTGGCCACAGTTCCTTATGGCCGCGAGCGACATGTAAATAATAATATACGTAAATGTAGGTTTACTATAATCCACTGCAAACCGCTGAGCTTCAAGGTAAAGTATTAGTAAACAAACAAACATACTAACCTCTGTAATCGACGCCACTGTTTAGTTTCACGACGACCGGCCGCCCGTGGATTTGTTGGATGAACGACGACAGTGCCTCTTTGCGACTCATTATGTATATTTCTTTTTATTAATTAGATTTATTAGAGAGTAAAAGTCGATGCAATTTATAGAACTCAAATAAATGCCGCAACAAAATAACACACTACAAGATTGACAACATAATGACACATGACATGACTGACTGATATGTCTGACAGATCTATTGGCAGATCTATTGACATTTAAAATAAAATACGTTTGGTTACTGTTTGAGAGATGCAAAAATTTTGTTAATAATAACATTTTATAACGACAAAATAAACTAAAAATGTGTATAAAATATTATTTTATATTGAATTAGTTTAAATATAGTTTTCTTGGTTGAACAAAACAAAAACAAGAAAGTACGGTACGATGTTGCCCGAGGTAAAACTAAACGCTTTTAGCAATAGAGGGTTTGTCAGCTTTCAGTTTATTTCCCGTAGATAGAGAATCCTATTCTATCCTATCCTAGAGGATTCTCAGTCTACGTTATTCCCATTTCATTTTCAACTGTTTATTATAATGATAGTTTTAGGTAAGACTTTCTGAATAAAATAATATTCTGTCTCATACTTATAGGTATTGAGGAGAAAAAGTATAAAAATACTTTAATTCATTCAAGATTCTTATTGTAATTTATTAGGAAGAAATGAAAATAAAATAACAAATTATATTTGTTTTACTAAAAGTATTTTATGTTTGGACATTCAATTTAAACAAAAGAAGATATGAAGATACAGAAAAAAGTATTACTAGTTACTTAGATACCTATAAACTAAGAAATGATACATTAGATAACAGCTATGAAGTATTGCTACTGGTATTGGTATTAGTCTGTGTCCTCTCCTTGGGCTCGAGTGAGGTCCATATGTAGCCACTGTAGTTGTTGACCTCGGTGTCTATGAGGGGGTACGGGCAGGTGTTGGCCTTGTAGTAGTCGGACGGAGCGTGCATCACAAACTCCATCACATCTAGCTTGCGAGGCAGGTCCTCCTCAGGGCCTGGAAGGATGAATATACATGTTAATTTTAGGAACTTTACAAAGAATTACTTAAATTACATGAGAATGATAAAAATTCTTAAACTGTGTAACTTACCAATGATATATGTGGCGGGGTCAAAGCACTGTTCAGGCGGAGGGCTGGCCTTGGTGGGCAGTAGCCAGGTGACCACCGCACTCTTCTCACAGTACTGGTCGGTCATGAACCCGCGGATCTGTGCGTAGTACGTGCCGCCCTCGACGTCCGTCATCGACACGATGTCGCCCACCTGCATGTAGTTGCCTTTGTAGAAGATGGAGTCGCTCGTCACCACGGTCGGCGTGGCTGTCGGCGCCTTCAGCGGTTGTCGTTTGAATATACTGCGGCGCCCGCGGCCGCGCGCTGCGGGAGCTTTCGACGATGGCGTCGGCGCGGGTGTCTTGGCTTTGTACCGCGTTGATCGGGTGCTTTTTCTAGTTCCCTTTCCAGTGGCTTTCGCGGGTGTAGTTTCGCCTTCACTTTTGCCGTTCTTGCTGTCAGCGTCATCTTTGTCGTCTTTCTTCTCGTCAGGTTCCGGTTTGATACTTGAGTCAGGCTTACCTTCTTTGCTGGCTGTGTTAGAAAGATGACACTCGTTACAAATCTGTCCGTTTTCAGCCGAGCGCCACAGCAAAGAGTCATTGCTGCTGCATTGAACACAAGTTGGTTTTGGCATCGCGATAATAATGTATCTTGTCAGTTAAAAAATATAATTTATAGCATAGTTGAAGTGAAAATTAAGTGCATGCAGATTACACAAACAAAATATTTACAACGCGACGCTCAACTCAACGGCACATTCGTCTTCGTATGACATTGACACTGACAATTGAGTGAATGACATTGACAAATACGATCGTTTCACGCATAAACTAGAATTTGCAAGCTAGAAAAAAAATAGCTTTTTGTTAGTTAGATTATTATTGCCATGTTAGATTATATTATTATATCTCTTGAAACAAATTAAATTAGGTTTAAGTAAAAAAATCGATAGTACTTGTTCAATTACTTCGTAGTGGCGCCCTCTCTTGTTGAGTAGGATAAGTGATTAAAATATTGTCACTAGATGTCTCTAACGTCTTGTAATAAAGAATACCTACTTTTATAAAACTTTACCAAAACGAGATAATGGTAAAAAACATTTAATGTTTATGTTAAGTATTTATTTCTTATTTCAGGAAAAAGCGTAAATTTGATCATTTTGTAAGCAGCAGTAAGCAGCAGCAATCTTTCTACGAGCCAATAATGCTGATAATGGATTTTCGTGGTTATTTTGAAAAATAAGTGGTTTGAGAATATTGGTTTTACTAAGAATTTAATTTATGGCTACAATTTTCTCTTCATTTGTAGACCAGACCACAAGCAGTTGTTCCACGCGAGAATCGAACCCACGACACGTGACACGTAGTGCAGCAGTCCGTTCTCCAGCCATTGCTCTCCTACTGTGCACCTTCTATCTTGTAGTAAAGTGAAGTATTGACATTACTAGAGTATAATAATAGGAAAAATCATTGAAACGTTTTCAGTGCAGTTACCTACAAACCTCTGATCTGTTACACCGTCAACAACTGAGAGAGTGTGAATGACTACTGTGTGTACGTATAGGTACACTCTAATATTATTATTGTCAGCAGGCTGCGGGTGGTGGTTTATGGGCACGTTATGAATCACTACAAGCGCCGTAATTAGCAGGCGGCGCGAGTGCCGGTAAGTTACGACCGCTGGCCGCGCTATCTGGCGGCGAGAAGCGGCACGCTCGCACAGTTTGCGTAGCGTCGCGGCTGGACACCGACGATTTATGTTCGGTACCAGGCTTGCTGAAATCAGCTGAAACCGAGTGTTATCGCAGCCGCACGCTTCAGTAATTTCCATACATCGTCGTAGTAGGTAATTCTACACACGCTGGGAGTAAGCGCTTACAAAGTGATTCATTGTCGCGTTTTGTTGACATTTACAGAAATTGTTGCGTCGCATGGAAGCTCTCATTAAATTTGTGATTTGATAATTTACATAGATAGATGTGCTGCGCGGTGAGAACATGTCAGTACAATACTAAGTCCCCGTACGAACTCAGTAATGAGGGCCAATTATAAGTTGTCACAATGCAGGGACGCACGGGGCGCACAACATAACTTTTAACGAGGGAAGTCGGCAACTTGTGCCCGGTACTGGCTAGTTAGTTAGTTAGTTAGTTATGTACATAATTAAGGACAAAATAGGACAATGCGGAATACTTGGGTTGTAACTTAACTTAAAAAGTAGTTATCTTTTAATACATAAGTATATACTGAGCAAGTCTGGAATGTTCTGATTATATATTTGTTTAATGTCTGATTCTATGTTTCTATATGTCTGATTATATGTTTATATATTCTTCATTCTATAAGTTTAATACTTAAATTGTAGAAGGAGTTGAGTGGAAGACGTGTGTAAATAAATGTACCTAGGTAACATCAATGTTAGAGTAGGTATCTATGTACTGCTGTAAAGGTAGTTGCTACACTGCATACATCTCTGACAGGGAATGGGGGGCAGGTGGGGGGTGTTTGGGTATAAATAACAAGACAGAGTTCGTGGTAGAGGTTTATTCGGCGCGAGGCAGCGGTCGCGTCGGCCGCCGTCAATGAATAAGTTAATACAAGTATCTTGTATGAGTGCCCAGTGCGAGGTGCTCACTGACTCCATCGCGTGAACATTATCTACGATTGGTACGGCTCTGTAGCCGTCTCGGACTGTCCCGTACAAAACGTAGATAATGTTAACGCGATCGAATCAATAAAAAACTCGCACTAATCACTCCAGGGGCACGCCACATCACACACGATGTGTGGGTATAATACAATAATTCATAGAATTTAACACAGCGAGTGCAAATAACATGTTTACATAGTAATAATTAGGTTTATTGCAGCAATTATTTTTAATAAATGAAAATAAAATGAATTTATAAACACATTAAACAAACGTGCATGTTTTTAACATTTTTGTAAAAATAATATTTTGCTCGAGAAAAATTCTATAAATTGTTGCAGATGAATGCGTATTACATTGTACAATAAAATTAATGTGACATGATTATTAATAAAATTATTTACAGCGCATCAGTTAGGTACTAGTAGACAGTGAGTTCTATACAATCATACAATCGGTTAGCGTTGGACTGAAGGTCGATACTTAGATAGTCATCAATAGAGACGTGGATTATTTTTGAGTGCTACTTTTTAATTATTTTGGTGAATTTGACAAGAAAACAAGAACAAAAAGGTGAATTTATTGTATAGTTAGGTACACAAATATTTTTTAAGATTTCAATTTCTATTTATACACATAAACAGGGCCGCACCAGAGCACTGGTTTCGGTAGTGGGGCTGAAACTGAGAAGAGAGCGAAAATGTCTGGATTTTTCTGTCATAACGTCAGCAATGCTTGTTGAGGTTCTTATGTGGTTAAGTATCGACCAACAAGTAACATAGTGACATATTCCCGAGCAACATCACGCGGCGCGGGCGACAGGAATGTGAGAGAGTATCGGTGGTTACAAGTTACAAGTTACGAGTAATGTTACGTGGCGTGTCGTCGGTCGCCGCGCTGCACACTTATGTCTAACATTTACATCAGCTGTACAATACGAGGCAAGTTCATTCACACACACTTACAGACTAAACAATAATGTTACCCTTACGATCTATTATTATGTCGTTATCACAAATATTCACAATCCGGCGAGTGCGTGCAGTGCGTCAGTTGCAGACGTGCGTCTCGGTGCGCGCCACGCAGGTGTCGCAGGAGACGCGGCAGCACCAGTGGAAGCGGCAGCGACACTTGGTCTCCTGCACGCGCCGCACCGTGCTGTACCCGCGCCCGCAGCACAGCGACTCGCACCCGTCGTCGCCTGACACAATACCACAATTAATCATTCGTGCACCAAAACAAACAGTAGTGAACTAGTGATTATAGTTTTATAGTCTTGGAATGCGCAAAAACAGCAGGAGATAGAGAGTCTAAAAGCTTATAAGGGACAAGACAAAGACTATTCAATAAAAAAGGTAAGTAGAAGAAAGCTCAATGCTAACATCTATCAAGTAAAGTTAGTCAGAGTTTCATTCAATACTATATAGTACTACCTACCTCTGGAGGTCCTGTTGCAGACCCGCGCGTGTGTCCCGAAGGAGCCGACGGCGTCGTCCCGCTCGCAGTACGAGGGCGACGGCTCCAGGAACACCAGGTCCGACTTGCGCGGCACCCGCACCACGCCCGGGTTCTGCTTCTGTCTGTACCACACAACATGTTACACTAAACACAAGCTACAGTATTAATGATCACTGAATCTAATGGTTTTTCTGTAATGAACGTATATATGTACTAGAGTCGGACCTGCGCACTATGACGAGGTGCGTGTGGTGCGGCGGCTGGTGGCGCGGCGCGACCAGGCGGGCGCGGTCGTAGCGGTCGCGCAGCGCGGCGGCGGCGGCGCGGAACGGCGGCAGCGCGCGCCAGCACGTGCGCACCGCGCAGGAGCCCGACACGCCGTGGCACTTGCACTCGCGCCGCACCAGGTCCTTCACCACCTGCACACACACACATACATTACACTCCTCACTCTCATTACACTGATGGCAATGGCAAACTCAAAGACTTTGGGTTCCCAAAACTATAAAACCAAATTGATTAATCATCGTCACTAGCCCGGTACCATCCACAACTAGAGACAGATTTCTTCAATAAAACGCATCTCTACTCTACTCCAGTTCTTCGTGTCTAACTATGTACTATAAGCCAGTATACACTACGTTTGCCAAGAAGGGTCGCCACTCCAGAACATGTTTCTTCAATGGCAATAGTTTCTTTGACAAATGTGACTTGTCCACAGCCACTTCAGCTGCTTCAGATGTAAGTTCTGCCAAATCGCCACATAAATACATTGAAAGGTTAAAGTTAAGAAGATTTACTTCTATCGACTATTCAGTCATACAATTACTTAATCGAATAATTCATTTAGTTTTACAATTTCAAAACATTCGCCGATAACAATTTGTTACAATAATTTATTTGGCATTTTACTTAACATTTAGCGACGCGAGGAGTCACTACAACAACACAGGGCCGTACTCAGACACGCACTGTGTGACGCAATCACGTCACACTTAACTAACTTCCTGATAATATCTCAATAACTTTAGATGGTTTCCGCAGACGAGTGACGATATATTGCACAATATACGACGTGTCGAACGAGATGAACACTGCATGTTTCCACGATAATTTTATTCATAACTAGCTACTTCCGCGCGTTTTCACCCGCTCTGCTCAGCTCCTATTGACGTAGCGTGATGTTATATAGCCTGTAATCTTCCTCGATAAATGCATATTCAACTCAAAAAGAATTATTCAAATCGGACCAGTAGATCTGGAGATTAGCGCTTTCAAACAAACAAAGAAACAAACAAACAATCAAACAAACAATCAAACAAACAAACTCTTCAGTTTTATAATATTAGTATAGATACACGAATACATGTAAAGGACAAACCAAAATAAACAAAACCCTTCATCGATTATAATAAAACAAGTAATCAAATTGCACGAAGTGTGTATTAATTACAGGCAGTAAATGAGAAACCCTACATATAATCATACAGTAAGGTGGTGGAGCCGGGCGCCTCGTAAACATTCCCACGCTCGTTTATGAGCTGGCGCGTTATAGGTACAAGTGCGATAATAGTCGAGTTATTTACACAAAATCAATAACCATAAACAGCGAACAAGCGAACATGCATTACTTTAATAACGCTGCATTAGCGGAGGATGCACATTATACAGATTGGCCGGCGCGTCCCACTGCGAGCGCTGCCAAAAGAGAACAAGACGCGTCGTAAACTCAGTAATGCCGGTGTGATTGCACGGTGGCGTGTGACTGCGCGCCTGTAATGACGTCCAGTCGTGCAGTGGTCCAGTCGTTGATGCGCTACAATTACTAGTTGTGTGGGAATGCTGCGCTGCGAGCTATTGTTGCATGTCATTATGTGCAACTGGTCGCGGCCGACAGATGACTGCAATCAGTGAAACATTCCAGCGACATGCAGCCGCCGGTAATCGAACCTGACACAGCACGCTGCCTGCGCCTGCGACACTACACATCAGTTCCACTTAATGACTGCGTACACGCAACTACTGGAAGCTTTCTTGAATAATTCCAGTCTATAGTATTTTATAATATTTATCACGTTATACTTACCTATTTTGTTTGAAGTTATGTAGATGTAGCAATCAGTAATAATTTGCCATTAAAGGTTCGTGTACCAGTAGACAAGGCGCACGCTACTGCCGCGGGTGATGCACTGCCCGGTGCATGCTGCACCCGGTCATTCCGTACAATGCATAATTGTGGCACAGTGGACCACGAGCCGCAGCTATCTGCTGATACCCCGCGACTAATGACGGGTGTAGTGTCGGCCGGCAAACACCGTCGCCGGCGGCCGCGCCAACCTGGTCGATTTCTTCTTTTGCCGACCATTAGATGGACAGATAAAGTGTCGGCTTGCGTGTAATGATGTGAGCTTTGAGCCTGCAGCCTGCAGCCTGCTGCACCCGACAGTTAACTATTTTCCGCTACATCGTGCACGCACACTTATCTGGAACTGATCGCAATCGCTTCACTTGCAACGTCAGTGAGATAAACAACTGCTGCGTGGCTCATTTTACACCGAATAAGTACTGTATGGTATAGACACGAGCGATCAGAAAGTTTCCCAGTAAGTAAGAGTAGAGTAGTATAAACCAGTCGTATCCTCGTCGCTGTTACATCTCAAGTAGTTGTGTCCTGATGTTGGTGAGTAGTGGGTACACGCAGTGGGCGGCGCCGGCTGACTGCTGAATTTTTCACCGCGCGGGAGTGGCGCTGTAATGTAGTAGTGACGTACACTTTCACATTCCGACAGCTGCAGCTAGCTGACGTGTCATTAGCGCGGCCCTGGCGGCGCAACACTGCCCACTCCGTATCATTACTGATTACGTAAAATTACGTTATTTACCACTTAAATGGCGGCTGGCTAATGAATATGTCTACGAAATGACGCGGAAGCTGTGTGACGGAGTGTTATCATCTATTTAATATTCCTACATTAATGGTTATTACATTTGAGAGGTTTCACTTAACTAATGAATCAGCAAGCAACGAGGCAGAGCATGCAGCGCTAGTAGAGTACAGTAGAGTGCGGGCGGCGGCACGAGGCGGTGGTAGTGTGTGTACCTGGCTCACCTTCCGGCCGACGCGGTTGTTGTGCAGGTTCATGAGCGCGCGCGCGTCGCGCTCCAGCTCGCGCGCGTCCAGGAAGCGCCGCGCCAGCCGCGCGCCGTACGCGCCCTCCCCGCACCCGCCCCACTCGAACTGCTCCGACGTCGACGTGCCGCGCCGTCTGGGAACAACACACGCTACATGTCATCACACAGTCACAAATAGCCCCATGGGAGAGCCCGACGGACAACAACCCTTAAATTCCTAACTCCCAAAAAGCTCCTCATGGAGTGAAACTTCTCAGTACATCAATAAAAGTTTACCCACCGGTTGGAGGTGCACTGGCAGGCGGGCAGGTCGCCCCGCGCACACGCCGCGCTCAGCGCATGCGTCACGCCCGCCGACGTGATCGCGTATGTGAACGCTGCCTCCTTTGTCGCTGTAACAACAATTATGATGTTTCATTAGATCACCGAGTCATCAACTAGGTGTAATTGATTATGGTCATTGGGTTCCCAATTTGTACTGCCAACCATTTAATTGCCGATATACGGAGTCCGGCCCCGTCGTATAGCCACAGCTCGCAGAATGGCGCCCGTCTATGGAATGATTGAGCAAATGTGTCAAGTGTCGAGTACTGACTGGTGGTGGCTCGGCGCGACCAAATGTTAGCGCTGCATGTATTAGCGAGTCACCGTCCACTCGGTGGTACACGGAGTATGGAAGCAAGGAGTACTCACAGTCCGTCAGACTCCGTCTGTGGTTAATATCCCGCACGTTGCACGGTAAATATAGCAGTGTTTAACAAGAAAGTTACGGAAGTTAATGTCATGGGTTGTAAATAAAACAAGTTACTAGACTACCCACAGTGCTACTTAGGTAGATATTTTTGATTTTCTTACGGAAATCAGCTCTTTCGACGAGGCGTTTTACACTCAATAGGTTGTACTAATAGGTCGACTAAGTCACCGTCGTCCTCCGTATTCCCGAATGATGGTATTTCTTACCTATATACTCCATGTTTTCGCATACGAACATACATGATCATAGGTAGGTATATTATATACTATGGAGGTCAGATATTACTGAAGTCATGACGTTTGCTAAATAATATTCAAGTTGACAGTCCGTAGTATTATAATAATCTAAATTAAATATTAAGCTATCGGCTTACTCATGTAACTGTTTGACGAGGAACTCGACTAGTTTTAAGCCATGCTAGAAGCTCATATTCATGACGTGTGAAAATGAAATAGATTTGAGAAATAACATTATGTACGGCGTGGCTGTCAGTGGGCGGCGCGTCATGATACGTCACGTCAGACGTCAGTCGCGGGTATCGGCGACGTCAGACGTCAGACGTCAGACGTCAGCCGCTAAGTTATGCTGAGCCGTGACACGCAGCAAATGCACTGATAGCGTTGCATACTAAACACCCGCGCTGTGAGCTCGCACCGACTGTTCGAGGCACCAGTGGCCGCAATATGCTGCTGTTCTCAGTGTCTTACTCGTATGAAGTAATTTCAAAGAATCAGTTATACAGTACACCGAGTTCATCACGGCATAGACATAGAAAGGTGATAATTATAATTCAGATAGAGTTAACTACCTAGATCATTAATTTAAAGACAGCATGAACATTAACTGCAAAACATGAACACTACGGATATCCCGGCTATACACGGTGTCTCGGTCACCTACTCACCGACTGCGACCCGGCTATGTGGGCGATGTTGATGATGCGGACAGTTTAGACGTTCTGAATTTATCTTAGGTGTTTATATTTAATGATTCCCCTCGTCATAACGTTCAATTTTCTGTCTTGATTTGCGTATACTCGTGTAATAGACAATCTTATCAAGCGACTGGATGCGTTTCCCGACAGTGGTTAGCGAGCAGACGGATCACCTGATGGTAAGCGAAGAAGACAGCCGTAATACCAGACAAGACACAAATGTATTGCCGATCTTTTAAAAACGAGTTCGTTCTTACCTTGTGGTACTGATTGAAGGTATTAACGTAATGTAGATAACTCGGTGGTTGTAGTGTTCCAGTGTCGTGGGAGACTACTCGCGACAGGTTGCAGACTCGCAGCTCGTACATTGTACATCGACAGAAACAAATAATCGCTGCGACTCGCGTCTGATGTTGAAATATCGACTAACTAATGGCCGGCGCTGGAGTATTTCTAAATTCATTCCGTTCTGTACACAATACATTACAGTTTGATTGTTTATTCGTTAGTTATCACTCGCTGTGAAGGCTCGGCGCTAATGTCTCCATTGTCGGGGCGTATATATTGTATAATCTGTGGAGCAGGTGTCGCGCTGTCACTCCGCGCCTGGCTTATCTCTGCCGCATGCGGTGTGACGTCACACGCGTGCGACTCTTTCAAACTGCTGTTGCCGTAGATATTACACAATTATTTATTATGCACGAGAGGAATTAATACGTCAATAACACTACTACTGCCAATAAGTACATAATAACAGATGCAAATAATAACAAACAATTACTTCAGCTCCACTTCCGTCCACACAGTGACCAGCAATCAAGCCAGTACACCAGCCGTCACATTACAGTGCCTACATTACAGTCGTCACTGGCAGGTACCAGTCCGCTGCCAGTAAACAGTGGTTCATTACTAATGTGCGTCTGATTACTGCTTGATTACACAGTGCCGCTGTGTCCACTGTAGCTGTGTAGCGGTACTACTACTAAATATAGTTCTTTTGGTCCGTTTCTATGGTTTCCCACGACCGTGCTCCGATTGATGGCGAACATTGAATTAATGTAACGTCACCTGTTACATTGCCGTTTTAATTAAACATTTATTAACGTCTTCCAATGCGAAAGTCTCGTTGAAAAGTGTTCACTATTTATTGAGAGGTTTCTTCCAATCCGTCGATATAACTCACGTCGACGGGCGGCCGCTGGTGACTTGCACATAGCGGACAAATAGCTCGCCGTGATCCAGATGTAGAGGTGGACAGACGGACAGACACACAAACGTATTCCTCATCAATATAATAAATATTGCCACAGAAGCAATGTCAATCAACATCGGGAATGTATTGACTAAAGATAACGATCTGTGTGCCTGTCGGTGAAGAGTGGAAGGATTGAATGCACTCGGTGTAGTCTGGTACAGAGAATGGTGTATCTGATGCTTTGTAATCTACACGAACATTTAGTTCCTTTAGTACAATGTAGTGCCGCAGAGTAGTTAGTAATTGGATATGAGCAGCGTATGATAAAGATATTCTTCACATTTACCTGATGTCTGATATTGGTGCACAATAGCCACATAGATTATCGATGCTTCTATACGTTGCAGCTCAGGTATCGCCGAGTGGGTACAGTGGGTACAGTGCGGTCCAATTACTGCAGTGTGTGAAGTAAACTCGCGCAGTTAATGGTCGCGGTGCACTGACGGACAAACATCAGCTGTCGCCGATACTAGTGACGTTTACACTACACGAGACGTGGAGACTGTCGCTGTCAACGCTTTGCATGCGGAAGATAATGTATCAGGTGCAGTCGAGTAGCCTGCTGTAAAGACTGAATATTCGACGGGTGATCTTCTTTGTTAAAACTAAACTATTCTACTGAGACTTTTAATTTGTGCAATTTTACAATAGATATTTGTCAAACTCCTTGAACGACTGGCCCTACAAATTCGACTGTATCACACAAAGGTGAAGTTACTTGTATTGGTAGCTCCGGTACCACGGCGCAGTATTGTCTGTGGTATTGTCCCCATAAACTGCTCGGTCGGTGCACGTAACGAGCAGCCTCATTACGCTCGTCCTAATTGGCGACCGACGCAGGCCCAATAAAGTTCGTCCCACACTGACAGGTCGGCCGGTAGAGTCGTCACGTTGTCGTGTCGTGCGGTGTGAAGGCGCCTCGTGATGCAACGGACGTCGCGGCTCAATTAGTCGTCGCGCATAAATCTCCCCGCACCGTGTGGGTGCGCGCCCGGGAATTGACACTTTTATTTGACATTCAATAATTTTGTCGGAGTTTTATTGACATTTAATTGGTCCACTGACTGCGAACTCGGGAGCAGAGGACGTCAGCCACAGTTGTTGGCAATCTGAAGTTATAGTGCTGCCTCCTTGTACGTCCCCCTGCTATACTTCAAAGAGAA
The DNA here is from genome assembly GCF_023101765.2 of Spodoptera frugiperda. NCBI lineage: Eukaryota > Metazoa > Arthropoda > Insecta > Lepidoptera > Noctuidae > Spodoptera > Spodoptera frugiperda. Next base: position 10,345,744 of record NC_064225.1, on the reverse strand, counting down.
TGATTTGATTCTGTATTTCTAGAGTCTTCAGGGTAAATTATTCTTCCCCATCATACATACGCTTACTGTTCGGTGGTTATCTCTGGGGAATTCATTAGTATCGCTGAGCTTTAAACTTTCAGCAGCTGTTAGCTTGGAACTGCCTTTTACCTATAAAGTTATATATGTTCGCGGTGGTAACACGCAATATTCCGGTCACGTCGGCCACTGATTGATTAGCGAAACATAGAGTTGGATAAATATTAAAAATGTTATTAATATACAGCAGCGTGGAGGTGCGTCCGCCGTAAATCACTCAACTATCAATATTTATACGTTCACGTTGTAAACTAATTTATTACATCCAATTAACTTATTGAAATCTATATGTCGAGTAGGTATGACGAATTAATCCTTGGTATTGTAATAAACCTCGGCTGGTCCGTCTGTCTGTGTGTCGGTAGTGTATAGGCAGAGTGTTTACAAGGCACACATTGTGTGGCAATAAAATCAATGAGTTTCCCGGAGTGGCCGCGCGGTGGCGCTGCGCTCATTAGCATAGTTCGTTGTAAATCAATTCGCTCGTTATCTCACGTTCGGGACTTGTGACGTTTAAACGGCAATATTTCAAGATAGCGATCCGAGCGGTTCGATATAAATATGATTGTTTGGTGGCGGCCAATTACTGCATTAATATTCATGCGCCGACCGCGGACCGACCAGCGCCGGCCGCGGCCAGACGCGAGGCAGACAAAGGCCACCATTAGCCACATAATGCTCGCCATTAGTAACTGACACAAAGCACTGACTCCTCATTGCTCACGTGTCTACATAATCCTGCCGATTGTCTGCTGTGACAACATACTGACGTCACTGGTGGCGCTGGGTCTGTCAAGGATCCGACAAAAATTATCCAACACACCGAAGTAAATTCGAAATTTTCCAGTATTATTGTACTTACCTTGTTGCAAGCAGAATAATTATAAGTAGACAAACAATTGTTTTAATTTATCTGCAACAGTCGCCTCACGACTTGCAGTGCGGAGGACTAGGACCACAGACCCTCATGGGAGGAGCGCTGCACGATGTCACCCTCTGGGCCCGGGATGTTATGACTACGAGTCGGTATTGTAATTATTGATTTCAGCAATATTTACATACAACTTATGAACAGAAATCCATGAAGGTTCAAGCCCCTCTAGTCGAAAACATTTATACGTTACTATTTTGATTGCTATTATAATAACACAAATATTTTTCAGCAATCCTGCTGCTGCAGTGGACAGTAGGCCACGACGCGTCATTTGACGAATGCATGCAACCTACAAAATAACGATAGGCGGTTTTGAAAGAGGAGTAAAGTGACGCTCTGTGGACACGGCTTTGATCGTTTCTACGCAAGATGCAAGCATTTGTCTTGTTATCGACAAAAAACGAAAGCGTGCGTATGATGTGCGGTTAGGTGGACGATTATAAGTCGTTAGTAACCACATTGAATTGCGGCTGTCTGTGATCTTCGTATTATTGAATTAATGCGCCGTATTATTACTACATTATAATAAATCCATTTAATAAAATGCAATCAGCGAACTAGCCTAGTATTTATAATGAGTCGCGTTGATTAATGGGCGAGTGTTCGCGGGAAACTATTAATCAAGTGTAAGCTAATACGTTGAGATTGTAAGATAAACTCCTAGTGACGCTGCTGCCCTGGTACCTGCGCCTTGTATACACATATGTTCTAACGAGCAGCTCATCAAGTTAACCAAACACAATTTATTAGTCAATAGATTTTCTATTTTAATTATTTAAACATAAAGTTTAAAATCTATTAATGCAATTTTATAGTTAGGATAGCTTAAACTGCTGGTGTCTATACTTAGTATCAATCGTGTGTAATCATGTATCGATACTCGATCATTAATTGAATAGTTTACTTATTAGTGATGTATAGTGTAGCGTACACGGGCGAGCATTGCTCAGCGTGCACAGACATGCACAGTTCCAGCCGTGCAGATAGGTCAAAGATTAAAGTTATCTATTGTCTATGGCGGCCACAGATCTGGTGGATGTCGAACATAAATATTGTTTATGGTTGTATAATTATTTGCACATTGAATACAAATTCTGTATTGACTAGTAATACATAAATTATGTTCTGGTATCGATAGAGTTCGGACAAATGTATTGTTGTGTTCGCTATTTGATCCGATACATACAACTGATAGAGACAAATACTCCAGGTGAATGGATGACTGCGGATTTGCAGATTCCGTTCCTTTTTCGCAGTGGTTTAGTTATTTTATTAATTAAATATCCTGTGGGTCTTGTAGTTGGTTTTTATGATACCTGAGGGAACAGCACACGTACTAATCAGACCAGACACCCAAACATATTTAACGCCAAAAAAAAAAACACTGACATTTAGATAAGTCTAGGTTTTTTGAGAAGACTAAGGCAGGGACAGATCTTAGGGGAGAAGAAAAAATATAAATAGCTAGGAAAGATCTGATTTATTCGGACTCAAAGGACATTAGTCGAAATGAGACGCTATGGATGACGTCACTCAGCGGCGCTACACACAGAACTGGTTTGTCCTAGATCCTCGCGTTATTGTCCGCACTATCGTTAACGCGAACCTAACTCGCAGTAACGATCTCTACGAACTGCTTGGGTGGTCTAGTTCACAGCTAGTTTTTATGTCGAAAGATTAGCCAAAATGGATTTTAGGAATGAATTACCTCATCAACAGTTTATAGTTCTAATATTTTAATGGCCCAGTGTTACGGGTTTGATTCGCCGATTTTAATAATTATTTTGCAATCCATAAATGCTCCGGGTCTGGGCATAGGAGTTTCGGAGGTAGATCCGATTTCACAGCAAAAAACAAAGCAGACGGTGATCTGGTTGTATACCATCAGGCCATTGCTTGCGTCCGTGGACACCCAAAATACCAGAGGCGCTACAAGTGCGTTGCTGGCCTTTTGGGGGTTAGGAATTTAAGGGTTTTTGGGGAATCGGGGAATGGGAAGGTTGGGAAGGAGGTATGAATAGTATGCATCGTATACTATTCATACCACTTGGTTCATCATCTGGTCGGATCCAATTCTTCCATGATTATGAGCTGTCAATATCTGATATTTCTAAATAAGTAAGTAACGCGGTCTCACCGAGGGGCATGACGTGTCCGAAGTGGTGTCCGTCCCCGACGCCCGAGCAGTTCCAGCGCCGCCCCGCCAGCTGCAGCCGGCACTCCGCGTACGCCATCCTGCAACAAACAGTACATCAACATCATTGTACAGTACCTCTTAGAACTACATGCGATCCTGGTACCATTACATCAAGTTACTTGTTTTATTAGGAAGTCCCAAATATTGAATGAAATGTTTAAACGTCACGCCTATTATCCCCGAAGGGGTAGACAGAGGTGCCGTTACGGCACGTAATGCCGCTATACAATTTAAGTACGCCCAATTTTCACCATTTGTGATATCAGTCCCATGTAATAGGGGGTAAGCCTATTGCCATATACTGGGGACGATTCCAGACTCCGTGCTACTACTGAGGATTTTTTTCGGAAACCTGAAAAAAGCCCAGTAATACTTTGTTCGACCCGGAAGCCGAACCCGAGATCCCTTGTCCGGCAGTAGCCCTTGCCACTTGACCAACAAGGCAGTCATGATGAATGATGTAAATTAAAATTTAACAGTTTTCTTATTACCACAATATAATGAACCAGTACTTGTACAGGCAACATCCTCATTGACTCAAAAGTCCTGGTTGTGTGTACGAGTAACCTAAAAACTGTTGGAATTCCCATCTAGTTATGTAAAGTTCCACCGCGAATGAGTAATGTAAATAATGTGGTAGAATAAGTATGAGACATAGATTGCTACGGACTTACGGAGTCACTAGCAATTATGTGGAGCTTACCACTACCGGCAGATAACTACATGTATAGGCTGATAGTAAACAAGCAAATAATTATGTACCTAACTAGTTTTTGTGATACTGACCTCTGCACATTATTCTTAAGTAATCAAAGATCAAAGCAAAATTACTTAAAAGTAATATAATGGCTATACAATGTTTAATGTGTATCTCACAATAACTTCATAGTGACTATTGCTAATTTTAATTTCCAATCAGTACTACTACTTCTGTGCTGTCTGTCAGTAACTGATTAACCGAAGAGCAAACACATGCGACCAGGACTGCAGACGTGCCCAGCCGTCACTACACGTCCAGTGCATGCCGGTAGCTGTACAGACACAGCCAGGATAATTGATGAGTACCGGCTGCAGTAACGGTGCCGCAGCCGAACGAACCACATACCACCGCGCTGCACATACATCATGCACCACATCGCGATATCTTTACAGCGAACGAGCTATTGCTCTATACATATAAACTACTAGCTTCCGCCCGCGACTCCGTCCGCGCGGATGTCGGTCTTCGCGTGGAAGTTTTATTTCTCCATTTTGAGTAATTCTGACAATGACATCTTATAAATATCTAATGGACCCAAATAAGGCCCATAATAATTAAGGAGATCCCTCTTTTGAGCTACTGCTGTTGAGTTCGCGTTCTATAGAATAAAACTGAAAAATAAAGTTTTTTTTTCTTCTTCGTATTTTTCCAGGATAAAAAGTATCTTATTTTTTGCCCAGGATAATAGGGTATAATTATACCAAGTTTCATCGATATCGAACCGTTAGTTTTCACGTGATGCCTCAACATACAGACAGTCAAAAACATTTTTATTCACATATTTGCCCGCGACTTCGTTCGCGTGGAATAGTGACTTCCGGCAAATTTTTGGTTTTAACCACATAGTTCCCGATCTCGCGGGATCTCTTCAAAAATGAGATGTGGAAGATATTCCAGGGAACTCTTCAAAAATCAACATAATGAGCTCTGCGTTTGAATTTAATAGATGTATACTCACTTAGGGCATTGAAAAAATAGTTTAAAAACGGACTTAAACTAACTTAAAACTAAAGAAAGCTACGAATTACGAATTTATAACAATTAAAAAAGAAACTATATATTATTACAACCTATCCTCTATGCTATAATAACCAAGCTTAAACTAAATAATTTAAAAGAAACGACTTAAATCTAATCTAATTAATTTATAAATTAGACTTACAATTTTATTAAAAAAACTAACTACAGTAACTACTAATAATCGGTATCAAACTAAACCTACGTTAAATAGTTTAACCAAAAAACCAGGAAAACCCAACAAATAAACTTATTAATTGACAAATACAACGAAACCAATTTAGAATATACGAAACAGCAGGACCACTACAGACAAATAATCATACGACTGATAATACACTTTTCTACGATAGTACCGAAGCGCTCGGCCGATACCCAACCAAATGAATGTAACGAAACCATAGCGCGATCTATTTCGATCCCAACGCCATCTATCGAGGATAAAGACAACTTGGATTATTTATTTATACTCCGTTCGGGCATTTTCTTTGTACTAAAAGTTTAATTATATTGATATAATTTTTTTCATACCCCGAACCGAAGTCGTGTAACGATCGACATAGAATTATTTATAAATAATTTATTTCTTATTTTTATTTTTTGATTTTTGAAATAAAAATATATCTACATATGTCCTTTCTAAGGTTCTAAACTATGTATATCTGTACCAAATTTCAACCAAATCCGTCAAATAGTTGCGGAGATTAATGGTATAAGCATAGAATGTTCGACGTGATTCTTTAATTTGACATAACTTTTTTATTTATGAACCGATTGACATGAAACAAACACTAAATGTAAATTTAAGCATCCCACAATATATTCGTGAAAACCGCATCCAACTCGGATCAGCCGTTTCTGAGATTAGCGCGCACAGACGAACAGACAAACAGACAAACAGACAAACAGACAAACAGACAAAAAAAAAAGTTAATTACATTTTTGGGTTCGACATCGACATAACAATAACCCCTGCTATTTTTTTTATTTTTATTTTCAATGTACAGACAGCACTTTTCTACGATTTTATTATATGTATAGATATGGTTTCCTACTAGGTGTAGTGCAGATACGTTAATTAATATTAACTATCTATTATCACCATTAAAGTCCTCTCCTTCGAGTCCGACTCTTTGCAAAATTATTGTTGGGTGTAAATAAAAGTATAAATGCTACCTCTGCCTACCCCTTTTCAGGAAATAACCATCGTGATGATAGGTTATATGATCGTAGTTAATTTCTGATTAATTGAGTAAGTGGCCAATAAATTATTAGTAATTTTATCGAACGCTGTAATCTCGACGCTACCTCACTATTAGTAGGGCCTTGTTTCTGCCTGCGAATAACTGTAAATTATTCTTAATTGATGCCAAGTCAATTAACGATTTATTTTATTCCTTAACGATATTGTTTTTATGTATAATTATTATGCTAAAAATTCAATTAAAATGCAATAAAGTGAAAATCAATATTAATTGGACATGAAAAATTAACATGGTCTAATTAAGTGCCTTGCGGTATACCCATGCTTTAATAGTTAATACTACAATCTTATAATAACCACTACAAAAGTAGCACGTAATCTCGTGAAGGTAATTTAAAAATATAAGTACTATATTTGTCACCAAAAGAAATGCATTACATAAAATAATTCATCATTATCAGATCGATCGTAGGTATCGAAAGCTTTAATGAGATCACAAATACATGGTGCCGGAAGTTATATTACTGAAATTTTTGCTAAATGTTTCCTATCTTCATGTTATGTGTATATGTATTATGTAAGCAAGGTGCAGTAGTTACCGGAGGCCGTCTCCGATGGCGGCGACAGCGGCGGGCGACTGGCGACACATGGCGCGCTGCCGGTCCGTGAGGCCGGGCGCCCGCGCGCACACCAGCGCCGCGCCCAGCGACCCGCCGCACGCCGCCACTCTGCAACACAACGACACTGTAACTATACGGTACCAGAACATCTTCAAGGACTTGCATGGAGGGACATAAGAGGGTATAACATAAAGAGTAGCTGACGCAGTTCTGATTGTTGAAGAGACACGTACAAAACTGATTGGTGAAACATTTCCAATGACATTAGGCCGAAACCAAATGATGAAAGTATTAACTCTCAACTGAATAACCTGCTACATTCTTGATTGACATAAAGCGTAGAACCTGTTTCAACTGTGACATCAGCCACGTATACAGGTATATACTCCATTATTGCAGTAATTCGTTGCACATTAAGCATAACTTTCGTCCAGTATAAATGGCGCATCCCCGTACATTGTCCGGCACACAATGTCACAGACTGTCGTCGGACCGTGTCTCCGCAGTGACGCCGCGGTAGCAATTATCAACAGAATTGCAAACAAATAAACACGCTTCCTGTCCCCATCACAACCTGAGCGTGACATTATACAGCCAGCCTACACTGGGTGATACACTCGCGGATTGTCAACGCAATTATTTACGGAAAGCAGCTCCTGCATAATGGCAATATAATTGGTGATATGTGATCCGGCTACTTACTATGGAATGTCTGCCATATTTTTATTCCACGACAGTATTCCTTGCTACTACTATGACCATGGAATGTATTATAGTTCTTTATTTTGTTTGGACAATCACTGTCCAGTAGAGCATGCGCCGCGTCCACTGTCCAGTGTTCACATGTAACTGTTAAACTGTGTAATTAATGTTGTTTGTCACTCGCTGTTAATTGCAGTCACCGTAACATTTCACTTTCAAAGCAATCCCAGGAATTAACACGTCCTCCATGGAGCTGTTTGTATTGTGCGCTACAAATTATCGCGGCGCAGCGTATTTGTGCGCGTGATTAATAAGGTATTGTTCGGGCGGCGGCGGCGGCGCGCGGAGACCGCGTGGGCGCCGCGCGCACCGCCGCGGGAATTAGCGGCCGATGTCGCGCCAACGCGTTAATTGCCGCCGCGTATTACCGCCGACGTATTAATGAAACAGACGACCTGCCACACACCCGCACACACGCTAAATCTATACAAGCGAAATGCACCTCTACTGCATAAAAATAAAGACTTGATTAGCGTGAGTGTGCAATTGATTAAAATGTATCAGCAATGTGGAGTAGCGTACGGCCTGAGAGATGTCCGTCTGTGTGGGAAAGTAACATTGATTGGTAGACAGTGAGTGAAATCGAGAATAAATAAATGATTACTAATGGAGCCCGGTGCCACAGTCGCAGCGACGCAGTAGGACAAGGTGGGCGTGCGCCGTACACAATGGGAGGAGCGAGTGACAAACACACGAGTAGATGTTTCTGTGACAGTTTACATACTGACTCAATCATTTTATTTGAAAGTAGGTTCTGTAAATACTAGCGAAGCTCGTCACACCAGCATCTAGTTAGCGCGCAGTACCGGGAGTATGGCAGTGTCGACGCATGCGCACGTCGCGTCGATATAATTACTGGGCAGGCTGAATGTGGTTGGCTTTCCTTATTGGGTCTAATTAGAAGTTATGTCGCGAGGGAAATATTTTAATTAGCGCGCACAGATTTAGCGGGGCTTGTTTTTTGAGGCAATTTGATGGACGCGTGTAATGTACTGCCGCGTGCCGTGTGAATAGAACACGGTGTCACTTCGCATGGGTAGCACGGACCAGTCTCAATAAGTTATCGGTCAAATTTTAAAAATATAGCCAGGTTCTGAGAAACAACTTAAAAATACAGAGTGTATCTGAACGTCTCCACTGTTTGCAACTTTGTATACCACATTAAAGTCAACATGAGTTCGGAATGGACACTACATTGGATTGGAAGCTATTAATGGAACGTTAAAAGACGTTCGGTTCTCTGATTAGACGAGTTCCATCTCAGTTTTATTGACTGTTACACCAATAAAGTATAATCAAGTCGATACATTTGCATATGAATCCGAGTGTTTCATTAACATCGCTAGAGTTCTAAGCCGAGTGTTATGTGCAGTTGCAGCTCACAGGAGGTTACACGCCATCCTTTCGGTTAGTCTTGTCCTAATATTGATATGGCTTTATCATTAACATCATCAGTTTACTACATGCTGCATACTGTACACTGAAGAGTACAGCTGCTGCTCTCTAGAGGACATCAGTTATCTAGAGTACAGCTACTCTCAAGAGTACAGCAACTGTCTAGATTATAGGTACTCTCTAGTTTACTACATGCTGGATTGCTGTTCACTGTATCGTATCCAACCACTGGCAGTAACACAGTGTTCATCCATCGTCATCGTTGTTGAGAAGTAACTAATTCGAACATTTACATTTTATGCGAAAGATTTTCAGTACAAACAAATAAAGTTGACTGAGATTCTACTTAAGCCGGTGTGAGTCCATATGTGGTGGCAGTAATAGTCCATTGTCTGTACCTCGGTGTCCTACATTGAGGAGCGTCGGACTGTGTGCGACCACAGCGTACAGTCTCATTTATACAAGAAATTAAGTAACTATTGAAACTTTATATTCTGGGCACTATTCTACTTACCTTGCCGAAAAAATTTAAGGATAGGACCATTATCGAGTTTGGGCGAGCCCATTGCCAAAAAATAGTTGTCAGATTCCGTGTTTATACCTACTTAGACTTTTTGAACTTAAATTAATTACTTAAGGCGGTGAGGTAACCATTTCATGCTCCCCTGGTATTAAACAAATATTAATAGTCTGTCCAGCACAATATCTCATACAGATTCGGCAATAAATTTCGATCCTCAATAATTAATCGCGAGCTAATCGCCATTCCGATCTGGTTTTAATGAATTATACGTCTGGCCATTGATCTGGTCTAGACTAGACGCTGGAACTAGATCAGGAGGCTTGCAGTGTGAGGTCGCGTGATTGCAGCGCGGAGTGACGTCAGCGACCAGAACAATATGCTAAACTCTTTTAATGGGGGATTTCAAAATTTAAACGATTTTAGTGAATGATTAGATAATGGAGTTATCTGGTTACTTTTGGTGGTTTTTTCCTAATTATTCTTATTGATTTTGCTACACACTTGAAGCGCTATGATCCGCAGCTATGTTTCTCAACTTTAATTTCAAAGGCCCGTCTACCTACCTCGTCCACTAGTGCACCACTGCACTACAGAGTGACTTGGCGCAACAGCTCATGTCTCGAGGGAGACAAACAAATCCATTCTCTAATAGCTGATACAGTGTCGAGATAACGGCCCAATATTATCATATATATTGTGGTTCACACTGCAGTACAACATTTCGTCACGCGTAGTACTGCAGCACTGGCGCACTGGCTTCTGCATTAGTCAGCGTTTGACACATCGATGGCAAGATAAGCGCTACAACTGTAACAACTGCTCACTCCGTATCGACACAAAAATCGCTCGACAATCCGACGGGAGACATAATTCGCGACAATCGCACGACTAATCGCTGCGCCGGTCGCCCACGCATTACTGGTCCGTTGGTACTTGTCTGTCGACAGCAATTCATGATTGATGGTGCGCACGACTGAAGTGAAGAGTTTCCATTAGTCGGTGGATGAGATGTGTTATGAAGTACGGCAACAGATTGACGTTGTCAATAGTTTTGTATTGTATCCAATGGATAGCCAATAGCGGATGGCTAATAGAGAATATATCGACCGGCCACAAGCTAATGCTTTCTGACACAAAGCTTTCGCACTTTCACAGGTTACTCTGCAAGTGGTAATGTGTTTGAAGCGTGTTGCTCCGTTGGACGTAAATCAGACGTGACGTGTGACTCGACGGCAGCAATAGATCTCGCGGCGTCAGTTACCTGTTGTATGGTAATCACCGCCAGGCTGCGGTGACATCGTAACTCAGCCACCGAGTGCCGTCAGAGACTAATACTACATAGCGTGGACGAGAAGGATCTGTCTAATCGGTTAGCGACAAAATCGTTCTAATGGGAAGTTTTCGGATAAAGGTTCTGGTCATGCCATTGATCTTAATTCCTTGTTGCTACTAAAATTAATGATTTGATGCCAGTTTTCCAAACAGAGGCCTTTTATGGATAGTGTTTCTCTTACATCATCGACTCTGTTATTAAATCGTTGGTCGTTGGATTCAACATATTTTTTTTTTATGGTAAATGAGCAGACGTATCATCTGATGGTAAGCAATCGCCGCCGCTCATGGACACTTGAAACACCAGAGGCGTTATAATTGAGTTTCCGGCATTTTGGAGGTTAGGAATTTAAGGGTGGTTGGGGAATCGGGGATTGTAAAGATTGGGAAAGGGGAATCGGACCACCGGTAACGTCACTCACACAACGAAATACAACGCAAGCGTTGTTTCACGTCGGTTTTCTGTGAGGCCGTGGTATCACTTTGGTCGAGCCGGCCGATTCGTGCTGAAGCATGTCTCTCCCAAACCTACATACGAGTACCTTTACATGTCATCGTTTGCCCTCATGAAGGTCCAGAGACACAAAAATCCTCTATAACTTAATTATTGTGGGAATTAATTTAAATTGTAGGTAGTAGTTGCTTGTAGATTGTAGTATTACTGGCGAGTAATGATTATAGGCTGGTACTACAAGAATGGCGGCGCTCTCCCACGCGCTGATAGCGGTTATCTATGGGCTTCGTAATTAGCCGCTCGATACCTGATGCTCGATACTGCTCGAGTCGTATCGATTGCGAGTGGTGTCGCGTTCGATGCTAACCGAGCTTTACGGACGAAGGTAAAATTATTTACTTACTGTTTAGTTTCGACAAAGTTGGAATAAATATTCTAAAAGTTTGTCATTAGTATTGGCGTCTGACTCTTGCTGCCTCGTTTCTCGTACTCCTGGGGAGACTGATATGTGGAGACGAGCACAAGATGACTAAATCGATGATGATGAGATGATGTTTTTAACAGTAATCTGTAATGCTCAAGTGAATAAATTCTGTTAGTTCAATGCCAATTCTTAATTTAAATTAAAAGCCATACAGTAACCTAGTACGTCATTGGTGAAATGAATGGTAGTTGTAATACTGACCTAGGTGATTTTGAGTTGTTGTGAATAGGTATACTATTTGTTTAAAAATGTCTTCAGGTTGAAAATACGACAGCCAAATAAAAGAGAGCCGCAGTCTCACAATACACAGTTTGTTTGTTTTCCTGAACATTAGTAAACATTGCTCGGTTACTATAAATCTCGGTATACACAGCCGTGTAGTAGAGCGCGTACTATCGGCGCAGTGTCCCATGTTCGGTTCCCACGTCGGTGTCGGTGGTCGTGGCTCGTTTGTCACACCGCTTCCACCTTGTACGCGAGGTGTTTACAAACACCGCCAGGTGGCGCCACAGAGATAACGTCCGACACTACATTGTGCAGTTGGCTTTTGCAATTTGTGGCCACAGAGCTGGGAGAGAGAGATCGCTCTTTGAGTCTGTATTAAAGACTAAATACATTTGTCAATAATAAACTGATATGGGATTTTTGAGTGTTTATATTGAATCTCTGACATAATATACCGTAAAGTACATCGTTGTGTATGTCCAGCGGTAGTTCTGTAACGGTTTGTAGTAAACGTACGACGTGTTCTATAAAATATATCGGCGTGTGTCGCTTTGTGTCGCGCCGACATGTTGCCACCACTACCTACTATGTGCAGAGGGCACACTCTGCGCATCCTTCATTTTGTCTATTAGGTTGCAATAGTTCATCTTCTCGTCCTTATTTAGTGTCTGTTTAAATCAAAAAGTAATAGAAAATAGCTCTTCTTGGCGTCATTTTCTAATTATACATCTTTATCTTTAAATGTTTGATAACGCAATTTTTTTTCTCCTTCGTTTTCTATTTTTCCAGTTCTCCTAGTTGTTTCGCAATGTAAATATTTTTTAGATATTCCAATAATGAAAAAAAAAGTGTTGATATACCTACTGAAATGCTGATCTGGTATCAATTAAAATATCCAAGCACTTTGATCCACTACACCAGTCCGTACCGTCCTCACAGGTACCTATTACTGAGCCTTCTGCCACCACCTACATGTTGTCAACACCTAATATTGATCCAATAATTTGTTCCCCATAAAACGTAACATTACATTAATGCACAGATTAGTTCCGACTGCCCGAGCTACAAGAATGTCGCATCCTACATCGCTTCGGGTGTGTTCGGCCATCATCGGGTGTCGTCGGCAGCTCGAGTGATGATGTTATTAAGACGTGTAGTAATGAGCTGTCAGTATAACGTCAGTGAGTTATTGTAGTGTTTATGTGTGTGTAGGTATGATAGTTCCATGATGATTCGATGGCACCTCATCACATCAACCTGTTGGCGAGTCAATCAGCTGCGGTTGGACGGCGTGGGAACTTAGTTGTTGGCAACAGATAGAGCCATGGAAGTAGTTTAATAGTTAATCAAATGGTTTTGTGTTACTTTTACTAAAACCAACCGTTAATGAGCACAATAGATAAGATGGTATTAGCATAAATTAGGCAAACTTAATTAATTGTACGACACAAACTAATTATCGAATTCCTACCAGTATAGTCAGTCGGCCACCGAGTAGGGCAAAGATTCCTGTGTAGATATTTAAACATAGACAACAATAAAATACTACATTCAGAAACTATCTCACAAATCACACAATACACATAAATATAACATTCACAGAATACCATTAATACAATAAAACGTAATATGTAATACTACGTATGTATGTATGTATGTATCGCAAGCTCGGCACAGATGCGCATGCGGCGGGCGGGCGGCGACAGACCGCGCGGTGCTCGCATTCCGCGCATGCGTAAAGGGCGCCGACAAATACTACACATTGTTGTAATCCTTACTGGGATACTTTTAATTAAATAAATAAACTAATTAATAACATTGTAGAACATGGAATGTCAGATACCTCTACTGTATGTTCTGTGGATAGTCAGTAGACAATAAATACATAGTGCGACCAGGATCCTACATAACTCCTGTCATTTCCTAGATTTGGCCGTGAGAGATGGAATTTTGACATAAACTACACTAAAACTGATATATTGGTTGTTAAACCTGACAGCTAATTAGTGCTAATGAACGTTCCTCGGTAATTGTGCAACTGAGAATGTTTTGAAACTAAACATTGCCTAATGCAGGATCGACATCTGGTGGAAAATATTGGAAAACTTAATTACTATGTCGAATATATTATTTACTGCTGGCTGCTTCGTTGGTCGAGTGATCGCAAGTGCGACTGCTGGGCAAAGGGTCTCAGGTTTAATTCCCGGGTCGGGCAAAGTTTTACTGGGCTTTTTTCGGTTTTTCGAAAATTTCATTGTAGTAGCACGGAGTCTGGAGTTGTGCCCAGTATATGGTCATAAGCGCACCATCTATTACTTGGGACTTATATAACATAAATGGTGAAAAGTGGGTGTACATTGTATAGTAGATGCCGTAATGTGCACCTCTGCTTTCCCCTTTGGGGATAAAAGGCATGATGTTGCATTATAATTTACTCTTCAAAGTTAAACTATGAAATGTAAGCAGTAATAACTCCTGTGGACCACATTCCATGTAACCCAGATTTGGGCGACGAAACCAAAAGTAATTTAAGTAGCACATTAAGTAGAGCGAGCCAGTAACTCGAGCGCCGACCACAGCCGCAACAGTCATAGTACCAGTAGCCAGTACTCAGCAGCCAGTAGCCAGTAGTGGACAGTAGCCCGTGACTGAGTATTGGGGTGTCATGTGACACAGGGTGTCGTGTTACCGGCGGCCACCAGTCGGCGGCGCGGGACTGCGTGACTGGTACATGTTCTAATGTGGTTCTAATGCCGGTGGCTCTAGTAGGTAGTAAGCTATGAGTACTTTAGACGATATTGTGGAGTATGTAAATGAATAATGTTTTCATTATTCAGTTTTGTGTTTTGTGACATTGCCTCATTGTCTTTTTTTTGAGATGGGAAAATTATCCAATGTCTTCTAACGCCCTGGGCGGGTGAGGGGAAGTGTCAGACTCTCACTGACTAAAAACCACCTCGTTCCAACCCCTGCATTGAGCCGGAACCCCGGAACCTGTTACATTATTCGCACCTTTGGATCGGAATGTCTCGTTATCCTACGGGATTGAATATTCCCACACGAGAAGATGATTTTTGTCAGAATGTCAAGCAGTAATTCGTAAGAGATGGATGAATGACAGTAACTAAGTAAATAAGTGTCGTAAGTTTTATACAATGTTTTTTCTCTTTTAGTTGTATATGACTGTATTGAGTAGTGTAATTGGTTTTTGTTTCCAAAACCATTAGCGACTATATCAATAACTTTCCTAATACACGCATGTTGAAGGTAAACAATTTATATTCACGCTCTACCTGTCTTTGTAGTGACAGTGACAGTGATTGTAGTGGTTTAGTTTATCAACATGTTTTATTTGTCATGTGAGGTGGATTATCGCGTGTTGTGACACAACTGTCGTCATAAATCAGGGGACGCGGCTTCGAGGCTCGGGGAGCACCGCGCGGACTGTGCACCGTGCTGACAAGCTGTGGTTGTTACATATCGGGAAGGGTTCCGAATAAAAATAATTGTTCTAGACATTGCACATTTCACACACAAATTAATCTATTGTTTGTTTATTTACGAAAGGTACTCGTGTCGCAAGTGACGCACATTCAGTGTCCAAGCAATATATCATCATAACTTTGATATATTCACAATAATCCGGCCATTAGCTTGCTAGTCGTGATGTATCGCGTCGTGCGGCCGCGTCACGTCGCGTCGTCGTCGCGTGCTCGTCGCGTGCGCGTCACGTCTGTCGCGGGTGACGTCTGTCTGGCTGGGGACAGCGCTCACTACAGTGATGAGTCAGACTGACAGGACATAATATTTACAAACACTTATAAGACACCACTGACATACGGTAAAAATTGGATTTAAAAATTCAAGATGTAAGTTTGAAATCGTCCATCGGGTTTGAGCAAACGTGGTAATTGATTCTTTAAAACTCATTTTCTTCTGCGTGTGAAAAGAGGCCTTTGCCAGGCAGTAGGATAACTACAGGTTGATGATGATAAAGCAGCAAGCTTTTAGCTTTTTGTGAGCTTTGGGACATTTTCTAATGTTTTGTATACATCTATGACGATACGTTTGTCTCTCACATTTTAAAAGGAGTACTTAAATATAATTGTACTAATATTTGTAGTATTTGAGCTAGTGCAGGCTGAGTATAGCACCGTTGAGCTAATCATGTTAACACACCTGTGGTCGGCAGTACAGCGTGTGTATGTCGGCGCCCACCGCAATATTACCGGCGACTAATTGCAGAGCTAACTGCCTCGGCGGCGGTCACCAGGGAAACAGGAGTAAACTGGAGGTGTCGGTGTCGATTTACAAATCGGGAAAAATGTAATTGTGCGAAAAACTATTGATGATTTGATTGATGCCATTGAATACATTAATCCAACATAATGAAATCCGGAGCTGCGGACTACCTAGCGGGTTTACCGGGGCTCCGGCTCAAAAAGCAGGAGAAGGAACGGGGTGGTTTTTAGTCAGTAAGAGTCTGACACACCCTCTCGCCTCGCCCAAGGCGGGAGAAGTCATTGGATGACTTTCCCCCTCAAAAAAAAAAAAAAAGCATAATGAAATACTGACAATAAGCTGAAGATCGAGCTCAGTGGCGTGCCATTGGAGAGGCCTATGTCCAGCAGTGGTCGAGAACAGGCTGATGATGATGATTATGATGAATGAAATAGTATTTGTAGTATACTGCGCGTACAAGAGGGTAGGAGTCCATGTACCTCTCGTTACATCATACAGTTACGCCACGCTGTCACTGTGTGCGCATGCGCACAAGTAAAGTATTATTTATTCCCGGCTCAGCATTACTGTCCCTCATTAGAAATGGATTAATGTGATTTAGAGGACATTCCTGCTGGTAATGGGTTCATTACTACTTTCTCCGTCCACTGGCCAGTGGCCACTCAGTGAGTATTAGTTAGAGGCTCCCTGCGAGCTGCGAGGCTTAGCGCGTGATTTACTAAGGATTACTGCTTTAGCTGGTGTTTACTTTGAGATATTGTTGAATTTAATTAGTTGTACTTAGTAGACAGGAGATGTCGCAAACTGTAGTCTCCTTTTACATGATTAGAGATTAAAATTCTGAGAGTATTTGGCATTAATATACTTTGAGTGCATGACACAACGATGTCACCGAGTGCTATCAAAGAACAGATGTTGATTAATACAGTCTTTAGTAGAACCATATCTAGACACACGGCAGTGTGTCCGCCAAGTTCGAGCAAAAAAACCGACACACCGGCCGAGGGTTATATTACACGAACCATTTCGGGCCAAGTTCGACCCACCTATAACTCAAAATCTATTTTATCTACGCATATGAAATTTCTAGTATCTGTCGAGATCTACTTACTTATCTAAAATACAAAATTTCATTAATGTACCTATTGTAGGTCTTGAGATATTAACGTCAGAAAATCGCTATTTTTACTATACACTCACTGACTGACTGACTCACTCACTCACTCACTCACTCATCAAAAACCTAGACCACTTCCAATGGTCGTATTGACTTGAAATTTGGCATGGAGGTAGGTCTTTAGGTCAAGGTAAAGGAAAAAATCTGAAAATGGCCAAGTGTGAGTCGGTTTTAAAAATAATGAAGGTGTAAATTCATACCCCTAAGGAACTAAAACAAAAAAATTATGTATATCTTCCAATGGTCGTACCGATCTAAAATTCGTTACGAAGGTTTGTATTTAGTCAAAGTAAAGTAAAATAAGAAAAAAAGAAAATAAACCTTACAAAAATAAATGAAATCCCACCCAAAACATAAATGTGAAAGGCTGCCAAGTTCGATAATATCACAGACCTCAGTTAAAAATGATATAACTTGGCAAGTTTTAATAGAAAATTATATACTTGACTCATTGCGTTTAGTAGGTTTATAACAAAGTGTGTGAAAACTTGCCAACTTGTTATATCATTTTTAACTGAGGTCTGTAACAATATTATCGAACTTGGCAGCCTTTCACATTTATGTTTTGGGTGGGATTTAACATTCGCGATAAATCAAAGCAGTCAACATAATTACAGCAAAAAATAAATAGTCTGATTGTAAAATGTTAATGAGGTAGGATATTTTCAGGCAGACGAAGTGACGACAGCCGTTTTCTACGTAGTATATAATAATGAATGTGTCTCAGTTCACTTCTTCAACTAAATATGAAACATTATTTAATGTTACATGTTATATGTTCCACTAACACAGAGGTCGTGTGAGCAGTCCGTCAGTTTGTTAGTTTTTGTGTGATGTGTCACTGTGTATCATTTGATACAGTGGTGTAACGTTAGCGGCCCGAGCTGTATTCAGTTACACGGGCACCTACTGGGTACGTGTGTAGTGTGTGTGAAGCAATGGATTTTATTTGATGGAAGCAAGAGGAATTGAAGAGTACACATATATATTAGGATTATCTCTATAACTTCTTTAATTAATGTAATTCCTCTGAGTCTATGTTAGTGTAAAATGTTGGTATACAAATAATGATCCAAAGTGTGATTTTGAAATCCTAAGCTGCGGACAACGTAACAGTTTAAAAACGGGGTTGTTTTTGAAAAGCCATTGTATGATTTTCCCTCCTCAAAAAAATAGGGTGATTTTGAATGAAGCATTCGCTGTAAGGATACTAACATCAGCGCAACAGGTTAACTATTCTCCTAATCGTATGATCCGATAGAATAGCATTCAGCAATGCAACAGGACCAGCAAATAGTCAGACATACCAATAAAGCATAGCTTCCGAGAATGAATATGAGAAACGGTTTATTTATCAGATTCTAATCAGTACAACACCATGAATAAAGTATCTGTCATCTATAGTCACAATCACTGGACCAAGAACACAGCCTCTACTAAATAATAAGACTACGCTCACTGATGCGACACCCAGCAGTCACTGTGTGTTGCTTTAAGTATGATTAATCCGACCGCGTCTGAATTATCGATTGCATTGTCAAAGGTTGCAGTCAGCAATCACAAATATTGTGATGGATGCTCGCATTAACTCATATTGGCTGTCACTCGGAACATGATTAAGTTATAACATGGAGGACGAAGCGGCGACAGAAGCGGTAGACATTCAATTTGCGTTGTAAACAATGGTCTGGTTAATGGGACGCGCCTCCCGCCGCCGCCGCATTCAGGGCGCGCAGCCACCGTGTCGGCCGGCGCGCGCACTCGCGTCGTAATGTCATCATTGTCATCGGCCGCAGATTGATATCGTCCGCGCCGCCGTGTGGCCCGGCATACATCACATTCAACATATGAGTATTGTTCTCATTCATCGCTACAGCCGCAGTAACTCGTGCGCGCTGACTACATTCGTCAATTATATCATCCACATCAGTTTAATGTTGATTAATTGTATTCAGGTTTGGGTGGTTGGAGGTTTGAGAGATTAATTATTAGCAAATCTTACTAATATTGTAAATACGAAAGTTTGTGGGTTTATGGCTTTGTGTGTATGATTGTTACACAATCACGTCAAAACCGTTAAGGGGATTGGGATGAAATTGAAATGACATAGGCTATGTTTTATACCACGGGAAAGTAGACGAAGTCGCTGGCTGGAGGAGTCAACCCAAGATCACACCTTTTATCCCTGAAGGGGTAGGTAGAAGTGTACATTACGGCACGTAATGCCGCTTTACAATGTACACCCACTTTTCACCATTTGTGTTAAGACCAAGATGTGTTGTTTCCTGGAGTGGACAATATAGTATCCGCACCAACATTCGATTTGGGATGTGTCGTATAAAGTACCGGGCGCGGGCTGCTTCCGCGTGCAGTACTCGTCACGATAAATATGCATGCGCTGGACGATGCAATAAAGCGCGATGTTTACGCCCCGCATTACTGCGATGTGCGCCCCGACAGTTATAGTTGAACAGTTTCCATGGCGCGGTAACTGATGGCGCCGGCTCATCGCGCGCCAACTTACGGCCGGAGACAATGTTGTGGCGGGTGGGGACATAGTGGATCCAATAGCGGAGCGGTGTATTGGGACTGTTGATGTTGGAGTGTCTGGAGTTACAGTTATTGGCAATAAGTGGGCTGTTTGTCCTTTAAAAAGACGGAGGCTCAATTACCCCTTTCCAATCTTCCCACAACCCCAACAACCTAAATTCCTAAGTCCCTAAAAGGCCGGTAACGCACTTGCAACGCCTCTGGTGTTTCGGGTGTCCATGGGCGGCGGCGATTACTTACCATCAGGTGATCTGCCTGCTCGTTTACCGGCTTATACCATAAACAAAACGTTTATCGTAGAGCCTCAAGTAGAACTATTGCTCGCTCTCGCCTCCGCCCGCAGTGTGTCCGCACCGGTTCAATTCCCCGCTAATGCAATAATCACATTAAGCACATTATGAATATAATGATATTGACAGCCGCCTCGTATACACTACGTTATTACAGCCATTAATACACGTCACACGCTGGACACGGCCGCACATCAAGCTACACTCATCTGTGTAATAAGTTTTAAACTTTATTATTTTGCAATTAGAGTCGAAATGCCTATAGAAGAACGTCGATAGTTTAGGACGGAATAAACATAGTCCCTTCGTAGCTTCCTCGGGTCTTGCTATTATTTTGGGTGCACTCGATTAGTTTCGGGCTTTACCGGAGCCCTTAATCTTGAATTACATATTTCTTGGCGACGGGGTACAGTTGATTTTTGCGTTATAATTTAATGAAATCCCTTACAGACATGGTATACCTTGATAAGCTGCCATCTCACGTGTCGAGTGTCGCGCGAATATTATTTACGGTAATGTCCACAGAAGTGATCAGTTCACGGCCACACGTACCATTGCAGACAATCACATAACTCCCCACTATATTGGTTATGGGGTAAACACGACCGTAACATAAATCGCACACTACTCGTTAATGTGAGTGCGAGCTGTCGGCAGTCGATTGTTTATCCATGCATCAAATGTTAGTTATTGTTATTGGCGTCTATAACTGGTGATTGTATTTAAATTCATTATACATATTATCTGGTTAGTTTACTCGTGGCAATAATGATCTTTGAGTGGGGTATAATGTGTTTAAGTCATTAGTCATTACTATCATGATTATTTGATTTGCAATTTTAACTAAACATCACGGTTTATTCACGTAAATTTTACTAGTTTCGAGTCACAGAGGGACTCCTCATGAGCAGCGTGGGCAGACGCGGCGACGCACGTACTGTCTCGAAACTAGTAGAGCTTTTCTCCATTAATTTACGAAAGTAAATCGTGATTTTAACCGACTTCCCAAAAAGGAGGAGGTTCTCAATTCAGCCGGTATGTTTTTTTTTTGGGTAAATTGCAATTTCATTAACTTTCCAGGGAAAACCAGTCAAATTTTTATTAATGTGTCAAAACTTGAATATTTCTTACAATATCGAAACATGCATGAAATGAAAAATTCTGTCAGTTCAGGGTACTTTGATGTGTTGTCGTCTTCATATAATGAACTATTTCTGATTACTCTCATTAGCCTCTACAATGAATGCGCCGGCTATAGGTCCTGCAACGGACGGGATTAGTGTAGACTGTAGTACTATCTGTGTTGATTGGACGGCGGAGTGCACGCTGCACTGCGCTGCAATTATCAAGTAAATGAGAATTAAGATGGCCACCCGGAGACTGGTCCGTCTACACGACATGTATATGTAATTATATGTAGTGTAGGTACTGAATAGTTTGTTAGGAGATTATAGTATTGGTCTCCTTCACATGGCTTACTTTAGATGTAAGACTGTCAAAGTAGCAGTAATTAAATAAAGAAAGTAGGATTTAATTCAGATTGTTCACTGGAGATATTATAGGATAAGAGGATCTGAGTGTCAGTATGAAGTAGGTACGGGGTTCTGGATCTGTATGGAAAGCATATCGGATATTTTATAATGTATTCAATGTAATAAAACATCATAATAAAACCTAGGCTTATAATTTCTAATTATAAGTTTGAAATCGCCAACCCGCATTGAGCAAGTGTGGTGATTGATGCTCAAACCTTCTCTATGTGAGAAGAGGCTTTGGTCAGCAGTGGCCGCTTATAGGCTGTTGATGTTGTACCTAATTCCCATTCCAAAATATTTTGATCTGATCTGATCTAAGATTTGAAGACCACAAGAACTCCAGACCCTTGTTAGATCTACATTCCAAAGAGTGTACTGTATAAGACAGACACGAGACATATTGCTAGCAACGAGTTACCAACGAGTCGCTCAGCGGTACATTGCGCGCATACATCACGGCGCACACCTGTCGCGCCGCGTCCGACACGCAATGTACGCGGTGCACTTCATCCTCGTAAGTGCACCATCAATATAATAGCTAATCAGGGCTGGCAACTGTACAAGTGTATAGTGTTACATTTATATTTTGTTGAGGGGAATTAGTTACAAATGATTTGTACTGAGAGTCTCTTACAGAGGATCTATTGACATAGCCAAAAGTTTCGTTTGTTTCAACGGGCTGATCTTCAGAACTACTGGTTCTAATGGAATCGTTATTTTTGGGTTGGATCGTCCATTTAACTAGAAGGCTTTAACAAAACATCACGCTACAACCAATAGGAGCCGAGTAGCAGGAGAAACCGCGCGCTAAAGTAATATCAAGACCGCTAGCTGTGACCTCAGAGTCTGTGTAAGTTACATGATACCATCGCCTGCTACAAGCAAGCTCCCTTTATTACAGCCTCCCTTGTCCATGACACCCACACGCACACATTGACATCGCTTCCGTATCGTCGCCGTGTCGCAGTCGTGGCTCGTTAGTGTTAGTGTTATCATAAGTATGTAGTGTAATATGCGTACAGTACGGCAACACTGACATTACAAATCTGACACGCTACACTCGACACTCGGTCAGTCTATCAATTTGATAAGTGCACTATTACTGGTAATAAGTAGCCGCGACCGCGACCCTGTACATCTAGTTGGTATGTAGGTCTAGGTGTATTTATAGACCTCATTTTTTTCAGCCATGGTCATCCCACTGCAAGGCAAAGGCCTCCCTACCCTCCTTCCACTCTCTGGGCTTGCCGCGACTTACTTTCTTAATGGTTACAATAATACTCGAATTTGAGAAGATAATACCTTTGATGTTACCTGTTCGAGACTTGACTTGAGCCACACTAGAACCAAACCGCGAAAATTTCTCTTAACGCCTATGTAAGTTGCAGCTCGAAAGTGTATATGGACGTGAGCCAAGTTATGATCAAATGTAGGATTAAGAACAGGATTAAAAACCGCTACAAAGTTAATATAACAACGTGAATAATGTCGCGGTTGATGTCAGCCAGTGTCGTGAACACACTGGCCCACTGGCACTGTAACATTAAGGCGTATATGTATAACTATATAATATATATGTATACAGACATCATTGCCTATTAGGCTGTTACTACACGATCACCGCGTTAACGGTTAAACTTTAATAAATTACTACACTAGGTACATTGTACACTTTACACCGCGCAGTGTACAGTGTACAATGAGTCGGTGACACACTGCACGCGAGCGATATACTACCAAACGACTAACAAACTACTATTTTAAAAATTATATTAATGGTATCACACCACGACCTCACAGAAAACCGACTTGAAACAACGCTTGCGTTATGTTTCGTTGTGTGAGCGAGGTTTATCTAGTTTGTTTTTCCTTCGCACATCGAGAATGGATATTTAGTTGCTCTGAAGAACGGAGTTCATTCGTTTCGATTTCATTTGTTACCGTTTGCTACTGTACATGTAGTTGAAATGTCAGATAGAGGAATTGCAATGCTAAGTTATTTATACCATTCTTAAAATGAGATTCTCTGGACAAAGATGTTATTGCAGATTTCAAAATCTTACATGCATTACACCTTAAATTAAGTTTTTAAATAAACATTAACTGCCGTGCTCAGAGTCATTTAATGGTTACTTAACCCAGTCCTTGGCAATTTTTTTCGGAACAAAATTGTTACTAAGGAATAGTTTAAGTAATCATTAAATGTCTCTGAGTGCGGCAGTTAGTCTTGATTCATATTAGGTATTCATATGTCATCTACTCAGTCATAGTTACTTAGAAACAGATTTAAAATAATGTATATGTATGTTTATAATCGTCATAAATAATTACCTGTGTAGCTGTAGACAATAGCGCAATGTTTCGTTACACGTGGATACAAGTATATTCTATTAAACAATAAAACTCTACATTTTCTAATGTATTAATGCTTGTAGTAACAGACAGTCAAATTCAATGTTTTGTTTAATATAAATAACATAATAAACAATACATATTTATCAATAACAACATATTGATTGCTCCTAAATTATACATGTCATATCAAGTTATTTATGCTGATTCAAGAGTCAAAAATGTAAAGTACATCATGAATAAGAGTCCCGATGTAACTTGAAACTGGTAGAGCATTTCTCAATCGATTCAAGTGATTAAAACGTTAATCATGACATACTTCTCCACTTCCGAGTTCTGTACAGCGAAGTATTTCGAAAATTGATGATCATAATATTCTTTTTACCGATTAGAATCTAAACATCCACTCTTGGCCAAGTAAGGTAGAATACGAGAACTGAAGCATGTAATATACCTAGTAACTTTCATAGCATGTGTTATCTTGCCGTGTAGTGTCGCCCTGCGCGCGGAGGCTCGTCGACTATTAACACTTAATTTGATTGTAACGAGCGTCGCCCCGGGAACACTCGCCGCAAGCCGACACAAGCCGACACAGGATCACAGATTATTGAGTTATATTATAATTTGTGTGTGCATTATGTCACACCAGTCAACGAATATATTATGTTCTCAAAGTAAAACGGAGCGCGAGTGTCAGTGGATCCTATTTAACCGTGGAGTTTAATACTTTTATAGAATGTACTTATGTTTATTAATATTGTTATTTCTGATGTTATTGTCCCGTTGTTACTCAGATGAGAATTACTTGGTCTAGTAATCGAAAGGTGAAATGTGACGGTAACCAAAGACCAAGGTATTCATGTTTTAAATCTAAACGTAAATTCTATCTATTTTCATTATATCAACTAATAAGTAACTACTAATACTGTATATAGGTGACGCACACATTCACACAGACACATAAATACTTAGCATAGAACACGGCTAATTAAAATACCAGCGCTGCACAGTAGTACAAATTCATAAAACTGTGGACAAAATGGTTTGCCGATAATTTACGACACATTTAGCAATTTGTTAAAATCGAAGGCTGTTGGAAGCGCCCGCGTCGCGTTCTCGGAAGGGACGGATTTATAGTCTTATATAATGTATAGTCGTCCACTGTCCGCTAATGGCAGCGTTATCTCGCGATTTGTTTTTTGTCGTTCATAGAAAATGGCTGAGATTTATTCTTATTTCATCCTGTTCACGTTTAAGATAAACGTTTCGCTAATAGAATTATTTTTTGTGAATGGATCCATAGTGTAGGGTTCTAGGTATTCCGACCGATACAATAAAATCAATACGGATTACACAATGTTGAGAAAATATTTGTTTCTTTGTGTTACACGAAACCGTTTAGCAGCTATCGTTCGGCGCCATCAGTTAATTTAAAACCGATACACTCAGTTTACTCGTACCGATTGTAAAAAGTCAATTATAGTGAGAGCTTTGTGCTAGCGACGCGTTAACTACATACATTGTGTAACTCGACCACGCTGGTACACGCAGCACATTATAAACTGATCGATGTTTGTTGACCACTGGGAACACCTAAATAGCCCCACGTGTATAATGGTACTAGCTACTGCCGCGCGGGGTCACTCGCTGCTTGACTTCTATCGGATCGTAGCGTGATGTCTTATAAGTCAGTTGTAGCATTTCTCGATAAACGGACCATCCGAAGCAGGATTCCAGAGATTAGCGCGATCAAACAAATAAACTCTTCAGCCTTATACATAATAGTATTGTTTCACGTTACTTTAGCCTGTTACCATTTTATACAATTGACCTTTTAGATATTTCTTTTATGATGCAGTTGTGAGCGGTTCTCGGTCGGCGCGGTGTGTTTGCGTTAGCCCGCCCCAACCGAAACCTACACAACTGAACGTTAACTCGAGCGTTAAATGAAAAGGCGGATACGGACTCGTGGGCGACGGGGCGGGGCTATTAAATTCGATATCGGAAATGATTGACTGTCATAATCACGTTTAGTAACAATGAATTTTAAGATTTACTACAATGGTGTAAGGTCTAGTTTCATTAATTGCGGAAGTTGGAGGTGAATTCATTCTGCCCTTATGTAGTTTGTTAAAAGGATTGGCAGTAATGATGGGTTGCGCCATCGGCGTCGGGTTACATCACTCGACTGATCTTTTGTCGAGCTGTTAGCTCCGAGCCCTGCACACTACAGATTGGATGGCGCGGACATCTTGCAATAGCTCATAAAACGCAAATGTCTGAGATTGATAGCTGTTCAACATAATGGCTGGGCGAGTCTGGTCATGCATGATTGCAACTTTACTGAGATGCAGAATGCACTGACGACATCAAGATTAATATCGCTACCATATGTTTAGAAGAAGCAGGTAAAATTAGCCAGTTTTAAAATATGAAAATCATACGTGAATACCGCGCGTTACGGCAGGGCCCGGCATTACAACCGGCGCGCAGGTACTCGCTCGAGAAACTTTTAACAAGCTCCCATTACCGACAACAAAAACATCATAATTGGCCGCTCCCGGCTCTTGAGTCTACAACCCACAATTTTGGGCCAACGCACACGTTCACGTTAACATTGTTAAAAAACTCGCATGTTGACAAATACATAACTATTCACGTCAATACTCCGACTTAATTGGTTTGACGTTCACAAAGATTTGATAATGTTTGTTTTTTGTAAGTTTGTGAAGTTGAGATTGATTCGGGCCGTAGTGTGCGGATTTATTATCTGTAATCACGGGGTACTGCGCCATTGTTGCTCCCTTTGTCGAGTTCTTTTATTATATTTTTTCGATCAGTCTGTTGTCGATGGCTTATTAGCAATTTGATGTATGGTTCACGTAATTCGGGGTTTATGTCGGCGCGGCTCCACGACCGATGTTCCGCGGTAGCGTGATTACTGTCCGCCAGGCAGTTATTGTGAGATTAGAGGCAATTTGCCGTAACTACTGTTTTGATAACTTCGATAAGTGCCCGCATACATTAGCATACGATTTGAATGATCAATATGTTTATTTTCATAATTTGGTTCTGCTCAATTACATGGCGACCAGTTCCAGCGCACACTGTCGGTTGTGTTGTAGCGTTCGACTCAGAAAAGATAACATTTGATGATGTTTTTTTACCGTTATTATGTTTGACTGTAAATACATAGTGGGGTAATTTTGAGGATGGTATCGCATTGTAAATTCTTGAGGAAGGTATATTATACAAGAATAAGGTACAAATACTTGGGTGCGGCAACGACTTTAATACGAATACCGAGCGCGTTTCATGAGGTTCCCGCGCGGAGGTCTCTGCATGAAGGTGCTAATAACGCGGCGAGTGTCGCCGTGTCATAACCTGCGCACAAACGACCAAGTTCGCGACACATACTGCGCGGTACAAGGAACCGTTCCGATGGAGCACATCAAACTTTATACGATGGTACGAACCGGTCCGACTCGTTCGCGGGGGAAAAATGTGCAATTAATACGTGTGCCGTTATTTGTATAATTTGTGTATATTTGGCCATTAATTGTGTTTAATGGCGGCCATAAACTGCTTTATTTGATGCATAATTGCTGACCTAAACTGCGGTTTATTTTAGTCTCGCGGCGTATATGGCGATGTGAGCGCGCGGGCGACATCTCGCGGCGCGTTGTGACACACTGCCATTTGCGTGCACGCACACACGCGCGCCGACAATTTCGGTAATTCTATAAGTGTACCGAGTGTACCGAATGTGCAGTCGTTGTGTTCCAGTCGATACGTTCCAGTAGTAAATACTAAGCGCTAGAAATACTGTGCGCTTTAACGAGCGGCCTGGAGACCGCGTGTGGCGTGCCCGGCATTTCCTCTTTAGCGCAATACTCAATACTAATGAGAATATTGGACTCCGTGTGTCATTCCATAAAAATATAGATTTACAAGGAAACTAAGCGAGTGTTTCACTATCACCAATAAATACTACGATGTCATTGAACTTTAATTTCAATGATTTTAGAGTTCATTCAACGTTGTAGTAGTTGACAATGTTTACGCCGCAACGAAACCTTGAAATGTGAATACCTAGTATTCGCATGACGTACGTTTTTTCTCTTTCAGCTTAAAATGAAAGTAGTATAAGGTAGAAGTGAGTGTACCTGGCGCAGTGCAGCAGTGCGAGCAGTAGCAGGAGTGCGCGCGGCGGTACGTTGTGTCGGCGGGCGGCCGGCGCGCGTACCACTGTGCTCGCGCCGCGCACGCATTCCAACATGTTTCACATCCTAATTATTTTTGCCATTTTTATCTTTTGAAACACATTTTCACTGTCACTCCTTTGTCCAGCCGCGCGTTGTTTATGACCACTGGGCTTCACAGTTGATGGCACATTGTTATGTTGTTGTATTTGAGCGATGCTTTCGTTTCAAGTCCACATTGTTTTGATTCATAAATTTTGCCCAGTGTGCAGTCAACGTCCGGTTTCGTAATTTTATCTGGAAAAATAAAAATATTTAATGTTAATGTTGAATAGGTAAGTAGGTAATTAGGTATACATACATACATAGTAGAAACACGTGGATCTATTGTTAGAACAGCTGTAGCATACGAAGCTAAATTCGTTTTAAGATTTTCAACTATATTGCCAAATAACAAGGTTGAAAATGTATTAATTAGTTCGGTATAGCTTGATGTGCTGTCTGTGCACTGTATCGGGTCAACGAAACGACCAACAATCCATCATTACTGAATGTGTGGAGTGGTTATAATGGCGACTGTCATAAATTACACGTTACAACGAGGAAGTCTCGGATACCTACAGTTTGGTCAGTCGCTGCTTAATTCTTGTAGTTTTCTGTTTTTAAAGGAATTTTAATTGGTTGCCAAGAATATCAAAAATTCTTAGAATGATGTTTGGTCATAGCTCGTGTATCTTAAAAAAAGTTTATGTATGAAAATATGATTCAAATAGTTTCCGAGTAGTAGATATATATCAGTCGGTAGTCGCGGAACTACACTGAGTAAACCTTAAACAATGCGATACTGTAGAAGTATGGATAGTAAACATATTTCTATTCTAAAATATATGTTGAATTATGGAATGAGACATAAATTAATATTATTTACAATGTCTGTAGATTCCTATTGAGATGTCCCTCATAGTATTCCTGTGTCTGCTCGCGACGAGCTTAAAAACTACTGAACGATATTTAATAAGATTGTCTTCAATAGAGTGATTCTTATAGAGAACACATGTAATAATGTTCCAATGTCGTGCGATCAGCTGTTACTGTGTTGTCATGTCGTGAGTGCGCAGTGAGGTTTGCGCATCACTTAGCGCGGCGCCGGCGCATACCCTTGCGCAACCACAGACGCATCCTCGGAAGGATACAACAATGATGTAACTTTTCTATTGGAAATGTAAATAATTGCAAGGCGATGTGATTATATCGAAACTTTGGTGGTTTTATTCATTATTCATAGTACTTTTATTTCAACACTAGCTAGTTCCACGCGGTTTCAGTCGCTCTGCGCGGTTACTATTCGTCATAGCGAAATGTTGCATATCACATAGCCTTTCTCGATAAATGCACTATCGACCGAAAATTATTGAAAACGGGCTAGTAGTTTTATATTAGCATATAATTTTCTATAGATTCACAGGTTTTACAGCAATCGCTGAATATAAGTTTAGTATGATTGTGGGATCATTACAAATTATTTCTTTGTTTTACATTAGTTAGTAAGTACTGAGTTCTGGTTTGAATGTATGTTTAATAGCATGTGTGATGAAAGATTGTTTTACTATAGCCGTTAGCAACACTTCAAGCACAAAGACTATTTTCTAAGAAATGCAATAAACGAGTAATTCCAGTAAACGGATTTGGTGTGGATATGGGTCAGAGGACACACGCACAAATAATATATCCTAAGTATTGACACACACACATTCACATTCTGTGTCGCGTAGTGCACCCACCGCAGTATCTCTACAGTAGATTCACATCCTACAATTACATTGGTATGAGGTAATTTCTGGTCAGTAAGAGTTTGACAATCTCTCTCGCCTCGAGCTAGGCGGGAGAATTGATTGGATGATTGTCCTCCCTTAAGAAAAGAGACAAAGTGGATTTAAAATATATGCAATTTACAAACTAGTTATGTACGAGCTACCTATATTAAGTACAGGACAAGTTTAATAATGTCCTGGTATGATTTGGAAGCACATCATGCCTGGGTGTACTACTTGATCTTCTGCCGTGGCATCATTGTGTCCATCTGTAGCCAATGTTGGGATGTAACGCACAATGTATGTGGAGCGTCGCTGAACGCGTTATATTCGGTACCATGCAATATTTGCGAATATTGCGAACTAATGGCCGGTTCTAGACATATTTCTTTTGAAACTCGTATATAATATAATCTTTGTGAACTGTGACGTTCCAATGACTCTATGACTAATAAGAAATTGTTTGATATAGATGCAAGTTTCCAATCGACATTCAAATCTAAGAGTTCGATACCAAAACTCTATGTGAAGACATTGTCCGTAATTTAATATGTATAACACTGCATCGCTTATATGTATACAGAAGCATGCATTGGGCACATTCGGTGTATATTATGGTCGCGCGCACACACTCGATACTTCCGACATTATCTCACAACATGCAGACACGCCACATGTGCGATGCGTTCGTCTCGAATGGTAGATTCTATTGTAAGATTCTTTAAAGAATTCACTAAGATTCAATTACACTTACTCTTGGAACTATTTGATTTGATTTATTCTTGGAAGTAAATCAATCAGCCTAGTCTTGTACTATTAAACACGCCAGTGAAGGGTGGTTCACACCAAGCTTCAAGGAATCTGCCACAAATGCGCAGTAGCAAACAGAGGGACATTTGTCATCGCGACACAGGCACGGACAGGTGAGGTGTGCCTGGTCAAGGCCGCGCCAGACACAGTAGCAGATACATAACATTACCGGCAGACACATAAATCACAGTTATTCATATTAATACAATACCTGGTGTAATTGTTACCGCCAGTAATTTATGTGGAACTTATTTATCGAGTGTTACAACTTGTGTCTCACGGATATTGTTAGTGTACCTACTTTATGTAACAGAAGTGTTGAAATATTTTACAGATTGGAGATTTTTTGGAAGCATGTAATGTCGTCGATGAAGTTTGTCACACAAATACCAAAAATGTCACACACGTCCACAACGCATGATATCGCCATCAAGTGAAATATATAGTCACTGGAATTCAGCCAAATTAGGTTTAAGTTTAGCCTACTTCAAACTTTTAGTGTTGCTATATTCCGTATGGATATAAAAGGTCCATTAAATATATTATGTAGTCTAATAATAGTTGATCCCAAAGAAGTTAGTTGTTTTGAAGAAAAGTGATTGGCAAAGAGACTTAGGGTACTCTGTATAAGTGTTGTATGGTACAGAGTGGTCCTACTGCGAGTTGCCTGCGTGTCGTGTGTCAGCGTGTAACAAATGGTGCGTTGACAGGCGATACGATCGGATCTCTGGCGGACATCAATCACTGCACTATTAGACATTTGTAATATTGCATCTGTGTCAACGTCCACCCATGTCAAACACAACCTTATACTCAGGGCATAGGATTCAGTTTCAATCCGCACTGCAATTGTGAAGGTTCGGTTATTATATTACAATTTGTCCGCAAGTTCTGGTCTGTCATTA
The DNA here is from genome assembly GCF_023101765.2 of Spodoptera frugiperda. NCBI lineage: Eukaryota > Metazoa > Arthropoda > Insecta > Lepidoptera > Noctuidae > Spodoptera > Spodoptera frugiperda. Next base: position 10,313,885 of record NC_064225.1, on the reverse strand, counting down.
ATATTATTGTAATTATTATTTGACATAATACTCCGACACCGAATATATCAGTAGCCGTTACATCACACGAAATAATCCAATCGCTGAATTTCGTGTGAATCTAGTTATTATAATAATTGCAAAACATGGATAGAAAGTTAATTCTGTATATTTCCTGAATATCCTAGTTCATATAGATTCTTTCTATGACTTTAGAGAATAAATAGTACCCTGAGTTTTATTCCAGAACATAGTTCATCTTTGAACCTTTCATCAAAATTCCGTCCACTTCATTTTGCATGAGAGAGTAACAAACATACATCCTCACAAACTTTCGCATTTATAATATTAATAGGATAAACAAATATGACATAGTTGCGTTGCTGGCAGTATCTGGCAGTATCTGGCAGTGTCTGGCAGTATCTGGCACATTAATCCGCTGTAATTCCTCATGAATCCAGTGTTTAGTGCGAGTTATCGGACACCGCGCAGTAGACGCGACACGTGACGTGATTGACTCGGGACGACACTCGTAAACTAACTAGTTTACTGCTACATAAAGCTAACTTATAGCGTGGCTTAGCACAGCGTGGAACAAAGGATTTATGTACAGACACATCACGACTGTGTCTGGTAATCTTAACTTCAGTTTGCAATTTTAAAATTATCAAATTTCAATCGAGTCTGGCGTTTACCAACAGCCTCATGTACTGTAACTAAATAAACATATACTTAACTAAACACAAGTAGAAGCATATAAACTGTAAATACAATTCTACTTGTTGAGCTTTTAATACAAAATTAACAAACTGTAGTTAGAGTGTAGCCTTACCTTAGCTGGCAACAAAAGTCGCGCGACGTTGATGTCTTTTTTACGCGCGATACTGACGGACCGACCTTCGTACTTTGGAGAGTTACATTATGCTAACTGTAGCTCGGGGAGAGTTTCAGTCAGTTTACTGAAAGCACACTTACTTGGAAGTTGACGTTATGGGTTAGAATTGTAGTTTGGTTAACTAACGAAATAGTTGTTAAAAATGGCTGGGTTCAATTTGTAAATGTACCACAGGTCTGTCTATGTCTAAATAAAAAAAATTAAATCTACTTAATGCGGATTATACCTGAATACAGTTAATTTTACAAAGCTTTAAGAACATGAAGATTGGATAAAGTTTTAACCGCCGTACCCAGAGCCATTTAATGGTTACCTAACCTAGCCCTTAGCATTTTTTTTCGGAACAAAATCGCTACTAGGTCCTAGTTTAAGTAAACATTAAATGTTTCTGAGTAGGTACGACAATAAGTGTCTAGTACTAAAGGACAACGTAAAACAAATTAAAAGTGTAAGAATCCCCTTATTTACTATTATTGGGCGATCGACTCCTGAGTTTATGTACAACAAGTACTGCGCCGCGAGGTGGCAGCACTGCGGAGGTTGCGTGTAATCTCCTTGTTTATGTTGCTGTTTAGTTGGCTTTAGTGGCTGCAGGAGTGGGGTGCCTCTGTGTGAGTGTTGTGTGATCGTAATGGATTAGTAAGTACATGCGATCAATTTTAAAAAAATTGAAAGAATTAAATTGAGCTCTCTTATTCGTTGATATACAATAGTTTCAGTTTAACTGTCACCATTGTCCAATGTCCATAACTCTCCAAACTATGGGATCAGCAACAACAACGATTGGCAATTTTGCTGCATATTTTTCGGGGTCTTATAATTTTATTTTGAGTTATAGACCCTAATCATTGGATGATTTTCCACCCTCAAAAAAAAGGTATTGTAAAGCAATAACAATAATTACAACTATAAAAACAATATTCGCTTCTATTCCCAAAGGGGTAAGCAGGAACCAGTGTCAATGTTTTCCAAACACGAGTATTTAGTACCACAGTGTTTCCAAAACATTACAGCTTGTTGAAAGACAAACAATCCAATTGTTTGTTTGTTTGTACTCCATATTTGTAAACATTGCTTGTTTAATGTTCAGTAACACCTGTTGTATAATACGGAGTGTGCTCTCATTGATCATCATTGGTCATTGTAACACAGAAGTAAACAAACCAGTATGAGTTCCTGCTTTCTTCCAAATTACGGTATCTTTATTACATTGTCAACTTTATACTTTTGATATAAACTCGAAAATCAAAACGGCCAAATGGTCAGTTTAAACTGGTTTTCATAGCTTGATATGTCCTGCTACCTCCTGTCATTCATGATTCTCTGTGATACAAATATTGCATTCACTGTCAACTGTAGTACTTTTAATTCAATGATATGTGTGTATGTATGTGGCTCAGTAAGTGAGGCGCCATGCGCACGCGCCGCGCGGTGTGAGCACCTTGACTGTTGTTGACTGAAGAAATTAGATACTAATGCAATAGTAGCCACGGTCTGTGTAGTAAGTTTAGTAAAACAGAAGAATTCTATATGTCATAATGTATTCTGAATACTGACCACAGATTAGAATAGGACCTTAATTCGAAAGCGGGTTTCGAAGAATTTACTAAGGAGCTGTAGTTGGTCATTTAACATCAACCTTTTAAACTGCGATCTCCAATCCGTCTGCCAAGCGTGGAGATTATCGTAAACCCCTCTTCTGTTTTGTAGAAGTCATGTGTGTAAATAAAAAAATACATAAGAAAACTTTTGCATTTAACCTAGATCCCGCGGCTCACAGAACACAGAAGAGTTACCTAGTTAAGCTATATAAATACAAGAGACCACACACGACTCCCAAACAATTACGGCAGAGCTACAACAGCAATGATGTTCCTCGTTTACGAGCGAGCTCCTAGCGCGGCCTGCGCGCCTGGTACCGCGGCCAGTTGTTATTACTCATTACTCGCCGGCGACACGGGAACGCTATTAGAGCCCTCCACTTTATTATGTTAATCTTGTTTTTACAAAATAACATACAAATATGCGCACAGTACATACATTATGCGACATTTGTGGCTATACTTTAAAGTAAATTATACGCGGACAATGCGTGAACTTTACTTGCTTTACTTTTATGAGAGCCTGGTACTTGACGACGTATTTTTATTTTGCTAGTGTACCGGCATGACGCAATACTCGACTACATAAAGTAAAAAAAATAAAGGTAAGTTTCGTTGTGTGAATAAGGTTACCGAAGGCCTATTTACCCACCTTCCTAATCTTCCCAATCCCTGATTCCTCAACAACCCTTAAATTCCTAACCCCCAAAAGGCGGGCAACGCACTTGTGACGCCTCTGGTGTTTTGGGTGTCCATTGGCGGCGGTGATTGCTTGCTACTAGAGGATCGGCTTTTACAATAAAAAAAAAATGTGAAAATACGTTCTAAAGTGTGGGAGAGCCATGCTTCGGCACGAATGGGCCGGCTCGACCGGAGTGATACCACGGCCTCACAGAAAACCGACGTGAAACAACGCTTGCGTTGTGTTTCGTTGTGTGAGGTTACCGGAGGCCCAATTCCCCTCTTCCCAATCTTCCCCATCCCCGATTCTCGAACAATAACCCTTAAATTCCTAACTCCTAAAAAGCCGGCAACGCACTTGTAACGCCTCTGGTGTTTCAAGTGTCCATGGGCGGCGGCGATTGCTTACCATCAGGTAATACGTCTGCTCGATTACAGGCTTATTTCATAAAAAAAAAATAATACAACAATGACAATTAGTATATCAGAAGTCATATTTATTTACCAGGAGTTCAGACCAGGGCAGGAGAAAAAAGTCCAGTGATCTATGAAGTAAAGGCGGTGCTGGAAGTCGCGAGTATTTACGACAGACTGCACTGACGAGCTGCACGTAAAAGGCTGTGTTTAATTTAATAGACACGGCTGCGCGGTATAATGGCCGGCTTTTAATTGCCACCTGGGAACTGGTCACCGGCGCACCGAGTTTATGTGGGGACTTCATCACGGACGTTGTCAACACATCATGTGTTAAGAGCCAAATAGTATGAGCACAAGTAGAGATGGGTGATTTTTCGGATAAAAAAGTATTTTTTTTTTATTTATTTCAGTATCTTAATAAATGTATCTACGGGTCTACATATAAGTATATGAGATACCTGTGCTAGGAGACTCCGCTCTTCAGAAGTTTTATAAATAATGTAGTTAAATTATGTGACGAGTACAATATAAATTGAATGGATTTTCCAAGGTAAACTTAATAAATACGGATAAATATTGAGTATTTATCGGTTTGTAGTGACTGGTCTAATCGAGTAAATAGAAATACCTGGTAACATTTTGACGTTGACATTGTACAGAAAAAAGTAAATAAGGAAAATCTGTCATCAATTCCTGCATTAAATATGCAAATGACATATAAAATACTATTAATTCGTCGTCTTTTCCTTCTTCCGTGGTTCAGAAGCAGTAAGCTGGCAGTCACTATAACTCACTTTAATCCACAAGTTAACAATATGACATTATGTCCACGTCTCATATACCAGCGGATCCGACCCGAGTCGCGACCGAGTCTCGCCGGAGATTTCAATTAACGCTTGCAAACATATTTTATTTACTGCACTTTCCAACCTTTCCACTCCCTGCTCAGTGATGTACCACTGTCGATAGTTTTGATGTCGATAAAACTATCTTAACCCATTACAGCAAAACGTTCTATTAATCGGACGCTAAAAAATTCTATACTTTGTGATTAATTAATTGAATAATAAATAATTCAATTAAAATCATAATAAGTGCTATAATAAACTTTATGCTGTAATGGGTTAACTACGAACTACTTATATTAAGGTTTTAGCTTTTTGTTAACGATAAGTACTCTGTTTCTACTGTGAACTGCACTTAGACTGGGTTCATATAACATTAGTCACAATAAGTAATTTACATTTCCGTAGTAATTTATTTTGCCACTTAATCATTGTCGTTATGAATTATTTAAAGTACATATAGCACTGAGCAGACAGCTAATTACGTGTTATAGTCTTTGTTTAACAATACATTTTGTACTACGATTGTTATCGCACACAACATTGATCGATCTAGCCCAATAGTAGTAAAGATAATCGACACTTCGACACATAACTTTATAATAACTATCGAAAAGTATCGATACCGTCTGACCTGCCCACAGCACTATGACACGACGTCTCATATTTCAGCCGTTATTTAATTTGTTACTTTATTTAGTTGTGAGAGCCTCCTTTATAATTTACTAGCTGACCCGCGCAACTTCGTTTGCGTGTATCCCGCTATTTCGACAAATACAGTCAACGCACCAACACATATTGGATACTAATTTTCAATTCACAATAACTTCTCTTTCCCTTAACCGCGTTTAAAATATTAAAATGTTTTTTGGTTTCTGTGACTCTTCTTTGATCGCCCCCCCTATCAGTTTTTGGAAAAAATATTTAAGTAATGTACAGATTTTTTTTGTCTTATATGTATAGATCAAAGTCGTAGTACCTACTTTTTAATATTATTTATTATTCTATTAAGTTCTTTTTCTGAACTTATCTTACCTTAAATTACGATTTTTTTTTTAATTATTTCCCTAATATTAAATTGACCTAACTTTAAATTTTAACCAAAATCTTAATAGAAAATATCAAAAATAAATGCGATTTAATACTAACCTTAGAATACAATACCTATTATTATCATACAATTATTGTTGTCGCGCTGAAAAGCACGTTTTATTTTTCTCAAAGAGTTGCGATAAATAAACGCGTCCGATCGCTTCCAATTTCAAAGTGCTAATGGGGAGCCGCTGCCGCCGACGCGCTATTTATAGGGACGCTGCCCCCGCCGCCGCGGCCGGCCCGTACCGTGCCGCAATACTAATATCGTGATATCTCCTAAACTATATGTCTAAATAACACACTGTAAACTGCAAAAATAATCTAAATTAAATGCTCGTGATGATGAACTTACTTATTATGATAAGGATATATGTATTATTGGTTATATCACCAGTTAAACATCACCCAACGAATTAAATGTTTTTTTACCGACTTCACAAAAAGGAGGAGGTACTATGTTCGGCTGTTTGTATGTTTTTTTTTTTTTTTGTATGTTTGTTCATCGAATACTCCGTCAATTGTCGACGGATTTTCAAAATTCTTTTTTTGTTCGAAAGTAGATAGTACTGAGGTGGTCCCATTGCCACCAAGTTAGGATCTGATGATGGAATCTTAGAGAAATCGAGGGAACTCCTCAAATATTATAGGGAACTACATAGTGATTTTGGTATATTTATCTAGAATTGAAGCATTTACGGTCAAAAAGTAACCTTTGAAGAGGTGGAACTGATGAAGAAGACCAGAAATGGCCAATGGAACTTCATACTCACATAGAAATCACAATAAAGTTAATTAATACTCCGTCAATTGTCGACGGATTTTCAAAATTCTTTTTTTGTTCGAAAGTAGATAGTTCTGAGGTGGTCCCATTATCACCAAGTTAGGATCTGATGATGGGATCTTAAAGAAATCGAGGGAACTCTTCAAACATTATAGGGAACTACATAGTGATTTTGGTATATTCATCTAGAATTGAAGCATTTACAGTCAAAAAGTAACCTTTGAAGAGGTGGAACTGATGAAGAAGACCAGAAATGGCCAATGGAACTTCATACTCACATAGAAATCACAATAAAGTTAAAGTAACAAAGGCTGCCGGTAGTGGCTGGATGAGAGAAGCGGGGCAAAACTTGGGGAGGTATACGTCCAGCACTGAACTGCAATAGGCTGATGACGATTTATAGAAGCCTCAATCGTTGCATTTCACGCAATGCTTTTTCATCATGTGGTCTATTTAGCAATTTGGTAGGTTCCAAGTCGCATAATACAATGCCGTCCAGCGTCTTTACACGACTAAGCGCAACATAAACTTGGCCCTTAGCAAAATTTTTCTTGCCTAAATCTATTACGGCTTTGTTTAAGGTGGTGCCCTGAAGTTTATGCACCGTTACAGCCCAACTAAGTATAAGTGGCAGCATTCGTCTTTCCACATCCCCATAGCATTTAGTTGCCTGATAAGTTGCTGACACAGGCGCTATGGCGACTAACACCTCACTGTCTTTTACATTTGTGCCGATAGTTGTGTCGTCAAATTTTATAAAAACGGAATCTGGTAACTCGCCAAATTCAATTTGATCGCGGCGAAGGGCAGGCCACTTAAATTTCGATACGATCCCCATTGCCCCATTCACCAGACCCTCAGCCACAGAAATGTTGCGTCTTAACATAACTCTAGAACCTATTCCAAGTTTTAATTCGTGCATCAGTCCGCCACAGTTGTTAACGTCAGTTGGAATTGCATTTGATGGTGGTCGTTTGCCGTAGGTTGCTACCTCTCGTGACTCATCGATAGCTCGTAAGGTGTAAATGCGACTTGACTGATGCAGTTGGTCCGTCATTTTAGAGTTATAGCTTTCTACCAATTTGAGAGTTGGAAATATCCTCACTGCTGCACCATCCGCAAATTCACCACTCTGTTCGACTTGCCGTCTTTCACACAAAAGTTGTAATTGTGAGAGTGTGAGCTCACCAAACCGTAAATTATTCAGCAAATCAACAAACTCCACATCAGTACTTTGACGCATATTGATGGTGAGTTCGCAAAAGGAGAACTGTTGCCACAAATGTATTTCTGCATTTGACCACGGGGGTTGTTCGAAACACCAATGCCCTTTAACTGGTGGTAATTGCATAATATCGCCAAATAACAATATATTTATACCACCAAATAGCGAATTATTATTTTTGAATTCCTGTAGACGTAAGTGAATTATACGTAAGTTTTCGTAGGAAACCATAGATATTTCATCCACTACTAGCCATTTGATATAACGCCACTTACGCCTTTCGCGTTCTAGTGGCTGCCCACTCATTTTACGATAGGTCATTGTGGAACCTTTCTCTATAGGAAGGGAAAAAACTGAATGAAGGGTCCTACCAGAAATTTGCCGTGCCGCTACACCCGTCAAAGAAGCCACTTCCACAAAAGTTGGTTTTAACAAAATATCTACCGTTGGAGCGTAGCAACGCCTGATATGCTCTACAATTAGTTTTAATAAGAAGGATTTTCCGCTGCCAGCTCCACCCGTAATAAATAATAACAAAGGCTGTAGATCATCATTGTACCTGATGTCGCGCTCAATGGCATCCGAAACTTGTTTCATCAAATCCTTTTGTTGAACATTTAGGCTTCTGATTCCGCTTACGAAAACTTCATCAGGCATAGCTGTAGGGTCATTATTTTCATCAATGAAATCATCATGATTGTACACATTGATTTGGTCTTCGGCGTAGATGTTTACATTATGTTCTGTAGGATTATCATTCTGGTTCACTATGTCGAGTGCTACCGCCTGAACCAAAGCTTGCTGAATGACTTGTTCAGCGTGGGCAAATTGTTCTACAGATAGATCGGGTAGAAGAGGCCTTAATTCTGACTGTCGCCGTAGGAAACAAGCTTCAGCTGTTTCGTCTTCTAGAATAAGCTCACTTTCACAGCGAAAAGGAATGTGACATACAATTAAACTATAGTAAAATCCTTCTCGGTCACTATTTAAAGTGTAGTACCGAGTACGTAAAACTGCAGCCTGATTTCTGATTCGCATTCTTGAATTATCACGTAATCGGATGTATCTAGTGCTCTCACTTTCGTGGTCTCTTAGCTCAATGTCACCGTCATCGTCATTCCAAAACGCACTTGAAACGGTTTCGTACCGAACTGCGAATTCGGCCAGACTTATGCCTTCTAAATCATCTGGTCTTAATTGGTAACGATCTAATATATTGTTGAAAACTGATGTTTCGTCTTCAGTAAACCGCAAAAGTCTGTATCGTTGCTCCGGACGACAACTATTTACAAAAACAGTTTTTCTAGAACACATCTTTAAAGGTAAATGACAGAGACGGTACGCCGCTTCTGGGGCACTAACTAATCGTTGACTGAGTATCGCCATGGAAACAGCAAACAACTGCTTCCACACATCATTACTATGGCGTTTTGCTTTTCGGACCGCTTCCCTAACAACTTCTCCACAATCATTAGGCTCACATTTGCTGGCATACTTGGCAATATAATACGCTACAGCTGTGACAGTCCCACAAGGCTGTACGTCCATATTTGCTTCCCAAATTTTTAGAAGAGTGGCATTGTAGTTGTTAATCATAACTTCTTCTGCATTTCTTTGTATTTCACAAAATCGTCCATTATTACGGAGAGCGTCATCTGGTTCTAAACATTTTGTCGTCGCACTTATAGCCCTTGGAAATCCAAAACGACAGCAACCAGCGTTTCGGTCTTTGTAGCATGTTGTAGTGTGTTTGTGGGTTTGTAACCTTTTAACCTGCTCCGAATTATTGCCTCCGAGTGAGCATGACACGACCTGATCGATTATTCTAAGTCCTTCAGTAGTCTGAAAATCGGGCATCGAGTTGCACCACAAAAGCATATGTAAATGTGGGCTACCTCGGTTCTGGAACTCTATTCTGTACCAATAGTCATTAATTGCTCCTCCTAAACAGTCAGGATTCATTTTTAAAAATCTCATTAGTGCATTAACCCTAACTGTGAACTGCCTAGCCACAATCACAGGATATTTTTGTACTAGCTCAAGTCTTTCATCGAATGGTAGGTCTTCAACAACATCCGGCATTGCATCAGGACGTCCGTCTGCAATCAGTAACGCCTTAATCATATCTGGCCAATTGAGGTCATTGCAAGAAAATTTTAAGAACCAAGTTGGAGGGCCAAGACTCCGTACCATGGCAATTAGCTCAGCACAACATCTTTTCCAATATGCAGCGGATCCGATGATGTTTCTCATCGTCAAGTGCATATTGTTGACAAGACCTTGAGGAGTATGTACACCTTGCTTCATTCGGCACGAGACGGAAACACTTGCTTTATCTTTAAAATATTCTACAACCGATAATGCAAAAAATAAATAATCATTTCTTTTAAATCGGTTATCTTTGCCCATGATTCGAGCCTGGAAATAATCAAGAGCAGTTATAGCAATATCTCTAATTTCTCCAAATCCGTTTTTCCCATCAGGGAAAAGAAAATACCAGCATAGCTCTTCCATTCTTCTTTCCCTCTCTATGTTAATTGGTGGTGCAGTCTTTCTTTGGATATCGACAACTCTGACATGATCGTCGAATTGATTTTCGTTATTCGTATTGACAATATTTTCTAAATTTGGTACATCTTCATCAATAGAATACAGTAAACTTGTTGATAAAATAACTCTTCTTTCTAAATTATTTATACCTTGTATGAAATTTACTGGTGTTGTGGAATCATGCGGCATACTGGAATTAAAATTGGGTGGTGACCTAGGGAGAGAGGTGTCTGTATGACAATTCGATGACGATGATGATACTATACTCGCATCAGCTTTACCTTTATAGGAACAAGTGTAAACAAGTGACTCCTGAGTGACTACCCTTTCTACGTTGAGATTTCCAGTATTCAGTAATTCAGGGTTCGCTGTTTGAGAATCAACATGTTGTAAATCGTTTGCTTCTTCGATCGTAATAGAAACGGGTGTAATGGAATATGTGTTCAAAAAGTTTTCATTACCTGTATTTACTCTTAAATTACGCCGTAGAATTGCGAATAATTCACGGGTATTTACAAAGTGCATGCAACATGCTTTACCTCTAGTCGACGCCTTGTTACCCTTTGGCCCCCTGGCATGGGAATCAAATAACCAATAATATATATTACCAGATATTTGATGACATGCTATTGCGATGGAAACTGAATTGCTTGTAAGGATTCCAAAACGATGATTTCTAAAAAACCTAATTAAGCCATTTTCTAAATTCGGGAATCCTTCTTCACTCTGATCTTTGTGGATATGACCGTCTATTGAACTATTACTTTGGACGTCTAAATTTATCCATTGCCCATTATATTGTAGACGTGGCAGGATTTCTCTTGCTGCTAAATATTCAAGATTAAGTTCTCCAGCGTCAGGATTTTCTCTTGCTTCAATGCATTGGCGGTAAAAAGAATCTCCAACAATTACGATATAATCAATATCACTCACTGTCCATCTATTTGCATCTGTTATAGCAAACGCAGTACACGCAACTGCTGCGACAGCTGTACATTGTTTTCCGCGGGAATCTACGTCAAATCGGTCATTTCTTTGATGAAAGGTGCCATGCAAAATTGCTACATCACTATTTATATCTCTAAAGGTACTGGATTGATTAACTCGTTGTTGTTCGAGTATTTGTTCAGAATTATCAACCTGCACTTGGTTATTGGCACATTCTTGAATGTCAGCAACATGAATATTATTTGTGAGATGTCGTATTCCAAGACATTTTCAAAATTTGGTATGACGTCGTGATACAATCTGTTGTGTCTTAATAGCCATTCTAGAGCAGTTTGAACTGTCTTTGCTGTTCTAAGTTCTCTCTAGATTCTACAACCCAGCACTAGAAATAGGAAGTGGTAATTGTTCAGCAACTTCAACTACGTCTTGTGCAAATAAAACCACTTGACCTTTGCACCAGCTTTGACTGAACCTATTTTGCACTTTGATAATTTAAAAAAAAGGAATCATTCGACTTAGAAGACGTTGCTCTACCTCTGACAAACTAGCTAACTCTGGTGGTATGGTGGTGGTATATATGCCTGGGCAGGAACTTTACGTTTTCTCAGATGGGTTAAGCATCTGGAACATGTAATAATTTTATGTATTTCTATTAATTCACTAGGTAGTAAATCTTGACTACAAGCAGTTTGTAGATTGAACCTTTGCATAGGGTACAATATTTTTTTACAGATGCTACATGCTACATCTGCAAATACATTGCTGGCCGATTGAAAAGAATCCTCTCCAATTAAACGATTTCTATGACATACATGCCTCTGTCTCTCCAAGCGATTACGTCTGTGTTCCTCATTTTCAATTCGCATTGATTCACAGTTACGCTCTCTCATTGCCGTCAGTCTTCGGATTCGTTGATCGGCAGGTTCATTTGTTCGTCTTTAATGGATAACGTCGAATCGATGCTCTCGTTGTCCGGAGGTCTCATTGCTCAACCGATCTCGTATAACACCGAGTCGGTGATCACGTTGATCGGGAGTCTCATTGCTCAACCGATCTCGTATAACACCGAGTCGATGTTCACGTTGATCGGGAGTCTCATTGCTCAACCGATCTCGTATAACACCGAGTCGATGTTTACGCTGTTCAGACGACTCGTCACTTAATCGTTCTTGAATACGATTGAGTCGACAGATCCTATCATTTGGCGACTCTTGCGATAGTTGAGAACGCCTGTAATTTCTCATCTGAGATAACCTAGCGTGATGAGCTAACTCAGATTCTTGGGAACGGGACATCGCGCTCCGTTTGCGACACTTAGTCAAGCGTTCCTTATTTGCAGTATTAGATTCTTTAATTCTGTTTGCCTTCATTCGGGCGGCCCCTTTAGATGGTCTGCCCATAATGATTATTAATAAAAGCTAATTACACTAAAAATCAAAAAATAAAAAAAACTTTTTAAGAAAAAAATTAACCGACTTCAAAAAAAAACAGAGTACTACTGTACTAAAAACCAAACCAAAAAGCACTTCTGCAATAAAAATTCTAATTACACAAAAAATCGAAAAAAAAAACTTTTTAAGAAAAAAATTAACCGACTTAAAAAAAAAAACAGAGTACTAAAAACCAAACCAAAAAGCACTTCTACAATAAAAAGTAAAAATTCAAAAGTAAAAATAATGCAATAATGCACTAAAAAGCAAAAAAGAAACTTAACTAGATATTTAATCCAAAAGAATGCTCAGAAAACTATTAATAATGGATGTCTAATTTTTTACACTATATTCGATTTTCAAATCAATGCTAGCTATCAAATTAAATAAATAAAATACTATTATAATTATGGGCTAAGTACCTATTTAATTAATAGCAGTCTATTATATTATGTCCTACCTATCGCTTAATTTGAAGTCGGTGCCAAGCCCTAAACAAAAAAATACAACAAATGATGAAATGAAAAATAAATAGAAATGAAATTTCTAACAGAACTAACCTAACTACTCTAATTTAAGATAACCAAATGCAATTAATAGTGGCCCTGTAAACGACTTTTGAAATTATAGAATGTAGTAAATATGAATGCACGCAACGTGTTATCGTATACTCACAAATACAACGAAAAAAAACATAAAATTGAAGTTGATCTCATTAAGTCACGGAGAGTCTTAACACCGCGATTCAGAAATATGACGTCACGCTACAACGACATCTTGTGGTGAACAGCATAACCCTTGGTACTTCATTGAAATAATAGATGGCGCTGCCTATTTTTTTACACTCTAACGAAAGATTTACTGTTTACATTTTTATTAGGGCTTGGCACCGACTTCAAATTTAGCGATAGGTAGGACATAAAATAATAGACTGCTATTAATTAAATAGGTACTTAGCCCATAATTATAATAGTATTTTATTTATTTAATTTGATAGCTAGCATTGATTTGAAAATCGAATATAGTGTAAATTTGACATCCATTATTAATAGTTTTCTGAGCATTCTTTTGGATTAAATATCTAATTAAGTTTATTTTTTTGCTTTTTAGTGCATTATTGCATTATTTTTACTTTTGAATTTTTACTTTTTATTGTAGAAGTGCTTTTTGGTTTGGTTTTTAGTACTCTGTTTTTTTTAAAGTCGGTTAATTTTTTTTCTTAAAAGGTTTTTATTATTTTTCGGTTTTTTGTTTAATTAGAATTTTTATTGCAGAAGTGCTTTTTGGTTTGGTTTTTAGTACAGTAGTACTCTGTTTTTTTTTGAAGTCGGTTAATTTTTTTCTTAAAAAGTTTTTTTTATTTTTTGATTTTTAGTGTAATTAGCTTTTATTAATAATCATTATGGGCAGACCATCTAAAGGGGCCGCCCGAATGAAGGCAAACAGAATTAAAGAATCTAATACTGCAAATAAGGAACGCTTGACTAAGTGTCGCAAACGGAGCGCGATGTCCCGTTCCCAAGAATCTGAGTTAGCTCATCACGCTAGGTTATCTCAGATGAGAAATTACAGGCGTTCTCAACTATCGCAAGAGTCGCCAAATGATAGGATCTGTCGACTCAACCATATTCAAGAACGATTAAGTGACGAGTCGTCTGAACAGCGTAAACATCGACTCGGTGTTATACGAGAACGGTTGAGCAATGAGACTCCCAATCAACGTGATCACGGACTTGGTGTTATTAATACAGAAAAGTAGTTTTTGTGACTTAAATAAAAAAGCTGGATATATGTCATCGCGGACTTTTTTGTAGAACTAATAAAGACCAATGTTTTTGCTATACATTGTTCTTACTTGTATCCAACGGTATAAGCGGCGCACGCACAAATGCAATCTTCAATTAGATTTTTTTCTGACTTCTTGGACATAAATCGCTATAACTCAGCTAATATAGTTTCAATGTATTTCAATTATATATAAAAACCTGTCGGAGAAAATACTCTTTCTATTAGTGAAAACCGCATCAAAATCCGTTGCGTAGTTTTAAAGTTTTATGCATACGAAGGGACTACAGACAAAATGGGCGACTTTGTTTTATACTATGTATAGAATCAGAGGGAGGTGTGAGGGAGATTATCAGAGAGAGGCTGTGGCCCGTGAGATATGACCGGCAATATAATACGGAGTGGTCAGTACTCAGCCGCGGACAATTATCAGTTAGTAATAAGTAATGGTCCCTCGCCGTAATGTGCTCGCTACAGCTTCATCGACCAGCAATCTGATAACGTACACTTTCGACTTTTTATGTATTCTTATCTTAATCTTTCATTAATGTTTGTTTGGAATCTCACAACCGAGTTGCATATTTAAATTCAGTTTGGGAGTGCGTGAAATGCGAAGTCAATAAGAGTTGTTTTGACATTATTCGCTCCAAGATTTCACGCTCGATTTCGATGCATTTTGCTTTGTTTTGTTACACGAAAATATCAACATTGGCATGACTGCTTACTTAGTTATTGAATAAATAAATATACTACTTAAATATTATTTATGAACATACCGATAGTTAGTAAATTATTGATGTCGAACATATATTATATAAGGTAACGTCAATAGCTCTCTTAATCTCGGCATTCTCATCAAGAGCCGCCCGCGCATGCGCGCCGAAACTATTCCACGTCAAATAAACTATTGGAAGTTGTATCGGAACATATTTAGGAAATTAACAAACATACAGCGAGAATGTACCGACGTATTCGTGGGCCATAACCGTGAATCAACGCGCCGATGATAATAATTAAACGGCGGACAGCGCCGCGGGCCGCGCTAGTTTACGAGTGTAGACGCATGTGTACTTGTACGTCGGAATGTCGTCTGCTCATTAAGTGAACAAATTAAAGTGATCAAGAAACAAACGAGGTGTTTACGAGCGCCATCACTATCCAATAGTAAAAATAATGAATTTCCCCGCGACGCCCGCGCCGCGCCGCGGCCGCTCCGTGAATTAATTACAAACATTTATAGTTTCCGTGTTTAACGAGCTTTACACAATTATTGAGGCTTCGCTTTTAAATACAAATTAAACAGTCGATATTTTAAAATGTGAATACAGATGAAAGAAGAAAGATATCTTCAAATATATTGTGGGAAAATCATGGATAGATAAATAATTCAGAGGATCTGTCGTATCGACTAAAGAGCCGGAAAGTTCGAAAGTTCGGAGCCGCGGACCACGTAACGGTTTACCGGGGCTCCCCAGCTCGAAGCAGGAGTAGGAACGGAGTGGTTTATAGTCAGTAAGAGACTGACACTCCCTCTCACCTCACCCTAGGCGGGAAGAGTTATTTCATGACTTCTTCTCCTCAAAAAGGTTATTGCCAAGGTTCTCTTAAAAAATCTTAATCAGAATAACTGGTGCTGGATAGAAGCGCGATCATAATCAAAACTCAATACACGAACGGAGTTGGCCTGATGATACGTAACCTGATTAGGGCTTAAATAGGTTATTCAAGACCTTCACGTAGATACTAATAACGCAGAGTTTCGTAGATCACCCAACCAATGAACTAAATTGACACACAGGTGACAATGCAGATAAAAGATAATTCATATACTGGAACCAGCCTAGATCTAGCAATTTACACAACCTCGATAGAAAGGGAAGGCACATAAATAAGAGCGAGAGAGAAAGTGGTGCACCGAGCAAGTACAGGCGGTGCAGTGTGACAGGTCCAGGTGGCACACAATCAGCCGTAACTCGGCCGCGTGTCGCCGGCGTCAGGGAAGGAAGGCGACAATTGGAGGTGTGTGTGCTTTATTGCTTTATGATGTTGCTCTCAGTATTGTGTGTTCAGTGTTAATATTGGTTGTTGCAGGTTTTTGTAGCGTTAAAAAACTGTTGGAGTTGCTGTGCCTTAGCAACTTTACGTATAAGAAACAGAAAAGACAATGATAGTGGTATAAATTGGCAACCCGTTTTTGTTCAGTTGTGGAAGTCCGCACTGAAAGATGTGTTACAGCTGATATTCAAATTTTTTCTTTTATTTTTTAGAAACGTCGCCCCACACTAGGATTTTCTCCGGGCCGTAGGTGCGTTTACAAACGTATAAGTTCAAATGCATATCACATCCAGACCCAAAACAACAACTTGTAGATCACACAATGTGTTACTCCGTGCGGGAATCGAACCCTCTACACGTTGCACGGCAGCCAGTTGCCCAGCCACCGCGTCTACCATGTAGTCGCAATACATCACTCACTAGATACACCTATCTAATCAACCATCTCACTAAAGTGACAAATACAAATACTTGAACTACTCTCCCATAAGTACATAGATCTAATGATCCGAGCGACGAGGGCACTCTCTCACGGTGTCACAGCGCATGCGCATACAATAATATTTGTTCTACGGACATCGCGGCCCGCGCGTCTGTCTATAGTATATGCATAGGGCTGACACACGGGGAAATTGGTTCGTAAGGCTTTTACTGATCCTTACTTTAAGTTGCAAATATTATTAACAAATTGAATCATCATAAATTATGATGGTAGTGATCGTAATTACAAGCGTTTATATTTTTTAGGAAGTTTTGATTTAAATACTGTGTAAAAAAATGCCAAATCACTATGAAGGCATCCCGGAGGACACGGTAGAACATACGGTGGCGGTGTGCCCTGCGTGGGCTGACCACCGCCTAGTCCTCAGGGATGTGGTCAGCGACGGCGACCTCTCGCGCCCGGCACTGGTTCAGGCCATGGTGCGGAGCGAGAGAGACTGGGATGCCGTGAGAGAACAAACCTCCTCACGCCCCAGCCGTCGCGAAAGACACTCCGGGCGTAGGGCTCCCGAGACGATCTCCGGCCACCGTAAGTGCGGGCCTGCGGACGGCGAGCAAGGGTAGCTCACCGCCCGAACAGAACCAGACCCGTGCGTGCGGCGCGTCGCGTTCCGCGCGCGCCTCAAAGAGCCATCAGACCACCACAGATGGGGCCCAATAGGGCTGATGCCTGATCCGGAGCTGCGGACTATCTAGCGGGTTTACCGGGGCTCCGGCTCGAAAAGCAGGAGAAGGAACGGGGTGGTTTTTAGTCAGTAAGAGTCTGACACTCCCTCTCGCCTCGCCCAAGGCGAGAAAAGTCATTGGATGATTTTACCCCTCAAAAAAAAAAAAACTATGAAGGCATTCGATGATAACCAACAAAGATAACCAACTCCTCCACAGTTTCAATACCTAGTTCAATAAATGTGAGTGCTACGAGACAGCCCTACAAACGAGTGTATAATTACAGCGCGGGCGCAGGTGACCCGCACCATATCGCCCGCGTCTATGTGTTGGTGTGTCTGTGGCTCTGATTGCTGATCACTCGGTACACAATGCATTCCACTCTAATGACTTTCTATTTTAACTATCAATAATATTTATATGAGCGGACTTTATGGATTAGAACATTAATTTATGAATTCTTAAAAAAAAAATCATTACGACCGTCTTTCGCTCAATAGGATTTAAATCGAATGAAGCGCCACCTACACTATCTCAAAATTACGTTTTTTAAGCCCGTACTCAGATCTGTGATATCTCAATCATCATCAGCCTGCCGTTTCTCTTGTGGTGTCCAACCACTGCCATCCACTGTGGTTTCTACAGATATGTAGTTCAATCTTTCACATACATTATTATAAAGGACTTATTTGTCTTATCATCCAGAGGCCTAATAACTCCCTCCCTAAACTTCCCAATTTCCGATTCCCCAAAAACCCTTAAATTCCTAACCCCAAAAGGTAGGCAACGCACTTGTAATACCTCTGGTGTTTCGGGTGTCCATGGGCGGCGGCGATTGCTTACCATCAGGTGACCCATCTGCTTGTTTACCGGCTTATACAATAAAAAACATTGATGAACTGTGTATATTTATGTATCAACTTGAACTCACGGTGTCGATGAGAGGTCGCGGTCAGTGTCAGCGCTGTGTCAGTGTGGCGCTCTATTTCTGTCCAGTTCACAGTATCAGTTAATTATTCTGCATCTGTGGATGTATGATTCACGTCTATTAGCGAACGTCTTCATCCACAGCGTGTCAGCGCCGACAATCATATCTAAAACTGCTAATGTTTAGCTCTAGGACACACTGTACAATTCATGAAAAGATGAGATGAATACGTGTATATGTGAATAAGATGAAGTAGACCTTCTCCAGATCTTACTAATTCAGATCCCTTAATCGATGTAGCCAAAAATACGTGTGTAAACTGTAAATACGTTAAGTGTAGCTAATCGGTCGATAAGTAAGTCGGCATAATAGATACTTACATGTTTCAAAGCCGTTGTTTCAGTCACACTTCTGCAAATTCCGATCGAATCAGAACAATATACTTTTCTTTACTTTAAGCAAATACTATCAACTATTAACACCCGGTAGTGTGCTCCAGTCCTAACCAGTTCGCTCCGATTGTAGAGAGTTAGAACAATTGCGGCGTCTCAAGGAGATTAACCACTTAGCGCAGCCCCACCGCGCGGCTCCATTGTACGTATTGTATGTATTGTACGTATTGCCGGGTGTCGGCCGGCGCTAGCTTCCACCAATTAATTGCTTCTTCCTGCTCCCATTCGGCTGATGAATGGACGGCCGAGTGATACATCGCCTCGGAGATAACGAGTTAAACCGCAATGGATATTTATTGTGCCACCTCCTTGCTGGATGTATGTAACTAATTCTCGCTAGACTTTATGTTGTCTTCTAGTAGAATATGAATGACAGAAAAGTTTTCAGTTACTATAACGCTTTCAAGCCAAACTGATTAATAGATTTGGTTGATTATGTCTGATGTCAACATTTTGGATCGAATCCTACAATGAAATCAATCAGAAAGTATCAATGGAGTTATGGACTAATGGAGTACAAGTTGTTAAGTATGTGAAAATGTTTGGATACTATAGATTATTTTGAATGAATAAAGAAGAGTTCACTAATTCATAAAAAGCAACAAGTACAGCAGTAGAAACAGTAGAGTACATCTGTGCTCGTTACAAAGTGGCCGCGTCGAATTGGTTTCCGATCGAGCGCCGACACCGCGCCGCTGACTCACCGCCCGGCCTCGCTGCGAGACACAACTGAACCACACCGGGACATGATGATACAGAAACACATTGAATCGACGTCGTATGTTTGTTTGTCGCTGTAGTATTGGCAGACGATACTAAAGGTTGTTTTCAAAATAATCGTCAAAGACTAAACACTGTATCGCAGGTGCACACACTAGACAAAACAATTCATGTCTGTTTATTTTGATTGAGGAATTCCAAACAAGCGAATACTAAGTTCAGTGATAATTACAAGTACCAATGCTATTTGCCCAAAATTAGCGGGAATCACTATGATCATTTTAACATTTTTTTTTGCAGCCAAAGCCGTGAGTTTTCACGGTATTGTCTGCAGTTCAGTATACAATTTCCATTGTCAACAATATTGTAAAGGATTCAATTGAATTCCGGCGAGTTTCCGTGAAATGTGGCGCGACTCGCGACTCATTCATCGTGGTTGTGATGACATAATGTAGAGTGCGGCGCGCACGTGGCATCCGTTCATTACACTGTACAGTCGGAACTGCGGATGACTTAGCGGGTTTACCGGGGCTCCGGTTCGCAGCAGGAGTAGGAATGGGGTGGTTTTTAGTCAGTGTGAATCTGATTCGCGAGAGGCAACAAAACGGTACATCTGTTGCTGATGTACTAAGATCAGAAGACCTGTAAGACTTAGCGAGTTACCACAGAAGTTTAAGTAGAGATTAAATACACACGTTTGTAGACAAAATCAAATTATTGACCTTATTGTGTTTTTAAAACAAGTTTTCCACGAAGAAGACATTTTTGGCAAAAATCATCGAAAAAATCGAAAAATGTCTCACATGTGAAATTGAGAACTCGTTTTAACGAACAACAACAAAAATATCGATTACGCAATCTACTCCATCCACGTGTCAATCACCAGAGTTCGTTTCTTCGTGATTTACCGTTCGTTACCGTTGCCCAGTGGGGGGCAGTGAGTCCCGGCACCAATCAATCAGTTCGGCTCGATACTATCGATACCATTGATACTATCGATGCTGTATCGATATCGTGTCAGTTGTTACTCACGTCAGCTCGCCAACTGTCAGCTATCGGACAATGGGATTATGTTGTGGTTTACTACTCGGAAACTGAGATGTAGTATAGATTTTGTGGAGGACTATTCTTTGATGTTGTCGTAGTAAGGTATAAAGTTACATTTTAGATTCGGCTCCGTGTACATATATTAATATGCACATGCATAAGCGGAATTAAAACAAAAAAATCTATTGTTAGTGTAGCATGGATTTCCGCAAAGTAACGCCTGATTCTATTCTATATATATAATTAATTTATTAATTTGTTATCTATAGCCTATGATAGGCTTATGATATTCTGGTATGGGAATGCTAAAATAGTTGGTAATAGCGTAATTTCAGTGTAAAGACAAATGTTTACAAGGCTTTTCCACACAGTTAAGTTAAGCGCTCCGGTTTGACTCGAAACTTGTTGAACATTCAACAACATCGAGCCCACTATTGAATTTTGTCCTAATGATAACAAGCACCTTCAGTATATTTTGTATACCGGTAGGTATTTTACATTCTCAGCATTTGTGAACCATTATTTTAGCTATAAGAACTTAGAACAATCAGCTCTAGAAAACACGAAGCCCGTTGTTCCTCGACTCCTAAGTACGAGGTAATGAGGAGTAGGTTTTGTAGGTTACTGAGATAACAGCAAAGGTTGTGTTCTACTGATATTTATGTACAACAAGAACAATATCTTATACATTGGAAAGCTGACTGTACTTGGAACAAACAGCTGAACTGAATGTTACTGAGACTGAACACTGAATGCTGAACATTAACACTGAACACAATACTTCGAGAACTAAGTGAGGGCACACACTACAGGCTGTATGGACAACAGGTAATGTATTGTCTGAATGTAATTACCTCGGTGTACCTTCACACAATGTCGATAGATTTTGAACCTTATTCTATAAAGTATTAAAGTTCAAAATGTGTTGCATGATGTGATTAGTTTGGGATAGCTTGATGTGCTGTCAGTAAGTTCGTTTTGTTTCTGGAGAAAGTTTAGGACAACGGGAAGGAATATGTTGTAGTGTAAGTTGTGCACTAATTCATCTGTGGGTAAGCTTCGGAATGTTTATGTGAGTTAGTCATTGGAGTTAGTTATTTTACATGCGGAAGTTAGCTGCAAGTATTGTTATGGATAGGAAAATGGTAAATAGATTTTATGGTAATTTTACAAGCCTAAATAATAATATAGTAGCATCTAAATGTGCTAATAAAATCTCTAATTTATTATGATGCAACGGCACGCAATGCTACTGTACAATGTGTAAGTCCCAAGTAAAAGGGAGTAAGCCTATTGCCTTAAACTGGGCACAATCCCAGACTCCGTGCTACTGGTTAGTTTTCGAGTAACTGAAAAAAGCCCAGCAATACCTTGTCCGACCTGGGAATCGAACCCGAGATCCCTTGTAGTCGAATTTGCGACCACTCGACCAACGAGGCAGCCTATTTAATTTATTATATTTGATCACACAGTGTCTTTGTGGAAAACTGGCTGCAGATGTAGTGTATGAACATTCCAGTGCACAGACTAAACACGAGGAAGTTGGTCGCGTGTGTGGCACGTGTTTACTACTCCGCACTATATTTACACCCGCCACAACTACTCGCACTACGTCTTCAATAAACTTCAGACTTTACGTCAAATGGTATACAGTTACAAATTCCTTAAACAAATTAGAGTAGCTCGATATGCTGTGTGCGTACGCAAACCTTCAGTTGACTTTAAACTTTATCACGAAAAAAATACGGTTGATAATTAATTGAAGAAATCGGTATAGCTTGATCTGCTGCCATAGGTATTTAGGTACAGATTGTATGAAGCCGAGTGACCTAATGAGTTTACTGCGAACTGACGACATACGACATCTCTGGTTATAGAGCGGAATATTGGGTTCCGTAATTATGTGGGCAGTGGGCTACTGGGAAACTATTTTATTGTTAACTGGAATCCTTCCTATAAATTGGAGGCACTATATTAGTACCGTATATTCGAATTCAGTACATTAAACTACCTACCAATGGTTATAGGTCGATGACACGGTCGCCTGCTGAGCATCACAATTATTGTATCAAAGATTTTGATGTGTCATTGATGTTCCTATACTGTATCTATCTATACTCATGTGTTTGATTTTCCAGTATGTGTGTATTATGCTGTCTAAAGAAGAAGCATGAAAGAAATATAACCTGAGGCCCAAATCTCCTATCCGGAGCTACGGACTAGCTACCGGGTTACCGAGGCTCCGGCTCGAAAAGCTGGAGTAGGAACGGGTTGGTTTTAAGTCAGTAAGACTTTCTCTGGCCGCGTCCAAGGCTGGAGAAGTCATTAGATGATTTTCGCTCCCCAAAAAGGCCCAATATTCTCTCCCAAAAGCCAGCATTGCACTTATGTTGCAGTTTTGCGGATATTAATGGCCGATTCTGATTATACTGATGGCTTACTATCAGGTGGCGCTGTTGGCTTGTTTGCCTCCTATACCCATTAAAAAAAACAAGTCATAATTTTAAAGAAACCGGTCAGATAGACAATGAAAGACATAATACAATCGAAATCGGAACTATGATGACAAACAGTTCGATTAGTTGCTAACAATCCGTCGCCGAGTACCAGGCTGACAGAAGTGCGAGGATAGTAAAGTTTGGCATCAATACATTCCAATAGCTAATGTTCCTACTATTCTCACGATAAACCAGCCAGTACTATCCTATAGTAATGTAAGTGAGTTACGATCATATAACCATTAACTAGGGATTGTTAGAGCGCGGGTGATTCGTTAGTAAGTGCTATGTCTGGCGCCTGGCGTCTATGGTAGCCTGGTACCTGCAATTAATGGCCACGCAAATATATTTGTTTAAGGATAGCCTATGTTAGTATATCTTGTGAATTACCTATGTAGGAGTCTGGAAATATATATTGGATATTTTTTTAATGTTAAAGCAATATTTTAGCAACTGGTATTTTTTTTATCATAATCCACCTGACGTTTTGTAGCCAACTTTATGCTGAACATCGGTATCCCCCGATGCCAGTGGATTCCAAATGTACCTCTATCTGGGGGCACGGTAGTGCCCCCGCCAAGACGAGCCAAGCGAAGCGCAAGCGCAAGGGCACTACCTACCTTTTCTCGAAGCGCTTCGTCGTATTTTTGAACCTTAATAACTTGAGTTTGGGTTATACCAGATAAACAAAATTTTCAGGATATAATGTCAGTGGTAGACTTAATAAACCTCTAAAGTTTCAATTGCATAACTCTTATACTTTAGATTTTATTGATATCTAAAATACCCCGATTTCGTCACTCACTCACTCACTCACTCACTCACTCACTCACTGATGATCAACAAAATTCTTAAGGTACTTCCTGAAGTCCTAGAAAACTGAAATTTGGTATGTAAGCTAGTATTAGTACCCAAACAACAAAAAAATCCTAAAACTTGGAACTTTTACCCCCCAACCCCTTAAACTAGGGGGTGAATCCTTGTTTGTTCGAGACTTCCGCAACTTTTGACGCTAGAGGTCTGAATGCGGCCGCGGAGGGGTAAAAATCTGAAATAGGGAAAGTTAGCCGTAGAATTTCCCCGTATGGCTGTAGAATTTCCCCGTAACTTGAGTGTGAAATTAGGGCTTATCGATTTAGGTCTGGGCATGTAGGGTTAGAAACTTGGCTCTACACGGGATCTGATTACTTTTTGACAGTGCGAGCTATATGGTCTCGTCTTGGCAACATTTAACATGAAATGTTTTTGTGGGATATTACTTCCTACAAGACATTGACAATGATTGAACAACTCAATAAATTCAATTACAAACAAGACTAAGTTTGCAGTTTAAACATTTAGTCTAGAATTCTATTCTTCCTGGTAACTGCTAATTGATTACTCATATAATATTGCTAGCAGACACAGTCCTACATACCTAGATACAGTCATAGATGTAGGTACCTATATGTATACCTTCATCTGATGTAATCCGTGGTAATGCAGTAATTGGCGGCGCGGTACAACTGCCGTGTCCAATGAGATCAACCGCGGGAGGCACCTACTGACTCCTTGCTACATGTATTAGATTCTTTGAGAATCATAGTTACATAGGTAGTTAGATATATCGTAATTATAGAAGCTATGTGATGGCATTGTAGAACATTTTATTATCTTCTTCCATTCTTTTATGATAAATATCGTAAGACATACTAAATTAACTAAAAATCACGGTATACTCACGTACATTAATGGAGAAAAGCTGTACGGTACTAGTTTCGTGAGTAAACCGTGATTTTTACTTGATTCTTCCATTCTCCAACAATTGACGTCATCACAATTAGGTATATCGTTCACTCGTGTCATCCTTCTCACAATCTATCCCTCTTTTTTTCCGTCCTCCTCTACCTTCTATTGTTTCACATTAAAATTATACGAGTATTATGGTACTTATCCGGCTCAAAAAATATTGTCAAATATTATTCTAATTCAGTAAATTTCCACGTCACAATTTTAGTTACCGTACTCCTCCGAAACGGCTTTACCGATTTTTACTTAATTTTATATGCGTATTCAGTAGGTGTGAGAATCAGCTACTATCTATTTTCTATACCCCAAGTGATAAAGGTTGTTCATCCATATTTTTTTCAATATTTTGACGAAATAATTTATTTGGCAAAACAACGTTTGCCGGGTCAGCTAGTTTCTTTATAAAAGACTTCTAAACATTATGCAAATAAACCCGACCCAATCTAATTAGTTTAGGTAATAATACGAATAATGCAACGTTACAAAATGTCTGCCTCTAATAATTACTAACAAAGACAAATATGTCCGTACCCACCAATTAGCAGTAACCTTTACTACTGCAGGCACCAGCATCGATGATTTATAATTAAGTTAGCTATAATGCCTAGGTACAGGCTAGTCTAGACCGCGGCTGTCTATGATTATAATTAGTGTTAGCTCCAGGCGCTGTGTGATGTCTGAATCAAAGCCCACCGCGTTATTATGTGCTGTACACTTAGTTTAAGGTGTGGGGTGAGTGATGAGCGGTAGCGAGTAGGTGTAGCGGATAGACTTACACATTATGTAATTTGATTACAATGGATAGACATTTTATTCCCTGCAAGAGAAAGGCTTCAGGCTACTCCATGACATGTTACAAGCCATATGCATGGTGAATGCCAGTTGCTGGACCTCTCGGTCATAATTCCAGACTCCGCAAATTAATTGCATTGAAAATCGAAAGCCCAATAATATTTGGAAATTGGGAATGCGTTTTTGCAGTTGCTGAATTCAAAACTCAATATATTTCGACTGTAATAAAAAAATATCTTAATGACGACCGAATCCAGAGCTAACGACATCCTGACGAGCCTGCGCCTTGCACCGCGATCAAATTAGCCACAATCCGTGATATCATACGATACACATCAATCACACAAAAGCTGACAGCTATCAGTCAGCTAATCCCACGCTCGCTGTTTTTGTGGCCACACCGCGTTTTTGTGGCCCCACACTTGTAATATCAGAGTTATAAAGGTAATTGCATAGATTACTTATTGATCAAATTATGTTTGTATTGTGTTAATGTTATGTAAACAGAGGTGTAAGTTGTAGGTGTACTAAACTTATCGCCAGTTATGTTATTCAATCGTGTTAGTTATTTATTACCTACTAAGGTAAACGCAGCTATTAACGACCCATCGAAAATCTGCAGTTATTACCGACCTATAAAAGTAATTCGAAATCTTTACGTTTCCAGAACTATTCTAACTATAGGTAGGCAAAGTTACAGACGCGTTTATTCCTAGAGCATCGTATACTTTTACGTTACTGTGAGTAGCTGTGCAGATAATAGATAAAATACATCATTTACTACGGGGCAGCGTGGACGCAGGACATGGCGTACTGTTCCCTTGTTCCTTCAAGTAAGTACGTGACTTTTCTATTTAAGACATTTATACAAACAAATGACGTCTATACTTTATCTTATATTACTAAATGTATTCATTTAAGTATCAACTTTTGATTTCTTACGACATTTTATCAATAAAAAGTAATTTGAAACGATAAAACTTTAAATTAAAACGGGACGGTGTTAGCTTCAAAAGTTTTAGTCGTGGCAGCTATCACCGACCCATAAGTCGGCAATGGCAGCAACGTAACTTTTCGTTTTATTTTTCTTTTATGTTATTATATCACACAAACACAAGTATTTTTAAGAACCAGTTTAAATCTAAGCTATCAGTCTTTATAAAAATCTATTAGCGACCAAACTTTTTTATCTAGTTTTTACCTTTTAGCGTTGTCAATTTAACCAAAGTTATGATATTTTTCGAGGATTGATATTGAATAGTTACAGTACAAAATTATTGTTTTTGTGTTTAAAACAGTGTGCATTTGTTCATATTTTTTGTGACATTAATCAACTATAATCTAGTTTTTACTCCGAAGGTCAATTAAATTTAAATAACCATTTTTTTATGAGTCGGTAATACAATTTATGTTTATACTTACATACTTTATTACCGATCCATAAGGGTCGGCAATACCAACTATAAGAAGCTATTACCGATCGTATATAGATTAATTAATTTCTCACCTACTTTTATAACATAATAGGTACCTATGATTTTATTGTAACTTTCGTGAGACATACTAAATTAATTATTATGTTATCGGCTTACTCACGTAATGTTTTGACGATCGCCGCGTCGTGTGTCGCGTAATGCTGCTCATGAATATGAGCCTCTAGCATGGCTTGAAACTAGTCGAGTTCCTCGTCAAAACATTACGTGAGTAAGCCGATAACATAATAATTAATAATAGGTACCTATTAATCAATGCTACTTCTAGGCTAAAGCAACATAAAACATACAATTATATTTTTTTTCCAGAAGTATGGAGCCACAAAAGCGGCGAAAAGTATACAGTAAAACACAGATCGCCGAAGCAATCAAAGCAATTAATGAGGGTACCAGTGTATATGAGGCATCAAAAAGGGTTAATATTCCCAAAACTACATTACAAGACAAACGGGACGCTAAGTATAAGAATGAAATTTGAGGAGTTCAGCCGGTTCTTAATTTAAGTGAAGAAAAATGAAGTACCAATTTGTTTTATTAAAAAGAACGACAATAAAAAAATACGAATAAGTATTTGCATTTTTATTTTTTTGTATTTTATTAAGATCGGTAATCACCATCACTAGCTTATAAACATGCCATTACTGGAAAAAGGCCTCCTATCATACACGATCGGGAATAGCTGCATAAAAATCGTTAATAGCTTCACAGCCGTTTTTATGGGTCGGTAATTGCAACAATCGACTAAGTCACATTATAAATTATTTTTTACAAGATAATCCTCTATTTTAATCTATTTGATTCAGTAAATACATATTTTATACATAACACTAGCATATAAAATGAAACTATTAATCTTTAGAGGAACCAGTGTACTAAAAAAATATGGTTCATTTTAAAATTGTCTTAGGGGGGTCGTTAATACCTGCGTTTACCTTAATATTGTAAATGCGAAAGGTTGCGTGTATGTTTGTCAGTCAATCACGTCAAAATGGCTGAAGGGATCGGGATGAAATTTGAAACACGGGTAGATTATAGTTTGGTCATGAACATATACATGGGGCCGCGTGCGAAGCCGTTGGCAGAATTGTGTGAATAGAAGCAGAGGGACAATAAATTAAATGCAATTGTAAAGTTCACGAACATATCGAGTCTCTTAATTTCTTCGTCACAGTATTTTGAATAAAAATTCTCCGTGGAGTTGTATCAGAGGTTTTTACAGTAGGGTTCAAGTTTGTAATATGTGAAGAATAGTGAAACCTACCTCTTTATGTCCCCTAGTCCAGAACCTGTAGATATTTTTAGACAGGGTCAATAGAACTGGATTGATCTGTATGGGCTTTTAGATTAATTTTAATGACTCAATAATTTACTATTATTAATTAACTTTGAATGTTAACGAAGTGGTCAGAGTTACTGTCTTGTCGTCAGGTTGCATCACCGCGTCTCTGATATTAACGATAACTGACGACAATTTGCACGCGACATGACATTACTTATTGTAAACTGTAGTCACTTGCAACTGTAGTCAGTTGTCCAGTACATAATTCTGGCGTTATTGGCAATTTGTCATGTCCACCGTGTTTACTCGTGTAATTAGGTAACGCGTACTTAATATTGTAATTATAGAATTAGTATTCACATTTGTATGACATCTGATTTGGTTTACGAGATAAGGTAAATGTTCGTTATAGGAATATTAATTTTATACATTTAAAAGGGTGATTAACTTAAGCGTCTTTTGACGAATGCATGCAACCTACTAATGACGTTAAACGGATTTGTATGAGTGGTGCTTCGAGAAAAGTTTTCATGGTTTCTAAGCAAGATGCAACCATTTGTCACTTATAGCCTGCTTATTGTCATTTGTAGGTTGCATGCATTCGTCCAATGACGCGTCATGGACAGTCTCACTGATAGATCAATCATAAGTGTGACTGTTTAGCATTAGTTCTCACGATGGATTCCTAAGTGTTTGTTTTGCGTTACTGATTAAAACATTGAAATATACCTTAAGTGACTGAGCCAAGTCTTAGTAAAGAATAATGGACGTTTTCGAGACTCAAAATTATACAAGGAATCCATAACTTAACTTGGCAAATATAAGTGTTATACTCATAACATGTACATACATAAAAGGTGTCATGTGATATTTTTACAGCTAGTAGTAATTAAAACTGCAGGCGATGTAACACTGGATCAAGGAATATGTCCCTCGAGCAGTCGATGTGTAATGGCGATCACACAGCCGGCAGCCATGTATAGACAACCTTATTTATACGTCGTGTGTCGCCCGCAGGCATTCAATAACGCAACAACTATGCTTCGGGAATTGGTCACTCATGTATTAGTAGCTGTAGCATCGCCAAGACCTGACACCATCGACATTTTGCACAATATCGTGTTAAACTTTTTAAAATAAGTATCGTTGAAAGTAAAATTCTAACGAAGAAGACAAATTGTAAACAACTGTTGACTGTTGCGCAACTTTGGAACAATTCTGTGTGATCCACATATTGTTGTTTCGGGTTTTTGATATGAATTTGTACCTATGTCTCTAAACGCAGTAAACTACTACATGATACCCATGACACAGAGCATTGTATCCTAGTGCGATGTAACGATAAATTATAGACTATAATATTTTACTGACATGCTTTATAGTATAGCCACCAAACAATGTGTTACTACGTAACAGGTTACCGGGGCTCCGGCTGATTATGATTGACTGCATGATTTCCAATCCACTCAAAAAAATCTGAGACACTGTAAAATGTTTAAATAACTTTTCAAAAACTGCTATCGTGCTCAAATTCCACACACACTTGGCGGTTCTCTACCGTGCACCGTTTTATTATATTACCCGACAGTTTGTATGATTTATTGCATAAACATCTCGATTCGATGAAAAACACGAAATGTCAAGTTATATTCAGAACGATGGCGTGTCAGTCGACTGTAGAGTGTGAGCGGCGCGGACTTAAATAGAATTACTAGTAATTGGGAATTATAAGCTGGAACCTACATTGTAACTTGTGCATTAACATTTACGACATTGAGTACAAATTATGTTAAAACTGTCAAGTCAATTGGTTTCAGATTCCATTGCACGTCCTAAAATTGTTAAGTGGATATGTACTATTGTTCATTATTTGAAATTCTTCTGTGTCTCTTTTTTGAGAGGGGAAATCATTCAATTACTTCTCCCACTTTGAGTGAGGTGAGAGAGAGAGTGTTAGACTCTTACTGATCAAGAACCACTCCATTCATACTCCTGCTTCGAGCCGGAGTCCTGGTAACCCACTAGGTTGACCGCAGCTCCGGGCATCAACTCTATTCTTCTGTGCTAAAGATAGTCAAATACGACTCGATCAGTGGTCTGAGAGCCGAAATTATTGGAGTTATCTCAAAAGCTGCGAGTCGATTCATGAAAGAATACTAACATTTAAACTAAAAGTTACGCAACACGAGAATAGATTTATGAATTCCTGTAACTTGATTTATCCACCTTTTCATCGTAAGTACCATAATTATAGAACTGTCTGACAATAAACACAAACATCGCTTGTAAACTCTGTATTACAGCTAATTACGAACCAACTTGTAAGATACGAGTGTAATCTCGATGTAATATCTGTAATAGCACTGTTTATTACGACTATAACTGTAATGGACGTCGTACATTGCCGCTCTTTATAATCCCTTATTGAAATAGGGCCCATATAAGGCGTAGTGGTCACAAAAAGTTTCGTTCCTGCGATGAAGTCGCCAATGTGTGATGATTTCGATTTTATGACTTGTATAGAAAGTATGGCAGTAAGGCACGGCTTATTATGATCATTACATGTGTAAGGTGCCTTTAGAAGTACTATAAAGGGTTTTATGAGGTCCTGGCTTGGATGGGTAAAGTATAATTGGATATTTTTATATCAAAGTCCTCACTTGTAACACTGCCACTAAAATTGTGTGGAAATTACATTTTTTACTTCTACGCCATATAAATGTTAATAAATGGACCTCAATTATATGAGAATGGTGATGACATGATATTTATGTTTAAAAATGTCCTGAATGGCAGTTTGTTCATCCATTTCATATGGTGTAATGTTTACTTTATGAGACGTTTAGTGTTAATTAAGGCGACAGATATAAATAGAGGCGCGGTGAACTTGACACTGTAACATCTGGTGCTGGTATGTAATGATTAACTCATTATTGACACGGACTATACGGCTGTCATTCTAAAAACATTTGACATTTAGCTGAGCTGCTGAGCACTTAGTACGTGTTTGCTTTCGGCGCTGTGATTGGCCGGTTCGAGTAAACCAACCAATCAAAACGCGCTCTCGTTTCGAACTCGTTAAACGAATAAGTAAACTCGTACTAAGGGTACTGCTTCACGGATGAAGAAAAAAATAAGATAAAAAGAGTACAAATGAAATAGAACCATGTGAAGAGGATATAAGTATCTAATTTGCATTGAAATGGGTACTAGTTCAGCCTTAACAAGCCAGGATCTGGTTAGTTTAATAGATAATCAGGTGGCTCAGTGAGCAAGCATCCTTTACATTAAGTGGGTAACTATTACCATAGCTTGAACAGGACATACACTACAATTAATTAATTAATTAAAAAAAACATATATTGTCCAGGCAGATACTGCTGACGATGATTGTGACAAATATTATTCTGATGACGCAAGGGTTTTAGAGAATAGAGAGTAAAGTTCCCTAAGATCGGAAAGGTAGGATCCTCCGACCAGGCGAGGAGATCGTGGTTAATCAACTGTTTTTCAGTGGGGTTTACAATTCATGTTTATTCGCGTGTAAATTTCAAATATACGATGAAAGATTTATGACGTCATTCGTTGATTTCTTCGTCGATCCAATTTTAATGACAAAATAAAATAATATGATGTGTAATATTTTTTAGTTATCTAAGTGATAGACTAATTAGATTTTTAATTGTTATATCCCGTCTACTACCTAATTAATCAGCCTATACTTTATTGTTTGTCTATCAGTCTGCGAATCAGACCCGCGACTACATTATGCAAACGAGCCACTATCGAGTGTTCACAGTTAAATCAATAGATAGATAGGAAACAAAGCTTGCCCCGCGGCCACCGTCACCTTGACCCTCTCTCGCGAGTCGCGAGGTGATTGCTCTCCTCACCACTCACACTCGCAGACGGACACTTTTTGCACATCGCTCTAACGGGACCCACGTCACACTCCTTGCGAGCTAAGGATACTTTTCCACTCATAATCTATACATATAATAAAATCGTAGAAAAGTGCTGTCTGTACATTGAAAATAAAAATAAAAAAAATAGCAGGGGTTATTGTTATGTCGATGTCGAACCCAAAAATGTAATTAACTTTTTTTTTGTCTGTTTGTCTGTTTGTCTGTTTGTCTGTTTGTCTGTTTGTCTGTTTGTCTGTTTGTCTGTTCGTCTGTGCGCGCTAATCTCAGAAACGGCTGATCCGAGTTGGATGCGGTTTTCACGAATATATTGTGGGATGCTTAAATTTACATTTAGTGTTTGTTTCATGTCAATCGGTTCATAAATAAAAAAGTTATGTCAAATTAAAGAATCACGTCGAACATTCTATGCTTATACCATTAATCTCCGCAACTATTTGACGGATTTGGTTGAAATTTGGTACAGATATAGTTTAGAACCTTAGAAAGGACATAGATATATTTTTATTTCAAAAATCAAAAAATAAAAATAAGAAATAAATTATTTATAAATAATTCTATGTCGATCGTTACACGACTTCGGTTCATGTTATTGTTTTAATTCATCGAAAAAAAGTAAATAAATAGTAAAAAGGTATGAAAAAAATAATATCAATATAATAAAACATTTAGTACAAAGAAAATGCTCTAACGGAGTATAGATAATTCTATGTCGATCGTTACACGACTTCGGTTCATGTTATTGTTTTAATTCATCGAAAAAAAGTAAATAAATAGTAAAAAGGTATGAAAAAAATAATATCAATATAATTAAACTTTTAGTACAAAGAAAATGCCCGAACGGAGTATAAATAAATAATCCAAGTTGTCTTTATCCTCGATAGATGGCGTTGGGATCGAAATAGATCGCGCTATGGTTTCGTTACATTCATTTGGTTGGGTATCGGCCGAGCGCTTCGGTACTATCGTAGAAAAAGTGTATTATCAGTCGTATGATTATTTGTCTGTAGTGGTCCTGCTGTTTCGTATATTCTAAATTGGTTTCGTTGTATTTGTCAATTAATAAGTTTATTTGTTGGGTTTTCCTGGTTTTTTGGTTAAACTATTTAACGTAGGTTTAGTTTGATATCGATTATTAGTAGTTACTGTAGTTAGTTTTTTTAATAAAATTGTAAGTCTAATTTTTTTTTTAATTAGATTAGATTTAAGTCGTTTCTTTTAAATTATTTAGTTTAAGCTTGGTTATTATAGCATAGAGGATAGGTTGTAATATAGTTTCTTTTTTAATTGTTATAAATTCGTAATTCGTAGCTTTCTTTAGTTTTAAGTTAGTTTAAGTCCGTTTTTAAACTATTTTTTCAATGCCCTAAGTGAGTATACATCTATTAAATTCAAACGCAGAGCTCATTATGTTGATTTTTGTAGAGTTCCCTGGAATATCTTCCACATCTCATTTTTGAAGAGATCCCGCGAGATCGGGAACTATGTGGTTAAAACCAAAAATTTGCCGGAAGTCACTATTCCACGCGAACGAAGTCGCGGGCAAAAGCTAGTCCTAGTTATATTTGAAATGCGAAAGTTTGTATGTTTGTTTGTGTTACCCTTTCACGTCCAAACGGCTAAAGAGATCGAGATGAAATTTGGAATAGGGTTAGGTTGTGGTCTGGATACTTTTATACGAAATACGGGTAAAGCCGCATGCAGAAGCTATTTCCTATTTATGTCGATTTCTTCTTAGTTATTATGTTTTTAGGCTTATTCACGTAACTGTTTGACGTGGAACTCAACTAGTTTCAAGTCACACTAAGGGCTCATAAATATGAACAGCATTCCGCGACACACGACGCAGCAAATATTGCGCAGTTACATTGCTAGATTTCATCTTAATCTAGATTTAAATCAGAGATAAGTAGATGCAACTGCATCTAACTAGATGTGCGTCCGCGGGAGTAATACTATTACGACACGACAGCGTCTGTTTGTATCGGGATGACTTTGCATGATGTGTAGTTAGAGAGACAGTGAGTCTACTGGATTATTATCTGATAGCTGTTTGTAGGTAACGGTATCCTTGCGATGAGGCTTTGTGAATACATGTTTAGTAGCATTTTTTTTTCTCCGGCCTTAGGCGAGGCGAGAGGGAGTGTCAGACTATTACTGACTAAAAATCACCCAGTTCCTACTACTACTTTTCGAGCCGGAGCCTCGATAAACCCGCTAGGTAGTCCGCAGCTCCTGATCAGGTATTAGCCCTACTGGGCCCCATATGTGGTGGTCTGATAGCTCTTTGAGGCGTGCGCATGTTTAGTAGCAATATGTACATAATTAGTATAGTAAAGTAATATGGAGTAAAATCGTTCCTAGATCTGATGATACATATAGATCTGTTTCTGTCAAGAAACAGACGCTACGATTTGAAATCGTTCTCAGATTTTTCCTAGAATCTCTGCGTCACGTCAAGTATAATTAATCACCAGAGGGCTTAGTACAAGTTTGTTTTACGTTTAACAAGATCGAAATGAAAGGACGTTCGGCGCTCTGATTGGTTGATTTATTAGAGCCAGGCCAATCACAGCTGCGAACGCGCTCTTGTTTCATTTTCGTTAAACGTAAACCAAACTCGTACTAAGGGCACAGACAAGGAAATTACATCTCCAACCGACACGCACACACAAAAACACTTCCTGAAGAATGCTTTTAAAATAATCGCGCATGCGTGCTACAGACGAATATAATTTACAAATCCGATCCATACAATTATCGTTGTTACATCAAAAGTTCCTACTAAATTACACGCGCGATGCGAGGCCAATAATAAAGTTGTCAAAATATCGGACCGCGGCACATCCATCCATTGTTGGTGCAAATAGAACATTGTAATTATGTATCTGTGCTTCCTAGAAAAAATATACGAGCTGTGTATGCGTCACGTGATCGAATAATTTGTTTCTAATTTAATAAAGTTTCGATAGACGCGCAGGGATCAGTGATTACTGGTCAGTGGTCACTGCCTCGTTGGCTGAGTGGTTGCAAGTGCGACTGCCGGGCAAGGGGTCTCGGGTTCGATTCCCGGGTAGGGCGAAGTATTACTGGACTTTTTTCGAAAGTTGTAGCACGAAGTCTGGAAATGTGCCCGGTATATGGCAATAGGCTCACCACCTATTACATGGGACTTACAACATACATTGTGAAAAGTGGGTGTACGCAGTGGCATTACGTGCCATCATGTGCACCTCTGCCTACCCCTTCGGGGTATGTATGGTCACTGGATAGTGGTCAGTGGTCACTGGTCAGGTTCCCACGAACATAACGAGCGGTTGTAAAAAACTAATCGTTGATTTATTTATGCGTGGACTCGACTCACTCTATTATTACATGTTGTATTTAAATCGAGCCTCTATTTACTTACACAATTCAATATTTATAATTATAATAGATTGAGTTGAATTTATAACCATTACTTTTGCATTTATCAACTTTAGTGTGTTACTCATGCTAACATTTTTTTTATGGTATAAGCCGGTTAAAGAATTGACAGATCACCTGATAGTAAACAATCGCCACCGGCTATGGATACCCGAATTACCAGAGGCGTTACAAGTGCGTTGCCTTTGTTGGGGAATCGAGGATTGAGAAAATTGGGAAGGGGGGTCATCGGGCCTCCGGTAACCTCACACACACAATGAAATATAACGCAAGCGTTGTTTCACGGTGGCTTTCTGTGAGACCGTGGTATCCAGTCAAGCCGGCCTATTTGTGCCAAAGCATGAGTCTCCCACACTTATTAATAGATTTATGAATGTTGTCCACCTTAATTGGTACTGAATCATGGTAGTTTATTCAGTGGAATACCTACTTTAATATAAGTACAGGTTTTTGTAAAAATCATCTAATGACTTCTCTCGCCTTGGGCAAGGCGCGAGGGAGTATCAGACTGTTACTGACTAAAAACTACCCCGTTCCTACTCCTGCTTCGAGCCGGAGCCCCGGTAACTAGCAAGGCCATCCGCAGCTTCTGATCTCAACAAATAGATGCATTCGTTAAAACAATCGTAACTGACTTTAGTGCCGAATGAGTTAACGCCATAAAGGTAAGCTCATTAAAATAAATGTGAAATATTTGACATGGTACGGAAACAACAGCCAGTAATTTTACCTTTATGCACATACACATAAAGGTTATGATTGTATAATCGGTGTAGTATAGTACATATCATTATGTTATTGCTCGTAAAGTTTATGTACAATTCAAGGTTATGTGATGAAGTGGAACTGATCTGAGATGGGAGTTAGCTTTAGTGTGGAAGCTTCCAAATCTATAAATAGAATAGAATTAACTTCAAAGACTTGAGTTTGACGGATTATTTACTCTAGCCCTCTAGCTATATGTATATAATGAGACTTCGCTCTTGTGAATAATGAATGCAGGATTTGATTGAAAAACAATCTTCTTTATATGCAATTTTACATAAGAAAGATACTACCATAAGAGAGTTTCAATAGTTCTTAAATGACATTGATTAAAAACTCTACACTAAAACAAAAAGTTCAAGAGTTTGTTTGTTTGAACGCGCTAATCTCCAAAACTACTGGTCCGATTTGAATAATTCTTGTTGTGTAGGATAGTCCATTTATTAAGGAAGACTATTGGACATGATGCTACTATCAATAGGAGCTAAGCATAGTGGGTGAAACCGCGCAGAAGACGAGAGAATAAATTATATTTTTTTTTAACTACGGGAAAAAGAAGACTTTAATTTATATTTGATCAATTTCAGTCATTTATTTTAACATTTTAAAGTCTAAATTAGAGTGTACTCAACAAACATCGAAGCTGCCTACCGTGAGAACTGAGTAACAACCTGTAAGCCGCAGCGACGTCATCACGTGTGACAGACAGACAAACAAACAAACACGTTGTGATTAGCCGTGACACGTGGCGTAACACTTCAATTACGGCGGGCAAACACTCGCGTGTCGTGTGTCATTGTGTGTTGTTGTGACATGTGTTATGTGTTGCATTGACATGTGTTGTGTGTTACAGTGACGTGTGTCGTGTGTTACAATACTAAGTTCGATAGCTATCTGCGTTCGAATCCCGTTCGCGTTCACCGTTATTTGTAGCAAAAACTTATTGATCAAGTGTTGATTGGAGATTGTTTATACAGGGAGCAAGTTTTTTTGCTTACCATTAGAGCTGTTAAGCTCATCATTATAAAATGTACAAGCCTTAATTTTTTTGTGAATGTTGTGTAGTATCGAAATGTTGTGCATCACGATGGTATTCTAACTATTCGTAAAGTATATATTACGCGCTATGGAATCTATTGATAGTGCGTGAACTGTTTGAAAACAATATAAAGTTTGCTAGGTAAGTGCACTAAAATATACGTAGTTCAGATGTGTAATGCAATTACTGACGCCAGTACTAATCGTACTTTGAAATCGTAGTTACGTTACCGAAAGTCATAAAAGATGCAGCTGTAGCGTCCCTCTACAAGACATACCTACATCTTTTTATGGGGGGATGATCCAATAACTTCGGTGAGAAGGCGGGAGCCATGCGTGAAGCGAGAGGGAGTTCCCTACTCTTATTAACTAAAAAGTACCCCGTTACCTAACTCCTGCTTCGAGCCGGAGCCCCGATAATCCGCAAAGTAATCCCGAGCTCCGGATTTCTGGTATACTAGGGTCTAATAACAATACCTAATCTAAAATAATGCCAACAAGTAGAATAGCCCCCTGTATGTGTGACACGAGCGTGCCTGTCTATCGATCAGGTTGTGAGTTGCAGGTTGCTTGAAGAGTAGAAGCCAATCCAGTTCCGCTGTGTCATTGTTGGCTAAAACTATTTTATTGACTTGTATAATATTCAATATTCATAGTTTTATTGCCGATTCGATGTTTAATGGCAGTCGTTAGAGATTTAAATTGATTAGGCACAGTTGAGTGATTAATGGTTATTGTAAATAATTGTATGCACAAGTAAAACTATTGCAGAAACGAAGTGGAAAGAAGAAAGCAAATTGAGAACCACAGGCCCCGAAGCAACCGGGATAACGCTAGCTATGGTAAAAATGATAAAGTTAGTATTTTCAGAAATCCATGTTCAAGTCAGCCAACATCCACATAAAATAGTTGGAATATGCATAAGAATGTTACTAAAAGTTTGTGAGTTTGAATGTGTTTAATCCATCCCGATTCCTTTTCTGCGTCCCATTCCTTATTCAAATTTGCCGCGGAATTCTCCGAGCGCGGCCGGCCGACCAATCAGCGCGCGAGACGCTTGCGAACCCCGCGCCAGTGTGTGAGAAAACGAAGAATGGCCGCTTGAATTTCGGCGCGAGTGTGTAAAAAATAATATTTCAATGAAATAAAACCTCGCTAGTTGCTCACTGACTGTTTTGGTCTTCGATCAATACCCACCTGATTAGTGGAAACAATAGAAAGTGCAAATTGTGTGTTAGTTCGTGAAGTTCCTCCCTAGAAGCGCGTCCCGTTGGTGATTCCCGTCACCTCTCCTACACATTATCCAGGTTAGTTTGCTTTGTTACCACTGATAGTTACATGATTTCGTCAAGACTAGTATCGGGGAAATGCAGGAGGATCACACAAACATGTATGTTTGTAACCTATTCAATTGCGCCAAAACGGCTAAAGGAATCGGAATGAAATTTGAAACAGGGGTGCATTATAGTCTGGAATAATTCATAAGCTACTTTTTAACTCACGGGAACGCGATCAAAGCCGCTGGTCGAAGCTAGTTTACAATAATTATACTGTTTTATATAAGTTTGTTATTCACAGTGTGTATCTCGCCTACTATTATATTTGATTGGATTATGACACGGCGCGTCGGTCAGTTCTCGATGATTTGTTTACGGCCGGCCAGTATTTACGAGCGCTCACTTCATTACAAAAATATTATTTATTGACAATCGAATGTTCCAACTTGGATCGGATGCCATCACAGATGATAATATCATCTATATATACATTGGAGCGGAACCGGAGTTGGTTTTATGTGGGTACATATACATACATGTCATATTCATATGTGGAAACTCTGTTACAATGTTATAATTCATTCGACAGGTTGTTATTATGATGTCTGTTACTTCCCAAAATAAAAAAATAATAGTAAAGAAACTTTTTAGGAATAGTTATTTTTTGTAATGGGGGAATGTCATGACTTCTCCCGCCTTGGGCGCGGCGAGAGGGAGTGTCAAACTCTTAATGACTGAAAACCACTCCTGCTTTTCGAGCCGGAGCCCTGATAATCCTGCTGGGTAGTCCGCAGCTCCGGATTTAGTAATTGTAACTTGTACAAGTGCGAGCCTACTTCTTAGCTTACTGCAGTGTGCAATAAAGATAACATGGGAATGTATTGTTGTGTATAAACTCATCTCTTCCGTACCAAACTATGCCTACCAGCCGACCGATGAGCGCGAATGCTTCTCATTAACTACTACAGGTCCCGATGCGTCCTTAAAACTAGTAGAGTAGATCTTTCCTCTAGTTTCGTATGTTTTTTTTAATATGTCTCAGGATAGTACTAAACAAATATTTTGACTATAACTAAAACAGTGTAAAGTCCCGAGGACAAACCAGTCCAGTAGAACATTGTACCTATGCAGTAACAAAAGCCCTAGTACAAAGCACCTCCCATTATCTCCGCGACATGAGTTGGTATCAGGTATCCAGTGTCCCTGTTCCCAGCTACCAGGGTCGCAGACAACACGAGCAGGTGTCGCCTTACACTACATACATTGTACACACTGCTACACATTAAGCTATAAAACCAGTATAAAGTGACCGTCGCTTGTACGGAAAGTTCTTACAAGGCGAGACCAAGATATACTGGATTGTGTAGTTTAATGTGTTCAGTGTGCGGGTGACGGCACGCGACCTGCTTGGATGCTATCTCACGCACTGCGCTTATACGGCAGGTGTACTCGGAGTACGTAGCTAATGGAAGGTTAACTTTCAACAATGTGGGAAAATTGTATAGTAATGTTAGTTATCGCTGATTTCTTATTCAGTGTCTAAAAAAATTAAATTAAAAATTTAATAAAGTACCTAAGAATGTACTAATAATTCTAAAAAAAAATACGTCACGTTGGGGGACCGCTCCTAATTATTTCTTACTTATCTACGATTTGTTCATAAGTATCACATGCTTGGTGTTAACATTACTAGTTAACATAAGTAGACTAAAGATTACATAGGTGCAAGATTTTTTGTTTATAATAACACGTTAATTTTTTTTTTATATTTTTGTTATTAAATTTTTAATTTAATTTTAATTTATTTTTTTAATTTTAATTTTTTTTATTTTTGTTAATACGAAAAAATAATATCTTTCAATATATTCTTTCAGTGCGGTTTAATTTGAGACCCCATCCCAGTATATTTGCAGACCTTCGGCTAATCTCCCCACTTTCACCGCCCATAACTTTAAAACGGCTCAACCGATTTTCATCAAACATGTCTAAGAACACTCGCACATAAGTCCCCTTTCATACGAAAAAAACTAAATTGAAATCACTGCATCTGTTCGGGAGTTATGATGCCACAGATGGTGTAGATCATGACCTATCTATCCGAGCCACCTTTCCTGTTCGTATCTCTAGAGCGTGTCGATTGAGAAAACAAGCTCATCTTATATGCAGTCTATGTTTGCAGAAAACACATCAGTTTTCTACAACTATCACAAACGCAAAATTGACTCTCTGCACCAACATAATCCATGTGCAACAACTAAGGAGGTGCAATAAATCCAGCGCTGGTGTTATCGACTGCTCTCGCAAGGTCAACGACCCACTTCCAGAGAAATTACTACAAACTAGATAATGTCTAGTAAGCTATCTAGTGTACACTAATCTAGGTATACTAATATTATTAATGCGAAAGTTTGTGTGTCTGTCGTCGCGCGTCACGCGTCTCGCTTTTTATCCCCGAAGGACAGAGGTGCACATTACGGCACGTAATGCCGCTATACAATGTACACCCACTTTTTACCATTTGTGTTATAATCCCATGTAATAGGGGGTGACTTTACTGCCATGTACTGGGCACTATTCCAGACTTCATGATACTGAGTCATTTTCGGAAAACCGGAAAAGGCCC
The DNA here is from genome assembly GCF_023101765.2 of Spodoptera frugiperda. Taxonomy (NCBI): domain Eukaryota; kingdom Metazoa; phylum Arthropoda; class Insecta; order Lepidoptera; family Noctuidae; genus Spodoptera; species Spodoptera frugiperda. Next base: position 10,272,382 of record NC_064225.1, on the reverse strand, counting down.
TGTAATACTTTTCTCGACCCGGGAATCAAACCCGAGACCTCTTTTCCGACAGTCGCACATGCGACTACTCCACCAACGGAAAACTGTTTGTAATGTAATAACGTCAAAATGTTTGAAGAGATCGGGACGAAGTTTAGAACAGGGGTAGACGAGAATGCGGGTGAAGTCGCTGGCCAGAGCTAGTTTATTACAGACAAGCAATGAAGCACTGACAAGTGCTTCTGTGTCGATTCGTTGGACTTTCTCCGCGCAGTGGTCGGTGTCGAAGTGAAATGAAGTGCGTGTCCGACGCATTTTGCCTACCCATAGTGTACGTCCCATGTAATAGGGGGTGAACTATAAACACGGGCTGTAATAGTACTGGGCACTATTCTTCAGACTTCATGATACTGAGTGCAATTTTCGGAAAACCGGAAAAAAGGCCCAAGTTCGATAATCTTGGAATCTTCGCCTATAAAAGAAGTGAGATCTAAATTGTACCAAGTTCCACACGACCTCAGTTAAAAATGATATAACAAGGGCAAGTTTTCACACTTTGTGTAAACCTACTAAACGCAATGAGTCAAGTATATAATTTTCTATTAATAACGTCAAAATGTTTGAAGAGATCGGGACGAAGTTTAGAACAGGGCGTAACACATACACATAGGTTTCACATTTATGTTTTGCGAGAATGCGGGTTTATTTTCTTTTTTTCTTATTTTAACTTTGACTAAATACGCTGTAACGAAGCTAGTTGGAAGATACAGACAAGCAATGAAGCACTGACAAGTGCTCCTGTGTCGATTCGTTGGACTTTCTCTGCGCAGTGGTCGGTGTCGAAGTGATTGGTTCGCGATGAAGTGCGTGTCCGACGCGATTAGCCTCACCCAGCCAGTGTACGTGTTGCTCAGATAAATCAGGCACTAAACTATAAACACGGGCTGTTAGTCACTGCGGACTATCTTTCTGAGTTATAGTGGGTCGACTTGTAACAATACTTGTCGGTTTTTTGCTCGAACTTGGCGGACACACTGCCGTGTGTCTAGATATAGATTTAGACTTATAAATAAAATTGGAATGTCTATTTGTGGTACTGAAATAACAGCATTTTGGGAGAGGGTGTCAAACTCTCCTACTTCGAGCCAGAGTCCCAGTAACCCATTAAGCAGTCCGTAGCTTAGGTCCGTTAGAAACTTAGGATATAATAGTAAGCTTAATATTAAATTAACATCAACATACTACTATGGGCCTATTGTTCCTCCCGCACATTAAAGTGGTTTGGAACTTGCTGGTTTTGAAATTATAGTCAGTTACTACTGACACGTTTGGTAGAAAGTATATTCGTATAACTCGGAAAAAGTTACATTGGTACTTGTTGTTGGTAGCTTTCGAACCCGCACCCTCATGCATGAGAAGCGAGTGACTTAAACCTCTGGGCCACCACGACTGTTTACATCGAGCGCAGTGGTGTGTTGTTGGACACAGGCCAATATTGGTGATGAAACACCCGATCATATAAACAGCTATTGAATGAGCTAAGTTTCGCAATTTCTTCCTTTTAAGGCTTAATCAGCAATTTAGTGAACAATTATGAATGCGGCGACTAATGCTTGCGCACACAGCATTATATTTGGCAATAATCTGGCCATTCGATCATAATATTGTTGGATTATCATATTTATACAGTAAGCGGATTACTGCGGCGCGCCTCTGTCACGCGGATTATCACACAACTGCACATCAACTTACACCATTCTATACAAACGATTATAGATTTTATACAGAAATAAATAGAGTAGAAAATGTGTTGAACAATTGTTGACAGATTGGATTGATCCGATTGATTCAATAACATGATCCGTGTCACATAAATGTTCACGCTTTGTGTATAAGCCGCTCGTTGGCTGCGTTCAATTGAATCAGACTGTAAATTATTGAGTAGAGGAGTAAAGGAGTAGAGGAACTGTTTTAGTAAATTGATGATTATTTTAAATGGTTGTATGAGATCATTATATCCGTCTGTATTTTAGTCCTTAGGTATCTAAAGAAACCCGGATACACGGACGATTTAACGGGCTACCGGGGCTCCGGCTTGAAGTAAGAGTAGAAACGGGGCTGGTTTTTAGTCAGTAAGAGTCTGACACTCTTAAGACAGGAGAATACATTTGAAGATTCTTCTAATTTTAAAAATAAAGTTATGCAAAGAAAAACAAATGACATAATAATAATTATGCCAGTCGTGAACACGTCAAAAGACACCAGTCATCCAAACGATTTTCAACCTTTATAACTTTGCAATACAGTCAAAAATCCGTCTGAAACAATTTCGTCATTTGAGGATAACATGACGTGCTGGTTAAACAAACGCATTATGTCGCAATAGTAAGCAATGTCCACAGAATACCAACAACTGGCTCATTAGTGGCCCAGCACACTGCCGGCACAGTCGGACATTAAGATATGGATCAGGACATCACCGTGTGTGCAATGTTATCGCTCGTCATATTTTGGGACCCGCGGTCGTTTGGTGCTCGACCAAATTTATATTAGCATAATGGAATTCTGTCAGGTAATGTCGTGGTGGCCCGGAGGTTCTAAGACGCCCGCTTCTCGTGAATGAGAGTGCGGGTTTGAAATTATAAATTTGATATCTACCCACGGCAAGCGTAGCTCAATGTGAGTTTTTCTGAGTTAAACGTTGACTTTCTAAGATTATATTTTAGAGACCTCTGACAAACGGTGAAGGAAATCATCGTTGAGGAAATTCCAGGTTTATCATTTCTTAATTATAAGTTTCAAATCGCCACACCCGCATTGAGCAAGCGTGGTAATTAATGCTCAAACCTTCTCCGTGTCAGAAGAGGCCTTTGGTCAGCAGTGGCCATTTATAGGCTGTTGATGTAATGTATGTGTGTAATATAATGTAGGACTTACTATGGAGATGACTCGGTCTGCGGCAGGAAGGTACCTGAAAGCAAACCAATTTAGTTATTATAAAACCTTGCATGAATATTAGGTATACATTGGAAAAGCTTTGAAGCTCCTAGATTAATTTGATAAAATTCTTTATACTTTTATCATTTTATCTCGATATTGTTTCTCATAAAGCAGGATCGGGACCTTCTCCAGAGATAGAATACGGAACCATAACAGTACGACGCACGTTTTGTAGCTATTTTATTACCGTGTCATCATCGTAGTTCTAGGATTTTTGACCAAGTTGAGGTCACCTTCCTGTTCTACTAAATGCCATTATATTTTAGAATACGCAAAATGTATTTAATAACTCAATTATTTACTCGTTCAATTGTTTGATTGTTTGTCTTCTTAAATATCTGTCGGCTGTTCTTAGAGATATATAATGATTACTTAAACTATTCCTTAGTAACGGTTTCTTATACGACCTTGAAACCTTTAAGAAAAGAGCGTACCTATACATTTTAAAAGGCCGGCAACGCAATTGTCAGTCCTCTGGTGTTGCAGGTGTCCATGGGCGGCGCTGTTCGCTTATCATCAGTTGAGCCAGGGTCTGCTCGTTTGCCCCCCTATTTCATACTCATTGCTAAAGACTGGGTTAAGTAATCATTAAATGACTATGAGTACGGCGGTATGTTTGTTAGGTATGTTAACTTTTCCATTCCTTATTCCTTACTATCGAAGCGCCGGCGCCGACATTAGGACAAACATTGTTTGTTTGTTTATTTGTTTGTGCTTTGTAACATGTTTGTGATACAATACTCATTGTTTATCAATATTACGATCAGTACTGTGTAACAGGTGGCTGACTTATTGTCATTTCCATTCAGTAAGACAAACAATTGCACACAAGATTTGTATGAGAAATAGATTATTTTTAAAACTGGAAAGCAGGTGAAGCCTGTATGAAAAGTTAGCACTAAGTAAAATTAAATCGTGAATCGCGAAATACCGAAAAAATAAATCTTGTACCGCCTCACAAATGAAGGCGAATCGACCTCGATCTGCCAAATATCATATTGACATTAGCTCATATTTGCCCAAATACAGATAATTGCCGTCCGCTCGAATATATCATAAACTGTTTAACCCAATTACCGAAACCGTTCCGTCCGTCCGTCCGTCCGTCTGTCCGTGTTGTTATAATTTAAATGTAAATTAATTAGTGTCGGTGGGTGGTTGTGGAACTGTTATCATCCATCATCATAACGTTTTAGGAGGCGAGCGGAGTGGGGGCGGGCTGCCCACGCGCATGACCCTCGGTATTGAATGCTTATTGGATGAGACACGTCCATACATTGTAGTATGATAGCCAATGAACATTGTAGAAGCTGGCTGAAGAGAAAATTGAGGAAAATTTTAATAAAGTTTGTGATTCAGGCAAGAGGTCTTGGGTTCGATTTCCGGGTCGGGTAAAGTGTTGCTGGGCTTATTACGGTTATTCGAAAATTTCTCAGTAGTAGCACAGAGTCTGGAATTGTGCCTAGTATATAGACTCACCCCCTATTACATGGGACTTATAACACAAATGGTGAAAAGTGGGTGTACATTGTATATCGGCATTATGTGCCGTAATGTGCACCTCTGCCTACCCCTTCGAGGATAAAAGGCGTGGCGTTGTGCAGAAAATGATAGAAATGGATTGATTCGAGTGCTCATTAAGCATGGATAGATAGTTCTAGAACTTTTTAATTTTTATAACTTCGAAGCTTCTTCTTACGTATCTTCTGTTTCAAGAAGCCAAATGCTAATATAACATTGCTATGTGTATAATAAGCTCCATGTGGCATGTCACGTTGTGTATAACGATCACATTTCTCTGCCAAACGAGCTACTACTACCAGTAGGTAAACACTAAAACTCAGTACACATTCCTATTGTCGTTCGAGAAAGCTGTAGTGCTATAAAATAGGTACATACATATGTACATACATACGTAGTCTTTAGTGGAGTTATATTAACTCGTCACAAATTATAGATTCCTAAGGAAAAGAGACTCTAGTCTGCTACAAATATAGTCCTCTTTTCAATCAGTTTCAGGTAAAAGTACATCAGCTACCTGCCAATAAAATTCCCATCAAAATTGGTCCAATCATTTCAAAGATTAGCCGAAACAAATACAGAGACCGACAAAAATTGTGTATGTATCGTATGTTTAATTCATATGCATGTAACAATACGCGGTTTAAACGCTAAATCAGATAAGTCAAACAAAAATGCGGTACGGCCGTACCATCCTTTTCTCAGACGCTCACTGATTAAATTATTTATTAGTCTAGATTCTCAGTCATACGAAGAAATGTAAACATTAATATCTACTTTTCCGGATGACCCTGTATACAATACACATATATGTACCCATCCTACCACAGTCTCACCCACACCCACACACACACACACATCTGAGACATAACATAAGCAATTAATTAAGCAGCAATCAAGCTGCGCTCGTAAAGTCGATCATTACAAGCGGCGGACACTCTCCACCAGATTTGGTAACTGTTCACCTATTCGGAGTTGTTTTACTGCCAATTAGAGGAAACTGCGGCGCTGTGCCACAGTATGGGTGCATGCAGTATATCAATCGAATATAAAACTGTATTGGAAAATATATAGCTTCAGACTTCTGTTTCATGGAGGTGAATACTGTAAATTATACTAGTTATAGCAACTGCCTCGTTGGCTGAGTGGTCGCAAGTGCGACTGCCGGAATAGGGGTCTCAGGTTCGCTGTCATTGCAGCGGTAAGTCCTCTCTTTCAGGAGTGGCTTGAGAGGCGCCACGGCGTCCTCACCTACCGCCTGACGCAGGTGCTTACCGGACACGGAAGTTTCGGTAGGTTCCTGTTTCTGATTGGGCGGGAGGGAACGCCCGGGTGTCATTACTGCGACGATCGCCCAAAGGACAACGGGGTGGTTTTCAGTCAGTAAGAGTCTGACATTGGACGATTTTCTTCCTTAAAAAAGGACAGGGCTAAAAATCTTTGGACTCAGGAGCATAGGATTATGATAACAACCAACAGTAGGGAAAGCTCGCATATGTCTTGCTTGCAGCCACTGGCCCACACTGCGCCACACGTAGGTGGATGGAACGATTATAAAGACATTCCCGATATCTCTAATGTTGCATCTATCTGTGTAATGTTCTCTATGGCCTGTAACTCACTGGGACAGTGGGCCTGTCATATTAATAAAGTTATATTTTAATTAATAAGATATAACGAGCCGCCCACGCCGCCGTTAGCGACGGGTGGTCCGCCATTTTGAAAATGTTACGTAGGTACCTACACGCAGCCGACATGACCTTTACTAATAAATTCCCAATCAATTACCATTGCAATAAATTCTTAGTTTCCGCTTAGTGGCGTAGCGTGCCTTGGCGGGGCCCCGTATAAAGAATTTTTTGGGGGCCCCCCTTTTTAGGGTTCCGTAGCTAAATCGCAAAAAACGTTACCTTTATATAAGTTTTTAAACTGACATGGTCACTAACACTGATATTAGAACTTGAGACGGGATATTTACCATGTTTATTTGTGTCTATGAGTATAATAGTTCATCCGTGTCCGTGATCATGGCGCTTGCAACAGTGCCGAAATATCGAAAACTCATCGACATAAATAAACATGGTAAATATCCCGTTTCAAATTCTAATATTAGTGTTACCCTTATAGATTCATAGATTCGTCATGTTTGTCCGTCCATCCAATGACGTTTCCCACCCTGTCTCTCAAGCCTCAAAGAGCAGACATACAGACGAAGTTAATTTTCCTAAAGTTGCTGCTAACTTTTGAACACATGCTTTACGCATAAAATGAAGAAATTCATTATTTGGACTTTTGTAATTTCTGAAATGAAATAAAAAAATTGTTTTATTTTTTGCTTACGTAAGTTGGGGCCCTCGTAGCTTGGGGGCCCGTCTAATTGATACGGCAGATACAGCACTGGCCACGCGCCTGTTTCCGCTACAAAATGAAGCTGTCAATGTGTTTCAACAAGAATGTTCTCTCGTAGGTCTGTGTGTCCGTTATTATTACAACTGGTTTCCTATGACAAATGGCCATTTCTATCCAATCATTTTAATGGCATGTATGGTTATAAAAATCCTGATCGATCAACAAATTAATTGATATTACCTAACGATCGTTTGCCAATTCTTGTTCTAAAGTATAATGCTAAGATAAGCGCTATGTTTAATAGCAATAGAAATGGCAAACCGGAGGACTCACGCTGATACAAATGACAAATTTATTCAAAGTTTATACTTAATATATATTAATGAAATTATTCACACGCATCATTTTCACGCTCGAGATAAAACAACATTTTTATTTAATGATTCATTTGCGAATATTTTTAAATGGCTAACGGGGATTTATAACCAAAGCTTTTAGAAAAATAATAATTATTTAATGGTTTGATTATGAAAGTTTAAACTATAGAATTGAATAATCTCTTTCTTTCTGTTTGTTTAAACTCAAAATCAGTAACATGCTACAACAGAGCCCTAAGTCACGCAGTTGAAGGAAACCGACTGATCCCTATTGATACGAATTACGCCCTAATACTTGCTTCTAAATTGTAAGTTCTAAAATATAGTATCATTTTACAAAGAATTTATAGTCACAAACAGACGCTCTCAAGAATAGTCTTAAGTGTCTGAAATATGAGTTGTGCTTGAGTAACTAACTGTATTTAATATCAAAATTTCAATGAACCCATAGTATACCTTACAGAAGATAAAATAGAATAATGATTGTCCATAATCTAGTTCATATACCTAAACAGTGAGTCACTGGTAGTCTGGAGAGACTCAATACCTACCTATTTACATGCAGTAGTTATGTATAATATTATCATCGTACATCAAGTGGTGTGGACGCGCGCTGCCGGCTTCCGCAAACAATTCGACTAGTGATAGCTTCCATGAAACCGCTATTACATGCATACATGCAGTATTGGAATGTAGGGCAGCATAGTATGTATATATTGTGCCTAATTATGTTTGAGCTCAATGAGGAGTGAATTATTGGAAATATGTAGAGTATTGAATGTGCTTATTATTGGGGCCGGTTTATTCATTAAAATTTAATGTGCGATTCGGATGAATTTACAAATAATATACGCGGTTTTTGTTCCCAGAAAATGATGATGGATAAAGTATTATCCGTATAATGTAACATTATTTTTTTTGTTAGTTATCTGTACTTCTATACTTTAACCCGTTGTCTGTCGGTATATAAGACACAATAGAAAACACATTGTGTCTCGCGTAGATCTGCGTTCCGACAGACAACGGGTTAATACATATATAAAGCTGAAAGAAAGCCAGCCGTATGTGCCCTATCTAAGTCTTCATATTTAGAATGGGTCCCGACTGCTTTACTGATTGCTTTCTTGTTTTAGGGTTTTTTCATTTTCATATTATAAAGAAACGCAGTCGGGTTTTTTAGTTTTTTAAATTACCTTTTTTATATTGTGTTGAATAGTGCATTTATCGTGGGGTTATAAAACATCACACTACGATCAAAAGGAGTAAACCCCGTGGAAGTAGCTAGTGTTGTAATAATAAAAGGCGAGAGGTTATGACTATCATTTGATTAGTCATTACGCATCACAAATAACGCTTTACGCTTTACTAATCAGTACCTCCCCAATAATCGTGTAGATGAGACGCGATGGACAAGCAACAAGCAATCCTCATTATTAGCAAAAACTTAACGATCTATAAACGTCGGAATACATTAAATCGACGCAGCGGGACTCGCCGTGTCATTATATTATACACAATCAAGTATTAGCTTAGCCCGCGGCTTTATCTGTGTGTTATTTCTCTCTAATAGGCCCTGATTATAAAGGAATGTTTGGTTAAAGAGTAGTCCAGCTATCTCCCCAAAGGTAATGTTTCCAAAGTAGAACAATTTTAAAATCGATCCTGTATTTTCTAAGAAACTATTAAAAATTCCGCCTATGAGTTCGTCTGATACATCTGACAGACAGACAGACAGACATACATGTGGAACACATACAGATTGTAATATTATAATACCGTTTCAATGGACCGTATAATTGGCAACAGATGTTAATTATTCACTCGATTAGTCGCCAATTATGTTCATGTGTATGATACTATACTATATGTGGTGAAACTGTATCTACCGTGGTGTATGTGGTATCGCAGTGGTCGGAGCTATGTTCTCGTGAAATTTGACGTGACTCGTGTGAGCAATTGCATGTAATTTCATTGTTTTATTGATAACATATAATACTGTGGCATTTAAGTGTGGAAGAGCCATGCTTCGGCACTGTTGGGCCGGCTCGACAGGAGTGATACCACGGCCTCACAGAAAACTGACTTGTATTTCGTTGTGTGAGTGAGGTTACCGGAGGCCCAATTACCCCTCTTCCGAATCTTCCCAATCCCTGATTCCCCAACAACCCTTAAATTCCTAACCCCAAAAGGCCGGCAACGCACTTTTAACGCCTCTGGTGTTTCGGGTGTCCATAGGCGGCGGTGATTGCTTACCATCAGGTGATTCGTTTGCTCGTTTACCGGCTTATTCCATAAAAAAAACCAAGGGATGGGCTATATATTGAAAATACTGAATAACTCAATAAAACTCTTATTGAAACAGATATTATGTATGTCTATTTAATTTTCTCCATGCTCTATTTCTCTTTAATACGTTATTCCCTTTCAAGTCTTCTGACAGCGGCAGTGCGGTGTCCTCTTACCTTAATTAAAATAATCAGTAAAACTATCAATTAGCGTAGTATTTGAATGTATCTACAATTAATCCAGTATCCTACTAACAGTCAGACTGTCTCCACCCTCGGAGCGACAGCACGTTATCCCGTAGATTAGATGGAATGACTCGCTGCATGTACTACACTAGAGTTATCTGTGAAGTTGATGTGATCGCGCCGTCGTGTACTCGTGGCCGTCCGCTCGAGTTTCAGCTGCTTGGAAATTGATTTTGCACTGAATTCATTAGTTGCATGTACTATGATTGTTAAATGAAACAGGTACGAAAATGAACCACAAACCAGAAAGTAGGAACCAGATGTTGTCAAAATCGCCTAAGTCGGGTAAAAATAGGCATTGAAATTATGTGAAGAAAGCGCCATTACTTTAAAGCGTGTACCTATAAATAAACGGAGATATCGATTAATCTATAAATAAAGAGAAAACCATTTCTCAGATATCGATTGTCCGAATCGAGTGGTGTTTAAATCTACTCGATTACAATATAATCGGTTGGACCTATGTACGTAGTTACTAGTTATCTCGGCTCAGTGTCGCGCGGAGGGCGGGCGGCAAGAGATTTACACTAATTGAAACGTTCGCATCACCGCACATCAACCTACACTATCCAGGCAAGATTTTCAACTTTACATCCTTGTAATAAAGTCCAACTTTAATTGAAGGAAGGGTATCTTGATGTGCTGGTTGTCAGCATACCGATTATATATTGTATCGCTCGATTATCATGTTGACTCGAGAAAGTTGGTATCGGTATTAAATTTATGGTATCGGTATAGATACCGAGCGTTGCTAATTGTTGCCCGCGCTGGCTCCACTATGGAAACTATTAGCGGAGTGTGTTTGAGGTCGGATGATAGATTACCTGATACTAATGTAAGGAAGTAGTTGTTTACATTCTCCGATGTCAGGGAGTTCCCTCTGCTTAAGTAAATTAATTGCCTGTTATAAGTATGTAACGATATATTAAACTTTTTTTAATAGAGTAAACTGTTATTCTATAAAAAAACGGCAAAGCAAATACCAGCGTAAAAGAGTAGACAGGCCACCTGATGGTAAGTAATCGCCCATGGACACACATAAGGATTAAGGTCGCAGGGAGACGCTGGAAGCAGGTCGCTTCCAACCGGCCTATCTGGAAGTCATTGGGGGAGGCCTATGTTCAGTAGTGGACGTCTCGTGGCTGATGTGATGAAGATGATGATGAGCTTCAATTTAAGATTCAAACTACATAAGAGGCTAAGTTCAAACCATTAGTAGCTCCATACCATTATATTATAGTACCATTAGTAGTATCATAGTATTTAGCTCTATCACAATTTAGTTAATTTATAATAGTGACCGCGTGTCGGATGAAATAATGTATTAACTCCTATCGGTGGACCCAGCAGGACTAGGGTAAAAATTAAGTGCTATTCCATACTAGTTTCATCTAAATCCGTTCTGTAGTTTTTTTGTGAAACAGACAGTAAAACTTAGCATACATATTTTCTCAAAAACGTTCGCATTTAAAACATTTGCAGAACTAGATGAAAATATTGGAGGACATTAATCGAAGTTAATTTACACAGATCTAGAGTAATTCAGCTTTCAGATAGTATTAACAGGTCGCACGCCCACTCAGTGGATGTTATTAGTGCAGTGATAGGGTCGGGGACTATCACTCAGCCGGTATCTGAACCCATAACTATGCGGTATCGAGCTCACCACTGAGCCATAGGGTAGGGATGTTACGGATGTTACAGTTCGGATCCAGATACGGAAAAGGATAAAGTTAATGTATTGACAATAACTCACGGTTTGGTCACAGGTAGGCAGAAATCAATACTATGATTCTAATTTCTTTAGTATCTATCATAATTATTCATGTTACTTAATAAGCGGTTATTCATAGGTTTTTGTAAAAAAATTTTTATTATCTGCCAACTACCCTTCATTTTTGCATCGGATTCGGATACGGTTCCGGATAATTTTGTATCGGATATCCGATACATTCGGTTCCAGTACCGGGTCTCCACAACAGCCCTGTAGCAGAGTGGACGAGTTTGTCCGCTGCACTTTATTACTGCACTTTGTTGTGCTGTCACCGGCAGGGAATGCAGTGCGACTAGTTCATACTATACTTAGATTACGAGTCCTGTATTTAGTTCATTCAATTGTTAAAACTTATCAATAATACTCATTAAATATTAGATAGTTGACATTCAATAACATAATTACATGTGGATGCTTTATCCAAGTAACATAAAACAATAAAAAAACAACTTCTAACCCGAAGTTCTTTGATAATAAAATCTGCTCCTAAGAAAAACAAACACGTTTCTGGAAACCGCATCAAAATCGGTTCAACCAATCGCGAGATAAACGCGAACAAACATACATACATACAACTCAAACTGATAACCTTTTTCTTTTATTAACGTCTGTTAAAGAATGTCCATCCGGTCAAACTTAGCCTTCACACAGGGACACTTCAAGTAAAGATCCTTTAACATTTTGCGTAAACGAACAATTCAATATAGCATTGTAGTGAGTTGTGACAGTTTGCGTTGTAACAAACAATACGATTCAATTAGGAATAAATCCGGCGCGACATTTACTCGCCGATAATGTAAATACCGTAATGATTCAATAATCGTGTCCGACATTACTCGCTGTCGCGCCTCGCACCTACTAAATTACAACTACTATATTACTGTAGTACAGCCGCAGCACAAGCTATACTGTCATCAATACATTTTGAATCTTATCACAAAGCTATAAAGTTGTAAGTATTTTGATAAGTCAGGATAGCTTGTTACGCTGGCATGTTTACAATGAAATATGTTTTGACGGATAAAGAGCGGTGTGACAATGAGACCAGTACATGAAGCTACCTCCAAACTCTCAAAGTTCTTTATTCGATTTTCAACTTTATACGTACGAATTAAAGCACGATAAGGTTTGTATGATTATTTATGTTTTAAACGACTGTACCAGGGCATGATAGAGGGTTAAGTATTACACTACACAGAGCAGTGTTACCTCAAACTAATTGACAATAGAAAATATTTAGTGGTTAATATTGCTCACATGCAATGCTACGCTAGAAGATGCGACACTTTAAAATCATAGCGTCATTGTAGATTATAGGATACTACGCGACACGCGACACGTTACGCGCTACGCTACTACGCGACGCGCTACGCTACTACGCGACGCGCTACGCTACTACGCGACGCGCTACGCTACTACGCGACGCGCTACGCTACTACAAGACGCGCTACGCTACTACAAGACGCGCTACATGACATCATCTATTCTTGTACAAATCAAACGCCCTATTTTTCGTTGCTTGCTGTTTTATGCTAACATGGGACCTATGTCAACATTCTAAAAGAAATATTTATTCAACAACTCAATACTTGACCTAATCTTAATACCAAAGATCCTTTGTTCCTCATGCTCGACACTGCGGTAGTCTTTGTAATAATTTGTGCTTTATATTACACCGTTATGTTATCTAATAAGTAATAACTCGTTGTCAGTTTGTCAGCAAGAAGCGTGTCGTTATTATTCTGAAATAATTTTATTAATTTCACTTTCATGCAAATGTGGTCACGTACAGCTAGAGCTGTGTTTGTCAACATTATTAAATTATAATTCTTAAAGTTATAAGCGGAATAAATTTAAATCAAGTCTTTGTGAATTACAGCAATATTTCACGTTATAACGAGGGACGGAATGTATTCATAATTTACCTGATTATTATATTTCATGGAAGTGAGTGTTCATGGTCAGTAGAATACTAAAGATAAAGTGAAATACAGATTTATGCGGTAGCGGCGCTAGTGTCGAAAATGATCTGCCAGAATTCTAGGAACTAATTTATTATACGTTGTATCCAATAGTTTTACTAGTCCTGCAATTCTTGGTATCACGCACAGTGATTAAAATCTAAACTCCTCGTTTTATTTTCGGAACAACAATTTCAATACAATCCGATATACAAATACTGTGGAGTATTCTAGATAAATCTGGTCGATGAAAAATATTTTGAAGTTATTAAGTACCGTTGCAACTCACCTATCTACAAACTTTTTTTGAGGGGCGAAAATCATAGTCTAGGTAGTCTGCAGCTCCGCGCATCAGCCCTACTGGGCCCCATATGTGGTGGTCTGATGATACCTACATAATAATGCTAGTATTATTTGTTAGGTACCTGCAGTAATCGCTTCGCTTACCCAATGTGGTCGCACCCTAACATTTGATATTTGGTTTTAATTCCACGAATTATGGAAAGTAAACACTGCAGACTATGTTCTGGTTAATTGATCGAGAAGTGTTTATATATGTACATATATATTTATGTATGTATGTGTGTTTATATTGTATGTGTGTGTTTATTTATGTATAAGTTAATTGAAAGTTTATGTATTTATAATTGAAGGTGGGCGTGCCGGCGAGCGTATTAAACCTCAGTGTTTATTACCTCTGTGCTCGATATATTATTGCGAGCCACTCAAGTAGACAGATATTGCACTGATTTGCAAAGTCGCGGACTCTTTGTTGCTCATATTTATAGTTTTATTACAGAAATACTTTTGGATTTTATTAAATTATATTGCAATTATATAAATTATAAACTATAATACCTTGGTATTTATATGTATACGTTTTATTCCACGGTTTAAGATTATAAAGATAACTTCTTCTGTTTTTAAAGCAATTCCTCGTAAGCTCTACGTCACCAGAAGTTTCTTCGGTCTGAAGATAAGCATTGCCATTCAACATGGCGATGTGTTGGTCATTTAAGTGTGGGAGGGCCATGCTTCGGCACGAATGGGCCGGCTCGACCGGAGTGATACCACGGCCGAGCAGAAAACCGACGTGAAACAACGTCTGCGTTGTGTTTCGTTGTGTGAGTGAGGTTAACGGAGGCCCAATTACCCCCTTACCAAACCCCGATCCAAACCCCGATTCCCCAACAACCTTTAAATTCTTAAATCCCCAAAAGTCCGACAACGCACTTGTAACGCCTCTGGTGTTTAAGAAGTCTATGGGCGGCGGCGATTGCTTACCATCAGGTGATACGTCTGCTCGTTTACATGTACGGCATGTTTCATTAAAAAAATCTCTTCTTTGCGTTTGCTGAATGAGACAAATCTTTAAACTTTGGGAACGTTCTTTAATATAAGTAAAATAGGCTACATTGGATCTATCCGAGAGAGATTTTCTTAAGTAGTCGATATAAACTAGAGCCCAACACCGCGGGGCTTGCACTCTTGTACCAATTACTTGTTGACATCAGACATTACAAGCCGGGGAAAGAAAGTAGGAAGTGATCGAACCTCTTTGGTGGCAAGCGATATATTATTGTAATGTAACGGAAATTGATGTTAAATAGTTGTCGGTACTCTGTGTTTGTGTGGTTGCTTACATTCCTCAAGTATATGAACGATTTTTTATTGATTAAGACAGGTGTTGTCAACTTTAGGTATCGATTTGATTTTACATCGATTGATATATAGGTAATCTGTTATAGAAGGCATGATGGTCGTCAAAAGCTTATTTATTAGCTGCACCATTACCAACTGTAAACAATTTTTTTCACATAGATTAATATCCCTGTTTTAAACATCTTTGATATTTAAAGAAACTCAATTCGTCCTCAACATCAACTTGTAATATTATTATTTCTACCTAAGCAACAACACGGTACAAATATACATGCCTCAAGTTGGCTACTCCTGTCGATACTCTGATTACGGCATGTTGTGACAAGTTCACAGTAATTAATTAGCGGCGCATTAGCGGCGAGTGTGAGTTGAAGCCGAGCCCCGCGGCCCGAGCCCCGCGCGACTGGTCTATGTATTAACATAATATATTCGTGTCTACACTATCAGCTGTGTGATAACGTCACCTCCGTCGAGCCGCGGGAACATACGCGTGTTTTGATAGGTTTTTAATTAATGTTTATCTATGTTTGTGTCCTTTGAAATTGACGATTGTTAAGCTAAGGAGTTAATTAGGTATAGTAGCCCAAACAGTGCCACACTCTAGCTTATACAGGTAGACGTGTAATTGCGTTTAATATGATATTTATTATACACACACACACACACACAACGTCACGCCTTTTATCCTCGAAGGGGTAGGCAGAGATGCACATTATGGCACGTAATGCCGCTATACAATGTACACCCACTTTTTCACCATTTGTGTTATAAGTCCCAAGTAATAGGTGGTGAGCCTATTGTCTTATACCGGGCACATTTTCCAGACTCCGTGCTACTACTGAGAAATTTTCGAAAATCCGAAAAAAGCCCAGTAATACTTCGCCCGACCCGGGAATCGAACCCGAGACCCCTTGTTCGGCAGTCGCACTTGCGACCACTCGACCGACGAGACAGTCAACATTTATTATATTAAACCATTATAGAAGTAATAAATACTATTACAACTGCGATGTTCCAACTGTCATGCGCCGTAGATCATGAAGTGCTCCACAATCTGTACCTGACATGGAAGTAGCGCAGCATGTCGCGAGCACTGATCGAGTGCTGCTTCATATGAACTGGTTCAATGTACAGCGTGAAGTTTACATGCCTCCTGCTTGGATATCATACTGTGATCCTACTAATGTTAAATGTACTTGTCACATTTTTAGGATTTTTTTTAATTTTTTAAAAACGTTGCCCCGCATTAGGATTTTTTCCTGTGTCGTGGGTACGTTTACAAACATACAAGTTCACATACACTTGACACCCAGACCCAAAACAACAATTTGTGGATCACACAAAGAATTGCTCCGTGCGGGAATCGAACCCGCTACCCGTTGTGCGACAGCCGGTTGCTCAGCCACCGCAGCAACTGTGCAGTCAAATCTTTATCTATTTAACCAATCTTGCGTACACATAGTTTTATATTTGTACCAGTAAATAAAGTTGGAGAGTTTGTTTGTTTGAATGCTCTAATTTCCGGAACTACTGGTCCGATTTAAATAATTAATTATGTTTTTGTGTTGGATAGTGCATTTATCGAGAAAGACAATAAAACATCATGCCATAACAAATAGGAGCCGTGCAGTGTTCTCACGCATTCACGCCTTTGTCTCTTCTTCACACCTTAACCCCTGTACCGATTTAAATAAATATTTCTGTGTTGAATAGAACAAATGGTTGTTCAGGAAGTTTACAGGCTATTTTAATATCACGCTATGATCAATAGGAGCCGAACAGAGCGGATGGAACCACACGGAAGTAGCTAGTTAAGCTATCAAGTTAACATGCTTATAAACTTATTTACCTATCTGTCTGTATAAGTGTTGAAAAAGTTGTATCGACGTCACCAACATCTTCAATAGAGAAGTTCCCTGCACATGTATATTAATGAGTAGAACACGTTGATGGGCTTCCCATTCTAAACGGTCTCACACTCGCTTCATACATATTCATACAACTCACATCTAACTGGTAACAGCTCTCTTATCAATACATTATATTAACATTCGTTTATTCGTTAATTATTTCCGAAATACCGACATCCGCTGTGATATAAACAGTAGGTAAACGTTACAAAATTATTTAAATCAATAACTTTTTTTATGAAACAAGCCGGTAATCGAGCAGACGTATTACCTGATGGTAAGCAATCGCCGCCGCCCATGGACACTTGAAACACCAGAGGCGTTACAAGTGCGTTGCCGGCTTTTTGGGAGTTAGGAATTTAAGGGTTGTTGTTCGGGAATCGGGGATGGATTAACTCACTTTCTTACTCACACTCACTCGCATTTATTAACACTCTTTCAAACTTACTTACGCCCGAATACTCAAACGCTACTCAATTTAAAGTTGTACTTAAATATCGTGCTATCTCTGTTATTTTATAAAGAATTGGTAGTGACAGAACTACATTTGAAAGCGTCTTAAAATTGAGTAGCGTTTGAGTATTCGGGCATTAGTCACTCATTTTGTATGACTATCTTTAGTTGTAGATTTGAATAGTGATTAGCTTTTATTTATTATTACACCTGTTTAACACTTCAATATAACTAATCACCACATCTGACTGATACAGATCACTACACGCAGGTGTTTAAATATCATAATTAACTTTAATTAACGTGGGTATAATTAACAACTGTAGATTCCATATCTATCGCAGCCACAGACAGACACATATGATAAAAAAGCTGGTGTTTGCTCGGCTGACGATTAATTTTAAGCCAAGTCAGTCCAGGCTCAAAACACTGCCTCGTTGGCTAAGTGGTCGAAAGTGCGACTGCCGGTCTCGGGTTCGATTCCCGAGTGAGGTAAAGTATTGCTGGGTTTAAAAATTTCTCAGTATATGGCAAATGGCTCACCTCCTATTACATGAGACTTATAACGCAAATGGTGAAAAGTGGGTGTGTATTGTACAGCGGCATTACGTGCCGTAATGTGTGCCTACGCGTTCAGGGGTAGAAAGGCTTCACGATACTATACTAATTTCACGCCGGCCAGGGGTGCGAAATTATGAGCAATAATATAAGAAAACAAAACAGAACAGTTAACAACATTTTTGACAAACGCGCAGTCTTGCTTACTACTCGATGAACGATGTAGCAAATTAAATATATCAACTCGTATTAATAAATATGTATATTAAAAAATATAAAGTAGCGAGGCGAGTCCCGACACGACACGGAGACGAGCCGAGGTGGTGACTGCTCTATAAATACCCGCTGATCAATAAACTGATGCAAATGTATGTAAAATAATGAAAACACATAAATAAGCTCTGCACCGCTTGATCTATTCAGTATTAATCACCTTTATTCAGACCTGTTTCGTGCAGGCTAAGGCTTCGTGTACACTGAGCGATGTTGGTCGCGCGACTTGTTGCTCAACGTGTTGGTAGTCTGCACGGGACTTTAGCAAAGTTGTAAGTCTAGTGGCAGCTGTCAATAATACATATCGTATCGCCAAGAAAAAGCTTGTCTGAAATTAGCGAACTTTATCGAGAAAAGCTCAACTAGTTTCAAGACACAAAGGACCCTTATTCACGAGCGGCATGCGTTGACGTGGCGATACTGTCGAACCTTATGTTGATATCAGAGGATTTCAATTATACTAGATTGTTACACAGTATGCATTTTTCTGCATCAAAACAATCAACATGCCGCGCGTCATATTGTGCGTCTGCTACCAACGTCACACGAAGTTGTAATGTCTACAGTGAATCGTAACAACAAACATCGAACAATCGTATCACAAAGTTAAATGATATTTTTTCAAACGCAAAGTCAAAATTGTTTGTTTCAAATAGACCGGGAAGGCAATATAAAAAAAATATGTCTGTCTGTCAGTCAGTTCTCTAGTTGCTCTATTTGCTCGTTCCAAAGTGTAGATTCCTATTGAGAAGAACGAGCAAGAAACTCCATAGGTTACTCTTTTTCAATCAGATTCACAATACAATTCATGATTACATGTTTCGTTGGTACAATTATGTGAGAATGTTCTTGATGCAACTTTGCTTAGTTACATTTTTTTGTGTGTCAGTGACGCGCCCTGGTCGTACAACCACGTTATCCGAATGAGACAGGGTTCTAACACACCTATATACCTGGTATATATTTAATAGGGTAGGTACCTAATAAAATAGGGTACCTATATATATATTTAATTTGTATTAAATGTATGCAAAATATTTACATATTGTTATAAAAAGTGCCATTTACCTACCACGGTTTTATTGCTGTAGATAATAAGTAGCAAATAACGTATTAGTATTATATTACCTCCGTTTATTGATACACTTGTCATTTCTCACGTTTTTTCACATAATGTGTTTAATTTATACTTGTTACCTGATATTATAGAATCCTGTTTCTAGTTCGACAACTTATTGAGCTATATTCTGAACTGTGGCGAGAAATAGTAAAAAAAATATTTACCTCTATTCTTTGAAAGTTTTTTTTTTCTAATTAATTGATAAATCTGCATGGCAAACTGGCTGGATAACCAACGTATCGCGGGCACAACTCTTTGTATGATCCACAAATTGTTAGTTTCAATGTATTGCGTCAATGTGTATGTGAACTTGTATGTTTGTAAACGCAGCGACGTTACAGGAAAAATATCTTAGTATGAGGCAAGCAACGTGAAAAAAGTATAAGTAATAAGATTTTTTAGTTTTTTTTTTCTAAGATACCTACAATTTGTATTTAATATGAAAAAGAATGTATACACTAAAACCTCAGTCCGATCCCTGGAAACGAGGCAGTAATTTTGCTAAATTATACTACCAAAATTCTCAGTAGTAGCTAGCATAATGTGGGGGCTGGGAATGGGCAACCTTGTGTAATTAAACCTCCTTTTAGCTCGAAACTATAAACTGCCGTACATTGGAGAGCGACATAAATATTGAACCTGCACTCAACCTTGTAAACCACTGCGCCAACACGATACTACGGATTCCGAGAGAAACGCGATATCGGAACGTCTAGGGTTCGGAGCCGGGCGGAGACATAAATAGAATTAGTGAGTCGGTCACGACTTTACCACGATAGTTTATCGAGGCAAGGAATCGCGAGCGAACCCGCGGGAAATGCTAGATTATCATATTCCATAGCAAAGTAATACAATGAGAAATGTTTGCTTTCGTTATTTATAGTTCCTTAATAAGAGAAAATCAATCCCACAAAAACATTTCATGTTAAATGTTGCCAAGACGAGACCATATAGCTCGCACTGTCAAAAAGTAATCAGATCCCGTGTAGAGCCAAGTTTCTAACCCTATACTTTTGAACTGGCGAGTCGGCCGCACGGACTTTTTGCTATTCGTCATATGGGCTTGAGCTTAAAAATCTATTGAATCTTCTAAACTCTTTCCGTGCGGCCAACTCGCCAGTTCAAAAGTATAGGGTTAGAAACTTGGCTCTACACGGGATCTGATTACTTTTTGACAGTGCGAGCTATATGGTCTCGTCTTGGCAACATTTAACATGAAATGTTTTTGTGGGATTTCATTTCTTTTTGTAGGTTGCTTATGATAGAAAGATAAAATGAGCGACAAATTCACCTACTAAACTACTAAATTTATAAGAAAATTGGAAACGTAATCCTAATACTTTTTATCAATGAAAATTAAAACACTAGTATCTAAACCTTTACCTACTAAACTACTAACAATTAAATATTAGGCAAATGGTTTTTTTCTCCGCGATAGCAAACTTTTAAATCACCGAAATATTCCGAAAACTTTTCATTCAACGAGACAACCGTCCACGACGTCTGCCCTCGCGCGTCTGCCCGCGTTCGGGTGCCGCGCTCGCTGACGGGCCGATTATTTTTAGCTACTGCGCGGGGACGAGGGGGCAGGCGGCGGGCGTTGGCGCATACTATACTTACGATGCTTATGTTCAAAAGTATAGGTTGATTTATAAACACTTACCGAAGTGAAGTGTAGTAATATTATTCATATCTAAGTACTTATGGGTAGGATAATGTTTTGATTTGATGAAAAGTTTGTGTTCTATGTATGTACTTGTGTATAATTTTCAGATCTCAAGCAGGAAATAGGGAATTAAGTTTCCCTATTTCAGATTTTTACCCCTCCGCGGCCGCATTCAGACCTCTAGCGTCAAAAGTTGCGGAAGTCTCGAACAAACTTTCACCCCCTAGTTTAAGGGGTTGGGGGTAAAAGTTCCAAGTTTTAGGATTTTTTTGTTGTTTGGGTACTAATACTAGCTTACATACCAAATTTCAGTTTTCTAGGACTTCAGGAAGTACCTTAAGAATTTTGTTGATCATCAGTGAGTGAGTGAGTGAGTGACGAAATCGGGGTATTTTAGATATCAATAAAATCTAAAGTATAAGAGCTATGCAATTGAAACTTTAGAGATTTATTAAGTCTACCACTGACATTATATCCTGAAAATTTTGTTTATCTGGTATAACCCAAACTCAAGTTATGAAGGTTCAAAAATACGACGAAGCGCTTCGAGAAAAGGTAGGTAGTGCCCTTGCGCTTCGCTTGGCTCGTCTTGGCGGGGCACTACCGTGCCCCCAGATCAAATGGAGATACAAACAATGCTAAAAGATTTAATCGAAGCTACTATACATTTTGCATCTGATGCTCTATGGAGAAATCATGTCGTTAACATTGTAAAAATAGAAGCCCAATAAAAAGTAAAGGCTCTATATGGAAATCGAACCTAATACCTATGAGTATACTGCTAGACTATGAGCCTTCTCTACAAAAAAGGTGTTTATCTCTCCACATTTGGCAGGCAGGTTGGAGATCGCAGATTAGGATCAAGTTTACTAACCAAAGTCAAAGTCAAAGCATTTATTTCAATTAAACCATAAATAGGTACTTTTGAAACTTCAACAATTAAGAAATAAATAATAGTCTGTTTGTCAGTGAAGCTCGTTTCAAATTGTAACGTCGAATGGAGAAGAACGAGCAAGAAACTCCATCCACTCCTCCAGAGAATACAACTGACCGATCTCTTGTAAACCAATAATATTATTATAGTTCTTTTTTTCTATTGAGGTGGAAAAATCATCTAATGACTTTTCCCGCCTTGAGCGAGACGAGAGGAATATCAAACTCTTATTGACTAAAAAACCACCCTGTTCGTTTTGCTGTTTGCAGTAAGCTGCTTTGAGCCGGAGCCGCGGTATCCTACTAATATGTACTTAATCCCTTAGGCTGTTCTAACTACACCCACGGGTAGAGGAAGAGTGGTGAAGAATGTGTTCTACACCATATTACCATACACAGTCCATCCAACACAGTTACACCTCTCGATAAGCATCTCACGTGAAATGGTGAATTTGTTTATTAGCATTTGTTTTAATGCGCAGTAAACAACCGCTGCCCGCGACGTCTCCGCTTTCCCATAGTTAGGGAACGACTTACGACTGCAGTTTTAGTTCCGGACACGCCATAAATATACCAAAGTTATGTGTTAGCTGTGTCACTATCAGATCCGATAAATTACAATTTTCGGCATATTCCGATGTTGAAACGCACGTGTATGTCAACGAAAATCATAGAAAGTTGTTCAACAATTGTGATAAACTAAGTCGTATTCGCAAATGGTGCGGTGAATCCGCGTGGGCAGCCTGGATCACGGCCACAGGCAGTGGAGGAACACCGCGGTGGTTTTAACCGGTAAGAGTCTGGCACGCCCCCGTCGTCCCCACGGCGTGGGAAGTCCATGAGGATATCCATCTAAAAAAGTCTATTCGCAAATAGGTACAATATCTATTAGTGCTATTGATTGAACTGGTAAATGTATTTTTACACCTATAACTCTTGATCAGCTGCATTAAATTTCATAAATCGTACTTTTTAGGGTTCCGTAGCCAAATGGCAAAAAACGGAACCCTTATAGATTCGTCATGTCTGTCTGTCTGTCCGTCTGTCCGTCCGTCCGTCCGTCCGTCCGTCCGTATGTCACAGCCATTTATTTCCGAAACTGTTGGGCCTACATAGTTGAAACTTTGTAAGATGGTGTATTTTGGTAACCGCTATTAGAATTTTGAATAAAAAATAATAAATTTAAAAATTAAAGGGGGCACTCCATACATGGAACTGATTCAAAAAAAATTTTTTTTCATCTAACATATCCGTGATTGGTGTCTATGGATAGGTCTTTAAAAATGACATTAAGGTTATTAAAACCATTTTTCGTCAAAATCAACCGTTTACAAGTTAGACGCTTCCAAAGTGGAAAAATGAGTGTCTCCCCCGCTCTAACTTTTAAAATAAGAGAGTGAGAAAACTAAAAAAAATATGTAGATTTCAATAGAAACTAACAACGAAAATTAGTTTGAACCAGATATCATTATTAGTTTTTAAGAAATAAAACATTTTCAAAAACCGCAAATATAACTTTGTCGTTCATACAAACACTATGTAAAACCAAGTTATTTTATAACTTTTATATTATGTCATCTACTTGCTGTTACGGAACCCTTCATGGGCGAGTCCGACTCGCACTTGGCTGGTTTTATCGAGATAATTTTCAATACCAGAATGATTTTTAGCCAATTTCAAAAAAGAACGCGTTTAGTTAGATTTTATGTTTGTTTGCAATTATCTCGCGATTAGCTGAACCAATTTTAATACGGTTTTCAGAAAAGTAATTTGTTACCCTTATAAGAACAAGGTACACTTACATGGACACAAAGGATTAAGTATATTAACCGACTTAAAAAAGGAAGTTAAACTCGGCCCAATACAACAGCACATACCATTACTTATAACATTTTTTCTGTCTAAACAAACATGTATGTTACAGTAATAGGTTTACGAAACAGTATCGATCTAAGATGTGAGGTTGCATCAGCGGCAACATGACCTCTTGCGTTACACGGCGAGCAGTGATTGAAATATCTTTCTATTGTACGTTACAAGTACAAGGAGATAGTTCGGACATAAAACGCTGTTAGGCCTAAAGAAATAAAACTGACTTCTCTTCTAAAGTAGTTTTAAATATTGAGATGAAAGAATCTTAATCCTTCCTGTGGTGGCCATGACCGTGCATTGTGCATTGTCTACCAGTTTAGTAGATTATGTTGAACTGATTAAAACTGCCTCGTTGGTCGAGTTCAAGTTCGACTGCCGGGCAAGAGTTCTCGATTCTTGAGTCGCACAATATTTGCAGGGCTATTTTCGGATTTTTGAAAATTTGCAGTTAAAAATTTTTGATCAGATTGGTGCTAATCATTTCATCATCGGACAAGCCGTCGCACGGCAGGTTTCCATCCTTACGTTGTCGAAATTTCTACGGTTCGGACTAAGCGTTTTGCTTCGTCGTTTATTCCGCGTACATCGAAGGACTGGAACAATCTGCCTGCTGCGGTTTTTCCATCGGATTACAATGTGGTCTAGAGTGAATAGGCTCTTAAGAAACTAGTGCGCCTCACCATCAACGATTATACTTAACCCTAGGGATTTTTTAAAATTTCATTTCTGCATTACATTTTGTCTTTGTATTGATTAAACTGAACTATAGACGTGTCGATATTGTGTACAAAACAAAAGCGTGGCTTGCATTCACACGAGGACGCGCCGGCGCCCGGTGTCGAAACCATTCGGTTGCAATACGAGTATGTAGTTCCGATGTATACACGCACATCTCATCACCGCGCGTCCGCGGAGATGTGTCCGAGTGGCAGACTTACGACACGTTTGTCTTTTACGTATTATATTAACGTTTATATTACATTAAATGCGATTTCTAAAGTACACCAGATTATACTTCCCATAGTGAAATAGAATTTGGATAAGATGTAAAAAAAAAAATGGTGCTGAAATGGATAAACAATTATTTTATTGGGAGGTCAACAATTTTTAACTCTACTGCATTTATTTCTCAAAAATAAGAGACGACAATTTGTGGAGCTGTGGACTGCCTAGCGAGTTACCGGGAATTCGGTTCTGGGGTGGTTTTTAGTCAGTAAGATTTTGACACTCCCTCTCGACTCGCCCAAGGTGGGAGAAGTCATTGGATGATTTATCTCCTTTAAAAAAATAAAAAATAGACCAAACTCATTAAATTAAATCCATCACACATGCTCTGTAAATCTGTCTCTATTGTCGTTTGAATACAACGTTTTCAACACCAATGATTACGTATTGAATATACCTAAATATTTACTAAATACAGCTCTATCCACAGATGACAAGATTTTTTAGTTTATACCGAACAGAAGGCAGATAAATACGGAGAGGGATTTTGTCTTATAACTCTATTAAAGATCACAATATTAAACAGCCATACTTAATACAGTACACAAAGTACACCTGTCCGGATATTACCGAAACAACTTCACTAAACATTATAATAAACTTCCCACAAACCCACCTCCTCCTGCACTCGATCACTCGATCACTCGGATAGCATCGATACGATCGAACCGATTCCAACCGATTCCGACCGATACAATCGATACTAATCTCGGTTGGCCAAGACGTGCATACTGGAAGGCGTAATGTGACAGGATCTACAATTTATATTCAGGTCTAGTCGGAACTGCTGTGCTCATTATTTAGACTAAATAGATTATTATGGTAGACAAATTGTATATATTTGTTTGTTAACATGTATAGAGTGCTTAGTACGAGTTTGTTTTAAGTTTAACGAGATTGAAATGAAAGAGGATTGGGCGCTCTCTTTTTGTTTGGTTCAACGTAAAGCAAATTCATACTAAGGATATGAAGAATTTCTATTACTTATTATTTTAATCTTAATTTCACAAGTAGGTGCTATTTTGCGACGTTTCGGTTGATATTGAAATTTTTCTAAAAATCTTGTCTAAATTATTAATTCGCTTCTGCCAGCGGTTTCACTCGCGTAAGTGATATTCCAGACCATAATCTACCCGTGTTCTAAATTTCATTCCAACTAATTCAGCCGTTTAGACGTGATTAAGTAACAAACATACATTTACTTTCGCATTTTTAATATTAGTAAGAACATTGAACAAACACCGCATTAAAACAAGAACAAACGTTCGCTACTCGACACATACAACATTAGGCGATTAATGTTTATTTATACAGATTTATCCTTCCTGTCGATCGCCTGTCAGGAACCATTGACAAAATGTATATTAATGGGAGTGGAGCCACGTGTAAGTGGTAGTGTAGAGACAGTGTCTTATTTATTTACTTTAGGATTATGCATTTATTAACCGATTTAAATAAATAAGACGGTTCTCAGTTTGACCAGTGTGTCTGTATGTTTGTCCGCGATAATCTCGCGATTGGTTAGACCGACTTTGATGCAGTTTTCAGATAAAATAATCGATATTATTGTTAATCGACTTAAAAGAAGGAGGTTTCCATTATTTATTAGTGTAATAATTGAATAGTAATTGATGGCGTAGTGCTTAGACTAGATAATTATCCTCAATACAGTGATGTACACGAATTCAGTACACTGACAGACAGACTGACGGACAATTCAATTTGACGTTTCAAAAGTGCCTAATTAAGGATTAATTGACATAAATTATTTGACTTTGACTTTGTTTTCGAAACAAAATCGTTACTAAGGAATAGTTTAAGTAATCATTAAATGTCTTTGAATACGGCAGTAAGTGCGAAAAAGACGTTTTAACTTAGAACGTTAGTAAACTAGAGCCAAATCAATCAACATGGAGTTGTTTTTTTAGTTAAGACAAGAATTTGTCGCTGTGTAATTAGTTTTTTTGTGAAGAATCGAATTAAAGCGTGACATAGATAACTAACTTGATGTAGTCACCTTCGACTTCATAGAATTTAAAAGGATTTTTTTCCAATAACATAAAGTACTTACGTTAGTATAGTTTGCGTAAACCTTAAAATGTATATAAATCCATGTTAATATGTAAATTAAAATATTTGTAAGAATATAAAATAACACCTTTTTGTAATTAAATAAAATAATACTATCTGTCGATACAGCCTCCGTCTATGTAACCTCATCCGAAAGGTCACGGATATTAAATAAAGTTCGCGAAACTAAATACACAACATTCACACGAAACTTTACATAATTACCTATACCTATGAACATGAACGAAACATCTATAAAAAAATAAAATAAAATAAAAACTTACCAAAAAAAAAAAATATCGACGAAAAATTTTTCAGCTCAACACGTCTTCGTAACAGTTCAATAAAAAAAAAAAACTCAGAACAGAACAGTTTATAATGTACATACAAAGTCTAATTTAGCCAAAAATAAATAGTTTTGTAAGTGAGATCACTGTTTCACTACACTCGTAAGACGCGAGTCGTATCGCGCGCGGTGTGTCGCGGGTCGCGGCGTCGCGTGCGTTCAGCTGGGCGGCCCAGCATCCACTGACGAGTGGACCGGCCATTCAGACTGCAGCACTGGCCGGAAACTATCTCACACCTACTTCCTATACCGTACCACAATACTACACTCATTTTTAGTTTGTCAATGAATATTATTTTTCTAATTTTTTTTTCGCTGAAATTACTACTCATCGCTTTAGTTAACTATGATTGTCGAACAAGAGGAGTTTCGATTCCTAGGTAGGGCAGACTTCGGAGCTGCGGGACTACCTAGCGGGTTTACCGGGGCTTCGGCTTGAAAAGCAGGAGTAGGAACGGAGTGGTTTTTAGTCAGTAAGAGTCTGATACTCGCTGTCGCCTCGCCCAAGGCAGGAGAAGTTATTGGATAATATTCATCCCTTAAAAAAAGGTAGGGCAGACTACAGTTAGGTCTTTTTTAGGTTAGATTAGATTTCAGTCATGATTATCCTACTGCAGGGTAAAAACCTCCCTACCTTCCTTCCACTCCTCTCTGTTTAAAGCTTTTGGCGGCCAACCCGTGTCATAGACGTTGAGTTCGTCCCGCCATCTCCTTATGAACCTGCCGCGACGTCTGTGGACTTGTGTTATCAGTTGTGAGTTTTGCCAACCGCAAGGGTGGGTTTGGGTCTTAAAAATTGTAGTAATAACATCAGCTACTTCAAAGTAATCCTTAGTACATTAGTAGTAAGAAACAACAAGCATTATTATTATTTGTGCTATTAATAATACTAACTACAGAGTAAAACAACGGCAGAACAAACAAGTGAACAACTGTAATATTATCGCAACGAATTATCACGGTAGAACAACTGATGGGGAAGTGATCACTGATAGTTATTAGTTAATGGTTTAGATGTACATGCGTAGATGTTGAACAGTTACTGTTAGTACAGTCAGTACAGTCTTGTAAACATGGCTGTGTGTTGTATAAAGACCCTGGTGGATTACCTATTTTATAAAAAACTAGCGACCCGCCCCAGCTTCGCATGGGCGTAATGGTGATATTATTATACATGTTTATACATATAAACCTTCTTCTTGAATCACTCTATCTGTTGAAAAAAATCCCATTAAAATTCGTTGCGTAGTTTTAAAGGTTTAAGCATACAAAAGGACATAGGGACAGAGAAAGCGACTTTGTTTTATACTATGTAGTGATGTTTTAATAGAATGGCAATTTTTATAATATACTATTAAAGTTCTCTACCATTTATTACGTAAGAATATTGTCTACCGCAGTTCTAAATTTCATCCCGATTCCTTCAGTCATTTTGACGTGATTGAGTAATAAACATACATAGACAAACAAACTACCGTATTTACAATGTAAATAAAATAAAGTAAGATAGGTAACTATTAGCATTCGTATTTAAAATTGTTACTTGTGTTAAAGTGACTATGAAGGAGACTATTGTTCGCGACGAGTGAGTCAGCTCCTACATTTCCTGGGTGCCTGGTACTTCTAGTACTTCTATTATTACAACGGATGATTTAGTACTCAAACTCAGAGCTATTTTCAGTACTATTTCAATTTTAACTGTCTGCAGTGTACTATTGTTGCCAAATTCTACCACGACTCATTATTCTATGCGAACGAAGTCGCGGGTAACAGCCATATATTTTGATCGTATTCTGATAAGTAGTATATGACTGTATACGTAGCCCCACAATAAGGTACGACTACCCTAACAGAAAACTGACGTGAAACAACGCTTGTATTGTGTTTCGTTGTGTGAGTGAGGTTACCGGAGGCCCAATTACTCCCCTTCCTAATCCCCGATTCCTCAGCAACCCTAAAACTCCTAACCCCCAAAAGGCCGGCAACCCACTAGTAATGCCTCTGGTGTTTCGAGCGTCCATGGGCGGTGGCGCTTACGTACCATCAGGTGACCCGTCAGATCGTTTACCGGCTTATACCATAGAAAAACGAAACTAAACGAAAATGCTTATTTACAGTCGTGATTGTAACGTCTTGAACAGCGAACCAGGCTTTTGCATTACTGCCCTGTATAAATAAGAACTGAACTCAAGGTATATATTAGCTTTATTCATTCTGAATACATTTAGTTATTCCACGATGCTCCCCAACACTACCTACATTCCTAATCTACATAATATACAAGTATATATGTATGTGTGTATGTATGTATAGTAAGTATAGAATCTCCGCGGTGTGCGGTCCTAGCGTGTGTGACTTTTTGCTTCGTTAGTATGTCTGCAGTGCTATTCTGGAAATGGTAAATTAATCTCGAAAGTCATCCCTTTTTAAAAGGTCTGCAATACCATGGTTACTCCTCCGGTGATGCGGGTGTCCTTGGACGACGCTGATCGTTTACCATCATGCGATCCGTCTGCTCGTATGCCATTAAAAAATCTCGCCTATCATAAAACGCAAAATATTAACTGTTATAATGCTACTCGCTTGCCATATTACCTAAAGGCGCTAGTATCGTATAGAAATGTTAATCTCACATTCAGAAGGCCTAGAGCGGTTTGTTTTACGTTAACGCGATTAAATGTTACCCCGGTTAGCCCTGTGATTGGTTGATTAATTAGAGCAGGCCAATCACAGTGTCGAACGTCATATAAACGTGTCCATCGCGATCACTAGACATTCAGAAGTGACTGTGTAAAATTAACGTCCAGAATAGTGCCGCTGGTCTAGCCAGACGAAGGCAGGCATTCCTCGAGTTCTACCGACATAGCTCTGGCAAAGAATTTGTAGCTCCCAGAGACACAGCGAGTATCGACATTTTTGTATATCGAATTAATTATAAAATTTGTATCTGTATATAAATTGTTGGCACTGCTATTGACGTGGGTGGTATCCACCATTATGGTATTTATTGTACTAATTAGATTTTGCAAATATTTTGTTGGTATTATACAACTATTAGTTATTTAAGATTTGTGTGTGTGTGTGTTTGTTATTTTGTTACTCATCACGTGAAAGAGAACTGAATAGATCGGAATTATTTTTTTTATTGGGGAGATTATGGTCTGGAATAACACATAGGGTAATTTTTATCCCAAGGGAACGCGAGTGAAGTCGAAGTTATTTATATAAGTTTGTCTTATATACTTGATCGGTATACAAGAGTAACTTAATTCGAGTTTTTTTAATCAATTAGTTTAGTATTCGGAAGCAGTTAAAACACGTTTTCTATGTTCACACATCGAGTTATTTAATACCAGTTTATCATGGTCTCATTCTGTACGATCTTTCCACACATTCGACGGTCAGTTTATACTGGTAATGCATAACTTGTTGGGTAGTATATAAAAAAAAAACTTGTTATAAACGTCACGGTTTACTTAGTGATTATACCAATTATGTTATGTCACTTAAAGTAAAAGTAAATTATTCTTTATAATTAATGTGTATCTTAGGTACTTAATTCCTGATGGAAAATTAACTTAAAAAATCTTAAAAATTTCCATACCAAGTTTGGATGTCAAAATCAAATATGAAATTGTTATTTATCCAAATATATACAAACTTTAATAAGTAAAAATAACAATCAGCAATGAAAACACAAAAAATAGAATGAATAAAAAAGTAATAAAAAAGAAGTGATGATAATCGCTCGTTGATGTCTTTTGTATGGCGGAGCGCGGCTCGTAGCCAGATGTGTAGTAAGTTAATAAGTTAACGGGTGCACTGCAAGCTTACGTAGCTTTAACGAATATTATTATTACATGTAAAGTTGTATTGACTGATTTATTGATCGACTTCGAATCCTGGATGTTACTGGGGTGATTTTGGTTATTCGAAAAAATCAGCCTGGAATTTTGCCCAGTGTATGGTAATATCGCTCATCGAATGCAAAAGGGCCACAAATCGAAAATTTCTCAAAATCGTTTTATTGCAAAAATGAGGTCTAAACCGACTTAAGTATCATAGTAGAAAAAGACACCCGTCATTTTCGCATTACTTAATCTCAAACCAACTGACTGCCCCTTTTGCTTTGATGCATTTTGTTAGCTAACTTCAGAGCAAAGCAGCCATTTTGTCAGTTGCGACCCGACACTCGACGCGAACGCACGTCAGTTGCGTGCAAAAAGGCCACAAAGCGAAATAATACTGCAGTTTGTGTTCGTAGTTCTCTGCAAAAGTGCCATATTTTGGAATACGTCCGTTTTGCATTCAAACATTAAGTAAGTATGATGATATTTTATAATACAACAAGGCCATTATTTTAAATACGTCTGTATTGCATTCAAACATCGAGCAAATAGTAATTTATTTTTTATTACAACAGTGCCCTTTTTGAATTGCGTTCGTTTTGCATGGAATTACGCGTGGATTGATTACTATTTTTTGAAAACTAGAGTAGAAAGTTCAGAAATGTGTCCGTTTTGTATGGCAAAAATGTATGATTGTGTTATATTTTTTTATTTCTATAATAATCTTTAAGCTTTATTTTTTGTTTTTTACAGCTGTTTTATGAGCAATAAAATACACGCTTTTGTCATTAAACTTAGAATCATACTTACTAATTTTTTACTAACAATATCAAATAATATTTTACACCTATAAGCTCAGCAGTGGATTGTAGTCTGTGTAAATAATCGTGAATTGTGGTTTGAGCATGGCTTGTGCTTGGTTTTTAAATGACGTGTTTAATTATTGATTGCAGAATGAATAGCCGAGCACGATTAATTTTGAAAATGTCGACCGCTACTCAAGAATCAGATAATGATCCACCTTTATCGACCCAGAACATTCAAGACAAACCAGAACCTGTAGATGAATTAGTTATTAAAATTTGTCTTATTTTGTGTAGTATTTTGCACAAAATAAGACAAATTTTAATAACTAAACAGCACAAAGTATAATTGAATTAGTCGTAGTAGTATGAAGAAGTCTAATAATAAGATTTAAATTACAAAGACTGATTGGATTGCTCAATGATTGTGTTTAGAGTATTATTTTTGTTAATTCACAATTCAATTATACTTTGTGCTGTTTAGTTATTAAAATTTGTCTTATTTTGTGCAAAATACTACACAAAATAAGACAAATTTTAATAACTAAACAGCACAAAGTATAATTGAATTAGTCGTAGTAGTATGAAGAAGTCTAATAATAATGCCCGGTTTACATTATTCCAGTCCAGCGATCCAGTCCAGTACTGGATTGCTTACTGGACTGGATCTGTACGTCTACATTATTCCAGTTATTTAGAAGCCGTTGAAGTGTGAACACTACAGTGACAATGATTTCAAGAAGAGATCAGTTTCGAAAATGTTTTAAACGTGCTCAATCACTCTTGCTACAAGAAGTTATTAATGAGGTTGATAAGGAACTAAAAAAAGGGACGGATTTGGGTGAGAAATTGGATCAGCGAAAGACATCAAAAAGGAGGGTTAGTAATGCTTTTGCAACAACTGAAGGTAGAAGATCCCAATGAATATAGACTGGCACTGAGAATGATAGCAGAAAACTTTGAAGAACTGTTATCATTAGTTTCTATTAATATCCAGCGTAAGAATACGTTGTTCAGAGATGCTATACCCGCAAAAATAAAATTAGAATAGCATAGCTTTGTTTTTATAATTTTCTGATGTTATGTCCCATAAACACGGATTATCTCTGTATATAGAGACAAACTTTATAGTTTCGTCTTTAGATAACTTCTTCACCATCCTTTTTCTTCGCAAGAAAAGTCCGCAAAAACAACCAACACGTGTGTACTTCGTCAGCACTGGATTGGCCGTCTACATTATTCCAGTTGCACTGAATTGATCGCACTGGACGGAAAAGTAGACCGCGAATCCAGTTACTGGACTGGAATGCTTACTGGATTCAGTTCATTCCAGTACCGGTTTACATTTTTCCAGTAAGCAATCCAGTACTGGACTGGATCGCTGGACTGGAATAATGTAAACCGGGCATTAGATTTAAATTACAAAGACTGATTGGATTGCTCAATGATTGTGTTTAGAGTATTATTTTTGTTAATTCATGTGTGATTCTGGTCTATAAAACGACATTTTACAAATTAATAATGTTACAGTTTCAGAGATATTCAATTTTGATTAGAATATAGTCACACAATTTGATCTCATTAATTTTAAGTTCAGATTTTTTTGTTGTAGCTGTTGTCATTTAATTAGATAAGGTTTAATTGTCTGTTTACCAACATTATTTTGATTTGTTATTACTAAGAGAGTTTTTAAAACAATTATTATTTCGAAGAAGGTATAATAAACCATTTTTATTTTAATAATGAGTTTTATTTTTGACATAATTTTTGTGACATTGGTCAAAATTTTGAATACAAAAGGGACTTTTGTGCGTTTTCAGCTTCATGGGAAGGGGTTATGTAAATGTTCATATTTCGAATCGATAAAGCACTTAAAAACACATCTAGAGACATATTAACATGTTTTATTATCACATATAAATGATGAAATATTAGAAAAAATCGTTTTCTAAATTTTGTTTTGGCCGTCGTGTAAAAAATATGCATTTTGATTTGTGGCCCTATTGCATTCGATGAGCGATATACTCAAACACTACATGGGATTTGTAACATAACTGGTGAAAAGTGAATGTAGATTGAGCAGTGGCATTATGTGCTCCTTTGCCTACTCCTTCGTGGATCAATATATGACGATACATAAAAAATATGTTTAGTTATATTCTAAGTTATAAAAATATTCAGACTATAAAATATACAAAATCAAATGCAGAAATTAATTATAACCCGTTTTATACTAAACTATCTGTTGCATTTATTTTATTATATGTATAGCCTACAGCTTAAACTTAAATGTTATGATTTTAATTTATACTACACATTTTTATTTGATTTTAACACATTGAACGCCGCGGTGGTCACCGGTGACCGACGTTAGCGGAGGATTTGCCTTCAACAGTTTTCTATTAAGCATTAACTGTCGAAAGAAAACTGTTGAAGGCAAATCCTCCGCTATGCGTCGGTCACCAGAGTCCGACGGAGCGGTTAACGTGTTAAGTGCTAGAGTAGCTAGTAGTAATGTAAATGAGAGTAGTATCTAACCTGGTACTATGTAGTGGAGTGACCTTCACCCCGCATGCACTAGTGGGTAGGCAGTAACTCTGCTCCGGTATCTAATCGCACTCGCTAATGGTAATTACAATATATGAATCTAACGGGAACTATGCGGAGATGCAGGCTTACTGAGTAAATAGTTTATGTATGTAATATAGGGTCATGAAAATTATATCATCATAAGCCGAACACGCATTTAGCAACCGTGGTGATTAATGAACAAACTTGAGAGAATTTATGAGGAGAGACCTTTGCTTAATGGGCACTTATATGCTGATAATGCAATTTACGGTTTAATCCCCACACTTGGCTTCAAAGTGATTTTTAAGCCAAGTGTGGTGTTAAGTTTAGTCACCGACTAAAAAGATTGTATTGTTAGTCTCTAGGTGGTTAAGTCACAGTTATATCCTAGTCTATGTTTTAACATAAATACTTTCTTATAATATATTTTTTCCAAACACCTCTTTCTATTGAAAAAATACTTTTATAGATACGACGGTTTCAATAAAGCGTGACTGTGTCAGAGAACGAGTATTGTGTCGACAACCCTAGATGGTCCTATGATCTAATAAACTAGAGACACCCCTAACCTAACAGTACCGTTAGCAGCAACATGAGATTTCGTTTCAGCCGCAAACCGCAGCTTTCCCTAATATCGAGTACCGTCAGCAACACAACCACTTGTAGTAACATTGTTAGGATTTGTTATTTGTACACTATCATAGTAAAATATATTGGATATTGCCTTGTATGGATTGCTTGGGTTATTGATGTTTAAGAATAGTAATAATGTGGCACAATTTAATGAAATATTGCGATTTTCAATGAATTGTCAATGGAAGACAGGTGAGAGAAAGAGAGAGAAAGCGAGGTAGAGAGAGAGAGAGGTCTCTGTCTCTACCTCTTTATTTCTCGCTCTCTCTTTATTTCTCTATTAGAAATTCATAAAAGCGTTTAACATGATTCCACTGCCATTGTAATAATGTTAAATTCGTATAATAGGTGTAGTGAATCCAATTTCGAATAATATTTATCAAAGTATGATTCGGACGCGTGAATGATTTACTGAAGGCCCCAATCCCAAATACCGGCCACGTATTAATAATTCCTTTGGTGTTGCGGATGTCCATGGCTTGTGCCTATTGCTTACCATCAGGTGATCTGTCTGCCTTCTGCCATCAATTCTCATGGATTCAAATAAACATCTCCCTCATTATATTTTTTCTGCAGACGCTACCTAATCACACACAATACAATATGAAACGCACAATGTAACCAAACCCCCCACTGATACAGCCCTGTATACTCAGTAACTCAGTAGTTGCCCGGTATCAGTGGAATAAACTATCATTAAGCGTATTAACGCTTCATTAAGGCAACATGCAGTGCAAGGTTACGGGAGTCAGCGCCGATACTGCGTGCGTATGTCAGTGCGTATACTGCGCTGTATCAGATTGTAGATAAGGGCTTTAGTACGTAGGTGTAGGTGGTTTTATAATAAAAGGCTATGTCGATCTACTTGACTTTGATACTTAAACAGCTGCCGACAACTTAACGTAGGAGTAGGAACAGGGTGGATTTTAGTCAATAAGAGTCTGATGCTCTCTCTCGTATCACCCAAGGCGGGAGAAGTCATTAAATGATTTTGATGAAAGATACTTAAACAATAATATAAATTAATAAATACTGTATTTCTAGTTTTGAAAAAAAGAACTTTAAAGAGGTGTAGTAGGGGCGTAAAATTAAAATTAAATTAAATTCTTGAAGTTTTCTAACATTGAATTAAACTGATCAGCGAAATTGAGTAAACAGTAAACAAGTATCGTAAGCTCTAACTTTTTACGAGGAAAGTGGGGAAAAACGGGAATATTTTATATCTACGAGGTATACTCATAAAATTAAAGTGTACATACGAAGCGGCTGAAGTTGCAGGTGGAGAGCCATTATAAATATCTAATGACAGGTTTGTCTGTGTGTTTATTGGTTTATTTACTCACGTGCGCAATTAATGGATAATGTTAGCAGTTCGCGGCGACGCGGCGCCAACTTATTTAACTGCTGAGAAAGTTGTCACTGTAATTACACATTTATCACCCATTAAATATAAATAAACGCTTAATATTACTTTATTCTTCATATTAGTAAAACTAGCTTCTGCCTCTGACTTCTCCCGCGTTTCCTATAAAAATAAGCCAAGCATTATTCTAGACCATAATGTATGGCTGTTCCAAATTTCATTTCGATCCCTTCAGCTGTTTTGACGTGATTGAGTAACAAACATAGAAACGTTCGCTTTATGATTCCTTTATGATTTTCATCATCACACATGTCACTGTCTTCCGTGATCTGTCTTCACATCTAAACAGACTCTGCTAGCTCCTTAGTGGATACTGTCACTTCACATAGCTGAGTGTCCCAAACTAAGTTTGCCTAGACGTTGTTTCCATTTAAAACCTCGTATGCTCCCAACTGTCATCGGTTCTTCGAGAAATGTGACTCCGTTGCCACTTCAGCTTGCCAATCCTTCGGACTAAGTCTATATTATGAATTAAATCATAAAATATTAGTACTTTAGAGGATTCAATGTCTACTTACAGTCGTAACTAGTAGTAATAAAAATAGAAATGAATATATTCTATAAAGTCTCTATCGCCCGCTTTCCTCTATATACACGTTGACAGGGAAATTGTTGTCCACACCTGATTCCGTCCAGTCCGACCGCGTCGTATACTGGCGCCTGACCCGTCGCCGCCCGTCGACAGTTACCAAAGCACCTTTTATTTAAGATCGCTGCCTCGGGCGCAATCAATAAACCATTGAAATAATTCACCACGTCGGTAAATAGAGGCGGCAGCGTCCCACGCACACATTATTTAACATCAAGTATAGCAATAATGAGGGCTAATTGACGCAGGCTCACCACGACCCGCTGTGCCCCGCGGCGTCACTCGCTCATTATCGTGTCACTGCGTCTATTCTCTGTGCTTAGTACCGCGGCATAGTCATAATGTTACGTGTTTTGTTGTGGTTTGTGTGTAATCGACGGACGGATACATTTGTAATGTTGTTGTTATAGCTATTTGTCTACAGTTTTATTACTGTTTTCATTTAACTCTATTGGGCATTGTACTTCGAAAGTATTCCATAGGATCTAAAATAGTTCTCAGTAAAGCCTCGATTCAACAGTAATTATAAAACTATTTTTTAATCAATAAAATAATTAGTGGTTCGATTTTTATAAAACTTTGCTCCTCACTAGAATTTTTTTCTGTATCGTGGATGTATTTACAAACATACAAGTTCACATACACATGACACCCAGACCGAAACAACAATTTGTGGATCGCTCAAGGAGTTGCTACGTGCGAGAATCAAACCCGCTACAAGTTACAGCCACAGCGCACAACAGTCACAATTAAATTTATAAAGTTGAAAAATCTCTACAACTAAGTAAAAGAGATTGCCTACCTTTCTATCCTTGTCACACCAAACACAGATTATAGATTAATGGAGTGTGAATTCTCGAGATAAGTGAACACAAACGACTGACAGTCACAACAATATGTCCGACCCCTCACTGCCTTATCTAATTCACTTTTATTCTCACATATTAAGAGACCATCCTCGTACACAAACAGACATAAATAACTCAAGAATCAGTGTTACATACGTCCTTTGAAAATTCAGTACAAATCCCACCTTATTTCTTAAGTTCAAAGAATTTAGTTTTTTGTTGGACGTACATAAAAAAGTGTCCCTTTGTCCCAGTTGTATCAGTTATCGAGATGAAGTAAACGTTTGCTCCAATTAGTTAGTTAAGTAATAGCTCCGGGACAAAGGGACCACTGTCTCGCTGGCAGATGATAATCACTGATGCGATCATTGGTAGGGATGTGCCGCGTCGGAACGAACCATCAACTTTATACAATATGGAGGTTACTCGTATCACTTCAATGAAACTACAAGTAGTATTCGTCTACAGAAGCATAATACAACCACAAATTTCAACAAAAACTGAAAAGAAAAAAATAAATTTTCGAACAAAATAAACAATAATTTAACATCAAGTATTATTTTCTGTGTGAACAGCTCCTATTCCTGGATCACAGAAGAGCTGTAATATTGTAGGTTGTCTAGGAATATTACGGACATGCGTACATACATTACATACGTAATTGTAAAGAGTGTTCAAATTAGCTCAAAGGGAAAAATGCTCTTTTTGGCTATATTTTCAGCCAAGATGATAAAAAATATGTGGTTTAAATGAAATCATATGAGTTTACTCTATACAGTATACATTTTTTTTTTTAGAAATTGGAACCATAAAATATGCTGCCTAAAGTCGTACGTAGTTGCCAGTCGATAATAATTTTCAAAGAAAAAGCGACTGTTCCTTCGTGGCAATAAATCATAATGTTCCAAGTATTTACAGACAGTATGTATGTATGTATGTTGCGGTACAATTAGCAATTGTAATGCCCCTGCCAGTGACAGTGTGTCGCGGCGACACTGGAACTTGTTCGCTTGTTTTGGAAACATGTTGCTCCGGGACACGTCGCCGTTTGTTTTTGTTGGAAGCCACTCAACTTTGTATTTGGAAATGATTTAAGGTACGTTGCAATGCTGGCCAAAAGTCTGGAATAACATATAGGCTTCTTATCCCACGGGAACGCGGGGTATGCCGGTGGCAGAAGCTAGTCTTTACTTGCTTTTGTATAGAGACAATGTAGGTCGTAAGAGAGACATAAAACAATTGAATGCTTGCTATTATACAATCCAGGATCTGAATATTTCATTTTGAAACAATAGTAGGTCTGTACTTAATATTATGTACTATTATTAGTGACTAATAATATTGTCTCAATGGACAGCCCTAATATTGCGTGATAGTATTGTCATCGAGAAACTGATACTACGTGTAGGGGTGACGCTTGTTAGAATTTTGATAAAATTATTTTATAGCGTTACTGTTACAAAATATCTTAATTGACTTATTCAGTGAACTGAATAAATTAAGATATTTTTTTATACTTCGATCAGACTTACGTAATGTTTTCTATTAACTGTCAAAATTTTCCTTATCTATATTAATCGACTTCATTAGTTTACTTATTTGCTAGTTTTTTTATTTGTTTGAAGGCGATAATCTCCGGAACTACTGGTTCGAATTGGATAATAATTTTTATGTTGCTTCATTTATTGAAAATATTAAGCTGTCCATCAACAGGAGGAACTGAGCAGCAGCGGGTGAAACCATGTGAGAGTAGCTAGTCCCAATAAATATTTTAAGATACCACTTTTTAATTTTCTAAAAGATAATAAAGAAATAACACTCATATTTGAGCAATCATTAATGGCCAATGACTAACAAAATTTATTCTGTTAGAATATTATTCAAAGTGAGGCACCCCTACCGGAGCCGGGCGCCGGTAGCGATCCGTCAGTGAGTTTACTGCCGGAGATACGGAGCGAGACGGGTTTATAGCCGGCATTGTCACACCGTCGCGCTGTCACGCCGTCACACCGTCATATTGCTACACCCGGCTAATTCGGCGCTCACACTACATACCTCATATTAA
The DNA here is from genome assembly GCF_023101765.2 of Spodoptera frugiperda. Taxonomy (NCBI): domain Eukaryota; kingdom Metazoa; phylum Arthropoda; class Insecta; order Lepidoptera; family Noctuidae; genus Spodoptera; species Spodoptera frugiperda. Next base: position 10,232,242 of record NC_064225.1, on the reverse strand, counting down.
TAATTATGAGGTAAGGAAGCTTTCTACAAGTATAAAATCAAAGCAGGAGTAGAAACGGGGTTGTGTATAGTCAGTAAGAGTCTGATACTTCATCTTCTCGCCTCGCTCATGACGGGAGAAGCCTTCCCCCTCAACAAATAAAGAAGTATAAAATCAAATACGACAGTAATTCGAATTACTTAGGTATGTAGAAAATCAGTTCATCCGTGATCATGGCGCTTGCAACAGTGCCGAAATATCGGAAACTCATCGACATAAATAAACATGGTAAATATCCCGTCTCAAGTTCTAATAATAGTGTTAGTGACCATGTCAGTTTGAAAACTTGTATGTAGAAAATCTATCTTATTGTATAAAGTTTGTTTCAGCGAATCAATGACGACGCAAACTGCAAACTATACGACAAAGACAAAAGCTTAACATGCGATTAAAAATAGCGCCGCGTTCGAACTGGCCAGTTAACAGAGGGCAATTTGTAAGACGCGACAAGTCGCACGTTTGTCACCGTCCGACTAAAAAGGTTAATCGCATTAGTGCGCCTCTCGAGGTCACACGCTAACGCTACGGTTCAGTTTTATAAGGAGTTTAGCCTTCGAAGTATTACTAGTACTTGGTGAGGTCACTGACCCCAGACTTTGATGGATCGCTACAAGAGACCGGGCATATAATCCCTAGTACAAATAGCTATATTGTTGACAAAACGTTTGGAACTTATATATGTAGAGAGAAAAACTTGATCAACATTATTTTCGTGTTAGTATTAGCAAAACAATAATTATTCTTATCGCGATTGTCATCTGTCTGCACGTTGGAAATAAAATATCAGTTTTATTTTGTTAATTTTCTTGTTGTTTTACAAATTATAGTTCTTTAGCTATTTTTAGGTAGGGAAATCATCCAATGTCTACCTACTTACCATCTGCTACTACTTGGGTGAGGCGGGAGACAGTGTCAGACTCATACTGACTAAACACCCCCTCGTTCCTACTCCAGTTTGGAGCTGGAGTTCCAGTAACCCGCTAAACTTGAGCTCGGAGTCCCATCTTACAAGTGCGTTGCCAGCCTTTTAGGGGTTAGGAAATCGGGAATTGGGAAAATTGAGAAGGGGTTAATTGGTCCTCCGGTAACCTCATTCATACAACGACTTACGACGCAAGCGTTGTTTCACGTCAGTTTCCTGTGAGGCCGTGGTATTACTTCAGCTAACCGGCCCATTCGTGATGAAGCATGGCTCTCCCACACTTGAAAAAAATCTTTGGGACAATTAAAATAATATTATAATATTAGTTCCTTCACTCTAAACAGAGACACATTTAATTAAATTATATACGATTTTATTATGAATCCATGACGTCATCGTGAGACGACACATCTCATGTCTCATCTAAACTAGTTCAGTATCGGGAGTGGCATCTCAATCTGAACACTGATGCAATAAATACTGCACGAAATGGTCACTAATTATGCGCGACACATCAACCGGTGTGAATGCATCAATAAACTACTAAGAATTAACATTGTATTATTAGTTTTATATATTCTATATGTAACATAATACATAGTTAGTTCATTATAATTAATTCCACGTTCATTGTGTTATCTTATTAATATTATGAGTTTGTGATAAATGATATTTATTTCTGTAAGTAGGTTATAAAATAACACTTTTACACATCAATATTTCAATAGCTAGATGAGGCCGGCATTTCTATCCAACTACCTACTCTGAGAAGAAATGAAACCGAAACAAACTCAGAGGTCATAGTCTCTTCTAAACTCCAGATAATGAAATTTATGAAATAGAGGATAATGTGAGAGAGCCGTGCAAGTTATGTGTATGTTTGTCAAATCGGCTGAAGGCATCAGGATGAACTTTGGAACAGGGGTAGATTATTGTCGGGAATATCACATAGGCTGGTAGAAACTAGTAAGCAACATAATAGAATTTATTTTCCTGCCTGCACATCAATTAGTTTGGCTGATTGTACTTGAATGTTAGAGAATTAGTAGAGTAGGCAGTGAGTGCGACAGTGGCCATACTAATAGTGGATGTAATTTATAGGCTGCGCAGTGAAACTCGCCGGCGCGGCGCGGCGTACTACGCGACTGGAGTACTTTCGTTTTCAACACATTGTCGTGTAGCGGCGCTCGCCTCCACACTCGCGGCGATCCTGTCTGAATACATTATGACTTAATACTCCAGCTGCTGTTGTAGCTATCGTACTTATATTGTAAATGCGAAAGTTTGTATGTTTGTGTGTTTATCACTCCTTCACGTTGAAATGACTGATGGGATCGAAATGAAATACAGAACAACGACTGATTACGGTCTAGACTTACACATAAGCCACTACTCGGTGACGCGAACGAAAATGCTAGCAGAAGCTAGAGTTACACATAAATAATTAAGTGACAAAACACAGTATTTTTTATGTCTTATTATTGCTATCGATTTCAATAACCGAGTAATCGCTTTCCGTTGTTTGTTCATAGTCCCAATATCTGCTTATATCTGTAAAACTATATAACAGATACTATATACAGCACCATAGATAGAGCTATTCATGCCTTTGTTCAGCAGTGGACGTCTCTTGGCGGATGATGATGATGATGATTTGTGAAACAATGAAAGTTTATTCAAGGAAAATGTTACAGAAATAACAATTTACAATGAAACACCACCTACAACGTAAGTAGTAATAGAAGCATTATTGATTGCCTCTCAGCAGAATTAGTTGAAATGGTATGAGATTACACGCTGACTTGCGGGCGCCATCGCGAAATCTAACACATATGAAACGACATCCCGCTACTTACATCATTACATCCCGAACTCTTGGATGTCGTGTGTCATTTGTTTGACAATTACGTAGCCCCGCGCTCGCGGCCGCGTGTCACTGTGGACAAGCACAGACTACTTACAATGTAGTACTTGTGGTAGTACCTACTTGTCGCCGGCGTCGCCCACTGCCGCGGGACGGAAGTGTCGCCTCCACAGCCGCGGGACACCTGTACCGCTACACAACCACAAATAGGTACATTCTGTATTAGTTCCGTTCAAAGTCACCTCTTTACTCTCTAAAATCATTAAAAATACAATAGTGCATTATTCGAGAAAAGCTCTACTGGTTTCAACGTACACAGGGGCTCTAAAGCAAGAGTATCAAGCGTGATGTTGCTGACTAAGAGTATTTCTAGAAGTAATAATAAGCATACAATTAATATATAAGGTCCATGTTAAAAGATGGCTCAATGAAAGTCATGATCGGATCGCGCGGTCGAGTCGCAGACGGATTACCTGATGGTAAGAAATCGCCGCCGCCCACAAATCTTTACTCCAGACAGAAGCCGGCCTTTAGGGGGTTAGGAATTTAAGGGTTGTTAGGGACTCGGGAATTGGGACGATTGGGAAGTGGGAAATTGGGCCTCCAGTAACCTCACTCACACAACGAAACACAACGCAAACGTTGCTTCACGTCGGTTTTCTGTGAGGCCGTGGTGTCACTCCGGTCGAGCCGGTCCATTCGTGCCGAAGCATGGCTCTCCCACACTTATATTACTGCGATTACGTAGAGATCAAATCTTAATACCTTAACCAGGAGTTTACACAATCAGATACAAAATAGAGATTTCACTGCAAAACGTCATAAAGAAAACGAAATGATGTCGAACGAGAAACACTTACTGCTCGCATAACTCGCGCCAACTGACCGACACAACAAACTGACGTATTTGCCCACAGCCGCCATAAATCCAACATTATGTTACAAAGCCGAGAACTACTCACAATAACGCGACAACTGCGATATATCTCTCCTCAATGCAAATATAGGGGGAAACGATCGCGAAACAGTTTTGAAACCATAAATATTTGAGCAAAGCTATTGAACACGCGGCTCGCTCGCGCATTATACACAATTACAGTCGTCATTTATCAAGAGTTATCACCGCTTGAATAATAACCGGTGAGCGAGAATCAATTACGGGTGGGTGTGAAATTTGCGTGTAGTGTGGAGCCGCACCTTCGATATTGACACTTTTTATTGGTGGAATTTTTCGCAGAAGTTAGTCTAGGAACTGTTCACAATAGGTGCTTCTTTGTGGGGGCAATGGTATAGTTCATTTATTTTTCATACAAACTCAGATTAATTATTTAACCTAGTATTAACTAATTCAGCTTTCAAAATTTGCAATAAAACGTCCTTTTTTTTGAAGGGGGAAAATCATCCTACGACTTCTCCCGCCCTGGGCGAGGCAAGAGGGAGTGTCACACTCTTACTGACTAAAAACCACCCCGTTCCTACTCCTGCATTTCAAGCTGGAGTCCTGGTAACCCGCTAGGTAGTCCGTAGCTCCAGGTAAGAGCACGTAGTCTGGTAATAGATCTGGTATGTGCGGCAATATGGCATTAATAACATAACTGGTGACAAATACACTTCATACGCCTTTCGATGAATATAATGAGCGATTTTATATTTTAACATATCTTAAAATTAGAGTCACAAAGTAGTAATATGCTTGTACCTTCAAAGTAGACAGTCAATGAGTATCAATGGTCACTTAATTTCAATCTTGGTTTCGGAACAAAATCTCTACTAAGGGATAGTCTAAGAAATCATTAAAAGTCGCTAAGTAGGGCAGTAAATCGTTGTTTAATAATGTATTGTTTATCAGTCATTACAGGTTGATGTGACGGACGTTTGGCTTCGGCTCACATCATATCACAATCGATCACGATCATCAGGTGTAGTCGGGGAGATCAGAGCGGCTGTATGTATGTTATTTGAGTGTAGGTTACTTGAGTTCCTTATTGTTTTAATGGTGTGTATTACATAAACAGGTTATTTGTCTTGTAAATGTAGCAATTTGTAACTCTTTGATTGACGAAAACTTATAAATGACGGTATAATATAGTATAAAGACTATATAAACGGTATACGGAATAATATTTCGCTTCTAGTCAATACATCATCATCATCAGCAGCCTACTTATAAGTGGCCACTGCTGACCAAAGGCTTCTCACACGGAGAAGGTTCGAGCATTAATCACCACGCTTGCTCAATGCAGATTGGCGATTTCAAACTTATTAGACCAGTCAGTACGTTACTATAAAACTTAAAATCAAATTTCCCTTAACAGTACCACCGCCATCAATTACAAATTAAACACAAACACGTATCCTAAAACATACATTTAAGTAATCTACGTAAACCAAACATTAACCCTGTAACCGCCGCGTCATATCGTAAATCAACATAAATAGTCTGGATAGCAACCCTCCCGCGCCGCGTTGGGTCCCGCCGGCCCACAATCGCTTCGATGACATGTTTATGAGCTCGCGCGGCCCATTACACCGGACCTACTTTGTATTTTATAAAAAAAGGATGCGGTTACTTAGAAAAGGAATCATTTTGGTACTATTGTAGCTAAGAAAAGTTAAATCGAACTGTTAAAGATGTTATGTAGTACAACCTAATACATTATTGTTACGAATTTATAATTGCAGTGGCTTTATTATGGTATAGGCAAACGATTGGTTATCTGATGGTAAGCGATTAACTCCGCCCATGGATACCCGCAACACCAGAGGAATCACAGGTGCGTTGCCGGCCTTTTAAAATGGAATACGCTCTTTTCTTGAAGGTTTGAAGTCGTATCGGTTCGGAAATACCGCCGACGACAGCTCATTCCACAGTTTTGCTGTGCGAGGCAGAAAGTTGCGCGAGAAGCGCACAGTTGTGGCCTGCCAACCATCTATATGATGGGGATGGAATTGCTGTCATGTAACTTGACTTCTTACATTTCTACATATATATTTTTTTAAACGAGCAGACGTATCACCTTATGGTAAGCAATCGCCGCCGCCCATGGACATTTGAAACACCAGGGGCGTTACAAGTCCGTTGCCAGCATTTTGGGGAATTAGGAATTTAAGGGTTGTTGTTCGGGAATCGGGGATTGGGAAGATTGGGAAGGGGGAATTGGGCCTCCGGTAACCTCACTCACACAAAGCAAGCGTTGTTTCACGTCGGTTTTCTGTGAGGCCGTGGTATCACTCCGGTCGAGCCGGCCCATTCGTGCCGAAACATGGCTCTCCCACACTTAATATAATATAAGTTCCCTGCTACTTATAAGATGAAAACGCGACCGAGGTAACGTTTAATGGCCGACAAATTGACACGACACTGATACACTTCTAATTTACGAGAATTACATTACACTAACACTAATTTGATCGCGGTCCATTTAAAACTCATAAAAGTTAAATAATGGTTTGGAAGTAACAGCGCCGGGCCTGAGAGACCGACTCGCGGACGATCTTCCTTTAATGGTCTTTAAACTCCGACGAACTATCTTATTACAAAAAGGCTTATAGTACGTATAGTTCAAGAGTATTTTTTAATACTTTAACACGAATATTCCATAGGATTTTTAATACCATTAGATTTGATTTCCCGTTAATTTGGATAGCTTTTTAAAAAACATCATTAATTTGCATTTGCGTTTTACCCGCTCTGCTCAACCACTATCGATTGTAGCGTGATGTTTTATAGCCTATTGTCTTCCTTGATAAAAGGACTATCCAACACAAAAATAATTATTCAAATCAGACCAGTAGTTCCGGAGATTATCGCGTTCAAACAAACAAACTATAAAACATCACACTAAGATTCATAGAAGACGAGCAGGACGGGTCAAACCGCGCTGGGGAACTAGCTATTTATGCATGGATTCATAAAGTGAGGCCATTGCAAATATAAAACTGATCTATACTATAACACAATCACTACATAGTATAAAACAAAGTCACTTTCTCTATCCCTATTGTCCCTTTGTACGCTTAAGGCGCTTTGCACATGGAGCAACTTAAGTTGAGGAAACTATCAACATTTTAAAAGTTTCTTGTAAAAAGTTGATAGTTGCTATAACGTTTACGTTTGCCGCAATTTTATGGCAATCTGTGAGCAACTTTCATAACCGAGTTGCTAAATCTACGCAGCGATCAGCGTTCAGTGTGACAATGGATATCGAAGAAGCAGCACTTGCTCTCATTTTATTACGTCGTCGCCGTCGACGGCAACTTTAAAAACCGGTATAATATTTAACAGTTGCTAGTTGCGGCAATTAGGAACTATCTTAGTCATCGATTACAGCAACTGAAAACTGTTGACGATTACCGGAACTCGAAACTCGAGTTGCTATGTGTGCGCGGTTCAATTGAAATATATGTAAACAGCTAGTTGCCAGTTGCCAGTTGCTCCAATAGTTGCTCCATGTGCAAAGCGCCTAAATCTTTTAAACTACACAACGGATTGTGATGCGGTAGTTTTACCAGGTAAAGTGATTCAAGAGTAAGATTTATATTTGGTATACATGTATAATATATTATCACCATTGCATTCATGCAAAGCTGGGGCGGGTCGCCAGTACAATATAAATCGGAATACTTCAAACACAATGTTATAGCTTGTACTCCTACATAGCTAGGCTGTATTCGTTTATTTGTTTGTGTTGTCATTACCCGCTCGGTTGTAGTGAAATATGGCGGCGCCCGCTACTCCCGACACAAAGTACTTTCGATATTCAATAAATGAAACATCTGACTTGATATCATTTATCATTTTCAATATTATTTACCCAAAGTTCTTGATAGCTGTAAGTATGGGAGAGCCATGCTTCGGCCCGAATGGGTACCCACAGAAAACAACATTTGCGTTGTATTTTGTTATTGTGAGGTTACGGGAGGCTCAACCCTTAAATTCTAACCCTCAAAACGCCGGCAACGCTCTTGTAAACTTCTAGTGTATCGGGTGTCCATCACTCTAGTCGAGCCGGCTCATTCGTGCTAAAGCATGGCTTTTCCCCACTTAAAATGTTACAAACAGTAAAAGAGCTATAGATATTAGATATTCCTTTAAGGTTTACAATTTGGATGTATTTTTTGAGCAGTATCCCGTCGCCAAGTATTATATTTGAGACAGTGAGCCACGCCCACACGCGACTCAAAGGATGCTCCTAATAAATAGAACGTATTAAAAACCGTTTGAACATATAAAGCGCAATGATATCGAGGCCCCATTCATTAGGATCACATAATGGAGTATTTGTACGGAGCTGTAATTATAAGGAGCAGGGACGAGGATCCTCTCATCCGTGTGGTCTACGGGAGATTCTATGGACCATTGTTGTGGGAGCGCGTGCCCATTGATGCACGACGTACGAAATTATCGTACGGCAGAATTAATTAACAACGGTTTTGAAAAAAGGGAATCGCCTTCAATTTGATTTACCGTCTGCATATTTTTAAGTCTGGTAATATCCCTAAAACCCTATTCCTATGTTTAACAAATACTATGCTATGCTATATATAAATCGTATCAAAATCGGTTCTTCAGCAAACGTGAGATGATCACGACTTCTTGACACTTCTCCCGCTTTGGTGGGTGAGGCGAGAGGGAGTGTCAGACTTTTACTGACTAAAAACATCCTGTTCCTACTGCTGCTTTGAGCCAGAGCCCCGGCGGTGACCTGGTACGTTGTCCGCAGCTCCGGTTATACATACATACACGTTAAACTGAGGGTGTAGGCTCAGCTCGCCCCTTGGATCTCGCCCCTGATTGCCTAAGTGCATCAACTCGCCCCTTAAATTATTAGATACTCCAACTCGCCCCCGATTGTTGGTTAGTTAAAAGTACTGTCAGCACTCTAAGTTTCTTAAAATATTTAAATGAATATTTTTTCTTAAAACTTCAATAATGCCTTGGGATTTAATAGTGAAAATTGAAATAAAACTGCATGTGTAATAAAAACGGGGCAAGTGGAACAATTTAATCGGAAGGGGCAAGATCCAGGGGGCGAGCTGATACTATACCCATAAAAGGTCCCTTTTGTTACAGTAGGTAAGCCAGGTAATAAAACTATCACAAGTGGTTAAATTACTTACCAGTTTTGTTTACTGTAAATTTTTCTGAATATACCTTTTTTAGTTAAATTTCAAAGGGAATGCCGCAAGGGGCGAGTCGATGCATCAAAATAATTATTTAATTGTTAAATTTTTCACTCGCCCCGTAAGGGTTTTCGTAAGGGGCGAACCACAACTCCAAATTAATAAAAACGGGGCGAGTGGAACATTTTAATCGGAAGGGGCAAGATCCAGGGGGCGAGCTGATACTACACCAAACTGAGAACCTCTGTTTTTGAAATCGGTAAATAAATTATTTTTTTTACCAAAAAAGACGAATGTGAATCGTAAGCTGCGTAACGAAAAAAAAAAATGCAAGAAAATTGATTTATTTAAAGCTGTTGCACGATTTATTGTTTTAATTTACTTCGTTTAGGTAATTAAAGTTAATCACCGACTGAATCGTAAGAGTGCTACTTCCATCCCTGTTATCTGACCGTATTCATAAGTTTAATGGCGGACAGAAGTGCTGCACGACACTTTAGCTGCTTTACTGCAAGGGACTCAGATATCACTCGCTATAATTATGGAACTGGAAGAAAAAGAAATACAAAATAAGATTAATCTTACTAATGTTATAAATGCGAAAGTTTGTGTGTATGTTTGTTACTCAATCACGTCAAAACGGCTGAAGGGATCGGGAAATAAAGATTTTAGGATAATTTAAATAAAACTTCTGTTTTCGTTTTTTGTTAAATAAATAATGTAATTATCACCGGCTGGAGAGGCAATGGAAGGACAGCTGATGCGGATATCATCAAAATTGGAAATTTATTTAGACATGAACAAAGATTACGTTACTTGTAAGGCGGTCCACACCTACTTCCATATTTTAAAAGTTTTGAGTTGGATTGAGTGAGTCTGAAACTGGGAGGACCAAGAAATTAAAACAAATGGACTCCCGCTTTTGTCACCTCACTCACATGCGACTCTGAGTTTATTTCGGCATTTCTTCTCAGAGTAGTCCGATAGAAAAGGCCTCATCTAGTTATTTTAGAGATTGTTGTGTAAATTAAGTGTTATCTTGTAGCCTATTTGATGCAACGTCAAGCCTTTTAGCCCCTTTTATATCTTTTAAGGGGTAGGCAGAGGTGCATAAAACGGCTCTTGCACAGTTACTACAATCTCGTGTGTCAATGGACACCGGCCCACTGTGCCGAGTATCGCACCGCTGCGCGACACTTAATACTTCCTCCGGGGACGGGTTTGAATAATGTGACAATAACGACCCATTTCTTTGACTTATCTACATTTCCATCCCGCGGGGTCCGGCAGACCTACCTCTCGTTTTGTAATGATTATTTAATAGCCGGCGTTTCGGGGTTGATGTATGACGTCATAATTAACGAGTACAATAGATTTAATCGTTTTCGGACTTGTAATTGGTTGTAGATATTTGTTGAGGGATGGTCTCTCTATCTCCCTCTTTCACTCTGTCTCTCTCTCTCCCTCTTGATTTATTGAGGTGATTCGGTTGAATCGAATTCCGATCGTGACATTTTTATTTAAGATACTAATTTATTTATTGACTTCATTATTTGTTGTTTAGTAGTTAGAAGGAGATGTTTTTCTATGATAGTGGACTATGGCATTCATGTTTCCCAAAAATGTTTTATTAATAGTAGACATAGTAGTTATGTGTCACGCATTTTTATAGTGTGGAAATACATTCAGTCAATAAAGTACTGGGAATAAGGATTTATTTCAATAACTGTAACAAACACACTCTTCAGCTTTAAAAATCTTACTAATATTACAAATGCGATTTTTTATGAGTTTGTGTGTACGTTTGTTACTCAATTACGTCAAAATGGCTGAAGGAATCGGAATAAGATTTGGAGTAGAGGAAGATTAAGGCCTGAAATAACATATTATATCCCACCTGAACGCGGGTGCAGTCAAGACATAACATAGTATAGATATAGATGTTACAGGTCACACGATGAGGCCGGGTCTCACATAAACTGCAGCGGGCGGACAGCGTAATGCGTGGTAATGCGGTAATGGCGGTAATGGCGGTAACCATGGGAACGGGAATAACACCTTGATACGAGGCTCAATGACGCGCTGTCACACCGCTTAGGGTACTAGTTTACTAGGAGACCAGGGTCACAAGGGTATAGAGGGCTTAGTACGAGTTTGTTTCACGTTTAAGACGATCGAAACAGCGTTGTCCGGCGTTGTAATTGGCCGGCTCCGATGAACTCACCATTTGACGTGATCGACACGTTAGTAACCTACAGCGCTCCAATAGCTCTTCTCCATGAACCAACCAATCAGAGAGCTAAACGTGGTTATGTTTCTATCTCGTTAAACGTAGAACAAACTCGTACTAAGCCCTCAGAACTACAGCTACAGGGAAGACGGTGGCACAATGGTCACGTGCCGTCGTGGAAGCGAGACACTAGAGATGTGGCGTAACAGGGGCTGCATTCTGCATGAGTGCACGGTTGGCGCGGTGGCTAGGCAACTGGCCGCCGCGCAACTTGTAGCGGGTTCGATTCCCGCACGGAGCAACTCTTTGTGTGATCCACAAATTGTTGTTTCTGGTCTGGGTGTCATGTGCATGTGAAGAAAATTCTAGTGTGGGGCAACGTCTTAAAAAAAAAATGTGGGACTCCAGGTTTCTTCAACAGCCTAAAAGTGGCTACTGCTGATCAAAGGCCTCTTCACATACGGAGAAAGTTTGAGTCTTAATCACCACGCATACTCTATGCGGGTTAGCAATCAGAAATTATAAGCCCAAGTTTACTCACGATGTTTTCCTTCACCGTTTGTCATTAATCTATATCTATACATATAATAAAATCGTAGAAAAGTGCTGTCTGTACATTGAAAATAAAAATAAAAAAAATAGCAGGGGTTATTGTTATGTCGATGTCGAACCCAAAAATGTAATTAACTTTTTTTTTGTCTGTTTGTCTGTTTGTCTGTTTGTCTGTTTGTCTGTTTGTCTGTTTGTCTGTTTGTCTGTTTGTCTGTTTGTCTGTTCGTCTGTGCGCGCTAATCTCAGAAACGGCTGATCCGAGTTGGATGCGGTTTTCACGAATATATTGTGGGATGCTTAAATTTACATTTAGTGTTTGTTTCATGTCAATCGGTTCATAAATAAAAAAGTTATGTCAAATTAAAGAATCACGTCGAACATTCTATGCTTATACCATTAATCTCCGCAACTATTTGACGGATTTGGTTGAAATTTGGTACAGATGTAGTTTAGAACCTTAGAAAGGACATAGATATATTTTTATTTCAAAAATCAAAAAATAAAAATAAGAAATAAATTATTTATAAATAATTCTATGTCGATCGTTACACGACTTCGGTTCATGTTATTGTTTTAATTTATCGAAAAAAGTAAATAAATAGTAAAAAGGTATGAAAAAAATAATATCAATATAATAAAACATTTAGTACAAAGAAAATGCTCTAACGGAGTATAGATAATTCTATGTCGATCGTTACACGACTTCGGTTCATGTTATTGTTTTAATTCATCGAAAAAAGTAAATAAATAGTAAAAAGGTATGAAAAAAATAATATCAATATAATTAAACTTTTAGTACAAAGAAAATGCCCGAACGGAGTATAAATAAATAATCCAAGTTGTCTTTATCCTCGATAGATGGCGTTGGGATCGAAATAGATCGCGCTATGGTTTCGTTACATTCATTTGGTTGGGTATCGGCCGAGCGCTTCGGTACTATCGTAGAAAAAGTGTATTATCAGTCGTATGATTATTTGTCTGTAGTGGTCCTGCTGTTTCGTATATTCTAAATTGGTTTCGTTGTATTTGTCAATTAATAAGTTTATTTGTTGGGTTTTCCTGGTTTTTTGGTTAAACTATTTAACGTAGGTTTAGTTTGATATCGATTATTAGTAGTTACTGTAGTTAGTTTTTTTAATAAAATTGTAAGTCTAATTTTTTTTTAATTAGATTAGATTTAAGTCGTTTCTTTTAAATTATTTAGTTTAAGCTTGGTTATTATAGCATAGAGGATAGGTTGTAATATAGTTTCTTTTTTAATTGTTATAAATTCGTAATTCGTAGCTTTCTTTAGTTTTAAGTTAGTTTAAGTCCGTTTTTAAACTATTTTTTCAATGCCCTAAGTGAGTATACATCTATTAAATTCAAACGCAGAGCTCATTATGTTGATTTTTGAAGAGTTCCCTGGAATATCTTCCACATCTCATTTTTGAAGAGTTCCCGCGAGATCGGGAACTATGTGGTTAAAACCAAAAATTTGCCGGAAGTCACTATTCCACGCGAACGAAGTCGCGGGCAATGTCTTAATAATCTTAGATAAAGTACATATAACTCGTAAGAAGTCACATTGGTACTTGCTATTGGTAGATTTTAAAACTGCACCCTCATGCGGAGCGGGCGTTTTAGCCACCACGATACATAAGTAGATCTATGACTATGTATATCAAACTAATCCCATCAATCACCAATAGATTTTCAACTCTGTCACAAAACTATAAGGTTTAGAATAGTTTCGACTGAACTGTTAAGACTGAAGTAGGATAGTTTAGAATTCCTCGTGATACTCACTTCATAACATAACATAACGTCACGCCTTTTTATCCCCGAAGGGGTAGCCAGAGGTGCACATTACGGCACGTAATGCCGCTATACAATGTGTAATAGGGGGTGAGCCTATTGCCATATACTGGGCACAATTCCAGACTCCGTGCTATCACTGAGAAATTTTCGAAAAAAGTCCAGTAATACTTCGCCCGACCCGGGAATCGAACCCGAGACCCCTTGCCCGACAGTCGCACTTGCGACCACTCGACCAACGAGGCAGTCTCGACCAACGAGGCAGTGATACTCACTTCAGTACGTACAATTTTACATTAGTAACAATATAACAATATGCAATTTGCCGTCGCGATGCAGTGTCGATACTGACCGCCTGTGATTGCTATCGTAAGTAGGAACGGATGTGAGGTAATGATTCGGATCCATGGTACGCGCACAAAGGGCAGGCAAATCATGGAGATTACTTAGTCTTTATTGATGTGATGGAGATGGAGAGTTTACTTGTTTGCATGACTATAATAACATTATTATGTTTAAAATTACTTTTTTTTTTTATTAAAAGGCGTTGTCCCACTCTAGCATTTTCTCCTGTGTCGTGGGTGAGTATACAAACATACAAGTTCACATACACAAGACCCCAGACTCGAAACAACAATTTGTGGATCACACAAAGAGTTGTTCTTATACACTTTTCGCGGCAGCCGGCTGCCCAGCCATCACACCAACAATGAAGTCAAATTACAAAATACCTTCAAGAAAAGAGCATACTCCTTTTTTCCGGCAACGCACCTATGACTCCTCTGGTGTTGCGGGTGTCCATTTGATGGCACATTTTATGGTATAAGCCGGTAAACCAGCACACGGATCACCTGATGGTAAGCAAACGCCGCTGCCCATGGACACCCGAAACACCAGATGCGTTACAAGTGCGTATCGGGGATTAGGAAGATTAGAAAGGGGGGCAATTAGGCTTCCGGTACTCTCACTCACACAACAAACACAACCGTTGTTTCACGTCGGTTTTCTGTGAGGCCGTGGTATCACTCCGGTCGAGCCGGCCCATTCGTGCCGAAGCATGGCTCTCCCACACTTACACACATCTACCGCATGACGTACGAGTCGTGAGTAAAACTAATTTTCCTCTCAAACAGTTTTTAAACAGCCAAAGAAGGGCGCGATGTAAATGAGTGCAGCGTGATTTAGTGGCGATTGTCTGCAACATGGCGGCACACGCTAATTACTCGCACCGCGGCTGTTATAAATATTTAACGTATTTCTATTAGGCAGAGGAACATTGTAAGAAAGACTGCGACTACCTCAAGGACTCGCCCACTGAGTGTTGGTTTATTTTGTCCCTTAACACTAAGACCACACACGTATTCTGTGAAATAAACAATGAAGTTGGTGGTACCTTGAAAAATAAATGCCTCAAAGAGGCAACAGACTCAGTAGGGCTAATGCCTGATCCGGAGCTGCGGACTACCTAGAAGATTTACCGGTGCTCCAATTCGAAAAGCAGGAGTAGGAACGGGGTGGTTTTTATTCAGTAAGTCTGACACTCCCTCTCACCTAAGGCGATAGAAGTCATTGGATGATATTCCCCCTCAAAAAAAAAAGACCCAGTAGGGCTAATGCCTGATCCGGAGCTGTGGACTACCTAGCGGGTTTACCGGGGCTCCGATTCGTAAAGCAGGAAGGAACGGGGTGGTTTTTATTCAGTAAGAGTCTGACACTCCCTCTCAGCTAAGGCGAGAGAAGTCATTGGATGATTTTCTCCCCTCAAAAAAAAAAAAGGCTGCAGCCTAACTCCTAGACTGCACGTGAGTAGGTAGTTAATGAACCATTAATGATGAATGACTTGTAGTAATTACACGGTCGGCCGCGAGCGGCGCTGTGCCGCGATGTACTACGCACGTGGTACCAGCCGGTGATCCGTCTGCAAGCATGCGACGCACACTGACGGGCACACTGGTACTGCTGTTCCTTGGTGAGTTGGTCCTTCATATTCATCACATTTCAAAGCTTTAGAAGCCATTTTTTTTAGATAATGGCTACTAATATTATAAATGCGAAAGTTTGTAAGATTTGGATGGCAACTGAAAGGATTTTGATGAAATTTGGAATAGAGATAGATTATGGTCTGTAATAACACATAGGCTATCACATAGCTATTTTATCCCACGAGAACTCTAGTATGAAATGTTTCATGCAATTGAAACTAGAAATCTCGCTCATCTTGTTTTCAAAAAATAATCAATTATAAATAAATGATAAATGATATTTATTTCTGTAAATAGATTATAAAATAACACTTTTACACGTCAATATTTCAAATAGCTAGATGAGGCCGGCATTTCCTATCCGACTACTCTGAGAAGAAATGCCGAAACAAAATTACACTTTAAACCTAATTAAGGCTGTGTGATGTTTTTGGCTTGTTTTGTAACGATTTCAATGAAATTATCATTCTATACATCACTTATATTTTGGAGAGTTCGACTACACGGTTGGCGCGGTGGCTGGGCAACTGGCTGCCGCGCAACGGGTAGCGGGTTCGATTCCCGCACGGAGCAATTCTTTGTGAGATCCACAAATTGTTGTTTCGGGTCTGGGTGTCATGTGTAATATGTGTATGTGAACTTGTATGTTTGTAAACGCACCCACGACACAGGAGATAGTCCTAGTGTGGGGCAACGCTTAAAAAGAAAAAGAAAGGAAAGGAGTTATATCATCGCTATTGATCGCATGTATGTATGTATGTATGTATGGGCTATTTTTCCAGCAGTTGAGACATCAGCAACCCGCTGCGACGAGGCAACGACGGCACAAGTAGCTGAGGGCAACTTCGGACAGTCCGGAGTGTTCAACTGGCTCGGAGTACTCAAAGTACAATCATGTTGGTATATCCTCACACCTTCTGTTTACTCACGATATTAATTCTTCGTATTGTTGTAATAAGAATCATTTTTGTGTGCACGCATTTTGCAGTAGAACATCATTGTAGGCCGTTTGCTATTTTTAACCCCCGACGCAAAAAGAGGGGTGTTATAAGTTTGACGTGTCTGTCTGTCTGTCTGTCTGTCTGTCTGTCTGTCTGTCTGTCTGTCTGTCTGTCTGTCTGTCTGTCTGTCTGTCTGTCTGTCTGTCTGTGGCATCATAACTCCCGAACGGATGCAGTGATTTCAATTTAGTTTTTTTCGTATTAAAGGGGACTTATGTGCGAGTGTTTTTAGACATGTTTGATGAAAATCGGTTGAGCCGTTTTAAAGTTATGGGCGGTGAAAGTAACGTAAGCGGGAGATTAACCGAAGGTCTGCAAATATACTGGGATGGGGTCTCAAATGAAACCGCACTGAAAGAAAATATTGAAAGATATCATTTTTTCGTATTAACAAAAATAAAAAAAAAAATAAAAAAATAATAATAAAAAATTAAAAATAAAATTAAATATTTTATAAAATACAAAAATATAAAATCTGCACCAATGTAATCTTTAGCCTACTTATAGAAACAAAAACTAGTAATTAATAAGTAAAAAAAAAATCAAAGCGAACGAGCTTGACCTTGAATGTAATCTTTACCTTAACAAGAATTGAAATTTTATTATAGTAAGCATATGTAATATACTAAGCTTAACTTAACCTAACCTACCTATAAAAAGTATGAAATAAAAAATTAAATTAAAAATTTAAAAAACCCCCGACATAAAAAACTTAATTTCCCTTTAAAAAGTAAAAAATAATAAAAAAACCTAATCTTAAAGTACCTAAGAATATACTAATAATTCTAAAAAAAAAATACGTCGCGTTGGGGGACCGCATGAATACGCGCCGCTATATTTCTATTTTCTGCGTTATATTGAGTACTTAAACATTAATTTACTTTAATGTTAACACCAAGCATGTGATACTTATGAAAAATCGTAGAGAAGTAAGAAATAATTTGGAGCGGTCCCCCAACGCGACGTATTTTTTTTTTAGAATTATTAGTATATTCTTAGGTACTTTAAGATTAGGTTTCTTTTATTATTTTGTACTTTTTGAAGGGAAATTAAGTTTTTATTTGCTCATATTTACAAAAAATCTGTGAATGTCTTATTTTATAATCGTTTGCTTTTTGGTTTCATATAGGTAGGTTAAGTTCAGAGGAGCACATTACGGCACGTAATGCCGCTATACAATGTACACCCACTTTTTACCATTTATGTTATAAGTCCCATGTAATAGGGGGTGAGCCTATTGCCATATACTGGGCACAATTCCAGACTCCATGATAATACTGAGAAATTTTAGAAAAACCGAAAAAGGTCCAGTAATCCTTTGTCCGACACGGAAATTTAACCCAAGACTGGCTCGTTGGCTGAACTAAACTCTAAAATATTCAGGCTAACGTGGTTTGTGGACAGATGACAACAAGAAGGTGACGACGGCGCTGACTGGGATCGTCCTGGTGACGGCCAAGCATGTGCTGGCCAACGCAGACGACGTCGTCAGGATACCGCGACATCTGTTCGAGTGAGTGATCGCTCGCACCGGTCGCAATGGCCAAGTTATTTAACTAAACTAGCCTTTTTTCATTTTTTTGTGAGGGGTATAATCATTCAGTGTGTGTCAGACTCTTACTGACTAAAAAAGCATGTATACGATCGAATTGAGAACCTCCTCCTTTTTTTGAAGTCGGTTAAAAACTACTGCGTTCCTACTCCTGCTTTTTGAGCCGCAGCCCCAGTAACCCATTAGGCAGTCCGCAGCTCCGGATCTATTAGTAAGAAGAGCGTAAATTCCATTTATAAAATTGGCTCAAACAAACAAACATACAAACTGGGCAAGCTAAATAGAACTGTTTACATTGGGGGTATTCTCTCTGCAGTAATTTGCCACACATCATTGAGAGCCTCTATGGTCACCATCAAATTTTCGATGTCACTGGCAGAGAGTGCTTTCACAGTCTTTTTTATGGAATAGGTGGCAAACGAGCATACGGGTCACCTGATGGTAAGCGATCAGCGCAATAAAAAACATAAATCTATACTAATATTATAAAGCTGAAGAGTTTGTTTGTTTGTTTGTTTGAACGCGCTAATCTCTGGAACTACTGGTCCGATTTGAATAATTCTTTTTGTGTTGAATAGTGCATTTATCGAGGAAGGCTATAGGCTATAAAACATCACGCTATGACCAATAGAAGCCAAGCAGAGCGGGTGAAACCGCGCGGAAGTAGCTAGTAGTTGATATATCTGCTCCACCAGGTCAAACACCAAGGCGATGTTCATGCCTGCGAAGGGCGTGGAGTGGACGGCCCCGGCCAAGTCCTACTCCACGCACCCGGAGTACGAGTACACCACCGTCAACACCATCGCCATAGTCGAACTGGATGTCGAGGATGTGACCGACTGTGAGTTTCAACTCTATCTCCTTAAGTTGTGGTTCAAATTCCAATACCACCTTCAGCGCGAGCTCAGCGATGAGGTGCTATTGGACCAGTATATGCTCAGGCAAAGGGCTGATGATGATAATGTTGGCTACTGATGATGAACTGGTTGAGCCTTCCTATTTTTATTTTATACTAGCTACTTCCCCGCGGTTTCACACGCTCTGCTTGACTCCTATTGGTCATAGCGTGATGTTTTATAGCCTATAGCCTTCCTCGATAAATGCACTATTCAACACAAAAATAATTATTCAAATCGGACCAGTAGTTCCGGAGATTAGCGCGTTCAAACAAACAAACAAACAAACAAACTCTTCAGCTTTATAATATTAGTATAGATTTGATTGGTCGACGTTTGGCCACTATCTCGCCTGGTGGTAAGCGATAATGCGGTCTACGGTGGAGCATAAGCAAGCTCTTTCACTCATTCACTCGAGCCTTGAATATACCCAGGTTCCACCCATCAGGAAACACAGACTCCAGCAAAGAAGTCCACTCCTTACCATTTCGTACAAGGAGCTTGAAGCGAAGCGCTTCGTGCTTTCCTACATTAGGACATTAGTTCACGTGTATTTCAATTAGTTTAAATGCTATACGGATAATAATGTGATTACATTGCAGTTCCGTTGAATCCAATATGTCTGCCGAGCCCCTCATCGTCTGCTCCTCATCAATCGTCTAAGTTCCTGTACCTCACTGGGTTTACAGATGGTAAGTGACCATGACCTGACGTCATAACGTTACGCTTTTATTTCCTTACATGAATCTGATTCCATTCTATGTTTTCCAGAGAACCGCGTGTTACAGAAAGTTATTTACAAGATACAGTACCTGGACGAGAGCGTCTGCGATGAGTTCTACAACAGAGTCGGCGTAAGTGATTGCAGTTGATACATCATTCCTCTGTCCTCAACGTGTTGGACTAATGCTGATGTTCTTTATTTGTCATCATAAGCCTTTTTTTGATGACGGGGGAACCATCAAAGGTGCCTAGCTTTCTGGGGATAAAAGACTAGGGATTGTGGGATTTTTACCTCACTAAAACTACCCCGGTGGGCACCCTCTGCACCTGTAAGGGGCACCGGGTCCTCTAATAGACCTGCTCGGAAGCCCCCACTGTGCGGCGCTTGTCACGGCATCCTTGGAAGACGTGCGTCTCCCTTGAGCCTCGCTGTGCAAGATGCACGGTAGCACGTGACCACTGTGCTGCCGTCTTCCCTGAAGTCTACGGTCCCTCCTCTATACACCCGTGGCCCCAAAGGACGGCCTGTAGCTTCTGTCAAGGTGTTGCTTCCTCGATGCCTTCTACGAGCGGGGTCATCATAAGTCTATTGGGCATAAGCCCGTAATGGGTGCTTGCGCGGCCTGAGCTGATGCTTAATATGAGCCTTTGCCTTTGTTGCATCTATCCTGTCTACCTAAGTCCACCACGATAGTGTTCCTCATGAAACATGGAGTGTCTGTTGGCAGCTACCGACCAGGAACAGCCAGCCCACGTCGTACGTGTGTGGGTACGCGAC
Organism: Spodoptera frugiperda; assembly: GCF_023101765.2. Taxonomy (NCBI): domain Eukaryota; kingdom Metazoa; phylum Arthropoda; class Insecta; order Lepidoptera; family Noctuidae; genus Spodoptera; species Spodoptera frugiperda. Next base: position 10,211,783 of record NC_064225.1, on the reverse strand, counting down.
ACGGAACGGCTCCACGCACTGCGCCTGGGACAACGGCATGGCGCTCGTCTCCAACGCCAGCGAGGGCATCTTCTACCTGGTACATATATATACATATAATAAAATCGTAGAAAAGTGCTGTCTGTACATTGAAAATAAAAATAAAAAAAATAGCAGGGGTTATTGTTATGTCGATGTCGAACCCAAAAATGTAATTAACTTTTTTTTTGTCTGTTTGTCTGTTTGTCTGTTTGTCTGTTTGTCTGTTTGTCTGTTTGTCTGTTCGTCTGTGCGCGCTAATCTCAGAAACGGCTGATCTGAGTTGGATGCGGTTTTCACGAATATATTGTGGGATGCTTAAATTTACATTTAGTGTTTGTTTCATGTCAATCGGTTCATAAATAAAAAAGTTATGTCAAATTAAAGAATCACGTCGAACATTCTATGCTTATACCATTAATCTCCGCAACTATTTGACGGATTTGGTTGAAATTTGGTACAGATATAGTTTAGAACCTTAGAAAGGACATAGATATATTTTTATTTCAAAAATCAAAAAATAAAATAAAAATAAAATAAAAATAAAATAAAAATAAAACAAAAATAAAATAAAAATAAAATAAAAATAAAAATAAAATAAAAACAAAAATAAAATAAAAATAAAATAAAATAAAAATAAAATAAAAATAAAAATAAAAATAAAATAAAAATAAAATAAAAATTAAATAAAAATAAAATAAAAATAAAAATAAAATAAAAATAAAAATAAAAATAAAAATAAAAATAAAATAAAAATAAAATAAAATAAAAATAAAATAAAAATAAAATAAAAATAAAAATAAAAACAAAAATAAAAATAAAAATAAAAATAAAAATAAAATAAAAATAAAATAAAAATAAAATAAAAATAAAATAAAAATAAAATAAAAATAAAATAAAAATAAAATAAAAATAAAAATAACAATAAAAATAAAAATAAAAATAAAAATAAAAATAAAAATAAAAATAAAAATAAAAATAAAATAAAATAAAAATAAAATAAAATAAAAATAAAAATAAAAATAAAAATAAAAATAAAAAAAAAATAAAATAAAAAAAAAAATAAAAATAAAATAAAAATAAAATAAAAAAAAAAATAAAATAATAAAAATAAAAAAAAAAAATAAATAAATATAAAAATAAAAAAAAAAAAAAAAAAAATAAAAATAAATATAAAAATAAAAAAAAAATAAAAAAAAAAATAAAAATAAAAAAAATATTCCGGACATACAGCGCCATCTATTGTTCAATTTCGTACTTATAGTACGGAATTGAACTATGTCGGGCTGTTCCTATACTCCGTAGATAGATGGCGTTGATCGCGCAATGGTGTAATTACAATTGTTCAGTTCATGTTATTGTTTTAATTCATTGGAAATTTGTTTTTACAAAATAGTAAAAAGCAATGAAAAATATAACATAATACAACTTTTAGTACAAAGAAAACGCTCTAACGGAGTATAGATGTAAAGTAAAATACTATACTATTTTCTTTAATTTTTAGTTTGAATGAAACCTATTTTATTTTATTTTATGAAACTATTTTGTTTGTGGTAAATGTGACATTGGGTGTCAAGATTATTTTTCTATTAAAGAAAAGATGGATGTTATTTTAGTTAAATATTTCTTTATTTAAAATGTAACTCACAATTGTGAAGAAAGAGATATCTAAGAATAAACTTTAATTGTCGTTTCTTCATTTACAGGTTGATTTTGATTTTGTTATGCACTTGTAAATGAATCAATGTAAGTTTTAAGATGTTATTTTTGTTATAAAATGTGTAAAAATAAAATTCTTCATTTACAGAGCAACGCAAGTTTATTCTTCAAACCTATAATTAGAGAATAATCTTATAAAACGACAATCTTGTTTATTGAAATACCTAAATAAATAAAGCAAAATATGGATCAGCTACGTTTCGAATTTGCTTTAATGCCAGCGAGTGATGGGAAATCAAATGTCTGTTGTGTAACCTCAATAACAACAAAAGATGAAAAAGTGTTTGTTATACCGGAAGAACTACAGTCTGTTAGTCTTCATAAAGAGTTAATAAAGACAGCTGCGTATAATAAAGTGAAAAATAGTTTAAAGAAAAGACATCAAACGAGAAAAGTTTGGATGACAATGTCAGATGAACTAAGAAAAGTATACATAGATGAAGATGGTAATTTACAATTTGGAGAGCAATATCTAGAAGAAATTGAACAAAAGCAAACATCTGGAGGATTAGAAAAAAATACAGATTCATTGGAAAAATTATTTGCAAAATTGATTGAGAACACGCAAGATCAAAAAAAACAGAATCTAAAATATATTGCAGAGAAGTTTGTGATTGAAAAATTTACAAGTAAAAATACAAACCCAAACCAATGGATTGATATTTTTGAAAAAGAATGTTTACGTTTTGACATTTTGGAAGATGAGAAAAAAATTGAAATACTAAGACTATTCATGGACAAAAGTTGTGTTGATTGGTACAGTTCTATGATTATAAAGTTAACACTAAACTCTGACTGGCAGATATGGAAAAATAAGTTCTGTGAATCATTTGCGAATCAAGGCTGGAACCAAGTGACTTATGCCCTTTTTTTTAAATACAAGGATGGTTCATTGGTGGACTATGCTATTAAAAAGGAAAAACTTATTCTGGACATGAGAAGATCAATAGATACAGGTACGCTGGTGGATTTAATTGCTGCAGGTTTACCTGGATTTGTGCGGGAGAAGATAAATAGAGAAGCAATGAAGGATACAGTAGACCTATTCAATGAAGTGAGAAAGTATGAACATTTGGTAAATAAAAATAGGAATGGGGTCTATAGAAAATTCGAAAATCAAAAGATAAATAACAAAATTGAGGAACGTACTCCATGCAAAACATGCGAAAAGCTTAATAAAGGTACTCGTTACCACCCCGAAGCTGCATGCTGGTTTAAGGTTAAAGATGACAATACATTTGATAGAAAATCTATAAGGCATGTGAATAATTCAGTGATTGAAGCAGAGTTAAATGAAAACGAACAAAAAAACTAATAGTAACACCATTAATAAGAGTCAAACTACTAATAAATGATAAATTGGAAATATATGGAGTATATGATTCAGGTTCGAATGTTTCTCTCATTAATTCCAAATTATTAAAATTAAAAACCAAGAAAAATAATGCAAATGAAGAAAATTTAGTTACAATTAATGGTGTGAAGAAGACCAGTGGTTTGACAAATCTAAAAATAAAAATTTTCGAAAAAGAAGAAAATGTAAATGTTTACGTCATTGATGAACCAAATTTCAAATATGATTTTTTAATAGGATTAGACATGATAAAGGCATACGAGTTGATACAAAATGAGGAGTTAAAAATAACTCAAAAACAATACTTACGTCAAGAAAACATAAAACAAGAGGAAGAGATATACAAGAAAAAAATGAAAGTAAAGAATATGTAAAGGAATATAAGATTAATTTTAATGAACATATTAAAGAAAAGGAATTTGAAATAAAAGTAAATCATTTAGAAGAAGATAAAAGGGAAAAAATTTATAAATTAATACAAAAATATAAATCGGTTTTTGCCAAGGATAAATACGATATAGGAACTGTGAATGGGTATGAAGCCAGAATAGACTTATTAGTAGATAAATACTGCTGTAAGAGGCCTTACAAATGCACTATAGAAGACAAAAAAGAAATAGAAAAACAAATAGCTAACCTACTAGACAATAAACTTATAGAAGAATCATACAGTCCATTTGCGGCACCGGTGACATTAGCCTTTAAAAGAGAAGAAAATAAGAAGTCAAGATTGTGTATTGACTTCAGAGAACTAAATAAAATAGTGGTACCTCAAGCCCAACCATTCCCTTTAATTGAAGATCTAATGGAAAAAACTAGAAATTGTATGTATTTTACAGCTTTAGACATAAATTCTGCATTTTGGGCTATTCCTTTACGAATTGAAGATAGAAGAAAGACAGGATTTATAACACAAGAAGGACATTTCCAATGGACTTGTTTGCCATTTGGATTGAAGACCTCACCAGCAATTTTTCAAAGAATACTCAGTAGTATACTAAGAAAATACAATCTTACAAGCTTTACAGTAAACTATATTGATGACATATTAGTTTTTTCTCGGAATTTTGAAGAACATGTAAACCATTTAGAACAACTGTTAGAAGCAATACAATTAGAAGGATTTAGATTGAAATTTACCAAATGCAATTTCGCATCAGACACCGTAAAATACTTGGGTCATATAATACAAAATAATACTGTAAAACCGATTAAGGATAATCTAATATCAATAAAGGATTTTCCAACTCCGAAGACTCAGAAAAATGTTAGACAATTTTTGGGAAAAATAAACTTCTACCACAAATATATACCAAATAGTGCAACTATACTAGATCCACTACATAATTTGTTAAGGAAAAATCAACAATTCATTTGGTCCCATGAATGTGAAAAAGCATTTAATACGATAAAGGCTTTACTTTGTTCACAACCAGTTTTAGAAATATACGATCCAAACTTGCCAATAAATATTTACACTGATGCATCAATAGAAGGAGTTGGAGCTATATTGAAACAGATACAACCTGATGGAAGAGAAAAACCAGTGGCATACTTTTCAAAGAAGTTAAATGGAACCCAAAAAAGAAAAAAGCCATTTACTTAGAGTGTTTGGCAATTAAAGAAGCAGTACGATACTGGCAATACTGGCTGATAGGTAAGTCATTTACAGTTTATTCAGACCACAAGCCACTGGAAAACATGAATTTGAAATCAAGGACCGACGAAGAATTAGGTGATTTGATGTATTACCTGTCACAATATGATTTTAATATTAAATATGCTCCGGGAAAAGACAATTTAGAAGCAGACTGTCTTAGTAGAAACCCTGTATTGGGATCAGATGAGAACAAAGATGAACAACTGAGGATTGTAAATGTAATTAACCTGCAGGATATTTTAATAGATCAAAATAAAAATGAAGAAATACAAAAGAATAAAGACAGAATGATAAAAAAACAAAATATATACTATAAAAAAGTCAGGAACAAGGAAAAAATAATGCTATCAGAGAAATTCAGCATAGAACTTATAAATAAAGTACATAAGAACCTTTGTCATATTGGAATCAAACAGATGCAGAAAACACTTAGTCCACTATACATAGCTAGAAATTTGACGGAAAATATCAAAAAAATAAGTAAGAATTGTGAGATTTGTATAAAAAATAAATCAAGAGGACAAGGGAAAATTGGATTTATGTCACACTTAGGTCCGGCCACGAAGCCATTTGAAATAGTCTCTATAGACACAATTGGAGGTTTTGGAGGATCAAGGTCTACAAAGAAATATTTACATCTACTGGTAGATCATTTTACAAGATACGCATTTGTCCTGACTTCAAAAACCCAAGGAGCAAATGATTTTATAAAACTGGTTACAAACATATCAGAAACAGATAATATCGGAATGATTCTCACCGATCAGTACCCTGGAATAAATTCAAAAGAATTTAAGAGATTCTTAGCGGAAAAACAGATTCCAATGATATTCACAGCAGTAAATGCGCCATTCTCCAATGGTCTTAATGAGAGGTTAAACCAAACATTGGTAAACAAAATTCGATGTAAAATTAATGAAGAGGAAAATACACGAGCTTGGACAAAAATAGCTCATGAATGTGTAGAAAAATATAATAAAACTATTCACTCAGTTACTGGTTTTTCACCAAGTTATCTTTTATATGGTACAGATGCTACGATTTTACCTAAAGAGTTGAAGGAAGAAAAAACACAACAAGACTGGATAAGAGATAGAACAACAGCTCTAGAAAATACAATAAAATCTCACAATTACAACAAAATATTATTTGATAAGAATAGAGAATACCATGAATTTAATGTTGGTGATATGGTGTATGTGGAAAATGGCAATAAGCTGAACAGAAAAAAATTAGATCATTTGAGAATTGGTCCTTTTCAGATTATAGAAAAAATATCCAAATCAATATATAGAATTGATACTGGGCACAAGAAAACTGAGTCAAATTTATTTCATGTCACGAAGCTTGTTCCAGTATCCGTATATTTATAGATTTTCTTTTCCACTTTTATAGATTTTCTTTTCCAAGGGGGGGAGATGTAAAGTAAAATACTATACTATTTTCTTTAATTTTTAGTTTGAATGAAACCTATTTTATTTTATTTTATGAAACTATTTTGTTTGTGGTAAATGTGACATTGGGTGTCAAGATTATTTTTCTATTAAAGAAAAGATGGATGTTATTTTAGTTAAATATTTCTTTATTTAAAATGTAACTCACAATTGTGAAGAAAGAGATATCTAAGAATAAACTTTAATTGTCGTTTCTTCATTTACAGGTTGATTTTGATTTTGTTATGCACTTGTAAATGAATCAATGTAAGTTTTAAGATGTTATTTTTGTTATAAAATGTGTAAAAATAAAATTCTTCATTTACAGAGCAACGCAAGTTTATTCTTCAAACCTATAATTAGAGAATAATCTTATATAGATAATTCTATGTCGATCGTTACACGACTTCGGTTCATGTTATTGTTTTAATTCATCGAAAAAAAGTTAACAAATAGTAAAAAGGTATGAAAAAAATTATATCAATATAATTAAACTTTTAGTACAAAGAAAATGCCCGAACGGAGTATAAATAAATAATCCAAGTTGTCTTTATCCTCGATAGATGGCGTTGGGAGCGAAATAGATTGCGCTATGGTTTTGTTACAATTATTTGGTTGGGTATCGGCCGAGCGCTTCGGTACTATTGTAGAAAATGTGTATTATCAGTCGTATGATTATTTGTCTGTAGTGGTCCTGCTGTTTCGTATATTCTAAATTGGTTTCGTTGTATTTGTCAATTAATAAGTTTATTTGTTGGGTTTTCCTGGTTTTCTGGTTAAACTTTTTAACGTAGGTTTAGTTTGATATCGATTATTAGTAGTTACTGTAGTTAGTTTTTTTAATAAAATTGTAAGTCTAATTTATAAATTAATTAGATTAGATTTAAGTCGTTTCTTTTAAATTATTTAGTTTAAGCTTGGTTATTATAGCATAAAGGATAGGTTCTAATATAATTTCTTTTTTAATTGTTATAAATTCGTAATTCGTAGCTTTCTTTAGTTTTAAGTTAGTTTTCATCTTAAGTTCGGAAAGATTATAATATTTCTTTAGTTAAAGTCCGTTTTTAAACTATTTTTTCAATGCCCTAAGTGAGTATACATCTATTAAAATCAAACGCAGAGCTCATTATGTTGATTTTTGAAGAGTTCCCTGGAATATCTTCCACATCTCATTTTTGAAAAGATCCCGCGAGATCGGGAACTCATCATCATCATCATCATCATCAGCCTATAGCTATGGGAACTATGTGGTTAAAACCAAAAATTTGCCGGAAGTCACTATTCCACGCGAACGAAGTCGCGGGCAAAAGCTAGTATATATTATATCTAGTCAGTCGTGTCGCCTGACTGTATCACATATAGACTCTCGCGTTATGAATTTCATTGTACCTTTCGTGAGACATACTAAATTAATTATTATGTTATCGGCTTACTCATGTACTGTTTTGACGAGGAACTCGACTAGTTTCAAGCCATGCTAGAGGCTCATATTCATGAGCAGCATTCCGCGACACACGACGCGGCGATTGTCGCGCTGCTACTGGCGATTCGAGGATCGCGCCCATCGCGCCCTCTGTCTGGAATCGCGCGCACTATCCTTCGAGCTTCTAAAGCCCACTTCTTATGTATGAGGGCGCGCGTTCAAAACCTCTCGACGGCAAGTACCAATGTGACTTTTTCCGAGATATAATTGTAGTAGTAAAGTAAAATACCTGCGTACTTTCTAAGATTGTCTTTCTAAAATCTAAGACAACACTGACAAACGTTAAGCCCATTCTTAGAATTTCTACTTAATTATAAGTTTTAAGGTTAAATTTCAAACGTTATCCATGGGAGAAGAGGCCTTTGTGGGATTTTTTTCTGATTTGATTAGTCAGCAGTGGTCATTTATAAACTGTTGATGATGTTGTGTGGTCGGAAAGAATTTTGACAAAAATCCATAAAAGACAAAATAATACATATTTGTAGTCGCCAAATCCAGCTGGCTACAGAGACTGTCGCCTGTCCCTCAGCTCGGGTTCGGTGTCCGCGGTCCTGGCTGCGCGGCCCCGGCTCGCTTCATCGACGTGTTCCCCTTCCTGCCCTGGATCGCTGCCACCACCACTGAGCCGGAGGAGATGTACGACGCGCCCGACTACGGACACTCCGTGGACCAACTCGAACCAATCTAATTCGCTTCTACGACAAAACCCTTCTTTTAAGTCCTAAACACTTATTGTAGTTAATGGAAGGAGTAGTTCTAGGTTTATTTATAATTTTATTAGTAGTTTCATAACATGTGTCCATTATTCACTTATTTTTATAGTATTATTAAAAATGTAATATTAGGTTATTTTCAAATAAATATACTTTTTTATGTTTAATGGGCCGACGTTTGGCCGCTATCTCGCCTGATGGTAAGTGATGGTGCGGCCTACGATACGCCTGCGCATAAGCAATCTATTCACTCGGGCTTTGAAGACACCCAGGTTATACCCATCAGGAAACACAGACTACAGCAAGGAGTTCCACTCCCTAGCAGTTCGCACAAGGAAACTTGAAGCGAAGCGCTACGCCATATACTAAAGTGACTGTCCCCACGTAATAATATAAACAGAAACTAACGACAAATTACATTTACTGTTGTTGTGAATTAAACAATTTAATGATTGTGTTCATTTTTGTTTATTTCGTCGGGGAAATAGTTCACTAAAGGTGTCAGCCAGCAATATTTAGCATAGCACCGTAATTTATACAGCACGCGTCTATTGCAAGACTGCGTGATGTCTAGCGCAAATGCAAACATCCGAATATTTAGATTTGGTAACACTGAGTGAACAACACATGGAGGGCCAACGTGATTGATTACTTTAGTGCACACTAGTTCCCGCCCGCGGCTTCACTCGCGTGGAATTTAAACACACATTTCGAGTAGATTCTGATCCTGGACGAATGTTGGGTGAGGGTGTAGTATTCGACGTTATGATATTTTTTTATGGAATATGCTGGTGAACGAGCAGATGAATCACCTGACGGTAAGCAATCGCCGCCGCCCATGGACACTTGAAACACCAGAGGCGTTACAAGTGCCATGCCACCCTGACTCAATGGGTGAGGTTAGGTAGTGGTTTAGGAATTAGACACTGAACTACTAAGCAGAACTCTTTCGCAGATAAGAATCTGACATATTCTTTCGATAGATGTGTGTGTGAGATGATCTACTGAACCACATACCTCACAGTTTGTGAGTTTTTTTATGCTGAGATTAGTATTAGAAGACCATGCTACCTATTATAGGGAACACTGAAACTACAGTCAAATGGTCAGCTCACGTCGAGACGTGCCGTGTCGCTCGACGCCCTGCGATGCCGCTTGGTGCCGTGTGACGTCACCATAATGTGATTTTTTTGTGTAAAAAATATGGCTGGTTTTTTGAGTTCCTCTTTTAACAACTTTACGATGCGGCTCTCGTGACGTTGGTTCGACGCTTACTTCTCACCATCGCTTGCTTTTTGCGGCGAATTTATATGAAATATTAATTTATACAAGCATAGCGCAGCGGATTGGTTACTCCATTAATTACATCATCTGCGCGTGCAGTACAAGCTGTGCCGGTCGGTATATAAGTACATCGGATCCAAACGCGTCGGATGTCACATTTGTTTTACCATCGAACGTGTCACAGTGTGTGTGGTGCACAGAATTATCGCTGTAATTATTTATCTATAATACAAAAATAAGTCGGGTGTCTCTTGACGCTATAGCTCCAGAACGCACGAACCGATTTCCACGATGAATTCGATGGAAAGGTGTCGGGCTCCGTGAGGTTTATAGCAAAGAAAATTCAGGAAAAAAATCAAGAGAAAGGCAGAAAACCGAAACGGAGTTCGTCGGGTTTGCTAATTAGTATCTTCATAAAATCATGTGTAGAACTGTGATCTTTCTGGGAATTTCGATTATTTTATTCGGTAAGTGCGTAATAATTGTAATTAATTCCTAGCTGTAATGAATGCTTTAGTTTTTCGTTTGGTTTGCTAAGAGGGTCGCGTACCCTCGCATAGTCGCACTGCGGCGCGGTACCCACACGTCGAAATGTTTACACAGTAGTCAATTAAGTAATCACTGAGTAAAGTGTAATTCTCAAATCCTACAACCGGCAACCCATTTGTAACTAAATCTTCTTGTGTCGGTCCATTGGTGGCACGGATAGCTTTCCATTAACTGACCGGCCGGCTCATTGCCTAGCTCTGCTTATCCCATAACAAAACGATAGTATAACGACAACAGAACTACAGCCTTTGGTAATGAAGATTGTGTAAGGCTAATCGTGTTATTATTTGTATTGGTCGATTATTGCTTGGGTGGCGGGTATCTGTCAGATGTCATGGACATGTAAACAGTCTTGTAGTTTTTCTAGTGGTAATATTGACAGATACGCGTAACTGAAGTAGTGATCGGCTAGTTTGAGAGTTACGGTTAACTGCGGGTAGTTGGAACATTAGTCTCAACTGTCATAGTTGTGGGTGATGATTTTTGTCGACGCACTTGAATTTTGACCGTTGAACGGAACGATACTATGTTTGGTTTTGTGAATTTGTGAAAATTATATCGGCGAATATCCAAGCAATTATCGTTTTATTTCTGAGTTGAGATCGAGTTCTTACAATTGTATGACTAAGCGGTTTACTGACGTCTGTGACAGAGCAATCCCTGACACACCGCGAGCGGTGCGACAAACAGAAGATCATATTACTGGGCGACGGCAACATGGGCGCCACTTCCCAGTTCAGCTGGCTCGGCCTGTTCAAGGTGAAGATAGGTAAGTCCATCGTGTGCCTGGCTTGTACTGAGTTCCACAGATGGGGCCCAGTAGGGCTGATGTCTGATCTGGAGCTGCGGACTACTTAGCGGATTTACCGGGGCTTCAGCTCGAAAAGCAGGAGTAGGAACGGGGTGGTTTTTAGTCAGTAAGAGTCTGACACTCCCTCTCGCCTCGCCCAAGGCGGGATTGGATGATTTTCTCCCCTCAAAAAAAAACTTGTACTGAGTGGGGGACCCGTGTAGCGTAAGGCATGTTGTCCAATAAGACATTTGGAAGTATGTTTGATTTGCTGTTTGTTCATGCCAATTTTATTTATATTTATGTTGCTTTGTGTGTAGTGTTGAATAAATGTGTTTTTTCTTTTTCTTTTTAAGAAAAGAATGTTTATAATTTTCAAACGTAGTTTTATATATCTGACAGACAACGGGGACGAGGTGCAGTATGCAGTGACTGCAATCGTGCTCATTAAGCCGCAGTATGCGCTCGCCAATGCCGACGACGTCGCGCAAGTACCGGACGATATCTTCTTGTAAGTATTCAAGTAAAACACATTATAAAAATGTTACTTAATTAATTATAAATAATATATAACTGATTCGTTGGTCTAGTGATCACAAATGTGACTGCCGGACAAGGGGACTCAGGTTCGATTCCCGGGACAGGCAAAGTATTATTGGGCTTATTTCGATTATCAGTAGCCCCCTAACCCCCAAATAAATGTTAAACAAGAATTATTTTCAGAGTTTCAATATTTAAATAGAAAACATCTGTGGTTTATCGTTCTAGAGAGAGTACAGCGATGTTCCTGACGAAAGGCGGCGCGCTAGTTAACTACAGGCCGCTGTCCTACGTCACCCACCCGGAGTATGAAACCGTCGTGTACAGCTCCATTGCCGTCGTCAAACTCGCCGTGCCGGATGATAGTAAGCTCTTTGACTATAATGATAGTGAGCTCCTCGACTATAATGATAGTGAGCTCCTCGACTATAATGATAGTGAGCTCCTCGACTACAATGACAGTAATCTCCTCAACTATAATGATAGTGAGCTCCTCGACTATGATGATAGTAAGCTCCTCAACTATAATGGTAGTAAGCTCCTCGACTATAATGACAGTAAGCTCCTCAACTATAATGGTAGTAAGCTCCTCGACTATAATGACAGTGAGCTCCTCGACTATAATGATAGTGAGCTCCTCGACTATAATGACAGTGAGCTCCTCGACTATAATGATAGTGAGCTCCTCGACTATAATGACAGTGAGCTCTTCGACTATAATGACAGTGAGCTCCTCGACTATAATGACAGTGAGCTCCTCGACTATAATGACAGTGAGCTCCTCGACTATAATGATAGTGAGCTCCTCGACTAGTGAGCTCCTCGACTAGTGAGCTCCTCGACTATAATGATAGTGAGCTCCTCGACTATAATGATAGTGAGCTCCTCGACTATAATGATAGTGAGCTCCTCGACTATAATGATAGTGAGCTCCTCGACTATAACGACAGTAACCTCCTCGACTATAATGACAGTAAGCACCTCGACTATAATGACAGTAAGCACCTCGACTATAAAGATAGTGAGCTCCTCGACTATAATGATAGTGAGCTCCTCGACTATAATGATAGTGAGCTCCTCGACTATAATGATAGTGAGCTCCTCGACTATAATGATAGTGAGCTCCTCGACTGTAATGACAGTAAGCACCTCGACTATAATGATAGTGAGCTCCTCGACTAGTGAGCTCCTCGACTAGTGAGCTCCTCGACTATAATGATAGTGAGCTCCTCGACTATAATGATAGTGAGCTCCTCGACTATAATGATAGTGAGCTCCTCGACTATAATGATAGTGAGCTCCTCGACTATAATGATAGTGAGCTCCTCGACTATAATGATAGTGAGCTCCTCGACTGTAATGATAGTGAGCTCCTCGACTATAACGACAGTAACCTCCTCGACTATAATGACAGTAAGCACCTCGACTATAATGACAGTAAGCACCTCGACTATAATGGTAGTGAGCACCTCGACTATAATGATAGTGAGCTCCTCGACTAGTGAGCTCCTCGACTAGTGAGCTCCTCGACTATAATGATAGTGAGCTCCTCGACTATAATGATAGTAAGCACCTCGACTATAATGACAGTGAGCTCCTCGACTATAAAGATAGTGAGCTCCTCGACTATAATGATAGTGAGCTCCTCGACTATAATGATAGTGAGCTCCTCGACTATAATGATAGTGAGCTCCTCGACTATAATGATAGTGAGCTCCTCGACTGTAATGATAGTGAGCTCCTCGACTATAACGACAGTAACCTCCTCGACTATAATGACAGTAAGCACCTCGACTATAATGACAGTAAGCACCTCGACTATAATGGTAGTGAGCTCCTCGACTATAATGATAGTGAGCTCCTCGACTATAATGATAGTGAGCTCCTCGACTATAATGATAGTGAGCTCCTCGACTATAATGACAGTAACCTCCTCGACTATAATGACAGTAAGCACCTCGACTATAATGGTAGTGAGCTCCTCGACTATAATGACAGTAAGCACCTCTACTATAATGGTAGTGAGCTCCTCGACTATAATGATAGTGAGCTCCTCGACTATAATGGTAGTGAGCTCCTCGACTATAATAACAGTAAGCACCTCTACTATAATGGTAGTGAGCTCCTCGACTATAATGATAGTGAGCTCCTCGACTATAATGATAGTGAGCTCCTCGACTATAATGACAGTAACCTCCTCGACTATAATGATAGTAAGCACCTCGACTATAATGGTAGTGAGCTCCTCGACTATAATGATAGTGAGCTCCTCGACTATAATGACAGTAAGCACCTCGACTATAATGGTAGTAAGCTCCTCGACTATAATGACAGTGAGCTCCTCGACTATAATGATAGTAAGCTCCTCGACTATAATGATAGTGAGCTCCTCGACTATAATGACAGTGAGCTCCTCGACTATAATGATAGTGAGCTCCTCGACTATAATGACAGTGAGCTCCTCGACTATAATGGTAGTAAGCTCCTCGACTATAATGACAGTGAGCTCCTCGACTATAATGATAGTAAGCTCCTCGACTATAATGATAGTGAGCTCCTCGACTATAATGATAGTGAGCACCTCGACTATAATGACAGTGAGCTCCTCGACTATAATGACAGTGAGCTCCTCGACTATAATGATAGTGAGCTCCTCGACTATAATGACAGTAAGCTCCTCAACTATAACTTTAATTTTCAGCCATCACCACTTGGTGAATCGCTTTTATAACCGACTTCAAAAAAAGAGTAGGTTCTGAATTTCCCTTACCGCATTGTATGTGTGTCGAATATGTCGCGCATTTACACAAGTATTTGTATGTGCACAGGTCCGGTGGTTCCAATATGTTTCACGCACACGATGTACGACCCCAAACAACTTTACCTCTTCGGATATACGGACGGTAATACCTGATGTTATACATATAATTATAATACTAGCGCCCCAGTTTCGCATGGGTGTCTGGCTCAAAGTGTGTCTGGCCCAAAGTGTGTCTGGCCCAAAGTGTGTCTGGCCCAAAGTGTGTCTGGCTCAAAGTGTGTCTGGCCCAAAGTGTGTCTGGCCCAAAGTGTGTCTGGCCCAAAGTGTGTCTGGCCCAAAGTGTGTCTGGCCCAAAGTGTGTCTGGCTGGGAAGTAAAATTAAAAACGCCTTGCTCTTCATTGTATCTTCCGAAGCTTGTCGTACATTGTTACAGACAACGACAAATTGGAGAAAATAGTTTACAAGATCCAATCGGTGGAGAACCAGAAATGTGACCAGTTCTATACGGCAGAGGGCGTGAGTAGTCATTACTCATTTTCAATTATTCATTTAATGAAACCTATGTAATATAAGTACGTACAAAGCGGTTTACACGGTGTCAAGCATTATAATAGGTGTAGCGTGGTTCTCTCACATGAAGGAATTATCACCGAGTCATGTTTATAACCTTCCAGAAAATACTCAATACTCTATTGCATTCATTTATTTGTGTGTTTTTACGTGTGTATAGGAGGTACTTTTTTACTAAAATAAATGACCTTCAGCTCTCAATGTATGCGGATTTAAAAGAAATGTCTGGTGCCAGCTGTAACTTGGTTTGGTCGGCTTGCAGCTGGTAGACGTGCGGCGCAAGCCTCAGTCGTACGTGTGCGGAGTGCACCAGCACAGCAGCGCGCCCTGCGTCTGGGAGAACGGCTTGGTGCTGGCCTCCAACACCACCGGCTGGTTCACACTCGTACGTACCACGTTCTGCGGCATCTCTAGCTGCCACTTCCATTCTGCCGCATGCCGGCTTACTCACGAGGCTGTTTGGAGAGGAACTCGACTAGGTTCAAGCCATGCTAGAAGCTCATGTTCATGAGCATCATTCCGTGACACGCGACGCGGCGAGTGTCGCACTGCAACTGGCGACTCGAGCTGCGCGTCCATCGCGCCCTCTGTCTGAATCACTCGCCATGATTATGTAGGTAAACAGCAGAGTGATTTATTTAGACTTGGAGTTGCAGATCGGGTTCAGCCTGCACGGGCCGGGCTGCGGAGTGCCAGCCCGCTTCATCTTCATGCTGCACTACTTCTCCTGGATCAACTCGGTCACGCTCGGCGACAGTGCCGGCCGGAGCGGCGCCGACGAGGCAGAAGAAGTACATATTCATGAAATCCAATCGTACGTACCTCTGTGTACACACACACATATACGTTACTGTGCTAGAGCCAATAAATTACTGATTATACGTATTATTTTACAGAGTAATCAACCCTCCCACGCGACGGACGAGTGCCTTCGTCTTTCGACACGACTATCTCAGTTGGCCAAAGTCTAGAGAGGCTACAAAATTAAATTATTTCACAGTCGCACCTACCTACGAAAATGATGAACATGCGATCGCTATATACCCGTGTAAGTAGGCATGTGTTTTATTTGATAGAGCTAGTGCACCCGTAGCAGTGTAGCACCCTTCCCGACTACAAGTTACTGGCTACCTCTATGTGTGTTATAGATCAAGCGCAGGTATAGCATCCTTGCCATTTACGTATAAGGTACAGTCGCCAAAATGCACCCTAGCAGTTGATGTGTGCGTGCAGGTACGCGGTAAATGATGTTGTAAAGCCAATGTAGACAGGGTGTTCCAGTAATAAGAACCACGCGCCGTTGTGCAAAATTTACTTTGGTTGCAGTCCAAACGACGCAGGAGATGTACCATAAGGCCTGTCAGTCAAGACGAGTGCTCATGTACCAAGAGCAGTTCAAACTGGTCGCTGGGCCCGACAACGATGGTTCCGTCATATACAAGGTATGTCGCATTCACTCAACACCGGACACTAACTGATAACGAGATCGTTCGAAGAAATGTGCCAAAGTTTACGATCTTTCGCAAAGTATTTAAATAAACATGAATCGTGATTGGCACACCAGAATCAAGCCGAAATCCTCTCCGAGCAGTTGTCGCCCGCGCCCCTACCGCCAGCCTGCTCAGCGTCTTCGACTAAATCAACGAACGCCTTATGATCAAATCAAGGAAATCAAGGATCTTTGCCGAGGCAAAGAGCCTCATCCCCTGCCAACAGTTCGGCTTCCAAGCTCGACGCTCTAGTGCTTTGCTTCTTGGTATAAACCTTCTGTTTGTTTTTAGTTATTGGTTTTTTCAATTACACAATCCAGCCTACCTCGGCAATAATAATAATAAGGCTAAAGGTGGGCCGCCATGATTTGAAAAATAACAATTCAGCTAATCCTTGATCCACCCCAATACAAAACGTCCCTGTTATTTTAAGTTATTACAGAATATTATATTTTAAAAGTAATGTAATATTTTCAGTTATCGATGTACGATCTGAAGATAGGTGCTTGCTCCTGTGTCACTCTCACGGTAAGCATTTTATTAGTTCATATTATTTATGTACTAAATCATATTCTCTTTTGTGTATCATATCACTCATGGTAACTCTTCGCGACGACCATGATAAAGTAGGTACCATAATTGTTTTAATCTCATTGGAGCCTTGCGATGTAAGGGAGCACAAAAAACATCAAAGTGCCCCAGTCAACCTCACCTGCTCGTGGTACATCCTGCTGATTACCGGACGAGGCTCTGGCGACCGACACATGGCAGTGTAACCGTGCAATGTAGGCGTGGCAAACTTCACACTAGTGACGGGCAGCAGCGTCACTAGTGCGAGACTACGCCCTGCGATCACCAACCCGCCTGCCCAGCGAGGAGATTATGGGCATTACCTTTAATGACGCACCTAATAAAGAAACGGACCTTAGTTCCTTGTCTCCCCGCTATTCCTGACCAAGTCGGCGGCCATGGTAAGGGCGGAGCAAGGGGTGCTAAGAGTCCCCGGGCTACGAAAGGCCGACAACACCAACTGACCCTGGCCACGTATCACGGACGCACGCTGCGGCTCGATGAACATCTGGCTCAGCTCGAGGTGGAGTTAGCAAACGTGAGGTGGCATATTCTGGTGTTATGTGAGATCCAAGGACAAGGGGAGGATACCGTAACCCTGGAGTCGGGCCATTTCATATATAACAGGGAAGGAAACCGACTTCCCATAAAGGAGGAGGTTCTCAGTTGGTTTAGATCAGTAGTTTTTATTTTATTAGCATTATAATAAGTACTTGTCGTAATTTTTTTGATAGTTCGTAGATTTGAACAACGTTTACTTAAACAGTTCTAATCCGATTTGCGTGATTCTTAATGTACAATACATTTATGTATCTGCTTAGGTTTAAATATAATTTTGTTTAGTACTTGTGGCACCGACTTATAAACTAGCAGTGGGTAGACACAGGCAGTACAGAAACAGTTATATGTATATACTAGCGGACCCGACAGACGTTGTCCTGTCTTCACGTCTGATTAATTAAAAAAACATTGTCCAGCAGACAAAATTGTGAATCTAAACCATTCTCAGATCCCCTTGAACACACACAAAAAATTTCATCAAAATCGGTCCAGTCGTTTAAGAGAGTCCAGTGACATACACACTTACAGAAGAATTATATATATAAAGATAGTTATTTTTTGGTTTTTAGTTTTTGGAAGTCGGTTTTTTTAGACAGCATTTTGGAGATTTCTAGTGTGTCGGCAAGGGGGGCGTACCTTGCGATCAAACTCACTAAGAGGTCGTCCAAGTGTACGCGTCGACCTCGACATACTCGGATGATGAGGCAGAGGAAATGTACGAGGACATTTCCAGGGCCCTGCTCACCACCCAAAAGGCCCACTTCAAAGTTGTCATGGAAGACTTCAATGATAAAGTGGGAGTACATAATAACGGCGAATCAGTAATAGGACCGCACGGATTTAACAGCAAGAAGAAAAGGAGCAAATGCTAGTCAACTTCCTGGAAAAGAAAGGGCTGTTTTTGATGAACTCCTTCTTTAAGAAGCAGCTTCAACGGAAGTGTACGTGGCGGAGCCCCGACGCTATGACGAAAAATGAGATAGACTTCATTATGACGGACAAGAGACAAATATTTAGAGATGTCTCAGTGATATCGAGGTTTAATACTGGAAGTGATCACTGACTTGTACTTGGCACTCTAAATATCAAATATAAATTCGAGCGTATCCTTCTCATGAAGTCTCGCCTTCGAAGCCACCTGACGAAGCTGACTACATCAAGTGGAAAAGTCGTACCTTCTTACCGGCGATTTTCGCAGAGGTTCGGCACTTCTTCGGAGAATTATATGCGTCAAAATCACCCTATCTCTATTCAAATTCGGAGGATCCCAGGCCCACACTTGTCCGCCACTTCACAGACGAATTATCGGAGATCAGCCAAGATGAGATAGAGGTGGCTTTAGGGCAGCTTAAAAATGGAAAAGGTGAGGATGGTGTTCGATACTCATCGAACACACGAATTACGACGGAGCTCCTAAAGGCAGGTGGAAAGCCGGTGTTCGAGCGCCTCCGACAAATGTTCGATTCCGTTCTCTTCTCGGGGAGAACTCCAAGGGCGTAGAGCAGGAGTGTTGTTGTTATGTTCTTTAAAAAAGGAACCAAAACCCTTTTGAAGAACTATCGACCTATTTCCCTCCTGAGCCATATCTATAAGTTGTTTTCCAGAGTCATCACAAAAAACCAAAAACTAAAACAAAAAGTTAAAGCTAAAAACCATAAAATTACTACTATAAGTACCAACACATAGGTTAGAAGTCGGTGCCAAAAGTTCTAAACAAAATTATTAATGAAAATCTTACTAGATACCTAATAACGGGTGTTTTTTTAAGTGGTTAGTATTTGATTTTCAAAAAAAAAAAACACAAATATAATAAAAAAAATATGAAATCTTTATTATTATATCATTAAGCATTAAATTGTATTGATCGTTCTATCGATTCCAATAAAGATTTCATCAAGTTTTTCATTATTTTTGTGTTTTTTTTTTGAAAATCAAATCCAAACCACTTAAAAAATCACCCGTTATTAAGCTGTTTACAATTTTGTAACTTGGAAGCTTGAAGCAAAGTGCTTCGTGCGAGTGGGTGGGACATCTACCATGATATTGTGGTTGCGCTTCGCCGATTGTCTTGTGGTTCGATTATAGAAATGAGTAGGGGGAATTAAGTTGTGCGATTCCCCCGCACACTCTCTGAAGTGTATCCGGTATAAAACGGAAAGGATTGCAACTTTGTTCGAGGCCTTGAAGCCGGGCCCGAATAAGCGCTTCATTGATGAGCTTCTTGGCACGCCTTTTGATGCGTTCGAGCGCATCTAGCTGGTATTTAGGCCCAATGATCCCAAAAGTGAGAACAGTACTCATACAGGATCGAACCTGTGCTCAGTAATTGTTTCGGCGCGAAGTACCGTCTCACCCTCTATAGGATACCCAACTTCCTATCATTAAAATATGTATCCGTTCCAACAACGGATCACCTTGAGCTTGTATGCGTAACTCTAACGCCTTGTCAACTTTGGCCATTAGTCATCACAACGTGTAACCAAAAATAATAAGTCCATTGAAATGTTAAAGCTAAAAACCAATAAAATTACTACTATAGAGTACCAACACATAGGTCAAAAAATAGAAGTCGGTGCCAAAAGTTCTAAACAAAATTATTAATGAAAACCTTACTAGATACCTAATAACGGGTGTTTTTTTAAGTGGTTAGTATTTGATTTTCAAAAAAAAAAAACACAAAAATAATAAAAAAATT
This sequence comes from Spodoptera frugiperda, assembly GCF_023101765.2. NCBI lineage: Eukaryota > Metazoa > Arthropoda > Insecta > Lepidoptera > Noctuidae > Spodoptera > Spodoptera frugiperda. Next base: position 10,191,592 of record NC_064225.1, on the reverse strand, counting down.
ATGAAATCTTTATTATTATATCATTAAGCATTAAAAAGTATTTGGTAGTAATTTTTTTTTAAACGTATTTTTTGCACAAACATTTTGTAGAGCTTCTATTCAATCTGTATTCATCAGGGCTTTTTGATGTATATGGGTATTTTGTTACACGTGGTAGATAAGAGCCAAGAAGCTCCAGATGGTCTGGTGATTCACCCATCAATTAAATAGTTATTTCAAAGATTTTACTTTATGATTTTTGACCTCGGTGTTTAATTTTTTTCAGGTGAAATGTACAAATCGTTCTGAGGCTTTCTTAACGCTCAGGGATGAAATCAATTTTAGTTCAGAAGAAATGGAAAAATCACCTGATGAGATTTTCAGAGTGTTCCCCGTCATAGAGAGGGAAAAAGAGAAAAAAAAAGTTGGACCCGGTGGTAAACCCGCTGCCAAACCCGGTAAACCTCTTGGTAGACCAGCAGATGTTAAACCTGGTCTTAGGCCTTCAGGCTACATCCAAACTACAAGGCAACGACCTAGTGACTTTAGGGGTTATGGTAATCGTGATCGTAATAGGGGTTATGGTAATCGTGATCGTAATAGGGGTTATGGTAATCGTGATCGTAATAGGGGTTATGGTAATCGTGATCGTAATAGGGGTTATGGTAATCGTGATCGTAATAGGGGTTATGGTAATCGTGATCGTAATCGTGGACGTCGTAGTGAACCTGGTGGTAGGCCCGGCGGACCACCTGGTGGTAGACCCGGTGGTCCAACTGGTGGTAGGCCCGCCGGTCCATCTGGTGGTAGGCAAGGTCGTCCACCTGGTGGTAGGCCCGGCGGACCACCTGGTGGTAGACCCGGTGGTCCAACTGGTGGTAGGCCCGCCGGTCCATCTGGTGGTAGGCAAGGTCGTCCACCTGGTGGTAGACCCGGCGGACCACCTGGTGGTAGACCCGGCGGACCACCTGGTGGTAGAACCGGCGGACCACCTGGTGGTAGACCCGGCGGACCACCTGGTGGTAGACCCGGCGGACCACCTGGTGGTAGACCCGGCGGTCCACCTGGTGGTAGGCCCGGTGGTCCAACTGGTGGTAGACCCGGCCGGATTAGACCCGGAGGACGGTGGTAATAATTACCTGGTGGTAGGCAAGGCCGTCCGGATTATGGAGGACGTGGTAATAATTATGGTGGTAGGCAAGGCCGTCCGGATTATGGAGGACGTGGTAATAATTATGGTGGTAGGCAAGGCCGTCCGGATTATGGAGGACGTGGTAATAATTATGGTGGTAGGCAAGGCCGTCCGGATTATGGAGGACGTGGTAATAATTATGGTGGTAGGCAAGGCCGTCCGGATTATGGAGGACGTGGTAATAATTATGGTGGTAGGCAAGGCCGTCGGGATTATGGACCACGTGGTGATAATTATGGTGGTAGACCTGGTGGTAGACCTAGTTATGACGGACCTAGTGGTAGTTATTTTGATCTCAAAGATGGTAAAAGTTATGGCGCTGGTAATTATGGAGCTGGTAATTATGGAGAAGGAGTTGAAGGTACCAGTAAGCGTCCGGACCGTGACAAAGTACATGGTCGTTTTAGTGGTCATTTCTATCCCGGTGAGGACTATGGACCGAAAGGAAGAAATGGTACAGAACCGAAATATCATTTTGATTGGTGGAGAAGGCCTGAGCCTACAAAAGACCCTGGAACCTTCGAACCTGGTACGTACGTACCTGGTTCTGGGATGAAAAGGATAAAAAAAACTGTATATTATTTAGGACCCGGTGGTTACTTCTTATGTGTAACCGATGACGATACTGGCCCACCACCATCAGGTCGACCAGGGGGTTATGGAAAAGACAGCAAATATTTTTATCATTATTCACTGCTGGCAAAAGCAACTAAAGAAAAATGGAAACCTCCTGAAGTCGACCCAGTGGACAATCCAAACTTTAAGATCGAATACTTGCGCGACGAAGTGTCGACTGGCTTAGTGCTGAGTTATGATCTGTACATAAGGCTGGAATTTCAAGGCACTGCAGAGCTGAACTTTAACATATTTGGAGAGCCTCCAGTGTACGGTACTACTACCCCCAAAGCACCAACCAAACCTGTTGGCCCTGATGGTCGAACTCTGGATGAGTATAATTATGAAATTTCAAAGGTTACGCACGGAGATAAGCATGTAGTAATTATTGACCACCCCAGCAGAGATTTTAGAAGATCTGGTGGTAATATCGGTGTTAGCGGTGAAGACTTCGACGATGTCGACGGGCTATCTATGAGCTCACGTGAACAGACAGACAAACGGTTGCGAGAGCAGAGCGTGTATGGGCAGCCAGAAGAGGACGTGTTGCACAATGTGGACAGCAGCCTGAAGGAAGCTCCTCTCGTGGCGGACTACGGCCGCGACCCTGTGAGTGCAGCCGCTGCGCTGGGCGCGGGCTCCGCCGCGGCGCTCGCCTGCATTGTCGTTCTTCTCGCGATTGGTTAACCCTAGATTACTATTATACGTCACAGATGCGCCATTGTTTTTGATAGATTGCTCTCTCTTTTTGACGATTCGCTCGTATGACTGAAAACGGAAAAAAAAACATATTTAAATATTCAAACAAAATAAAAAAAAAAACAAGTATTAAATGCTGTGGGATCAACCTCATGTTTTTTGACCACAGAATATTTGTAATGTTGCAGGTTGTCTTAGCATGTTACGGACATGCGGCGCGGCTGTTATGACGCCGTTATTGTAATGAATGTTCAAATTAGCTCAAAGAGTATAATGCACTTTTTGGTGTACTGGGCTTAAAATTATATTTTGTGGTTTAAAGTAAGTCATGAGGTTTCCCCAGTTGTCACCAAGTTAGGATCTCATTATTTTAAGATTATCGATAATTATATTGGCATAACTAGTGATTTTGCTCGCTAGAATTGACTTCGTACGCGTGGAATAACGACTTCTGGTAGCATTTGACTCTCTTTAAGATCAGTATCAAACTTGGATCAACAATAGTATCAAACATCAGAATCGGTTCAGTAGCTACTTAAAGGTCTCTATATCATGAGATCAATACAGACATAGCTATACATTCCTTCATACCTTCCACACAAATATTTGTGTATAGTTAATATTCACTAGAATTGAAGCATTTCATCGAACATAGTTTGAAGACTGGGTAAAAGACAATTGGCCATTTGTACTCACATTACCTGTGAAATGTAAGACAAAATCGTAGTAAACATACTTAGGTACCGAATCGATTCTGAGAATGTATACTACAGCGGTAGAATAGTACTTTTTTAGTACGACTTCGCATATCCAACCAACCGTTTTTAGCGACGAAACTTTAGGTTATTTGTTTGGTTTTAGTAAAACTTGCATAAATAGACATTCGTTTGATAGATTGCTCTCTCTTTTTGACATTCGCTTTATGACTGAAAACCGAAAAAAAAACATTTAAATGTTCAAACAAAATAAAAAAAAACAAGTATTAAATGCTGTGGGATCAAATCATGTTTTTTGAACAGAATATTTGTAATGTTGCAGGTTGTCTTAGCATGTTACGGACATGCGGCGCGGCTGTTATGACGCCGTTATTGTAATGAATGTTCAAATTAGCTCAAAGAGTATAATGCACTTTTTGGTGTACTGGGCTTATTATATTTTGTGGTTTAAATTAAGTCATAAGAGGTTTCCCCAGTTGTTTCGAATTTACAATATCATTATTTTAACATTATCATAATTTTATTGGCATAACTAGCTTTTGCTCGCGACTTCGTCCGCGTGGAATAACGACTTCTGGTAGCATTTGACTCTCTTTAAGATCAGTATCAAACTTGGATCAACAATAGTATCAAACATCAGAATCGGTTCAGTAGCTACTTAAGGTCTCTATATCATGAGATCAATACAGACATCGCTATACATCCTTCCACACTAATATTTGTCGTTCGGTGTATAAAACACAAACTTTTTTACCTGCGAAAATAAGAGAAAATCGTAGTAAACATGACTTAGGTACCGAATCGATTCTGAGAATGTATACTACAGCCGTAGAATAGTATAACTTGGAAAATACTTATTAAACACCCTAATTCTGCCAGAAACCATTATCCTACGCGGACTAAGTCGCGGGCAAAGGCATATATATACTAAATATTATACATGCGATAAGATGTTATACATAATTATATAGCAAATGATGTTAAAAAAAGTTTTAAGATTGCAAAATAGATGTCAATTATGTACTAATGAGCAACTCGCTGATACTTTCAAAAAAGCTCTTCCTCCGTTTACATTTCAATATTTTAAAGATAAACGAGGCAGATACGTGTATAGTTGGTTTTAATTTCGTGAGTACAAAATTACTATTAATTGTAATTTCGAGTTTGTTTGATTGTCGAGTTGAAGGAAGCCGGCTACGGGACCGCGGGCCCAGTTGCTGAATAAACTGTTCAAAGCAATATTCAAAACTCTGATTCTAAATTCCAAGATACAAATATAGCAAGAAGCCCAGAGTGCAATTAGTGACGTCATATATGGCTTCTGTCGGCTTCACCACAAATTACATTTTTATATTGCTTTAAACAGTGTTTCCTTTGACTGTGTCGTTCCGGCATTTACAGCAGAATTGCGGTGCTCTTCCACCAGAGATGTGCTATGTATGCTACGTTGCTGTGGATGCGTTTGGCTTCCACATACAATCATATTCATTGGTGCACATAGCATAGCACTGGTGGACACGGACTCAGCTAAGCTATGTTTTTATAATAATATGTGAAATGTATAACGGTTTGGTTTGATGACTGTAATGTTGTACTATTTTACTTTAAATAATTATGAAAAGATGCATGCTGTGCATGTGTACGATACATCGCTTACACGAGCTGTACATGTTTGACAGTCCGACTGTACCGTTAAAACTGCTCGATAAAATCGTAAGGTGTGTAGATATCCATAATATCTTCATTGGTAGAATGGAGCTCATTAAAACCGTTTAATATAAGAAATATTTTTAACGTATTTTTATATTGATGTCTATGATTCGCTCGCTTGTGGTTTTCTTGTTATAAATAAATCCGTTAATATTGAAATTCGTTTTAATCTCAACAGATCCCAATTTTAATACTAAAAAAATAAAACTTCGTTTAAAAGAAACAACATCCAACTAAAAACCAAAAATAACTATTATTCTTGTACTGCCTACCCACTGACAATTTAGACGTCAGTGCCCCAAATCCTCAAAATATGATATTAAAACCTAAGTAGAGGTTTAAAACTGTAAGTAATAAATAAAAAGTGACAAAAATAAATAACACACACACACACACACAATGTCACGCTGCTTATGCCCGTGCACATTACGGCACGTAATGCCGCTATACAATGTACATGTACACCCACTTTTCACCATTTGTGTTACAAGTCCCAAGTAATAGGGGGTGAGCCTATTGCCATATACTGGGCACAATTCCAGACTCCGTGCTCCTACTGAGAAATTTTCGAAGATCCGAAAAAAGTCCAGCAATACGAATCGAACCCGAGACCTCTTGTCCGACAGTCGCACTTGCAACCACTGTACCAACAAGCGGTCTCAAAAATAAATAATTATAACATATATTGGGTTTGTTTTTATTTTCGAGGGAAGTCTTTATGTGGTGTCATAAAGTCAGCCATTTTTAGCATACCACTGTAATTGATGCTAAGTACATTACAATAAACATCCGAACATATTGGTTTGAAGACACTGAGTGAACAACACATGGAGGGCCAACGTGATTGATTACTTTAGTGCACACTAGTCCCGCCCGCGGCTTCACTCGCGTGGAATTATATATAAAGACTTAACTGACTGGATGTGTCTCGCGTTTGGTTGAGCGATTTTGAAGCAATTTTCAGCATAGTATTTTCAGACTTAGGAGAAGGTTTTAGATATATTATCCGACTAAAAAATGGAGGGTCGCACCTTACCATTAGAAGACGGTTGCCTCTTTTTTAAAGGTTTCCCTTTTTGTAAAAACAAACAAACTCTTTAGTTTTATTATTAATCGATTTTCCAATAACGAGAAGGTTCCCAGTTCGGCCGGTGTCTTGTTAGTAGCTGTCAAAGTCAGCACTAAAACAATATTGTCCGTCCATTAGTTCCATATTGGCAAACAAAAGCGGCTCAATAAAATACACGTCGAGACGTGTCTTGCGACGCTCCACAGACACAAACCAAGGCATGTTGAGTCGCAATTTTATTTTAGACGAAACATGGATTCTCATCGATACTTGCAAGCGCTCAGCTATTTGGCTAGCTCCTACTTCGACAATGTCCTACTTTTTTTTATGAAACGCCGATGAGGAGACGAGCAGACGTATCGCCTAATGGTAAGCAATCGCTGCCGCCCATGGACACTTGAAACACCAGAGGCATTACAAGTGCGTTGCCGGCTTTTTGGGGATTATTGGCAAGGTTGGGAAGGGGGGAATTGGGCCTCCGGTAACCTCACTCACACAACGAAACACAACGCAAGCGTTGTTTCACGTCGGTTTTCTGTGAGGTCGTGGTCACTCCGATCGACTACTACTTAAAAGATCATCCCTCAGAAACTGACGGTAACTGTTTGATAGTAGTAGTAGACGGGACGAGCATTACTGCAGATGTGTGCTGTTAAGAACTGAACACAATGATGGGGAAACTCACACGTCCCCAGCGAGCTTTCGTCAATCGCTGGGCTCCGCTGTTCCTGCACGACAACGCGCGACCTCACACTGCACAGAACACGGGCTCCAAGTTACACGTGCTTTTATTTTTGAGGGGTGAAACTCATCCTATGACTTCTCCCGCCTTGGGTTAGGCGAGAGGGAGTGTCAGACTCTTACTGACTAAAAACCACCCCGTTCTTTCTCTTGCTTTTCGAGCCGGAGCCTCGGTAAACTCGCTACGTAGTCCGCAGCTCCGGATCAAGCATCAGCCCTACTGGGCCCCATCTGTGGTGGTATGATGGCACTTTGAGGCGCGCGCGAAACGCGACGCGCCGCACGCACGGGTCTGGTTATGTTCGGGCGGTGAGCTACCCTTGCTCGCCGTCCGCAGGCCCGCACAAGTTACACGTGCTGGCATTGCGGGATACTTGACGAAAAGACTCGACTGGCTAAGGCGAGTTTATGTCAAATATTAATTTATATAGCGCAGCGGATTGGTTACTCCATTCATTACATCATCTGCGCGTGCAGTACAAGCTGTGCCGGCCGGTATATAAGTACATCGGATCCAAATGCGTCGGATGTCACATTTGTTTTACCATCGAACGTGTCACAGTGTGTGTGGTGCACAGAATTATCAATGCAATTATTATATTTTCATAAAATCATGTGTAGAACTGTGATCTTTCTGGGAATCTCGATTATTTTATTCGGTGAGTGCGTAATAATTGTAATTAATTCGTAGCTGTAATGAACTGTAAGACATGTGTGTGTGTGTCTTCATTACTACAGCCTTATATATTGTATTACTAAGCGGTTTACTGACGTGTGTGACAGAGCAATCCCTGACACACCGCGAGCGGTGCGACAGACAGAAGATCATATTACTGGGCGACGGCAACATGGGCGCCACTTCCCAGTTCAGCTGGCTCGGCCTGTTCAAGGTGCCGTTAGGTAAGTCAAAAAATATTCTTTTATATTTCAAAGTCAAAGTCAAAGCATTTATTTCAATTAATCCTAAATAAGGCACTTTTGAAACGTCAAATTGAATTGTCCGTCAGTCTGTCTGTCAGTAAAGCTAGGCGCTCGTTCCAAAGTGTTGCTTCGATGGAGAAGAACGAGCCGAAACTCCATCGTTAATCTTTTCAAAAAAGGCTTTACAATATCTCTGATACATTATTTGGGATCAGGAATTTACCTAGGGTTGTATGTCTCTTTTATGTTTGTTTGTATATATATCTTTTATGTTTCTCCAATAATCCCAAATCTACATTACAAAATATAACTTACTGGGACCTGCACGGGTTGACTTCACATTTTCAGACAATGGAGGGGGCGTAGTGAAACATGCGGTATCTGCAATCGTGCTCATTAAGCGCAACTACGCGGTCGCTAACGCCGACGACATCGCCAAGACACCGGAGAATATCTTCTTGTAAGTATTCGTTTAAAACCCCACATAAAAATAATGCAACTTTGTATCTGCCCCCATTGTAAAGTTCCATGTCTCTTAGCTGCGCAAATTTACAGATTCGGAGTAGTGCCAGAAAGTTTCACCGTGAGTGATGTTACCGGAGGCCCAGGAGGCCTACTCTAATTTAACGAAAAATGAACTTTCGTCCGAAACTTCGCAAATTTCGTCCCACAATTCCATTTATTGCGAAATTTCGTGAACAAAAATAATGCGGCCGACTCGCTAGTTACGCACGCCTACAAACTTGGCTCCACACTAGATCTGATTACTTTTTGACAGTACGAGCTATATGGTCTCGTCTTGGCAACATTTAACATGAAATGTTTTTGTGGGATTTCATTTCTTTTTGTAGGGTTTAATACCACTGACATCATATCCCGAAAATTTTGTTTACCTGGTATAACCCAAACTCAAGTTATGAAGGTTCAAAAATACGACGAACCGCTTCGAGAAAAGGTAGGTAGTGCCCTTGCGCTTCGCTTGGCTCGTCTTGGCGGGGGCACTCCCGTGTCCCCAGATAGAAAGCATCTGTGGTTTATCGTTCCAGAGAGGAGAGTACAGCGATGTTCCTATCGAAAGATGGCGCGCTAGTTAACTACAGGCCGCTGTCCTACGTCACCCACCCGGAGTATGAAACCGTCGTGTACAGCTCCATTGCCGTCGTCAAACTCGCCGTGCCCAAGCATAGTAAGCCACTCGTCTAGAACATGCATTTTCTTCTAATTATAACTAGCTTTTGCCTCGGCAGTCGAGTGGACGCAAGTACGACTGCCGGACAAGGGGTCTCGGGTTCGATTCCCGGGTAGGGCAAAGTATTGCTGGGCTTTTTACGAAAATTTCTCAGTTGTGCCCAGTATATGGCAATAGGCTTACCCCTATTACATGGGACTTAAATAGCACAAATGGTGAAAGGTGGGTGTACATTGTATAGCGGCATTACGAGCCGTAATGTGCACCTCTGCTTACCCCTTCAGGGATAAAAGACGTGATGTTGATGATGATATAAGTAGCTTTTGCTCGCAACTTCATCCGCGTGGAATAACGACTTTTGGCAGCTTTTTGATATCTCTAACATCTACCCATATCAGTCTAACATGTACCTCTATCAGTACCCGTACGCACCGCTCCCTCTGAGCCCTAAGGTACAGACATTAGTCTAGTCCGTCATTGTACATCATTATTCAGCTTGTTCAATATAACAGGTCCGCTGGTTCCAATATGCTTCACCAAAACGCTGTACGACACCAAACAACTCTACCTCTTCGGATATACGGACGGTAGAACATTTTTTGATATGTATGTATACTGTATGGAGAAACCTCATATGATTTAATTTTAACCACATGTTTGTTATCACCTTAGCTGATAATATACGAAAAATTAGCGAAATAGGCCCAGTAGGTAAGCCAAAAAGCATTGCATGCATTATTCTTTTTCTTCTCCTCTAATAACATCTTCTGATTTGTTTCGTTTCTCCTCTAATAACATCATTAGTCGAAAATTTTCAGCTCTTCTGTTTACATGGAGCTGTTCACACAGAATTTAATACTTGATTATTTTCATGATTTATTTAGTGTGAATCAGTTTTCATTGTAATATTTAGTATATACGATACTACGTACTACATATAGATTCATTTAAGTCATATGAGTGATCTCCATACTGTATAATAATGTTGTTTACGATTTGTATGATCAGTGAGCGATGGTAATGCCTGGCCCAAAGAGTGTCTGGCCCAAAGTGTGTCTGGCCCAAGTGTCTTGTCTTGTGTCTGGTCCAAAGAGTAAGTCTGCCTGGCCCAAAGTGTGTCTGACCCGAAGTGTGTCTGGCTCAAGGTTGTCTGGCTCAATGTGTGCCTGGCTCAATGTGTGTCTGTCCCAAAGTGTGTCTGGCCCAAAGAGTGTCTGGCCCAAAGTGTGTCTGACCCGAAGTGTGTCTGGCTCAATGTGTGTCTGGCTCAATATGTTCTGTCCCAAAGTGTGTCTGGTCCAAGTGTGTCTAGCTCAAAGTCTGCCTGGCCCAAAGTGTGTCTGGCCCAAAGTGTGTCTGTCCCAAAGTGTGTCTGGCCCAAAGTGTGTCTGGCTCAATGTGTGCCTGGCTGTGTGTCTGTCCCAAAGTGTGTCTGGCCCAAAGTGTGTCTGGCCATAACAAAGTGTGTCTGGCTCAAAGTGTGTCTGGCCCAAAGTGTGTCTGGCTCAAAGTGTGTCTGGCCCAAAGTGTGTCTGGCCCAAAGTGTGTCTGGCTCAAAGTGTGTCTGGCCCAAAGTGTGTCTGGCTCAAAGTGTGTCTGGCTCAAAGTGTGTCTGACCCAAAGTGTGTCTGGCCCAAAGTGTGTCTGGCTCAAAGTGTGTCTGCCCCAAAGTGTGTCTGGCCCAAAGTGTGTCTGCCCCAAAGTGTGTCTGGGTCAAAGTGTGTCTGGCTCAAAGTGTGTCTGGCTCAAAGTGTGTCTGCCCCAAAGTGTGTCTTGGTCAAAGTGTGTCTGGCTCAAAGTGTGTCTGGTCCAAAGTGTGTCCGGTCCAAAGTGTGTCTGGCTGGGAAGTTATATTAAAAACGCCTTGCTCTTCATTGTATCTTCCGAAGCTTGTCGTACATTGTTCCAGACAACGACAAATTGGAGAAAATAGTTTACAAGATCCAATCGGTGGAGAACCAGATTTGTGACCAGTTCTATACGGCAGAGGGCGTGAGTAGTACATCGTCTTAGTCATTACTCATTTTCAAATATTCATTTAATGAAACCTATGTAATATAAGTACGTACAAAGCGGTTTACACGGTGTCAAGCATTATTATATGTGTAGCGTGGTTCTCTCACATAAAGTAATTATCACCTAGTTACATTTAAGTGTGGGAGAGCCATTCTTCTGCACTGCTTGGCCGGCTCGACCGAAGTGATACCACGGCCTAACAGAAAACCGTCGTGAAACAACGCTTGCATTGTGTTTCGTTGTGTGAGTGAGGTTACCAAAGGCCCAATTACCCCCCCCTTTCCCGATCTTCCCAATCCCCGATTCCCCAACAACCCTTAAATTCCTAACCCCCAAAAGGCCGGCAACGTATTCTATAAAAAAATAAAGAAGTTTTAGACAGTGGGTAGTAATATACCTTGATTTGGTCGGCTTGCAGCTGGTAGACGTGCGGCGCAAGCCTCAGTCGTACGTGTGCGGAGTGCACCAGCACAGCAGCGCGCCCTGCGTCTGGGAGAACGGCTTGGTGCTGGCCTCCAACACCACCGGCTGGTTCACACTCGTACGTACCACACTCTGCGGCATCTCTAGCTGCCACTTCCATTCTGCCGCATGTCGGCAGGTTCGGCTTACTCACGAGGCTGTTTGAAGAGGAACTCGACTAGGTTCAAGCCATGCTAGAAGCTCATGTTCATGAGCATCATTCCGTGACACACGACGCGGCGAGTGTCGCACTGCAACTGGCGACTCGAGCTGCGCGCCCGTCGCGCCCTCTGTCTGGAATCACTCGCCATGATTATGTAGGTAAATAGCAGAGTGATTTATTTAGACTTGGAGTTGCAGATTGGGTTCAGTCTGCACGGGCCGGGCTGCGGAGTGCCAGCCCGCTTCATCTTCATGCTGCACTACTTCTCCTGGATCAACTCGGTCACGCTCGGCGACAGTGCCGGCCGGAGCGGCGCCGACGAGGCAGAAGAAGTACATATTCATGAAATCCAATCGTACGTACCTCTGTGTACACACACACATATACGTTACTGTGCTAGAGCCAATAAATTACTGATTGTATGTATTATTTTACAGAGTAATCAACCCTCCCACGCGACGGACGAGTGCCTTCGTCTTCCGACACGACTATCTCAGTTGGCCAAAGTCTAGAGAGGCTACAAAATTAAATTATTTCACAGTCGCACCTACCTACGAAGAGGACGAACATGCGATCGCTATATACCCGTGTAAGTAGTCATTTAAGAGATTGTAGAGTTTAGGATCGATTGATCTATCTGGGCTCTCTTCTCGACAGTAGTAGTAGTCACAGGGAGGTTAGAAGAAGAATCCAAATGTCTACATTAGCAACGATTTAAACTCACCAAGGTATGGAAGAATCGCAACATATCTCGAAAACGACCATCTGGAGAAGGTGGTGGTTGTTGGTCAGCTTAATGGGGAGAGACCTCATGGTTGTTTTTTTTTATTTTTTTTTTTATTTTATTGGGACACTTACCCGTTGGCTAGATGTTGTTGTAAAAAACCTCAACAGAATACATAAAAAAAGTTAAAAGAAAACAGATGTTCACACATCATTATATACTTAAGAATCAGTTTCAGGAGCTATAAAGGAACGTGTTCAGTTAGTTGGAATGTTGTTGTAAAAAACCTCAAGGACACATCATGTCAGGGACTAGAAATGGGAAGTGTAGACAGACAAAAACACAAATATTTCCTCTTTATAATATTAGTTTAGAAAAGTAATAGGTACGCGGTAAATTATGATGTAAAGCCAATGTAGACAGGGTGTTCCAGTAATAAGAACCACGCGCCGTTGTGCAAACGTTACCTTGGTTGCAGTCCAAACGACGCAGGAGATGTACCATAATGCGTGCCAGTCAAGACGAATGCAAATGTACCGAGAGCAGTTCGAACTGACGGCGGGGCTCTTCGACACTGGTTCCGTCACTTACAAGGTATGTGCACATTGGCTCAACAAACGCTCACCTATGTTTAGACGAGATTTCCTTGTATTTAGTGAGTAATATGTTTCTTTGTTTGCCTGTAACTGTTTCTACTTTAAACACCTGTTATAATTCCTAATAATATGTATACTTTTATTGAACACAGTGTAAAGTTCCCTAAGTCAGTTCACTCCCTCTCGCCTCGCCCAAGACAAGAGAAGTCATTGGATGATTTTCGCCCCTCAAAAAAAAAATCTTATCTCGTTCCGGTCAGCTTGACGCTTCAGTGTTCCGTCGGATAGATTTCAGGATGGTTTTTTTATGGATCCATAGACACTTGAAACACCAGAGGCTTTACAAGTGCGTTGCCGGTTTTTTGGGGGTTAGTTAATTAAAAGGTTGTTGGAAAATCGGGGTTTGGGAAGATTGGACCTCATTCACACAACGAAACACAACGCAAGCGTTGTTTGACGTATTTTTTCCGTGAGGCCGTGGTATGACTCCGGTCGGAATGGCATAACATGGCTCCTTCACAATTAAGCTGTTTCGGCGTGGGGTCTTAAAGGATTCTGGTCCGTCCACTAGGGCAGTTTCCACCAGTCCATTTATTAATGTCGTCCACAATTTCGTAGTCGCTTAAGCAGTAGAAGAGATCATGCAGTTGGACTCGGAAGGCTTTTTTTTTTTTTTTTTTGTAACAAGCCGGCAATCGAGCAGACGTATTACCTGATGGTAAGCAATCGCCGCCGCCCATGGACACTTGAAACACCAGAGGCGTTACAAGTGCGTTGCCGGCTTTTTGGGAGTTAGGAATTTAAGGGTTGTTGTTCGGGAATCGGGGATGGGGAAGATTGGGAAGGGGGGAATTGGGCCTCCGGTAACCTCACTCACACAACGAAACACAACGCAAGCGTTGTTTCACGTCGGTTTTCTGTGAGGCCGTGGTATCACTCCGGTCGAGCCGGCCCATTCGTGCCGAAGCATGGGTCTCCCACGCTTCGTGGGTTTACTAGTAGAAAGTCCAAAATTATAGGACAAACTTTTGGACAATTGTTTTTTTTATTATTATTTTTATGACTACATTTATATTTATTAATATATATATATATATATATATACATATATATACAATGTGATAGGGGTGGGACTTCTAACCCGTTAAGGCTGAGTTCTACATCTAATTTTATCTATCACATTGTATATAGGTATATATTTTAGTTTTTGTTTTTAAACGGTCCTGTTATTTAGAATAGTTAATATTATGTGATGTAATATGAATTTCAGCAGTAATGTAATCTTTTCAGTTATCGATGTACAATCTGAGGGTGGGTGCTTGCACCTGCGTCACTATATCGGTAAGCATGTTCATTACTAGCTTTTGTGTGAAACAATGATTTCTTGCTAGGCTCACCCCCTACATGGGACTTATAACACCCACTTTTCACAATTTATGTTGTAAGTCCCATGTAATAGGTAGTGAGCCTATTGCCATATACCGGGCACATTTCCAGACTCCGTGCTACCACTGAGAAAATTTCGAAAAACCGAAAAAAGCCCAGTAATACTTCGCCCGACCCGGGAATCAAACCCGAGACCCCTTGCCCGGCAGTCGCACTTGCCACCACTCGGCCAACGAGGCAGTCGGCTTTATTTAATTTCTTGTAAAATAAATATCGAATAAGTACTTATTTTCTTTATTTTCAGATGACATGTACAAATCGATCGGAGGCATTCTTAACGCTCAGGGATGAAATCAACTTTACTCCAGAGGACAGGCAGGTGGACAGTTCACCGTATGAAATTTTTAGAGTATTCCCCGTCATATTCAGAACACCAAAAAATAGAACAAGAAGACATGATTATGGATATAATGATAGACATGGAGGTAGACCTACTGGTCGTAATGGTGGAGCGGGTAACTATGGACCTGATAGACCTGGTAACCGTAGACATGGTAGTAGACCTGGTAGCAATATACCTAGTGGTAGAACAGGTAGCCATAGACCTAGTATTAGAGCTGGCGGAAGAGTTAGTAGCTATAGACCTGTTGGTAGACCTGGTAGCTATGGGCCTGGCGGTACAGCTGGTAGCTATGGGCTCGGCGGTACATCTGGTAGATATGGGCCCGGCGGTACATCTGGTAGATATGGGCCCAGCGGTACAGCTGGTAGCTATGGGCCCAGCGGTACATCTGGTAGCTATGGGCCCGGCGGTACATCTGGTAGCTATGGGCCCGGCGGTACATCTGGTAGCTATGGGCCCGGCGGTACAGCTGGTAGCTATGGGCCCGGCGGTACATCTGGTAGCTATGGGCTCGGCGGTACATCTGGTAGATATGGGCCCGGCGGTACATCTGGTAGATATGGGCCCGGCGGTACATCTGGTAGCTATGGGCCTGGCGGTACATCTGGTAGCTATGGGCCCGGCGGTACATCTGGTAGCTATGGGCCCGGCGGTACATCTGGTAGCTATGGGCCTGGCGGTACATCTGGTAGCTATGGGCCCGGCGGTACATCTGGTAGATATGGGCCCGGCGGTACATCTGGTAGCTATGGGCCTGGCGGTACATCTGGTAGATATGGGCCCGGCGGTACATCTGGTAGATATGGGCCCGGCGGTACATCTGGTAGCTATGGACCTGTTGGTAGACCTGGTAGCTATGGGTATGGTAGTTATGATAATAACTATAATGACCATGCCTTTGAAAGTAAATATGGCAGTAGACGTAAGGTCAAACCTATAGGTGGATCTGCATATGACTATTTATATGATGTGCTCCCGGGTAGTATGCCCTATGTGAAAGACTCGTACTACGCCAGAGAAAAAGATATAACTGCGTATTATTTTGGACCTGGCGGTTACGCCATGTACATTGTATCTGCAACTCATCCGCCACCAAAAGGTAGACCTGGTGGTTACGAACCTGATAGCAAATATTTTCATCATTATTCAATAATCACAAACTTTACTAAAGATCTTCATCCATCAAAACCTGACGAAGTTGACCCAGAGAACAACCCAAACTTTACGCTCACAACGTTGCAAGACGAAGTGTCCACTGGCAAAGTGGTGAGTTATGATCTCTACGTAAGGCTGGAATTTCAAGGCAGAGCAGAGCTGAACTTTATAATATATGGAGAGCCTCAGAACGCGTTCGGCACCACTACCCCCAAAGGGCCAACTGTGGTCACTGGACCTGACGGCTTAACTTTGCAAGACTATGCAGACAGTATAATTTTCAACTACGATGTCTCTAAACATGTTGGCCGTATAGGAAATACTGATGAAAGACCTAACAGTGATAATGATAATAAGCAAACCAAGTATCCTGACTTCGACGATGCCGACGGGCTATCTATGAGCTCACATGAACCGATAGACAAACGGTTGCGAGAGCAGAGCGTGTATGGGCAGCCAGAAGAGGACTTGTTGCACAATGTGGACAGCAGCCTGAAGGAAGCTCCTCTCGTGGCGGACTACGGCCGCGACCCTGTGAGTGCAGCCGCTGCGCTGGGCGCGGGCTCCGCCGCGGCGCTCGCGTGCATTGTCGTTCTTCTCGCGATTGGTTAACCTGTTACTTACTGCCGGTATACGACACTACAACAATCCGCGACGCGACAAGTTTCGTTACGTTACGTTACGTTACGTCACGTCGCGACTTACGAGGTAACGTTCCAGTACCAAGATTGTGCTATTCTATTTACCAAGGACGTTGAATAAAACGCGGACGTAGTCATTATGTCCGCATAAAATATATCTGTCGGAGATTGGAGATATCTCACTTTCGATATGTTTGTGAAAGGAGAATCACACTTATGATGTCAGGAATACATGTTGGCGATTTGAGGTAGGTAACAGTAATAGAATAAAGTCTTCGATATTAAACCATTGTTTATTTTGTACATTGCACTGTTACCTTACTTAAGTCATTCATTCCGTCATTTCCTACCGACTACTCTGAGAAGAAACAAACTCAGAGGTCTCAGTCGCTTTCGAAGTGCAAACATGGATAACAAAGTACATCAAAGATAATTTACTGTTACAATATCAACCTCAATATTTTAAATTACCACAGATGGGGCCCAGTAGGGCTGATGCCTAATCCGGAGTTGCGGACTAACTAGCGGGTTCACCGGGGCTCCGGCCCGACAAGCAGGAGAAGGGACGGGGTGGCTTTTAGTCAATAAGAGTCTGACACTCCCTGGCGAGAGAAGTCATTGGATGATTTTCACTACTGAAAAAAAATAAAAAAAAATTAACAGGTGACAGACTAGGTATACAATTGAAACACGCGACAGTTCAATATTGGACCGCACTGGTCGGCTGCTGCACGAGAAGTGATCGACACGCCGCTCAGCCGATGAATCCTTGACTCCGTCGAGCGCCGAGAGAGAGCGCTAGAGTTCCGACTCTACCCTCGATTGCGACATACACATATTATATACATATATATATTGGCCATAACGGCCGTACCGTTGTTTCCGTACAACGGTAGGGATCATCAAAGTGACTCAGAATCGTATCTTAATGGCACATGGTACTCTATCTGTGAACGTTTGTACAAACTAATCCAAATATTATTAAAAAACTAAAATAAACCGAGATATATAATAAAGTGATAAAGTTAAACACAAACATGCAACTTTTAAAACTGAATTTTCTACTAAACGTAACATTTCGACGTAACCGCAAAAGAGCTTGCTCAGAAACAGCGATATTATTATAATCTCCGACACTCTTGACTCTACCGTCAGAAGTATGTCAGAACATACTGGCAACTAGATGTTAGTTCTTTGCTCGACTGTTTTTATGGAATAGGAGGCAAACGAGCAAACGAGTCACCTGATGGTAAGCGATCAGCGCCGCCCATGGACACCCGCAACACCAGAGGAGTCACAGGTGCGTTGCCGGCCTTTTTTACCCGACTGCGCCAGAAGGAGGGTTATGTTTTTCGAGTGTATGTATGTATGTATGTAATTATGTATGTTTAATTGTTTGGCACGCTCTGCAGCCTAAACGGCTTGATGGATTTTGACTTGAGAGGTGTCGTTAGATTCGTATTTACTGTGAGAGTGTCACTGGATATATCAAAATAATAAAAAAACTAAATAGCGGATTTTTGGCGCCAAATTCGAATATTTCTCACTCTCTAGCCTGAACGACTCGATGGATTTCCATTTGATAGGGGTCGTTGGATTCGTATTTACTGTGAGAGTGACACTAGATATATCAAAATAAAAAATAATAAAACTAAAAAAAATTAAATAAAAAAGGTAATTTAAGAAACTAAAAAACCCGACTGCGTTTCTTTATAATATTAAAATGAAAAAACCCTAAAACAAGAAAGTCATCGTAAAATTTAAGCAGTCGGGACCCATTCTAGAAAGCCAGGCGTATGTGCCCTCAGAAAGTCTCATATTTAGGTTTTTTCATTTTAATATTATAAAGAAACGCAGTCGGGTTTTTTAGTTTTTTAAATTACCTTTTTTTTTTTTTTAAAGGAGTATGCTCTTTTCTTGAAGGTTTGAAGGTCGTATCGGTTCGGAAATACCGCAGACGACAGCTCATTCCACAGTTTTGCTGTGCGAGGCAGAAAGTTGCGCGAGAAGCGCACAGTTGTGGCCTGCCAACCATCTATATGATGGGGACTTGGCGAATATTATTGTCATCAGAGAATACTCAACTACGAACAACTAACGGGGACTTATTAAACAACAAGTTATTTAAGAACGAAGTGCTTAGGAAAGTTACTAGTCCAGCCAAACAAAATATAATAAAACTAGCTACTTCCGCACAGTTTCACCTGCTCTGCTCGCTTCCTATTAATCATAGCGTGATGTTTTATAGCTTATAACCTTCCTTGATAAATGTGCTATCCAACACAAAAATAATTATTCAAATCGGACCAGTAGTTCCGGGGATTAGCGCGTTCAAACAAACAAACTCAGCTTTATAATATTAGTATAGTATAAAGTATAATAATAGTTTAATACTTAGTTTGTAAGATATAATATTGTTAATGGAGTATAAACAAGTATATGTTGTATACTCAGATCAAAAGAGCTTGCATAAAATTGTTAATAATGGTATAAGTTTAGACAAGTCAATTATTATCAATGTAACGCGGCAATCGATTGCTGTTTGTGTGGAACGCACGCGCACAACACTAGAGGCACGCCACGTCCCTATTCCACTTTTTTTTTATGAAACACGCCGGTAATCGAGCAGGCGTATTACCTGATGGTAAGCAATCGCCGCCGTCCATGGACACTTGAAACACCAGAGGCGTTACAAGTGCGTTGCCGGCTTTTTTGGGGGTTAGGAATTAAGGTTTGTTGTTCGGGAATCGGGGATGGCGAAAATTGGGAAGGGGGGAATTGGGCCTGCGGTAACCTCACTCACACAACGAAACACAACGCAAGCGTTGTTTCACGTCGGTATTCTGTGAGGCCGTGGTATCACTCCGGTCGAGCCGGTCCATTCGTGACGAAGCATGGCTCTCCCACACTTAAACTTCCCACTTCCCGCCCATCCCCGCCACTGACCGCTCGACGCTGGCGTAGAAGCGTAGCGTCACAATTCTTTAGAATTCCATCGTATATTGTACACCTAGTTTAGTTTTAAAGTTAAGGTTTCTTAATAAATAAGTTTTACAAGTCAATTGTGTGTCGATTTTTTTTCCACGCCCCTGAACCTAAGCCCTGCCGAGTAGACTCTGCCCCTTCCATTACATCTATTAATATTGTTATCGAGTGTTGTGCTATTGAAGTGATAGAATCTAGGTTTGTTGGTTAGATCGTTACAAAATACCCATATACACCAAGAAGCACTGAAGAATACAGGTTGAATAGAATCTCTACACAAAGTTTCAGCTTAAAATACGTTTATAAAAAAATTGGTACCAAATACTTGGTATCGCTTAGTTCTTGATTTCAAATCATACAAACGTGTCACAACACTGCTGGGTTCACTCGCTAATATTACGAAACATTTCTTCTGTCAATCTGATCGCCTAGTACCTATCTACCTTATTTTAATTCGCATAGAAATAAAAATATTGGAAAAATTCATAACTTCGTTCCATGAAAATATGAGTTTAAAAATCTCTTCTCGTATCATTTGTTATGTTATGTTGTGTTATTATCCCCCTTCCCAATCTTCCCAACCCCGATTCCTTAACAATCCTTATGTCCCAACCCCCTAAAAGCCGGCAACGCACTTGTAACGCCTCTAGTATTTCGGGTGTCCATAGGGGGCGGCGATTGCTTACAATCAAGAGATTCGTCTGCTCGTTTACCGGCTTATTCCATAAAAAATCATAAACCAACAGAATGTCATTGATCAATTAGGTAGACGGTGTCACTATCTTTATCTCAGAACAAGATACCGGCGTCAGTAAACGGGCGGCCACTTGAACGACACACTAGTACGTGTTCAAATAACTTATTTATAACAAATTCGTAGTAACTAGTTACTTCGTGTGAACTAAAATGTTTTTATCACAGAAAGAGGTTGTGTTCTTGCTATTTGCACTGACTGTGCTCGCGTTTGTGTATTTGTATCTACAGATTTGTGACATCGTTATCAACGGATTGGTCTTCAAAATATTCGGTGAGTAATAATCATTGTGTGTGTGTGGGTTTTCGGAATGGAGCAATGGAGTTTCTTGCTCGTTCTTCTCCATTCAAATCTACTGACAGACAGACTGGCGGACAATTCAATTTGACGTTTTAAAAGTGCCTAATTAAGGATAAAATTTAAATAAGTGCTTTCACTTTGACTTTGTAGTATTCATTATTTGTGTTTAGTCATATTTGCATTACGTCTTAGACCGATCCAGAGATTTTAGATTAACCTAAACTGCAACCAATCCACCCACCAGAGCTGAAGATCAGGACAATCCCTGGTTAGGCGCGTAAACCAGCAGCGGACTGTCATGGGATGTTGATCCATGAATAATACGCCCGTAGATACTTATTGTAACACTAATTGCTGCCTACGGCTTCCCTCGCATTCCCGTGGGATAAAAATTAGCCTATGTGTTATTCCAGACCACATTCTATACCTGTTCCAAATTTAATCCCGATCCCTTCAATCGTTTCGACGTGATTGAGTAGCAAACATACACACAAACATTTGTAATATCAGTGATATTATAATACCTACGTACTCGATTAAAGCCAGATATCGATATTTGTAGGTTACGGCAGAGACTGAATCAGTTGCGATAGTGCTATCTTGAATATCTTTACGATTATACGTTTCTTTGTCAACACGAGGCTCGTAAAACAAAAATATATCTTCGAGTTTTATTTATTGTGGAATAAGCCGGCAAACGAGCAGACGGATAATCTAATGGTAAGCAATCGCCGCCGCCCATGGACACTTGGAACACCAAAAGCGTTAGAAGTGCGTTGCCGGTCTTTCGGGGGTTAGGAATTTAAGGGTTGTTGGGAATCGGAGTTTAGGAAGATTGTGAAGGGGGTAAATGGGCCTCCGGTAACCTCACTCACACAACGAAACACGACGCAAGCGTTGTTTCACGTCGGTTTTCTGTGAGGCCGTGGTATCACTCCGGTCGAGCCAGCCCAGCAGTGCCGAAGCTTGGCCCTCCCACACTTAACTTTGTTGTGGGTTGTGTTCACTGTCGTGCCCAAAATATCTATAGTGTTCTGTGCCATCACATTTTATATTTGCGATGTAGGATTTATGACGTCATCGTTGATTTGCTCGTCGATCGTACTTATACGTACGACATCTGTCATCTGACACTGTTTGAAGTCGGTTATAACATATTTTGTCTTGTATTTGACCAAGGGGCAGGAGTCTGATACGTTGCTCGGACCAAATCCGTGCCACACTGGAGACCACAGTCTGCGACGCCATCCACATCGCCGAAGATAGAACAGCATGGCGATATATTGTTAACCAGAGAGTTATTCGTCGGGGTCACGACCCTCAGCATTGAGGATAAACGACGCAAGGAGGAGGAGGATAACATTTTTACAGTCGAATTCATAAGTTCGGAAAGATTATATTTCCTTGGTAGAAAAGTGGTGTTTCAACAATTTATGTATGTCGTCCGAGCAGGGGCACGCGATGCGGTGCGGCGACGGTGCGTCGTCTTACATAGAAATATTTGTGGCATGTCACAAGTTGCACTGGACTTGCAACCACCAAGACGGAGCTGCGAGGGGTGAATGCGTTGCGACGTCGGAGCGGCAACACTCAGTTGTTTTGCGTTACAAGGAAACCATTGTAAACAGACTGTCCAAGTACAGTACAGTCCAACGCTTCTACGGCGTCGCTGCGACATAACAACGTTACCGTTATACAATGTACACCCACTTTTCACCATTTGTGTTATAAGTCCCATGTAATAGGGGTGAGCCTATTGCCATATACTGGACACAATTCCAGACTCCGTGCTACTACTGAGGAATTTTCGAAAAACCGAAAACACCCCAGTAATACTTTGCCCGACCCGGGAATCGAACCCGAGACCCCTTGTTCGGCAGTCGTAGTTGCGACCACTCGACCAACGACCTACTCACTTACCAGAAATGATAGGAGTTCCCCAATCCCTTCACTAATTTGCTTCGATATCTCGCTAATTATAAGTGCTGCTATCAATTCGTTGATACCGCAGTATCTCCCGATAACGAGCCGAATGTTCAGTCGCCGCGACGCGCCCCTCCACCGCAGACATGGAGTATTCAGTGCTGTTCCTACCCTTCCTCGTGCTCATCATATTCTACGTGGTCACGTGTGTGTGTTTACATTGCTTCAAGTTATTCGGTGAGTGTTCGTATGTAAGGAAGGTCACCGGCAATGTAATGTGTGTTTTGTTTTTGCGTCGCAGTTTTAGCTGGTCGGTAGTTTCTGTCGTGTTTGGTGTTCAGTAATATTGACATGGAAATATTAGAATCTTCATTTATTGTATCTATGGCTGTAGCACTTGCTCTGTCGACTCTACGTCAAACTTAGGTATGTTGATTCTTTTGTGTTCTATTCGCACGCAGTCAATTTAGTCATCAAAGTCAAAATCAAAATCATTTATTTCAATTAGACTAGGAAGACTGCCTCGTTGATCGAGTGTTCGCAAGTTCACACTGCCAGGCAAGTGGTCTCGTGTTTGATATCCGGGTTGGGAAAAGTGTTGCTGGGCTTTTTTCAGTTTTTCAACAATTTCTTAGTAGTATCTGGAATTGTGCCCAGTATAATTGGCAATACGCTCACATCCTATTACATGGGACTAGAATACAAATGGTGAAGTAGGTGTACATTGTATAGCGGCATTACGTACCGTAATGTGCACCTCTGCCTACCCCTGTGGAGATAATAGACGTGACGATACGTTACAATGAACACTTTTGAACATCAAAAAGAATTAAATTTAAAAATGTCAGCACACTAAGTGTCATGGTGGCCCCGAGCTTCCAAACCTGGAAAGCACCTACTTAACAGGCATTACTTTGCGGAAATCCATGCTACACAACACTACAATAACTTACAATAAATTTTTAAGTTATCATTCTGCTTGTAGATATATTTTCAGCATGCGTTGTGCAGCCCGCAATTAAATGCCCTTGCAACATGAGATGCAATACAAAACACACACACGACACACAACAAAACACTTGACATATTTTTTGCTCTTTCACGGAGCATCTTCAGGAGATGTTGACTCCGCGGCTCCCGCAGTTTCAGCTGCAGCTTTTGTCATAGATAATGTATCTAAGGGTGACTTATTTTAATGAGAAGTGGACTCTCAAAGTCAAAGTCAAAATTCTTTATTTCAAATAGACCAGGAAAACGCTTTTGAACGTCAAAGCAAATATAATAACATCTGTCTGTCGGTCAGTCCTCTAGTGAAGCTATTTGCTCGTTCCAAAGTGTAGATTCCTATGGAGAAGAACGAGCAAGAAACTCCATAGGTTACTCTTTTTCTTCAATCAGATTCACAATACAATTCTTGGTCACATTGTTTCGATTGCTGTATTCCTAAATCAGTACCTTATAAAAAAATATTTTACTCATTAAACATAATACAATCGCTTTGATTACTTACATCCTGATATTACAAGTGTCGGCATTATAAGACAATGTTTATCTCTATGAATCACCCACTCAATGAGTAAACAATTTTACTTTTCATTGTAAAACGTAAGCTGAGATTTGACGCAATTCACGGTCGGTTTTCGTGTCCATCAGCACCCTTAGTACGAGTTTGCTTTACGAAGAGAAACGATTGCGCGTTCGGCGCTCTGATTGGTTAGTTTATTCGAGCCGGCCAACCAGAGCACCGAACGCGCTCTCGTTTCGATATCGTGAAACGTAAAATAAACTCATACTAAGGGCCCCGATGTCGCTAGTGTACCTGCATTGCCACAGACTTTGTTGCCTGCACTAGGGCCACTTGCAAAAAAACTCACATTCGTTTTTTTGTTAGTAGCTTAATTGAAAGTAGCAGAATACATAAAGGTAAAAGGGTTTTTGATGAGCTCGTCAATGATGCAGTCGATAAGATAGCACATTATCTCATTAGTGACGTCACCAGTAGCTGAAGTCCGTATTCAACAGCAAAACAGTACAGTCACCATGGCGCTTGCGCTTAGTATTCCGGGTTATCCGGCTCGAAGGGAATTAGGAACGGGGTGGTTTTTAGTCAGTAAGAGTCTGACACTCCCTCTCGCCTCGCCCAAGACGGAAGAAGTAATTGGATGATTTTCCCCTCTTAAAAAAAGGCGCTTAGTCTTCAATCCAATAAATCTTAATAAGTATCCAATGGCAAAACTATACAACCCCAATCAGGTGTTAAAATAGCATTCAGAGTACAGGATATAAAATACTTTTTACAAAAAAATAAACCGACTTCACTAAAAAAGTTAAAAATAACTTTAATTTCGGAAGTCGGTGTTTCTCGGTATTATTTGTTTGTTACACCGACTTCCGAAATTAAAGTTATTTTTAACTTTTTTAGTGAAGTCGGTTTATTTTTTTGTAAAAAGTATTTTATTTCACACTTTTTAGTTGCGATACTCAGTATCGCAACTAAAAAAGTCGGTTAAAATTCTCTATCTCAATAACTACTTTATTTATTTGTATTGTCACAGTCACTTAATTAACTTTATTGTGATTTCTATGTGAGTATGAAGTTCCATTGACCATTTCTGGTCTTCTTCATCAGTTCCACCTCTTCAAAGGTTACTTTTTGACTGTAAATGCTTCAATTCTAGATGAATATACCAAAATCACTATATATTTCCCTATAATATTTGAGGAGTTCCCTCGATTTCTCTAAGATCCCATCATCAGATCCTAACTTGGTGACAATGGGACCACCTCAGAACTATCTACTTTCGAACAAAAAAAGAATTTTGAAAATCCGTCGACAATTGACGAAGTATTCGATGAACAAACATACAAAAAAAAAAAAAAACATACAAACAGCCGAACATAGTACCTCCTCCTTTTTGTGAAGTCGGTAAAAACTAAACTAAATACCATTTAATACGGATGCAAGAGGTGCTAGTGTTGCAACTAAAGAGTACGGACAATATCTCTTTTCCTTTTCCTCTAATAACATCTTCTGATTTGTTTCGTTGCGGGATCCAAGATAGTCATTCTTTTCCCTAGGACGCGCCGGACTTCAGTGTTCCGGTGTTTTCATGGTTGTATCTACTGTAGATCCTGGTGTACAGGAGTTGCAGCGGTATGGGAGGTTGTGGCGGGCTTGTCCCAATAAAAAAATATATATCAATGTCGGTCGTTCGGAATGGGATTCAAGAGTAAGTCTTCTGGAACAAAATTTTGTACATTACACAAAGTATTGTTCGAACCTGCATAAACAAAGAAACAAAGAAACTCTTCAGCTTTATGTTATCTCTACTTCTAGACATGTAATAAATAAATTGGAGTGTCTGCTTTTAATATTGAAATATCCTTTTTACTACATACATGATACGATACATACAAATCACATTCATTTATTTATTTAGTACACACATTTTATAGTATGTCTATCTGTATGTTTGTTCCGTCTAATCTTTGAAATGACTGGACCGATTTTGACGAGAATTTTATTGGCATATAGCTGATGTACCTAATAAGGAATAATTTAGGCTCTACTTTTTTTGAGAAAAAAAAATTTGATAAAAATAAAGACTGAAGTTTTTTCAGTAGTAATTACTGAAACTCTACGCAGACGAAGTCGCGGGTAACAACTAGTTGGTAATATTTCTTAATATACATAGATAAAAATACACAAATTCTCCAAAATAATTATAGCGGTGACTAGAATTTCAAATCAAATCATTTATTTCCTTATTCTTTGTCGACTAGTCATAATCAGTACCTGGGTGTCGGAGCTTGATTACCCACTGATAGTGTTAGTCATCACTTTAAAGGTTATAAAACCATTAAATAATAAATATGGATTTACGTACAATAGGTTAATGTACCTATAAATGTAAATGTCACCTATGTAGTACGAATTATTATGATTGAATAAAGTTACTGATATTTATGTACAATTGACAGAGACCAGATAGGTAGCCTAATAGGTACTTTCAGATAATTATGTAAGGGCCGTAGGGAATTACGATTTACATTTTCATTAATCTCATTAAATGAGATTTTTACCTGACCTAGGGCATGCTTACTAACCGTTTTTACAAATTCCTCTCAAAGTACCAAAGCCCGTCGGCCAAGTGTGGAGGTTTATGACAAACCCTCCTAATTACCTGGAGCCGGCAAAAACAGTCCAACAGCGGACTTTCACGGGATGTTGATATTGGTAACATTGCATAAATACTTATAGCTCAGCCAGTTTCTCTATTTATTTTTGTTAAATTTACTACTAGCGCCATCTAGTAGTGAGTAGCACAGACTTACCATTCACTTTACAGTGACATCTAGTGATAAAAGCAAAAGTTGATTGTCTTCACTTTTTCTTACTAGATGGCGCTGTTGTTTCTTTCTATTCTTATTTTATGCTGTAAAATTAAATGTCATGTTTTCGTTATCACAAACAAGATTTTGTTTACATTACAATGATAAGACAATGATTACTCTGGTTGATTTTAAATTTGATTTATGTAAAAGATAAAATAATTTCGTGGGATACCCATGATGTAACAATGATTAATGATTAAACTAGGTAATAATAAATTAACATTTAATTACTTTAAATTATAATACTAAATAAAATTTAACTGAATAAAAATAACAGCAAAATTATAGTACCTAAATGTACGATAAGTAGGCAATAAAAACTACAAGGATTATTTCAAATGTAGATTACAGATGGGGCCCAGTAGGGCTGATGCCTAATCCGGAGCTGCGGACTACCTAGCGGGTTTACATGGGCTCCGGCCCGACAAGCAGGAGTAGGAACGGGGTGGTTTTTAGTCCACTCCCTCTCGCCTCGCCCTGGTGAGAGAAGTCGTTGGATGATTTGACCCTCTTAAAAAAAGATAGTGTCTAAGTATACATGCTACAATTATAAGGCAGAGGCAAAGAGTGCCGTAGGTAAGCACCTCATCGGCGCCCCTACAATTTTTTGACTTCGCTGTCACCTAACCAGTTTACCATAGATAATACAGCTCGGCATTTCCAAGTATCAAAAATCTTTTTAAATATCTTTAACATTATTATTCAAGGGTCGGAGAGCTATGCTATTCGACACGAATGGGCCGGCTCGACCGGAGTGATACCGCAGATTCTCAGAAAACCGACGTGAACCAAAGCGTTGTATTTCGTCGTGTGAGTGAGTCTATCGGAGCTCTATTTTCTCCCCTCCCCAATCCTTTAACCCCCTAACCCCCAAAAGGACGGCAACCACTTGTAACTCGATCTTGAAAGGAAAGCGCGTTTGTCGTCCTATTTTTAGAAATTAAAAAAGTACCAAATGTCTTGTTTCTGAGTCACGCTATCTCAGTTTCAAAAATAACTGTTATCGATCTATTTGTTGTAACATTGACAGACGTATCAATAAATAGATTTATCTATTGCTCATAGATTTTATCACAAACTAAAGGTATAAACGGAACGCTCTCAAAAACCGCAAACAAGCGTAAAAAACTAGATTTATTAAAAGAAAGGAAATCAATGTTCATTTTATGTAATATTAGTTTTAATCTTCTGCTTAGGGATAGATTATGATCTAAAATAATACATAGGCCAAGTTTTATCCTACTGGAGCGCGGGCGAAGCTGCTGGCAGAAGCTAGTATTAAGACATATCTATGTCGCGTAGGTTGCCAAATGCTTGTAATAGAGTCAAAGTAAAAGAATATCGATGAAAGCGAAGTGACTTGTAAAAGAGTAACGATGGAGTTTCTTGCTCGTTCTTCTCCATTCGAAGCTTCACTTTGGAACGAGCACCTAGCTTCACTGTCAGACAGATTGACGGACAATTCAATTTGACGTTTCAAAAGTGCCTTATTTAGGATTAACTGAAATAAATGCTTTGACTTTGACTTTGACATTGTAATTTGCTACTTTTACTTTGATGTTTATACGCCATTATGAAAAACAAATGAAAGAAACAATCAACCAAGAATCTCGTCTATCTCGCGAAATCTCATCTATTGTTCGATCGAGATTTATCTCGCTACAAAAGGAGGTGGCATTCCCTAAGCAAGAGTCCTTTCATTACTATTTTCATCAGTCCAATCCACCTGCCAGTCATCACACAGAACTTACTAGTCACAACAACTAACTACATTGTGGGCCGTCCATTAATCACGTGACATTTTTTTAGCGTTCTATTTAACCCCCCTCCTCCCCTGTGGTAATATAAGGTGAGGCTTTAGGTTAACCCCGCAGCCCCACCCAACAACATGTGTATTTCTTTAATACACCAAAACACAAGTAGGTTAACATTTTTCCGGAGCTGCGGACTACCTAGCGGGTTTACCGGGGCTCCGGCTCGAAAAGCAGGAGTAGGAACGGGGTGGTTTTTAGTTAGTAAGAGTCTGACACTCCCTCTCGCTTTGCCCAAGGCGGGAGAAGTCATTGGATGATTTTCACCCCTCAAATAAAGCTTAACATTTTTAAGTAGTAAAAATTAAAAAACAAAATCTCGCGGTCGTCGAAAATATAAATACAAACCCTCTGTCACCCTCGTGGTGCTTCATCTTTCTTTGGCGAACTCCTCCCTCCTCCTAATTAGGCCTCACGTGATTAAAAGACGTCCCCCTAGTAACCTACACATCGCCTCACGGTCCAATCTAACATCACTGCATCACATTGACACCTGGTACCTATCGACTGTCTAAAATATGTAAAATTTCTAGAAAATAAATACATATCGGTCTATCAATCTAATCGATAGATCTGCATTCGGTCTGTGATTGCTACATTTATAGAATAGCGAACGTCCGTCGCGCGTCGGTCCGATAAATAATAATACGATCAAAAACATTATTTAAAAAAAAAACCAAGTCTCGCACCTCAGAATTTTTACCCTTTTTTTTTGAGGGGCAAAATCATCCTATGACTTCTCTCGCCTTGGGCGAGGCGAGAGGGAGTGTCAGACTTTTACTAACTAAAAACCACCCCGTTCCTACTCCTGTTTTTTGAACCGGAGCCCCGGTAAACCCGCTAGGTAGCCCGCAGCTCTAGATCAGGCATCAACCTTACCGGGCCCCATCTGTGGTAGTCTGATGGCTCATTGAGGCGCACGCGAAGCGCGACGCGCCGCACGTACGGGTCTGGTTCTGTTCGGGCGGCTAGCTACCCTTGCTCGCCGTCCACAGGCCCGCACTTACGGTGGCCGGAGATCGTCGCGCGATCCCCGATGCCCGGAGAAAGTAATGAGATCCATGTAGGTAATACCAAGTCGGTTATTTTATTTAGTCCCTACTTAAGGGACCTTTTGTCTTAAGTTATTAAGTAAATTGTTATCATATCTATATTTTTTACGTTTAAAATAAAATAGATCGACTTGGTCATCGCACGTAATCATGCAATAGACTAAACAATAGGTATAATACGAGAAGAAATTAATACAAGTAGGTATACTTGTGTTTTCATGCGACGGCCAAGTCGATTCAGGCTTCTTTTTTATGCACAACGAAGTTATAGGCGGTTGAAATTGGCCTGAATGGCTTCGAAAAAAGGATGGTACGGCCGCTTTTTTCTCGACTTGGCGGGGCCACTGCCGTGCCCCCACATAGATGATATTTGTTTCAACACGATGCGATGATAAGCGATCGATTCTAATCTGATTTTGTCTTAGAACATCGAACTAAGATAGTTTGATTTGACGAAAATAGTTTTTGACATCTGAAAAGGTGTAGGTAACTAATAGTTGCTACCAAAATCTTTTTTATGGAATAAGGGGCAAACGAGCAGACGAGACACCTGATGGTAAGCGATCAGTGTCGCCCACGGACACCCGTAACACCAGAGGAGTCACGGGTGCGTTGCCGGCCTTTTAGAAAGGAATACACTCTTTTCTTTTAAGCTTCGTAGTTGGTCTAAAATAGGAACTATTATTATAGATCCAGTGAGGTACCTATATATAGAACCTTAGTTTCCCAAAGGCAAACTAGGCAAGAGGTAAGAGCACCAGGTTACAGCTGGGCGCTACAAGAAGCGCGTGACCAACTAATAACTGGTTGACCAACCCTTACTGACTAAAAACCACCCCGTTCCTACTCCTGCTTTTCGAACCGGTGCCCCGGTAAACCGATAGCTAGTCCGCAGATAAATTCAAGATTAAGATTTCGATTTCCTTCGATTATCTCCGAATCAAAACATTGTATAATCTTTTGTTTGTACTAGCAATCAGAAAACTGGTTTATTTTCTCATCATTATGATATAATTTTGTATTGTCCGTTAAAATTGTTGTCTCAGATACACGGATCTATTATGTCAGTACATACTATACTGAAGTAGGTACGTTAGGTATTCAATATAAACCAGCTTCTTAATTTAGGAAAAAAATCGTATCAGTAAGTAGGTATAGGTAGATAGCTATACTTTTTTGGGTCGGTTCGACCGGAGTGATACCATGGCTTCACTGAAAACTAACGTGTAACAAAGCCTTTTTTTTGAGGGGTTCATCCTATGACTTCTCCCGCCTTGTGCAAGGCGAGTGTCTTACTGTCTTACGGAGACTCTTACTGACTAAAAACCACCCCGTTCCTACTTCTGCTCTTCGAGCCAGAGCTCCGGTAAACTCGCTAGGTAGTGTGAGTGTGGCGTCTCATAATAGGCGAATTAAATGCTTACTTACCTAAATTAAAATTGTCGATTCTCAGAACAAAATAAAAATTAGACGAGAGTAACATAGGTAGGTACTAGGTATTATTAAATGCTAGTCACGGTCCATCATTACCACCACGAATATTTATTGTCCAATGAAGGCTAGCTATACTATAGGTACCTATTGGCTTTAGCTATCTAGGTACTCTGTGAAATATGAAATTGATCTATGAAATATTATAATTGTAAAAGTTTATTTGTTTGGATGTTTGTCCGTCAATCACTCTCACTCAAAACTACTGAACGGATTTTGATGAAATTTAGTAGTTCGGGGCCCTGCGCCGGTGTCGGTACCGCCTACTACCACACTTCATTCGTCAATTCAAGGTCATGGGGCGGGGCTAGAAAGCGGATCTCATCAGGTGCAAGCAAACATTAACTTAGTGGTGGTCAGGCGCATGTGACCACCATTGTACCTGTTTTTTGCGCATTACCAAACATTTGTTGGGGCTTGTAAGGCACAAGCGTCACATATACCTACCTACTTACCTACTAATAAATTAAATTGATATTAAGTAATTATCTATACATTCTTTTAATCAATGGGATTAAAAAGAATATACTTGACCCACTGCAAAATATTAGGCTTATTATTATTTATCAATAACACTAGATAACACTAACTAATATTTAATAACATAACAGTGATAGTGTGAAACCATCATTACGTCTCCAACCAGTAATCGACAACTAGTTTTTAATTAACTGTTATTCAATCACGCTTCTAATATTAGTTTCTTTCGGTGCGGCAAAGTCTTGGGCGTTTTATCAATGGACGACTCGAGATAGTGTGTACAAGTGTACAATGTACATAGTAAACGCGCGCTCGCCGCCGCAACCGACTCTATTTACGGTAGAACCGCCGCGAGACAAACGTGTGCGTTATAATAAAATAACAGTTACTCAAAATACGATAACGAAATAACAGTTTAAAATAAAAAAAAAAACTCTACTTTATTTTCTCTATTTTTTTTATGGTGTTCGATTTTTTTTTAAATTGACTGTATTTACTTTTCTTTTTTTTTTGGTAAAGAAAAATGTGTTCCATTTTCAAATTGAATGTCAAGTTTCGTTAAATAAATATTGAAAACTTTATTTTTGGTTGACGTTGAATTTTTATTTTTACACTGTGTGAATTGAAGTGAAGAACTTTTGAGTAATAAAATTTAAAATGGAGAATCAGGTAGCAAAGGATATGACTGCTGAGGAGTTTCCTTCATATGTGGCTGACAAGAGACTGATTGGGCTCCTGCCTATGTTCATTCTGGTCCTTATCATAGTTCTAAGGATATCTTGGACCCTGTACAAGAGTTTCGGTGAGTTAACATTCTTTTAATTAATATAAAAAGTGCGAGAAATATTTCCTAATTTATTCTATTAGTCGTTTCAAACACTTTGTAGTAATGTCTACTTGGCATAGCTATAAAATTTTAATGTACTTTTTTACCGATTAACTGATATTACAATTCAAGGATAATTGTTTGCGTCTTGTACTAAAACCTTATTACTTATTACCTACAGTAAAAATGTTATTACATTGTAATTGATTGTGCGTACCGAAAGACGAATAACTACCTCTTGGCTTGAAACAAAAAAATGTACTTAGTACAATAAATATTTATATTTTTTTTATGAAAAGGTCAATGCCCTGTTTGCTTTTAATAATTATTATAAGTATGACATAACTGTATGTGATTATTTTTGTTTAATCACTTATTATAATACTACAATACAAAAACTTCCTACTGTATTTTAAAGGTACTTATTTCCGCGAAGGTCCAATTCTATTGGGTAGGTACTAATTAAATTGCGCTTCACTGAAAAAAAAACTTAAAACAAATATTCACTACATAACACTTTCAAAAGTAATATTATTTGGATATTAGCCCTTTTCTCAGGTGGTATTCGTAATATTTCTGGTATAGTATTTTCATTATCATAATGATTATTAAAAACATTTCACCACTATGTACAATGTCAAAATCAAACCATTTATTTCAATTAACCTTTACTTAGGCACTTGAAACTCAAACTTTCTCATTTAATAAGTAGTAGGTAGGATATCTACTACAGTAGGTACATACGATGATACGAGTTGATTCTTTTGCTTTTTACCTCGGCCACATTCCAGAGTGGTAGGTACCTATACCTACCTATACTATACCTATACATACATATATATTATCATGGAGGTGCATGTGTACTGCATTCTACACAGCGGCTGTTTCGATGTAAACCTGTTGTGATCAGCAGTGTCTATACAATTATAATTATAGAGATCGACCTCTGCACCCGTGCTTCGATTGTTATAGATTGTTATAGTATGTTGCTATATTATTATATTTTTTGTCTACACTATCTACACTAATATTATAAAGAGGAAAACTTTGTTTGTTTGTTTGTTTGTTTGTTTGGTTGTAATGAATAGGCTCAAAAACTACTGGACCGATTTTAAAAATTCTTTCACCATTCGAAAGCTACATTATCCACGAGTAACATAGGCTATATTTTATTTTGGAAAAAAATAGGGTTCCGTAAGATATTTGGATTTTTCGGACACAAACTGAAAAAAATCAACCAAAGAAGTTACTTATTTTGCGTACGCTGCCTAAACTACAAAAGATAGAACCATAAAATGTTATAATTAATTATAGATCTTAAAATATCTACAAAAAAGTCCGCGACACACTATACCTATTTATGTCGAGTGAGGCAGAACAACCACATTTTTATTTAAAAATCTTGAATTTTTTTGGACTACATTTAAACGCGTTTATTTTACTCATGCTATTAATCCTTATCAAAATAAATTATTTCATCAATAAGTACAGTTTATGTTGATAATATTTGGTCTTTGAATGATTAAAATTGGACGTTTGGTTTTGAAGTTGTGGTGAAATTAAAATATTACGATTTCTGCCGCACGGCCCGTTGCGAAGTGGACGTCGCCAAGGCCAGGAGTGCGCGTGCGGGAGAGGGGTGTTTAGATCTGGGGGCACGGTAGTGCCCCCGCCAAGACGAGCCAAGCGAAGCGCAAGCGCAAGGGCACTACCTACCTTTTCTCGAAGCGCTTCGTCGTATTTTTGAACCTTCATAACTTGAGTTTGGGTTATACCAGATAAACAAAATTTTCAGGATATAATGTCAGTGGTAGACTTAATAGACCTCTAAAGTTTCAATTGCATAGCTCTTATACTTTAGATTTTATTGATATCTAAAATACCCCGATTTCGTCACTCACTCACTGATGTTCAACAAAATTCTTAAGGTACTTCCTGAAGTCCTAGAAAACTGAAATTTGGTATGTAAGCTAGTATTAGTACCCAAACAACAAAAAAATCCTAAAACTTGGAACTTTTACCCCCCAACCCCTTAAACTAGGGGGTGAAAGTTTGTTCGAGACTTCCGCAACTTTTGACGCTAGAGGTCTGAATGCGGCCGCGGAGGGTAAAAATCTGAAATAGGGAAACTTAATTTCCTATTTCCTGCTTGAGATCTGAAAATTATACACAAGTACATAGAACACAAACTTTTCATCAAATCAAAACATTATCCTACCCATAAGTACTTAGATATGAATAATATTACTACACTTCACTTCAGTAAGTGTTTATTAATCAACCTATACTTTTGAACATAAGCATCGTAAGTATAGTATGCGCCAACGCCCGCCGCCTGCCCCCTCGTCCCCGCGCAGTAGCTAAAAATAATCGGCCCGTCAGCGAGCGCGGCACCCGAACGCGGGCAGACGCGCGAGGGCAGACGTCGTTGACGGTTGTCTCGTTGAATGAAAAGTTTTCGGAATATTTCGGTGATTTAAAAGTTTGCTATCGCGGAGAAAAAAACCATTTGCCTAATATTTAATTGTTAGTAGTTTAGTAGGTAAAGGTTTAGATACTAGTGTTTTAATTTTCATTGATAAAAAGTATTAGGATTACGTTTGCAATTTTCTTATAAATTTAGTAGTTTAGTAGGTGAATTTGTCGCTCATTTTATCTTTCTATCATAAGCAACCTACAAAAAGAAATGAAATCCCACAAAAACATTTCATGTTAAATGTTGCCAAGACGAGACCATATAGCTCGCACTGTCAAAAAGTAATCAGATCCCGTGTAGAGCCAAGTTTCTAACCCTATACTTTTGAACTGGCGAGTTGGCCGCACGGAAAGAGTTTAGAAGATTGAATAGATTTTTAAGCTCAAGCCCATATGACGAATAGCAAAAAGTCCGTGCGGCCGACTCGCCAGTTCAAAAGTATAGGCTTAGAAACTTGGCTCTACACGGGATCTGATTACTTTTTGACAGTGCGAGCTATATGGTCTCGTCTTGGCAACATTTAACATGAAATGTTTTTGTGGGATCTATTAGTATGGTACCCGCGTGGCTCATAATTAATATTATAAATGCGAAAGTAACTCTGTCTGTCTGTTACACTTACGCCGTTACGCCTAAACCAGTAAACCGAACATTTTGATGAAATTTGGTGCAGAGATAGAATAGACCCCGAAGAACAACATAGGCTACATTTTATTGCAAAAAAATAGAGGAGAACGGGTAATGAATGTTCATATGGAAATTCGTCATTTTTAAAGCTGTAACAGTGAAACTTTGTATTTAGACACTTAATGGGAAACGAAAGAACATAAGCTACTTTTTATTGCAAAATATAGGGGAGAGTGGGTAAAAATAGGGGATGAATGGTCATATGGAAATTCGTCATTTTTAAAGTTGTAACAGTGAAACTTTGTATTTAGACACTTAATGGGGAACGGCGTTTTAATTTTGAACACCAACCACACGGACGAAGTCGCGGGCAAAAGCTAGTATAGTATAAATTACTATGAATATTATGATCATAGGCGCGTTGAAAATATGTTTTATGTTATATAGTTTTAATGAGCTCTATTCCACTAACCAAGCCCTTTCGTTTGATATCCATAATTAATATTATATTAGATTGTATGGTCATCAAGATACCAAATATCAAGCCAATCTGTGGTTAGATTAAGTTTCAATGACGAAAGATGGGTCTTTAGTAATTGAAAAGTCAACCAAACGGTGCAAGCTAAATGAAACAATAATATTGTTCACAAACACCAAAAATTTTAATCTTAATTAGCCAATAGCTTTCCTCAGTAAATGTGTAAAATTACAAATGCATCCAACACAAAAACAATTATTCAAATCGGACCAGTAAATCCGGAGATAAGCGCGTTCAAACCAACAATAAAATATAGATTTGTACCATACTCTATCCGTAACTTAAGTATATTATGCCAACATTTATTTAACAACTGTCCTCACTGAAGGACATCACTAAAAAGGCCACAAGCACCCTCTATTAGCCATTACATACCGAGCCTGCCTTGTACAACCGTTTAATCGGCAATTTTTATTCCCTATACCATAAATTATGTAATAGTAGTCATAAATATTTTATGAGTTCAGCCGTCTCTGGTAGAGCCTTCATTAATTAGTTTGGCTCAACGATTGACGAGGCCTTCAGTCGTTGCATAACTTTGAAAACATCGTCGCGGTCGACTGACAGTTATGATTTGGCTTCAAAACAGTATGATTGCAAAACTTTTTATGGTTTTATTTCGTTGTTTTTGAAGTAATGTTTTATTAAAAGATTATTCTTGTAATACTAGTATCATGTAATTATTGTAACAGGTTTACATTGATTATATTTTTAATTCTATTAAAGTTATACAACTGTCACTCATACTTTAACAAAATGATAAAATTACATTTTCTTCGAAAGAAATTTAATGTCTGGTCATAATTATACCTTTTAAAATTTATTTGTAACGCAACGTATCGTCAAACCTTTCATCCACGAAAGATACCTCTTGTCCGGCACTCGCACTTGCGACCACGCGACCAACGGCAGTCAATATTAATCTGTATTTATGTATTGTATAAAACTGAAGAGTTTGTTTGAACGCGCTAATCTCCAGAACTACTGGTCCGAATAGGTACGACTTTAATGATTCTTTTTGTGTTGGATAGTCAGTTTATAGGTTATAAAACGTCATACTACGATCATTAAGAGCCGAGTAAAATCGCGGTGTAGCTATTCATTTATATGTATAGGTATGTAAGCTTTTATAAACTTGCTATGTTCATAAATATTTATTACGGTTACTATAACATACACCAATTATGTTATTAAGTGATTAATATATCCATATACAAGTATGGAACGACTTTGTAACCTAAAACCGCTCAAATAGATATAATTGTAACCTATATTACAAAAACCCTGTTTACCTATGTATGGTAGCAAAATCACACTAATGTTATAAAATGTGAAAGTTTGTTTGTCCGTTTGGATATTTGTCCGTCAATCACGTTGAAACTACTGAACGGATTTTGATGAAATTTGGTATACAGAATACAGATACGGTATGAGTAGACTTGGGTATATTATAAATGTGAAAGTTTGTTTGTTTGGATGTTTGTCAGTCAATCACGCTGAAACTACTGAACGGATTTTGATGAAATTGGCATATAGAGGCATAGTAGCTCATACCCAGGTATGAGCTGATTTGGGTGCTAGGATACTTTATATCCCACGGGGATGTAGACAAAGCCGGTAGCAGAAGTGAGTAATTAATATTTATAATAGTGTTTAGCTTGATAACAGTAGAATGGTTGACCACTTGAAGATCACTGGGTTATTGTCAGATAGCTTTATAAATCTATAATCTATAATAGACAACAATAAACAATTAAGTATATAGTCGTAGTTCCTTTGTAGTATTGTCACTTCTTTTGTGCTCATATCAAAGTCAAAGTCAAGGTCAAATCATTTATTCCAATTAAACCATAAATAGGTACTTTCGAAATGTCAACAAATAAAGAAATAAATAATAGTCTGTCAGTGAAGCTAGGTGCTCGTTCCAAAGTGTAGCTTCGAATGAAGAAGAATGAGTAAGAAACTCCATTCCTTTCTCTTTTAAAATATCTTACTTCAAACTATAGTATTCCGGAGCTGCGGACTGATTAGCGGGTTTACCGAGGCTCCAGCTTGAAAAACAGGAGTAGGAACGGGGTGGTTGATAGCTATAGTCAGAAAGAGTTAAAATTTGACACTCCCTCTCCCATGGCAAGAGAAGTCATTGGATGATTTTGTGCCCTTTAGAAAAATACTATAATATTAAAAATGCCAAAGTTTTAGTATATGTTTGTGACTTATTCACGTCGAAACGGCTGAATCGAGATGCAATTTGGAACAGAGGTAGATTATGGTCTAGTGTATCACTTAGGTGACTTTTTATCCTATGGGAATGCAGGGAAAGCCGGTGGCTAAAGCTAATAGTTTACAAAAAAATATTTTGGTCCTTCCATCCGAAAGTGAGTCATTTGTCACAAAATTTTTGGAATACAGTCATTTCTTGTTTACGTGAATGTCAAAAATATATGTCAAGTTGTCATTTGTAATCTTTGAGCGGTGGACAATAACAGTTTTCAATATTTAGGTATACTAAGGTAGGTATTGTCATCTTGAAGTATGAATATTTTGTCTGTAACCGTGTTGATGACCTAATGCACCTATTTTGAGGTTATTGCTCTTGTAAATGCAGTAGCATTTTGGAAAAATTTGGTTATCAATTTTCACATATTCGTGGTAAATAATTTTGCTATATAATTAGTACTTACTTGCTATGCTTATTGAACAGTAATTTTCACCAGTAGTTCAACTTGTTAATCAGGAACAAACAAAACAAAAATATCTGGTAATTTGCCTCGAAGGACATTAAAAAAAATCAGCAACAAATATGAACATTTTGAACAGAAATACATACAAAACATACGACAATGACCCAATAAATCTTGTCTATATTAATGCCTACATAATATATTGTAAAAACTAGATTCTAATACTAAAAAATATGCTATCACCTTCGTCTAAATGTTTCACATTACGATGCTAACAAAGTTACATCTAACGACAACTAGAGTTATACACAACCAGACTATCATGGTCTTATTTTGTTTGATCTTTATTCACATTCGACGGTCAGTTTATACTGGTTCGTATAGCTTGATGTGCAGTCGTATTACAAAGTAAAGTTTATATACTTGAGCTCAATGCCATCTATTGATCGTTGACAGAGATGTGTGACAAGAATACCTTGTTTGTGTGAAGTACAATGTCAGAAGAAACTTGGTCAAAATATGGTCATTTTTTTCGAAGTAAATGTAATTTTTATTTCTAATTTGGTACGAGTGATAGATCTACTTGTAAAGATATGTTGATTTTCGAGTCAAGTCAATAAATTACAATTGTGATTGGTGATTGACGATAGGCGCAGTGTATTATAGACTAAAGATAGAACTAACAAAAAGGCAAATAATATAATAAACTAGCCAACGCCTTTAACCCGCTGCTTGACTCCTGATGGTCACAGCGTGATATTTTAACCCAATAGCTTTTCTCCATAACTGTACTATCTAACACAAAATAATTATTCAGATCGAACCAGCAGTTACGGAAATTAAAACCAGCACGTTCAAACAAACAATCTTCAGCTTTACTATTCTACCACCTGCAATCTTTTGATTCATCATCATCATCATATTAACCACAAGACGTCTTCTGTGGACCATAAGTCAGCCGATTGGAAGTGCCCTGCATCCAGCGGCTCCCAGGGACTATCTGACGTT
Organism: Spodoptera frugiperda; assembly: GCF_023101765.2. Taxonomy (NCBI): domain Eukaryota; kingdom Metazoa; phylum Arthropoda; class Insecta; order Lepidoptera; family Noctuidae; genus Spodoptera; species Spodoptera frugiperda. The sequence continues at coordinate 10,151,865 of NC_064225.1, read as the reverse complement.
TGATGACGATTACAACGTGCACAAATAAAGTTAATATTATTGTAGGTACTTAATTAGTCATTGGTTCTGTACCTACATACAGTGCTACTAGACTATATGCTGTATATAATACTTGTATTGATGAACCCAAACATTCGAAACTGGTTTCGCCAGTTTGCTCAGACGAAGCAAATAGTTTCGAATATTCTAGTCATTGATAACTCTCCGTTTGATGTAGATATATTTATTTATAGCTATTCACTGTTTAATTATGTATTAGTTTGTTGCAAAATCTTATACATATGAACTGCCTTCGAACTTCTAAATCTATTGGATTCGAACAGATATGAGCAGACTGGATCGGTGCCGCCTCGCCTGTGGACATGCAACACTAGAAGGTTTCCAAGTGCGTTGTGGCCTTTGGAGGATTAGGGACTGAGGATTGAAAATAGAGAATTTGGGAATAGGAAAGAATGGTGAGAGAAGGAGGAATCCTTCTCTCACTCACTCTTCACATACACGGAGTATAGTGTAATGGCAAACACACCTGAGTATCAAAATTAAAGTGTCAACAAAATTAACAATTATATAGACGTTATAATACCGCAAACACAACAAGATAATAGGCTTAAAGTAAGCTGTAAACGAAACAACGATTTTACCAATCCCTTAAGTACAGAAGTGATTGTGCAACCAAATAATCCGACCACACAAGAATGGTATCCAGCTAATCAACTTAAAACACTAAGTGCGAAGACTTTCACCATGAAGTCTGACAACTGTGGCTAATGAATTATGTCACTGAACCGCCCTAATTAGGTTAAAATAGCCTGACGTGAGGCGGGTGTCGTCCCTCGCGGGCAGAGAATCGAATGGCCCGCCATTAGTATTTTATTGTTTAGCTACACACCCTAGTATTGATTCATAATAACTTTGTAGCTATTTGGGACAGGTTGACTTCATTATTACTGCTTTTGTAAGGCAGCTCTTTCTATAAGTTTGGAGATAGAGGTTTTTCGCCAATATAGGCAAATCTAGAAAGAAAGAAGAAAGAAAGAAAAACAGTTTATTTGCACCGATTAAAAAATAATAAAAATTAAATGAATAAATTAAAATATTTAATTATATCAAGTAATTAATAATTAAAATAGTCTGATAGTTTCTTTTGTTCTTCTCAAATGAAGAAGCTCATAGTTAGGAAAAGAGAGGCGAAATCACTAAAATACAATGACTTCTCTCGCCTTAAGCTCGGCGAGAGAGTGTCAGACTCTTACTGACTAAGAACCACCCCATTCCTACTCCTGCTTTTCGAGCCGAAGCCCCGGTAACCCATTAAGCGGTCTACAAACCTTTATGTGCTGGGTTTACTATTTATTGTAATAGCTGACGTTGAATGAAGATGTGACAATTTATTATAAAGTTTTAATTGGACTTCTGTAATAATTTATTAGCTGATCCGGCAAATATCGTACGATTGTCTAGAAAACGGTAACGAACGATGATCCAATACTAGAATAAATAAATACAATAAATATAAAATAGGATAATAAACTAATTGCTTCCTTATTAGTTTTATGACTTTGGAGCTTGATTCTGTTTTGCAGATTGGACAAAGAAGCCTTTGCATATTTCGGGTTCCAAATTTAACATAACAGCTTTAATTTTAGTTTGATTTGTCACCTATACTACTATTTTGACATTTATATAATATCACATTACAATAAAATATTTGAGAACCAATTCCATTTTTTTTAATCACTCGATTAGTATAGAACAGTACCATCTATCTATAATCATGTGACTTCTTTAAACTAAAGCAAACAGGCTCTCAAACTTTATAATTATGAGTCACAAGTATTTAGTATGAAGGTCCCATACGTAGCTAAACAACAGCATTGAGACTGGAATATTAAGTGGCTCTATACCAAGCCAAGTGAACGTCTATAGATGCAACTGTGTCAATCTTCTTGGATTCTCACTTTCTTTAGTGAACACTCTCTTCAGTATCATTTCTATTTGATAATAATGAAAGTTGATTTTGCATTATTTTGCTTTAGTGCTAAAGTTTATTATTGTTTGATGTTTGATTGGGTTGTTTTCAAGGTCACTTTTTGATGGTTAATAGTTATAAAGACTTTATTAAGGCTATCGTTATCGTGAGCTTCAAAGAGCCATCCACCACAGATGGGGCCAATTTTTTTTTATGAAACACGAGAGTACGAGAGTAGACGAGCTGACGTATCACCTGATGGTAAGCAATCGCCGCCGCTCATAGACACTTGAAACACCAGAGGCGTTACTTACAAATGCGATACTTACAAATTTAAGAGTTGTTCGGGAATCGGGGATTGGGAAGATAGTCTATTACTTCAGTCTGAAACCTATTTTTTAAGTAAACCAGTGTCTCACTCTTGTTTTTGCGTTATGTTATTACCTACCTGACAATATGCGGATCAAAGAACCATGTTAGGAATCGTGATAATAATTCAGAAATAGTGAGTGTACTTCAAACAACCAATATTGCAAACATGTTAATTTATTGTAACCACAACGAAATGCAGTGATTATGTAAATTCACTATACCAAGGACAAAACGTATTATTTTGAGGTTATTGGTCTTTTGGTACGAACTGTAAAAACTGAGTAATAGATTCATTATTTATGCATAAAATTACACTTTAACTTTTTTTGATCCAAGAAAAGAAGTAAGAATACAAATAGATATAATTTAATAGATACCTTAAACATAATATTATATGCGCAAAAAACAATATATTTTATTCACTAGACTAATCAATCCATATGGATTACAATTGGACAGTGTTATGTAATAATAGATTAAGCGACACTAGAGAGAATTTGAGAAAATGAGCTTCAAAGATTTTAAAGTTAAAATTGTCGCTGTGAGGTCATTATTTATGTTATGTGTATGATTTTATTACTGTAAATTAAGATATGTATAGAGTTTAGATTAATGCAAAATATATTACAGTGCAGAATATATTTTAAAAGATATAGCCATTTTTCCGCTTAATTCGTTAATGTATTATAGCTATATTCAGGTTAATTAAATTTCTCAATAACGTACTATACGACATTATTGTCGTTTGATTCTTTAATACCTTCATAATCGAGTGAAAGATCGCGAAAGTAATAATTTGCATTTACGAATTATCTGCCACTTTAGGCGGTTAGTTCGTTTTTAATAAATAAATTGAAACGGATTATCTCCAACTTTTGTAGCTATAATCTAGACACACGGCAGTGTGTCCGCCAAGTTCGAGCAAAAAAACCGACACACCGGCCGTGGGTTATATTACACGAACCATTTCGGGCCAAGTTCGACCCACCTATAACTCAAAATCTATTTTATCTACGCATATGAAATTTCTAGTATCTGTCGAGATCTACTTACTTATCTAAAATACAAAATTTCATTAATGTACCTATTGTAGGTCTAGAGATATTGACATCAGAAAATCGCTATTTTTACTATACACTCACTGACTGACTGACTGACTCACTCACTCATCAAAAACCTAGACCACTTCCAATGGTCGTATTGACTTGAAATTTGGCATGGAGGTAGGTCTTTAGGTCAAAGTAAAGGAAAAAATCTGAAAATGGCCAAGTGTGAGTCGGTTTTAAAAATAATGAAGGTGTAAATTCATACCCCTAAGGAAGTAAAACAAAAAAAAATAGTCAAAGTAAAGTAAAATAAGAAAAAAAGAAAATAAACCTTACAAAAATAAATGAAATCCCACCCAAAACATAAATGTGAAAGGCTGCCAAGTTCGATAATATTGGAATGCTTTGCCTATAAAAGAAGTGAGATCTAAATAAGTACCAAGTTCCATACACAGACCTCAGTTAAAAATGATATAACTTGGCAAGTTTTATTAGAAAATTATATACTTGACTCATTGCCTTTAGTAGGTTTATAACAAAGTGTATGAAAACTTGCCAACTTGTTATATCATTTTTAACTGAGGTCTGTGTATGGAACTTGGTACTTATTTAGATCTCACTTCTTTTATAGGCAAAGCATTCCAATATTATCGAACTTGGCAGCCTTTCACATTTATGTTTTGGGTGGGATTCTTTATTACGTAACTAATGTGTGCAAAACATCTAACAAATTTTGACATGTCGCTTAATTCACCCCTTATTACAAGGCACTAGGATTGACTTTTGAACACAAAATTAGCTGAATACATAGTTAATAATGTTTGGAATCGATCTGCATTCAAAACTCATTTTTTTCAATTTTGTCGCTTAATTCGTTATTACATAACACTGTCCAATTATGGACTGAATGGACTTAACAAATACTGACTTTTGGGGGAATCCGATCAGAGTATCAGACAGACATATTTGTATTATGTGATTAAATTATCACTTGGTTTGCAAAAGGCACTATATTTAGTTCGGTCACAATCTTGTTGGCGAGCCTTAATATAATAATATAGACTCGCTAAGAGGCTTGCCAGCTAAATACTAGTTCAATAAACTGTGTAAACATTCCATCGCTTCTGTAATAATAAATTAATATGGAACAAATACGGACCAACTTATAAGAGATATAGTGATGATGATAAAGAGAGATTTTTCTATTTCTTGGTTTCGAAACGTTTTTAAGGAGTTCTGTATAGTGTGCGCGTATTTCTCTCTGATTGGCCGGCTTGAATAACCAACCAATCAGAGTATCCAACAGGCTCTCGTTTCGATTACTTTAAACGTAAAGCAAAATCGTACTAAGGGTACAATTCTACCAATGAAGTCCTTTTCTGATATATCCAATGTTGAGGTAGTTGTTTAATTAAAAAAACTTTTTTTCTTACTTTCTTATGGTAATCAAGAGTGTGTACCTACCAAATATCAGATCTGTCATCTGAAGGTATTATTATTCCAATTACCAAGTTTGAGCCAAAAAAAGCAAGCAGGGCTAAATAAAGTTATATTATGATAAAAATAGACTTTATTTTAATGTATAATACGAGTGCCTATTACTATAAGTGGTAATTAATACGTTAAAGCTAATCTAGCTATCTTATATGAACAAATAAATACATTTTAATGACAATGTCAATCTCTCGCTTTTGTATTAGCTGACTTATAAACATTTTTCTATTATCATTAGAACAATATATTATTATTATGTGTCACTATAAATAGTAATTGTAGATATATTTAGAATGTATTTTTTTTATTGAACGGATTTACTCGTTTGGCGAGTCGTCTTGTGTTTCTATTCTTAGATCGAGTGAGTCGAGCCTAGCTCTGCAATGTGGAGAATGTTAGTAAGTATTTCTATCAACTTGCACGGTTTTCCGACATCTTTAATTGATTTGGTCTGGACATTAAAAGAGACTATGACCTCTGAGTTTGTTTCGGCATTTCTTCTCAGAATAGTCCGACATGGCGGTCTTCACTTCGATCTTTGGAATAGAAAGTTATAGCCTATGTCCAGTGTGGTCCTTTTTTCCGACGTATTAAATTCTACGTTAAATCTATTACTGTAAACTATAAGCTATTCCACACTACGACCACCAGTAGTACCTATATCTATAAATAGCCTAGGTTTAACAATCTCGTTACTATTCCTAGCCTTAGACGTTAGTTCGTGAGTCAGAAACAGCCGTCACCTACTTGTTGTGTTACTTTACAATACCGTCGTGATACTTCCAAGTGTATCTAGTATGAAGATTTTTTGTACAAAGGACCTAATGCGAGTTTGTTTTACGTTAACATGATTATGACGTTCAGAACTTTTATTGGCTGTTTTAAGTTAACCAACCAATCAGAGGCTAAACGCGGTAACGTTTAGATCAAACTCAGACCCTAGGCTGAGTCCCTAGACTCAGCTCAAATGGTGATGTAATTATATGTACTGTAGTGTAAGGACAAACCCTTTTAGGGAAATGGTATGTCAATATAACATACATAATAGTGAATAGTGAGGATAATTTTATTTACGTTTCTTTGCCTCTTTTGAGGTAGATATAGTTACATCATGAGTTTTATCATTGCCTGGCAAATTTTCCATATCCTCTAATTCATTAATTCATTCTGTCTGTTTGCATAGACAAACAAAAACTGCGTTTGTAAAAAACCGACCTCAAAAAACCAAAAACTAAAAACAAAAAGCAAAAAATGACTAGTACAAAAACTTATGTGACCATAGGTGAATCACTGATAGAATGATTTTGAAAATCAGTCCACAATTTTATTGGCGGAGTAATCATTGAACAAATAAAAAAAATACACATACGAACGCAGTACCTCCTTCTTTTTTGAACTTAGTAAGAAAGAGTGAAATTAGTTTTTCCATTTCATAACATTTAAAAAAAGTATTTATCTTTCTGGTCCTTTGATCCGAAGTCGATGTAATTTGTCTAATCAACCCTATTATTGAGGAGTTAAGGTTGTTTATTGGCTATTTTAGTTTAACAGTGTCTAGAGCGAATGACCTTACTAATACACTTAGATATAGTTCTACACATTGGACAAAGAAGGATGTATGCAAAATTAACCAAAACGTATGTTTCAAACACGATGCATTAGTCTGAAGGACTTTACAAAACATTCTACAAATATTCCAGTCTAGATGATTCTTTTGGAAATACTTCGTCATTTGCATAATTGAGTGAGTTCTCCTTTTGTATTGGACTACCAAATATTAGCATTATCAATATAATTATTATGTAGATTCGTTCCATTATAATATTGTCACATTTATTATTAGGCAGATTTAGTTTAGCTTTGTGTCTTTTGATTTGTATGCAGACATACATATTTATATTAAACTAGCTATTTTAGTGTGGTTTTACCCGCTGCTCGGCTTTGATTGTAGCGTGTTCCAAATAACCTAAAGCCTTCCTCGATAACACAAAAAGAATTATTCAAATCAGACCAGTAGTTTCGTACAGATTAGCGCGTTCAAACAAACTTTTCAGCCATATATGTATAAGTATATATTAACAAAATATAGATTGAATTTACCAAAAACTATTATAATATTATATAGCTTGGTTAACAATTTCGAGAGGGAGGCTGGTAGAAGGATGCAGCTTGGTTGGGCAGCATTACTATAGGAAACTCAGTCGGGTCTTTTTGTCACATATACCGCAAAGCCTGAAGACAAAAGTCTTCAATGAGTGCGTCCTACCAGTACATACGGAGCCAAAACGTGGACACTAACAATGCGAATGGTCCAGTAGTCAGGCACAGTTCTACGATAAAATTGTCCGTTCTTAAGTACCGTACCGAAGATAGTCAATAAAAATACAAACAATAGCACAACAAAGTAACTGATTATTAATTTCAGTTCCATTACTAATTAAATATCCATCTCCATATTTAGTCTTGTTGAAAGCAATTATGGTATCTTTAAGATATTTTTTTCAAAAATTTGGGTCGTGGACGTGAAAATGTTCAACAATTCTTTTGTTGTTGCAACCAGTAGAGATCAACATTATTGCAGTAATTAGACTTGACTAGTACTTGTGCAGGTTTAAGATAATTTCTGTAGCCTTCTATTGTTATCTTTTTTGGTGCAAGTCATTACCTTGCACCTTAGACTAATTTATTGAGGCGCCGACGACTTACTCGTAAAGGGTTACCGTGGTTCTGGTTCAAAACAGGAATCGATCGGGGTGGTATTTAGTCAGTAAGCGTCTGACTTCCTTCTCGTCTCACCTAAAGCAGGAGAAGTAATTATATGAATTTCCACCTCAAAACAAAAGAGACATTGTTTACATTTCTTTGACGTTAAAGTTCACACGTTTGTAATGGCCCAACTATAAGATAATAATGTATTAGACATTTGTGTTTGCTTTGAAAGGAATTGAGTATGGAATACCTCGCTTGACGATCCATAGGAATTTATACCTTGTAAGTTAGCTTGATTTAGGGACCGATAGATGGACAGAAAACTCTTTAGGTAGATTCAATTTTAATTACCTTATTATCATCGGTATCGGTAACTGCTCAAAGCAGACAGAAAGCCTCTTCTCTCAAAGTAAATAGTTAGCTAAGAATCGTGTGTCAACATTACAGTTTCTCATTGAACAAGACAAGTATAGATTTCATACTCAAACTAAACACTAGACGTGAGTGCAAACAACGTTCGGCTGCGAAACGGAACGTTTGCGCAAACTGCAAGATAAGTCGTGAGGCAAGGACTTCGCAACGAGTGTATGTCTGTAGTAACCTGTACTTGTGGCGCTATGTTAGACTATAGTATGTCTAACATTCGTCATTTTTGCAGTTTATTTCTTAAGGCTTTGTCTACCATCCCGAGCTGCGGACAACGTAACAGGTTACCGGGGCTCCGGCTCAAAGCAGGGGTGGTTTTTAGTCAGTAAGAGTCTGACACTCCCTCTCGACTCACCCAAGGCGGGAGAAGTCATTGAATGATCCCCCAAAAAAAGGCTCGGTCTACCGACAGGACTTTGTTGAGGGCAAATCCTTTATTAGCGTGGTCCATAAACTGTCCCTATGGCTTTCAACGTGTTATTAGGAACTATAGATTTCAATCACATCATCACAAACATTTGTTTTTTTTTTTGCTTTAGCGTTGGTTCACTCTAGCACTTTCTTGTACCATTGTGTAGGAAAACACATTTTAAATTCATAACACATGCATTTGTGAATCACACGGAAAATAATGGTCTGTGGAATGGCCTTATGATACGCGCAGCGGTCGCAGTCTTTTGTCCAATCATTGACGTATTGTGAAACTTGCAGTCAAATTCTGTTGAGCATTCGATAGTCTTATTCTAGAAACTCATTTATATTATATCTAGCTTCTGCCAGTCCGCATTGTCGTGGGATAAAAAGTAGCCTATGTGTTATTCTAGACCATAATGTACTCCTATTCCAAATTTTATCTCGATATATTTAGCTATTTTGACATTACTGAGTAACAAACCTGCATTTCTGTGGGATAACAAGTAACCTATGTGTTATTTCAGAACATAATCTACTCCAGTTCCAATAAAAAATTCGATCTCTTCAGCCATTTTGACGTGAATGAGTAAAAAAGATAAAAACTTTCGCATTTATAATATTTGTAAGACGTAAGATTAGACTCAACAAACTATACGACTAAAATAACAGTCATCAGTACTCATAAACCGCTAAGACAAAGTAAATATTAACTCACGACGGACTCGTCTCGGGCAATTACACAATGCCAGTGGATGGAAAGGCCCACCAAAAAGGTTTGACCTTGAATGCTCCGGAAGATTCTACCGAAACACTCTTATCTACTATCCGCGTCTATTTTTAGAAAAAGGGAAAATGTCTGCTGCCTTTACAACTGGCTTCTAAGTGATTAGGGAACCCTTTATTAGGCTATGAAAGTCACTTAGATTTATAGCATGTGGGACAGAATTATATACTGGTAGTCATAAAAGTTTTGTGGCAAAAATGTAGACTTTAATACCTTGGGAGACGGTTCATTATTGTATTGTAGGTCATGTAATATTGATTCCTGTGTGTAAATTGTTTCTTAGTGTTATTTAGTCAGTAGTTTTGTTGACTATCTTTAGTTTCAGGTGTAGTTTTGTTTTTTTTTTTATTTTGACTCATCCAATGACTTATCTCGCCTTGGGCGAGGCGATACTGGTGTAGATACGGTAGTCTTTGTGATAACATATTTTCTGGTGTAGAATATAATATATGTACAATTTGTTTTAGCAAACCTTGACTGGTGGTACACAGTCACGTATTAAGCTATACAAAACATGTACATTGTCTTCAAACCGCATTTCCATTTTTTTTAAGGGGAGAAAATTATCCATTGACTTCTTCTGCCTATGGCAATGAAAGAGGGAGTGTCAGACTCTTACTGACTAAAAACCACCCCGTTTCTACTCCTGTTCTACGAGCTGAAACCCCGGTAAACCCGCTAGGTAGTCCGCAGCTCTGAATCACAGGCCCTTGGGTCCTTAAGCCTATTGTTCACTTTACTGTACCAGCCATTGTACTTCAAGTTGACATTTAACTTATAGTACTATAGTTCGGCGAACGGCCTTCGGTAGTGAATGAACGGTTCGATAGTAAATACTTGGGCCGCTACGTGATAGTTGCCTCGTCTTACAATACAGGAGACGTGTATGAATGGTTGGCATTGACGTTCCGGAGTATTTTCATAGTATTTGTTGGTAATTAATTTTATTAAATTGAGACAATATAAGTGTATGTAATGTAATTTACTGATGAGGAAGTCTAGATAATGGAGATAAAAAAATATATTTCATTTTGTGAAAGTAAAAGTCAAAATTACTTATTTATTAAAAAAAAACCAGGAAGGCACTTGACGTTTAAATCAAAGCAAAAAATTATTATAGTATTACAAAAATGTCTGTCTGTCGGTCAGTCAGAAGTGATATGCTTCTTCTAAAGTGTACATTCCTATGGAGAAGAACGAGCAAGAATCTCCATAGGTTACTCTTTTTCAATCAGATTCATAATACAATTCTTGACCACAATACAAAGTTCTATTAACCCCTTTAAAAACACTAATTTTGTCCAAAATTTATTTTCTTTTGTTTTACGTATATTTATTCAGACATATTATTTGAACGTCTCCCTTTACCCAAATCCCACTGATTATCGTCACAAGCTGTTAATCTTCACATAAAGTATTTGTTAGCCGAATGCAAAGTGACCGTCAAACATGAATACACCAGCGTCAACAGTCTCATCAAATAACTTTAACACGAGTAAATATTATCAGCATCCAATTTTACCGCATACACCACAAATGAATCAATACCAAAAAATACTATAAAAGAATATGTAAGTGTGGGAGAGCCATGTTTCGGCACGAATGGGCCGGCTCGACCAGATACGACGGCCTCACAGAAAACCGATGTGTAACAACGCTTGCTCTATGTTTCGTTGTGTGAGTGGGGTTACCGGAGGCCCAATTACCCCCTTCCCAATCCCCGATTCCCCAACAACCCTTAAATTCCTAACCCCCAAAAGGCTGGCAACGCACTTATAACGCCTCTGGTGTTTCAAGTGTACATGGGCGGCCGCGATTGCTTACCATTAGGTGATACATCTGCTCGTTTATCGGCGTGTGCCATAAACATAATAAAAAGAACGCAATACCAAAAATACCCGAACTATACTTAGAAAAATGTGTCGCGTTTGTTTGTCTTTATCTGACGCTGTCAAGTAAGTAGGCATGTCAGCCACAGTCCACGATGGGTCATGTGACTGTTCAGCTGCAATTTTATCTCATTGAAAATCGAAGATTGAAAATATTTAGGTCATTATCTGTAAAGTGTTGGGTTTGACACACCTTTTCTGTTTTGAAGTGGAATAATCATCAACTGACTTCTTCCGCCTTGGGTGTCAGACTCTTACTGACTAAAAACCTATTTCTGCTTTGAGCTGGAACCCTAAGAACCCAGTAATTCGTTAAGTTGTCCGCAGTTCTTAATATTTGACACTTTTTGGATATTTGACTCAAAGGACCACGTTTGAAGTGAAAGGACCACGTCTTTAATAGTGACTTAGATTTCACGACCATGTCTATTACTATTCTCAGTGCGATCTACTAATAAAAATGTTATTGCTGGTCTGTGTATTATATGAACTTGTATGTTTGTAAACGCACATACGACACAAGAGACCATCATAATATGGGGCAAGTAAAACAAAATGATAAAGATAATGATGACCAAATAGGTATAATCGATGATAATCTAGTTAATAATCTTATACTCACCTCTAAATCAATGAGGTTATTAACCCGACTCTAAATATATACATACAGCTAGATAAAGTGATGACAATAAAATGATTTTGTAATACAGACACAAATTAAGTGCAGGTATTGATAAATATTGCTGATATAAGTGATAATATGCACTTGTGTAGACATCTATTTAGACATACTGAAGATCATATGGGTGACTTTGCTTTTAAACAGTATTTATACTATAGGTAAATACATAATAATACATGTATACTTTGATATACATAGATATAAAATATGTTTAACCTATACATATAATTATTGCTGCCTACGCCAGCAGCAACACATTAGAATGGGATACAAAATATCCCATCATCACCCAAGTTAGCTCATACCCTGTCTGTATACCAAATATCATCAAAATCCGTTCAGTAGTTTCAGCGTGGCTGATGGACAAACAGACGCGCTAATTTCAAAAACTACTGAGTCGAAAAGAATAGTTCTTGTTGTGTTGGATAGTCTATTTGTTGAGGAAGGCTATAGGCTATAAAACATCACGCTACGATCAATAGGGACCAAGCAGCGGTAGAAATTGCGTAGGAGTACAGTCTGTAATAATCAGAATGGCTATTAAAATCACCAGTCATTTGACCGAAAAGCAGTTACAATTAGAATCAATAAAAATCATGCAGTTTGATAATGTAAGTACTACTACGTATTAGTACGACATGGTTCTAACATCGACTATACAAATATTTCACAGTCAAATGACCATAACCTTTGCAGTAATTGAGTTTACATAGAACTTTATCAAAGTATTGATACGGTAGCTCTTGAAACGACTTGTTACGGTTACTGTACATACAACAGTTGATAAGATTTGATGCTTTCTAGTGGGAACTACTTAAGTATTGTGTTGTAATAAACATTATTTTAATGTTTACCTATATCCTTCACATTAATTGATTTGCGTCAACGATGTAAGTGTAACTTACATAAGATTTTGTTTTATATTATAAGCCGGTAAACGAGCAGACGAATCATCTGATGGTAAGCAATCGCCGCCGCCCATTGACACCCGAAACGCAAGAGGCGCTACAAATGCGTTGCCGGCTTTTTGGGAGTTAGGAATTTAAGAGTAGTTGGGGAATCGGGGATCGGTTAAATTGGGGAATGGGATAAAAAACAAATAGCTTCACTATAGGACTGACCGATAGACAGACGTTATTAATCTTATTATATTTGTTATGACGTTCAAAAGTGCCTTCTTGGTCTATTTGAAATAAATGATTTTGACTTTGACTTTGACTTTGAAACACAACGTAAGCATTGTCTCACGTCGGTTTTCTGTGAGGCCGTGGTATCACTCCGGTCGAGCCGGCCCATTCCTGCCAAAGCATGGATCTCTAACAAAGTGAGTTCTAGACAAAGTGAGATAAGTAAAGGCGAATAATCTTCAAATTTTGAGGACATACGTGTGAAGTACATAAAAACAATCAGACCCAGTTTGTATGCACGTAGAGATATTTCTGACATATCAGCATTACGTGTAATACCAAAAATATATCATGAATCGCCTTTAAGAAGGAGAAGAAAGGAAATGCATTTATTCACATTATCACATTCACTCGCAGATAACAATTAAGTAGCCACTCAGTATCCACTTCGCTTTATAGGATGAATCCACATCACAGCATTGCTGATATTTACTTTGGTCCTTGGTAACCTCAATATAACTCTGATTTGTACAGTCTCACGCTGCATCTCTATGAAGCCGTGGGTTCAAGCTTGTCAAGTAAGGTTGCCGTGCAGAACCAGATAGTATCAATGAATTCAAAATTCAAAGTTCCAGTTAAAATCAAGATTGACTTTGTAGAGATGAGACTTTACAAGTCACTGACAACAATGTTAGTCAAAACTAACAGACTGCACGGTTGGCGCGGTGGCTGGGCAACTGGCTGCCGTGCAACGTGTAGCGGGTTCGATTCCCGCACGGAACAAGTCTTTGTGTGATCCACAGATTATTGTTTCGGGTCTAGGTGTCATGTGTATGTGAACTTGTATGTTTGTAAACGCACCCACGACACAGGAGAAAATCCTAATCCACATTAAAACAAAGTTTTTAAAAAAGAGAAAGAGAAGGGAATAACAAAATATGTAATTAAGAATATAATAATCCTTTAACACGTCTGTATGTATGTCCACAAACACGTAAGCTAGGCTAACGTCCGATAACTGTCTGCTCAATGGCTAGAGATTATAGTCTAGATCGTGTGCCACAAACGTACGAAGGATAGCTTTATCTTAATCCCACCGGTGATGGCGGTCAAGCGTTCTACTACTAAAGATAACAAATCTATTACAATGGGAGATATATATCATATTATGTTGTATATTGACCTAGTTACTCAGATCTAGGCGGGGCGCGTGAGGGAACGCACCTCCTCACGCCCCAGTCATCGCGAGAGATACTCCGGGCGTCGGGGATCGTGCGACGATCTCCGGCCACCGTAGGTCCCGAACAGAAACAGGCCCGTGCGTGCGGCGCGGCGTTTCGCGCGCGCCTCAAAGACTTATTCATATCCAATCATCATCACCACTATCATCAGTCAGAAGCCGTCCACTGCTGAATAAAGGCCTGTTCCTTAGTCCTCCAAGGTCAAGTAGGCTCTTGGTCGTTATACGAAGAGACTATCGAATGATGTGGTTTGCATTTTTGAGAGCGTAAAATCATCAAATGACTTCTTCCGCCCTGGTCGAGGCGAGAAGGAGTTACAGATTCTTACTGACTAAAGACCACGCCATTGCTACTCCTACTGAAACTTTTTTTTTAAATACCCAATTAGACCGACGACCTCTCACTGCCAAATTAAAATCTCTTTTGAAAAATAATCTGAAGGTACGGCCTTAAAATGACTCATTACCGCCTTTCCAAAGCAATGATGTCTACAATAAAGGAAAATCAACCCAAAACACTAATCAATAAAGATTACTGTCCAATAGACAATTAATACTTTTGTTTATGAACCAAATGACATGAAAATATTATTTTAGAAAAACACTTGACTTATATTTGACGCAAATGGCGGTGATCCTCTTGAATTTGTATTGTTTCAACAGATTACCGAAGATTTGTGAATACGCCAGTGATAAGTATGTGATAATACTTAGTCATATGTCCCGTGACTTTGTCACAGATATATAAATACCTAATATGGCATATTTTGAGTGTTTGTTATCACTGATAGGTATTTTTTCGTATCTTCGATTGCAGTAATTGTGTTGGATTATTATCTTAATTTGTTTTGGTGGGAAAATTAAGGAATTAGCGTTTCTGGTCCTTTGAGACGAAATACATTACAAAGGAGGATGCAAATTTTGGTCCCACTTTCCGATAGCTATGTGTATTACATCATGGGATAGCTATTGGAAGTGGGACCAGATTTCACAGAAATTCCTTTGAACCTTAAGACCGCACCGGTCCCAAATAGTTCAAATCCCGGGAATATTTGGATAAAAAGTCTATGTAATTCTTTGTGGAGCAAAAATATTATGTTTTAATGTAGAATATTGTTGACACAGTATTATGCATTTTAGTATAAAGTGAATGAATAAAAAGAAAAATAATAGGTAGTAAATATCTTTGATTCATAAGTTTCATTCACCATTATGAATGTGTAAGATGTTGATACAGTAATCATAAACTTCGATAAGTTTCGAAAATAAATAAAATGATAGAAATCAGAAATCAGATAATTCTACCTCATACGTCTGGTGTCCATATTATGGACATTTCCTTGATAATAAGATTTTCTCCAAAATGCATTACAATCGAGAACATCAAAGAACAAAACAACAAACTAATCTTTCTTCATGATGCAATCAGACCACTATTTCTAAGAAAAAATACTTATGTTAGGAAAAACCGACCAATTGCGAGCCGGACAAAGAATTCCGTATGATTCCTCCATTCGTTCATTCGGTAAGCAAACGGCATTAAATCAACTTTGGTGCATGGGAGATGCTATAGCTCTACTAAAACTATGTCCCCTCGACAATTTTCAACTATCTAGCTACCACGATTCCTTGGAGACGCGGATAATTTAACAGGATACCGGGGCTCTGGCTCGAAGCAGAAGTAGGAGGTTTTTATACAGTAAGAGAGAATGACACACCTAATTGTTTCACCCAAAGCGATTTTCCTCACTTACAAAAAGCTATTACGATTCATAAGCCATAGCCTGGTGACAGACAAACAGACAGACAGTGAAGTCTTATAAGGTTCTTGTTTTTACACAGTGTGGAATACTAAAAAGCAAATCGGAATTTCAAAAATGTTACATTCAAGTTTTACATTGTCAATTGGAGATTTCTCTCGAAGATCGATGTAAGATTAATAATCCGGATTTTGTTGGTTAGGCAGGGTTTCTTTTAACATATATATTTTATCTTTTGCTTGCATTTTCTGCATTGTGATAGCAAAGAGTAAACAAAGCCAGTCTACAATTGATATCAAGGCCGTTGCTTTGGGTGGTAACTGCGTTTTTGTTGAAAGATATTGAAATCTTTTGATCTATATGTTTTCACTTGTATATGTCATATACTATCATTTCCTTGTATGAGAGGGCTTGTCTTACTGCGTAAATCCGTACTACGCACTGTTAAGTTACAGATCTACTTAAGTGATTAAAGATGTCGCATTTCATCATCACTATCAACATCATGTCAGATGATGGATAAGTTGTTCACTTGACTGCTGAATATAGGCCTCTTTAAGTGACATCTAGATCAGATCGTTAGAAGCAACCTGTGACACATTTACCTACTCCTATTAATATTATAATAGTAATAATTATTTTCACAACCATTTTTTGCGTTCTTATATTATATTTAATTTTACTTTCCCGTTATATAGATCATATGGTCGATTTTTCAAACAAGACGCTTATATTCCGCGGAATTAAATATTCAGTCTAACTCTAAAATCTTATTGGAGAAAAGTCAGAATAAGGAACACATAATAATATAAGTTTTTAAACTGTTATGGTCACTATGCCATATCAGTTTAAAAACACTATGCCATACACTATGTCAAACACAATGTCATAGACATTAATAAACATGGTAAATATCCCGTCTTAAGTTCTAATGTTAACATAATAATAGTTATGATGCTCGAAGGACCAAGTTACATAATATAATATTATATTAGATCAAAGGACCACCAATTCCGGCGAGATACCTATCTGTCCTCCATTTGTCTATTCAATTTGTATTTACTGTCATTATACAAGTATGTATAAGTCGGATTATACGGCGATGCTTATCGTGCGTACCTATATACATGTAGTTATGTAAAGGTCATTGTTGACTTCCGTTTATTTCAGAACATCATACCTATCTGCCGGAGATAATCGTTTGTATCTACAACGTGGAATTAGAGTTTTGTCTGATTTATGTAATATTTTACTTGAAGTTATGGTCACAATTTTTTCAAAAATCATTGGTCGAAAATAGAGAAGGTATAATTTCTCAAACTGCATGTGAGCGATTCATTAAGAGTATATTTAAAACAGATAGATTCATGTTTCAGAGAAATATGAATGTGATGTTTAATCAGTGCGGATTCCTCACGGTGTTTACCTTTACCGTTTGTTAGTGGTATCTAAATAATGTTAGAAAGTTTATATAACTTAGAAAAAGTCACATTGGCATTGGCCAACGGCGAGTTTGGCAGGTTTGGCAATTGGCGGGTTTTGAACTCGCAACCTATAGATGAGAAGCATGTGTCCTTAACCTCCGAACTACAACGACCACGCATTATTGTCATGTACATAACCATCAATGTTTCCTACGTCGCAACATCTAAAACACCACTTCAAGAACTATCAAGCAATCATTCAAAATAATGTCCCAATAATCGAATCACGTCTTAATCAATCAGCGGCCTGCCATCAAACCAGAACTCGATTGTAAGTCAAGATAATAGAAAATTGAACGCTCGCCTATGATGCGTGTTTAAGTAAAACCTCGAGATTTTATGATAAGTCTGACATTAGTAGCAGGAAAAAGAAATGTTTTATCTGAATGCGTAACATCATATAATAGTGTGAATGTCATCGAAACCTTGTGGAAGACTGTCTTAGTTTCAACTACTCGAACATTGCAGCATTTAAACAAGCGCCTATTAGATTCATCTAACGTTAATGTATGCAATTGAATTAATAGCAATGTATCTATACTTATCTAAATACTAATATATTATAATGCTGAATAGTTTTTGGTTAGTTTATTTACTCGCTAATCTCCAGAAGTAAAGTTCGAATTGAATAACTGTTTTTGTGTTAAATAGTTCATTTATCGAGCAAGGCTATCTATAGGCTATAAAATATCACGCTGCGATTAACAGAATATTACTAACATTAAGATACGGACAATGATTTTCTGATTTTCGGTTACATCATTGCACTTAGGCTTAGCTTTCCTATAATTTATTAACATGTCAGTTTAGGGTTGCTAATGGTTTTTTTTTATAAAATCGGTAATCGAGCAGACATATTACCTGATGGTAAGCAATCGCCGCCGCCCATGGACACTTGAAACACCAGAGGCTTTACAAAGCGTTACCGGCTTTTTGGGAGTTAGGAATTTAAGGGTTGTTGTTCGGGAATGGGGATGGGGAAGATTGGGAAAGGGGGTATTGGGCCTCCGGTAACCTCAGTCACACAACGAAACACAACGCAAGGGATGTTTCTCGTCGGTTTTCGGTGAGGCCGTGGTATCACTCCGGTCGAGCCGGCCCATTCGTGCCGAAGCATGGCTCTCCCACACTTCTTCTCAAAGAACCATCAGACCACCACATATTATGCCTAGTAAGGCTGATGCGCGACCCAGAGCTGCAGGCTGCCTAGCGGGTTACTGGGGCTTCGAGTCGAAGAGGGAGTAGGAACGGTTTTTTTTAGCCAATAAGTGTCTGACACTCGCTCTCCTCTCACCCAAGGCTGGAGAGGTCATTGGATCATTTCCCTCCTTAAAAAAGGTTGCTAATGTAGGCGACCCTTGAAAATTTACTCATCCCTTTCTCCAATGCCTAAGTTAGTTAGTTTACTTAAGTGTGATCGACAAATAATTGGTATATACTAAGTCGTCTACATTACAAATTTGTTTTAATTCAAATTATAGATCATAATCATAAACCTAACAATGTTTTTTATAACAGACTGCAATTTGGACAACAAAACTAACATGTCACGCTTCTTAACCACAGCACTTGAACCTTCAATGCATTACAAAAATAAACCGTACCGAAGGACAAACAGATTTATTTGTATTAAAGATAGACAGAAGAAAATCTTGATCTAATCGATAAGCAGTCATGTGATGGAGTCACGCTGTTATTTATCAGTAATTTCCCTAATGCCCCTCTTCAAATCGGTCCTTTTGATACAAGATATATCTGGGCATAATGCTCTTTGAGTGGATTTACATTTATGTAATAATACATTGTGTTATTGTTTCCCTAACACGGCCGGGTTTATTTATAATCCGTGTCGTAAAGTATAAAGATAATTTGTTTTAAGCTTTTTTAGTATTTGTTTGTTTGGTCTCATAGTTTTTATGATGGGTTTTCAAGAGTGCGTCTTGTAATTATGTTCATAGTGGATTAGTGTCAGTTTCATTGCGTATCTGCTGCGGTTTACTAAGAAGAAAGTACTTACTGACGTAGTTACTGCTTTATAGGAATTAGTTTCGTTGCATAGTGAGTCATGAGAGGTCCTAAAAGGACCAAGGGCTTTTAGCCTTTCTTTTGGGTGTCGGGTAAAAATTAGGAGATAAGCTTTTTTTAAGTGATTTCAAATTTCTTTAGTGCTTTAATTTTTTTTAAGTCTAGTATTCGGTTCAACCAAACGCGAGATAAACTGAGAACCTCCTTTTTTGAAGTCGGTTAAAAACAGGAGCATTTATCTCTCGAAGAGTCAAAGCTGTTTGTATTTTATTTCTAATGTTATTTTTTGTAAACATAACTCAATATTTCAGACTTCAAGTCCATTACCAACAATTTTGCCATCCATTAACCCAACCCAGTAATAAATAGTATCGAATTCAGGAACTTATGCTCGAATTGTCGAACACTCAAACATTTTTTCTTCTTCATTTCTTGGTACTTTACTGATTTAAAAATATTCCCAATTTTGCCAAGTAGGAAATAAAATTAGGAAGACGTATTAGTAGGCATGAGTAAATAAATCCGTACCTCCTTATTGTCTAACTTTTGAACTGAGCACAGATAATGAGATAACTAGTATTTGTTCTAGTTATCACGAAGATTAGCATTAAACGCGATTTTCATGTTAGATAATGTCTCATAAACATATTAAATACAATTGTTACTCTGTATGTATTTCCTAATATCGTTATAACTTAAAACAATTGTTTTCGCATCACTATTATTTGAATTAACTGGTCCTTTGATTCGCAAAATTTTCATTTAAAACCTATTTATAGATTGAATTTTTTTTATAGAGATGTAATTTATTAAGTAAAATATCTGTTATGTTATAAGTATCTACTTGTTATTTATTTTTATAACATTCATTTTTTATCCACTACTCATTGAGATTTACAAGAACTAAATTGATAAAGTGGTTGTTACATCATGTTAACAGAATAATCTTAATACATTAATAGTTGCAATTAATATTTTGGTGATAAACTTGTTTAAAATGTACTGCATCATGCTACGTCTCATATTTTTTTACCTAGACTAGAATAAACTCGAAAAAGTCCATACAAATGCTCATATAATCGGCAAGCGAGTAAACCCATTAACAATGGTTAGTTTACTTGTAACTTTCACTGATAGGAGCTGATAATAACTAGATAACAGTTATGCAAAGCACTGCCAACGGTTATAACATTAACTTACTTATTAAACACAAACGTTACTTAAACCATAATACACAAACAAAAAATACTAACATTAAAAATATTATTTAAAAATAACACTAATATTTTATACCTGTTCCAAAATATCTGTTATATTTTTATAACTGCATTGTAACATCATTATTTTGTTTAAAGTGATTGGACGGTTTATTTTAAAAATGGAAGCTGATACGCTGAATGAGGATACGAGATCGACCGTAGTGAGGAGCGTTTGGTTTAAACTAGTATTTGCACCGTTATCAATATCTCTGATAATTTTGATTTGTTTAGTTTGGAGCTGTTATAAAAATAACCAGGAAATGTAAGTACATAATTTATTGTTAATCCACTATAGTCATGCATAATTATGCACTATGCACGGCACTTAATGGTTATAAAAGCTTTGTGTGTTAAAAATATAATTTAATTAGATTAATATTGTAGGTATCAGGTCGTCCTTTATTACATAAAAATTGGTTTAGTCCAAATAACCTCCGAAAAAATTATCAAAAATTCGTGCTTTTTTAACTGTAAGCAAAGCCGCTGGCAAAAGCTAGTCTAAAAAAAATCAAGGGTCCACTAGCTTCTATACAGTCTCTAAATTAATCAAATGAATCTTAAATCATAATCGGACACGTTGGTATACATTATAGTCTGTCGATACAACAAGGTATAGAGTCCATTGTTCTGATTTGATACGGCATATCTAATCATGTTCATTAAATGCTTTGTTGCGACATGCCAATATGAACTTTATTGCATCATAAAACTGCTTCATACAATATGTACAACAATTGTCTAGTTCTGCTTAGTACAATGATATACAATGTAGGTCTGTATATCTGTTCCTATTTGTAAGTGCCTAATTGTTCTAAAAAATTGGCAATCAAATGTAAATATCGAGGTTTTAAATGGATTAGGGTTTCCTTTGTGTGTGGCACTAAAAATTGGATAAAATCAAATAGAATTTTCCGTCAGTCTGACTGGTCAGTGAAGCTAGCTGCTTATTCTGAAACAAGAACAAAAAATCGTCGTTACTCCTTTAAAAATACTGAGTAGGTACTCCTTCAAGTTCCATGTGAATAAGTTGCTTACAAGCAGACGCGCATGCTCCACCATTAATTTCGGATACATTTCGGAGAGTGTGCGGGGGAATTGCACAACTTGATTCCTCCTAGTCCTTTCCATCATCGAACCACAAGACAATCGGCGAGGCGTCACCGATTCATGGTGGATATCCCACCCACACGCACGAAGCGCTTAGCTTCAAGCCTCCTTGTGCGAACTGCTAGGGAGTGGAACTCCTTGCCGGAGTCTGTGTTTCCTGATGGGTATAACCTGGGTGTCTTCAATGCCCGAGTGAATAGGTTGCTTATGGGCAGACGTGCTCCACCGTAGGCCGCATCATCACTTACCATCAGGCGAGATAGCGGCCAAACGTCGGCCCATTTAACAATAATAAAAAAAAAATTAACCGCATCACTCTGTAGGCCGTTTTCACCAACTACTCCTAAACCACCTCTCAACTAAGAGTTACCTTCTTAGCTCGTTAAGACGGTCATCATATATGGATAGGTTTAAAGCTCGATTGCACCAACCGTTTCTAAATTTAAGGTAAGCCAAGATATGTCACATTTAAGGACATTTTGATGATTTTTTACCAATCTAACAGTATAAGTAAGGGGTTAGTTACAAGGCTAGAATATGATGAAATCCTAGAACTTTTACCGACATTTCTCGTTATCTGCGTGGGAACTGACAACACGCACACACATATAATATCTCTAGAGTACTTAAATATTGATTGAGCGATAACAACTATTCAGGTACACGGTGCACATTAGGTTCAAATTTAACTTATCTGAACATTTGACCTTTACATTTATATCTAATACTCGTAGGGAAGGTTACAGAATTAGTTTTTTATCGTACAGTTAGATATATAATACATTTCATTCGACAAAAGAGTTGTAGAGGTTTTTTTGACAAAAAGTTGCCTAAAGGTGGCCTGATATTTCTGTGGTAACCTCTAAACCCTTTTTTGAGGAGAGAAAATCATTCAATAAGTTCTTCCGCCCGATTGTTACGAGATAGTGTCAGACTTGACCAAACAAACAAACCAACTACCCCGTTCCTACTCCTTTTCGAGCCGGTGCCCCCGTAATCCTTTAAGGGTCTTCCGCGGCTCCAAATCAAGCATCAGCCCATCTAGGTCCCATCTGTGGTGGACTTATGGCTAAGATCACTAAGCACCACTTAAATTCCAAATAATTATTGGGTTAATTTCAAGGTCGTTTGATTACTATCCCATTTCTACACCTTATAATTTTACTAAGAACATCGTAAGAAGACCACCTCAAAATGCTATACCCGATCTTTGGGAAATAACGTTTTAATGCTCAATCAATGTATATTTCAACCTTGTCATTCTTGAAGCTTAGTAATACAAAACAGAAATAATTGGCCACATCTGCAGTGCCCATCAATTGCCTCGAACCATTAGCAATAGATTAGCTAACGTATGATCAACTGCGGGGCCATTACTTCATTATGTATTGCATCGGCTTTATGAGGTCTATGCATGCTACGTTTTGACTGGGGCTTCACATGATATATTATATACTATGTATATATGTACATTTTGTCAATTATAGATAAAACAAGTAAAAGTGCTCTCAAGTTTAATTTCAAGGCTTAGCAAAACCATTATTGTTTCGCATAAAAAATCTAGTTTAAGTAGTTACGCATTTTTGAATTAGGTAGGTACATAAGTTAAAAAAAAAACTCGTTCCTATTACATCCTAATCCTGTACATATAATAAAGATTTTGAGTAATTCAATTATCTAATCTCACTTAAAAATAGTTTGTACCTAATCGTCATTAACATCCCGGCTAATCCTGTACGAAACCTCATCAAAATCATTCTAACAATTTAGTTGCAAATAGACAACAAACCACCCATTTGCATTTACTCATGACACATAAAACTTTATGTTTATGACTATAGCTCATATTTCCTTGGAGATATGAATCAAATTGCTTTGACATCTGTTAGCCAGAAACAGAATGCTACTTGGGTTCCAAGGTTTGTAGAGTGGTAGCCTCTGGTTGAAATGTAACTTGTATTGCATACCAACGCCTTGTGAGATAGGTCAATGACCTTAGGCCTTTCATTTAGGTTAGTGATTTGTAGTTCTACATAGTTATAATACGTTTAATCACAGTATTAATAATTCTTGATATATTTTGTTAACATAATACGTGTTATTTTATTATAACTTTCATGAGAGATATTAAGTTAATATAAATAATATGTGTTATAATATATATCTGTATTAGTTATAAATATTAGTTGTGTCTCATCACTAACGAAGCCGGTTTTTAAAGCTTCAAATTCTTTAAAAATTTATAACGTAATCTGTTTTTTCGGAAGTCGCATAAAAATAAATATCAAAATAAAATAAATTATTTTAAACTATGTGCTTAATCTTGCATGTAAATTGTTGAATTAGAGACTTTAAATGTTAATGAGTAAGATTCATTATTTCCTACACATAATTGTGATGTTAAGGAAATAACATTTAACGTAAATATTGTAATGTTTAGAGTAATTAAACTAATATAATTTTAGTTTGCTTCCAAAATTGAAAAAATCATTCAGGATTATCGAATTCAGGATTCAAGATTATCGAAAAATATTGCTGCTCACTACTAGCGCAAAGTTTCAACCAATCTACTCAGCTCCTATTGGTCATAACATGATATTTTATAGCCCATATACTTTTCAATAAATTCACTATCGAACACAAAAAACAAATATTAAATTCGGACCAGTAATTCCAGAGATTAGCGCGTTCAAACAAAGAAACAAACTCTTCAGCTATAAGTATAGATTGGGCAGGGCCGATTTGTTTTGTCACAGTGCACAACCTCACTATGGCATCTCTTTGTACGTGCTTCATGGCCGTCACCACGGCTTTATGTTTAAGCAAGATAAAGTAAAAAGATTTATTTTACAAAGAATCTCAGTTCACCTTAAACTTGTCTCATAATTACTGTGATAACCGCTTAAGCCTGCATGTTATCAGCGAGAATATTTTTATATTATGTACTTTTACTTATGTACAGTGTACACACAGATACCAGCATCCTCAGTTCCATACCTATTCGCGGAAACTGAAGTCGTTAGGAAATTAAAAAAAAAAAGATAATTAAGAAGAGGAAAAAATAATTCTGAAATATTTCTTCGATTGTTTTTGTTTGATTCGGAGTGTATATTTCAAAAATTGTTACGACATATGTATTTATTCCGAGTGTATTTAAATTTAGAACTACAATATTGTTGAAAAAGTAATTCGAGATCATTTTCCAAGTTTTTCCGAATTATTCTCTCGCTTGTATTTCCGAGTGTATTTTAAATAAAATTGTTGGAATAATAAATTCGAGAATTTAAATATTATTTTCCGAAATATTTTTTCAGTTGTTTTTCCGAGTTTTGTTTGTGATATTATCCGAGAATGTTGCATGACATGGTAGGTCTAGTTTGTGTTGTGTTGGCTCCCCTGTTCTGTTACCTGGTGTATCTGATGACTCTGTTCCTTCTGTATCATCTAAACAAGTATCGGGATGGTGAGTACTTGCATTTACTTAAGTTTAATATTGTTTAATGAAAATTCATTAACATTAGGGCGTAGTTTGCATGTGGAATACCTCTAGTTTGCTGCGTTTTAATAGGATGACTAATTTTCGTAAAATAAAATACATAATACTCAAAAGAAATTATCAATATCTAGGCAAATATGTATTGTGTTAGTTGCTATTTTTTTGTCTCCCAAAAATGTGTGGGATTGACCTTTCTGTAACTGTTTTTCCTATAATGTATGCTCTAAAACCGTCATTAATTACGCAATCTATGCATTCAAGATCGCATCATCAAAATACATACATTTAGTTTATAGGATGAGTAATTTTCGAGTTTATCATTTCTTGTTAAAGAATCATCGCATATGATCATATGAGTGACTGGAAAACCCAAATCTTAATTATTATTGTTATTACTTACGTAATAAGTATCAAAATCCTTTAGCAAACATTGTGTTATCTTAGACCTGTTACCTACTGTATACAAAACAATAGATCATTTGTAAACTAGACGAGTTTTAGAAAACAAATATTTGTTTAATGATAACTTTATTAATAAGCTTTACTACTATAAGTGGTAGGGTCGAAATTCCTTTGGCAATTATGTTTGATATTGTAGTAAGTAAAATGTTTATGTAGCGCCGTCAAGATTATGAAATTCTACTATCATTAATGTGCTGTTCTTAGTCAAATTTACCTGAATGGTTTAGAGGTTGCAAGGGCGATTTCCGAGCAATGAAATACCTATCTTACTATTATTAATAAATGCGAAACTTTGTGTGTATGTTTGTTACTCAATCACGTCAAAACGGCTGAAGGGATCGGGATAAAATATAGAACACGTGTAGATTATGGTCTAGAATATAAGCAGAGGCTTTGTAATCCATGTATCCCACCGGAACGTGGGCAAAGTCCTTATGATTATATTTGTTTTGAGGAGGGAAATATCATTCAATGATTTCTCCCACCTTGGGTAGGGCGAGAGGGAGTGTCAGACTCTTACTGACTAAAAACCATCTCGTTCCTCCCCTTGCTTTTCGAGCTGGAGCCCCGGTAAACGCTAGTTAGTTCGCAGCTCCGGATCGTGCATCAGCTCTACTGGGTATCTTCTGCGTTGGTCTGATGGCTCTTAGAGGCGCGTGCGGAACCATTAACATCCCTAGAATGACATGTTAATAAATAGTAGGAAAGCTAGTTATCTTCATAGAGAAGCTTCCTTGTGCGAACTGCTAGGGAGTAGAACTCCTTGCTGGAGTCTGTGTTTTCTGATGAGTATAACCTGGGTGTCGTCAAAGCCCGAGTGAATAGGTTGCTTATGGGCAGACGTGCTCCACCGTAGGCCGCATCATCACTTACCATCAGGCGAGATAGTGGCCAAACATCAGCAATTTAACATAAAAAAGAAGGCTCATAGTCCAGCAGTGAATTCTCACGAAGTCTTGCTGAAACAATTATAACATTATATAACAGTTCCTTTATTCTCAATGCTCGCTCACTTTATATAATTATTTTCTTTTGTATTACTCGTACAAATATATTCTCACAATTAGTTCGTGTTTGTATTCTTCGGTGACGGGACACGAATGTCACGATATACTGACGTCAACTGCATCTTTGTTTGGTTGTATTGAAATAACCGCTTTTTACTACCGTACATGAATATGAATACCTATACATAATTATGATGCAACTAAATTATTTATTTTTTTTACAATTTTTGTCTGTCTGTTCGTACTGGCTAATGTTTTAAATGGCGGGACCAATTTTGACGGGACTTTTATTGGTAGGTAGCTAATGTACTAAGGAATAACTTAGACTATTTTTATTTTAGAAAAAGAAAGAGATGAAATAACCTAAATTCTTCCAGAAGTCATTATTTTACGCCGACGTAACAGCTACGTAGTGTTATGTCACTTATACATATTAGTCAGTAGAGGACATTTTTAAACATTTTTTTACAAAAATCCTTTGTAACATCTATAAATGTGAAAATTACTGGACACTTCACACACTGAGGAATGCCTCTGTTGTTTAGAATTTAGGTAATCGGTAGTTTATATTAATGGCCACCTGATTTCGATAGCAAGGCAATGCTCGTATGTTGTGTGACAGACTACACGTATGTGATATGAGCCTTCGATCGTAGATATAAAACTTTCTTGCAATACCATTCAGTTTCAACGTAAGAATGAAGTAGGAAATGATAACCATTTCTGATGTAATTAATAAATAATAAAGATCATTCACTGCCAATAATAATCCATCTACCTATATACTTAGGTACAGTCATAATGCTGACGCAAACTGAACCTTATCTACGTAATAATTAGTGCTATATCCGTCAAGCTTACTTTGTAGGCAGAACAAAAGAAAAAAGTAGACAAGGACTCTTTTTATTTCTTTCATAAATAATTGTCTACTAAGTATAGAATTGTTGAAATGTTTGTATGTGCATAACTCGAGAACGGAAGCATCAAATTGGATAATTTTTCTTTTGTTGGACATGTTTTGTATGAAAGATAATTATTTATGTCTCGTTTCCGTCCACTGCTGGACATAGGTCTATCCAGTAGCACGCTAATTAACCCAATGTTTAGCTCTGTGTATTGAAATATTGAGAGCATTTTCATATCCAAGTGTGGGAGAGTCATGCTTCGGCATGAATGCGCCGGCTCGACAGGAGTGATACCACGGCCTCACAGAAAACCGACGTGAAACAACGCTTGCGTTGTGTTTTGTTGTGAAGGCCCATTTACTCCCCTTCCCGATTGCGAACCGATTGCTTGCCATTAAGTGATCCGTCTGCTCATTTACCGGCTTATGTCATAAAAAATCTATAAAATTTCTTTATCCAATTCAAAGTCGAAGCCATACCAGTGCTGCTTTAAAACGTGGACAAATGTAGAATAAACTTTCAGTCTGTCCGTCCTCTGTATACGTTTCAAAACGGAGAAGAACGAGCAAGAAAATACTACGTATGATTAGAAAAGATATCTCGCAATTCATAAAAGCGGAGAAAAGCCACAAAATAAAGTTAATTATCTTTATAATCTCAATAAATTAGTGTTCGCCCAGATTATACAAACTGGGTCTTGTACAATCTAATCGATGAAACAAAACAAACAAATTATTTTAACGAACACACTCGACTGATTACGTACTGTGTACATTTTACATAAATTCTCCTCAATTTTTAATTATATCTTTTATTGTTTAATCATAAATATAAAGTTTTATTTCTCATTATTTGTAGAATTGTTATTATTTTGATTCTTATAGTTTTATTTCTCATTATTTATTTAATTGTTATTATTTTGACTTAAATAACAAAATGGTGAACGTACTGCTTATAATTTTCTGTGTGATAGTGTTGGGTCTCGTCGCCTTCATGTTCGAACATAACTTGAGTGAGTATTCTTCTTTAATTAATACTAGCTAACCCGGCAAACTTCGTACCACCTCAAACAATATTTATTTTCACTTTATAAACCGTCTCTGGACTTCCACAAATTATTTTAGACCAAAATTAAATCGGTCCAGCCGTTCTCGAGTTTTAGCGAGACGAACAGCAATTGATTTTTATATATGTACATTGTACATAGATTAATTATTTTTAACATATAACGTCACGTTGTGTAATTATTATAATTAAGTAAATTGTACATAATATATACATAATCTCCCGCCTATCTCCCATGGGGTCAGGCAGAGAATCAAATCTTACATACCTACATACTTATTTCGCTGCATCAACAGTCAGTCATCAGTCTCGTCATGCATGCTTGTTGGTAAAGGGTAACTTCCAAAGTTTCGCATTTAGTAAAGGTTCTAAGTTGGGAATAAAAAATAGCGTTTACTTCGATTACATAGGGCATTTCGATAAAAAAAATCCCTTTTATATACCTTTTAAGCAAATAATTGCTTGTTTTAGGAGAAGAAATGGAAAGTTATATTCTCACCTATCTACGTACGTAGGTTTTAAGATAAAATGCACGGCATGCCGATTAGTTTGTGCAAAATAATCAGATCAATCGATTTACGTTCCCACCCGGCGGAACAATTAGGCACAAGGTTATTGAACCCAAAGCTAAGTACGTAAGAAAAAATACCTGTATCTATGCATTTTGTCAGATCAAAGTATGATGATAGGTGCCTTATTTTTATATACTGTGATGAATCAAAGAGATAGAGATATTTCATTATTATACTTATAAGACAATTAGGATCCATGTTTCTGAATATTTTGAAAAGGGCCATTATCATAATCAGCTATAACACGTTCACTACTGAACATAAGCCTCCCCCGATGACTTTCTGATAGGCCGGTTGGAAGCGACCTGCATCCAGCGGCTAAGGAGAGCAAAGGAAAGGGCTTATACCATTACTAAAATTACTTTGTAAGTGAACTATTCGTGCTTCTTTTTTTAAAACCTTCATAATACTTAACCAATATTGATTTTAAAACAGTATCAAAAATGTAGTTAAAGAAAAGTCGAATGAAATAATGTATATAGGCAATGTGCTGCCATCTAGTGGCGAGTAGCAAAACTAAACTCTTCACGCTAACGCTACAGCGCTTTGATAAACCGGTTCATACTGCGACATATAGATGGCGCTGTAAATAATATTGTGATAAATATTTACAATACAATAATAACACGGCTTATCAATTGTTTTGATTCTCTTTAAAGATTTATTATATTATTAAATAAAATTAAATAAATAATCGCTTTATAAGGGCTGTGCTACTTTAAAACTATAAAAATAAAATTAAGCGATTTATAAACAAGACCTAATTGACATATTAACAATAAGTGCCCAAATACACAAGTATGCCTTTTAGTTTTCCATTAATGATGATTTATTAAATTAATCAAATAACTTTTATACCTATTTAAAATTTTCAATGCAAACATGGAAATATTTTACTCAATAATATTAAATTTAGTGAACATCCCTAGCCCGAGAAAAGATCTCTTTTTTCTCTCTCACACGATGACACAACGACATACACATCACATCATCTCATTAAGGAAAACACACCAACTAATACCTAACTACATGAGTTACCTATTCCTAGACTTAATCCAGGTGTCACAACCACAACCCTATCGCACGATGACGTCACAGCACCACTCGAGTGCTCCCCGTTTCCCGGCATCGCGTGATAAGATTACCGTTATCAGTTAACAAAAGATTTAATATTTACCTCCAGATAGCTAACAATGAACCGACTGCAATCCTAACTGTCGGATAGTATAACTGAAACGCGATTTGTATCGAGTTTTCGCGTAAATTAATTATTAATTTATCAATCATACCACATTAAAGTAATTTTGTAAAAGATTTTTGTGAAAAAAAGTACGTAAAAAGGCAAATTTTTAATGAACCTTACACTGTTTATTAAATTAAGTGACGTTTCTCATTAATATTGACAGTTTTCCAAGACATTTTTCTCGAATTTAAAGTAATTTTATTAAAATTTTCGTGTAATGTGACATTAAAAACGGTACTCGTGTAAAAACAATGAATCCCACAATATTTGTGATCGTGTTCCCGGCCGCGTTCGCTTCGCTGGTGTTGACATTCGTGTGCATTCGATACTGTTTGATGAATTGCAGTAAGTACCCGCACTTATTATAGTAAATTTATTGTCAAATTACTAGTCGTCAAGGTTTACGCTGCTGCTTACGCCTTCAGGGATTAAAGGTACCTTTTTTATAAGGATGGAAACTCATTAAACTTTAATGATTCCTCCTCACACTGAGTGAGAGACGAGATAATGGAGCTGCGGACTGCTTAGTGGGTTTACCGGGTCAGTTGATTTCGGGTAAACCACCCCGTTCCAACTCCGCCTCTATGCTAGAACCACAGTTTAAGGCTGGTCAAG
This sequence comes from Spodoptera frugiperda, assembly GCF_023101765.2. Taxonomy (NCBI): domain Eukaryota; kingdom Metazoa; phylum Arthropoda; class Insecta; order Lepidoptera; family Noctuidae; genus Spodoptera; species Spodoptera frugiperda. Next base: position 10,120,713 of record NC_064225.1, on the reverse strand, counting down.
CCCGCGACCTTGTACAATAAATATCTGTACTCAACAAATATCTAAAGAACCAAAATGTATAGCCGTAGTATTACATGCATCACCAGCATTATAAAGTAGTGTAAAGTCCATTAGGTCATTCACTTGCTGTTTTGTTACAAGAATGTGCTTACACAGCAACTACGATATGTAGGTGATGAGTAACGACCTTAATTAAGAAACGATTTCAAAACAAAATGTTTGGAAGTTTGGATCACCTATTACTTATCGATTTTTAACATTAATTGTATTGAGTTCCAAATTGGACTTTTCCAACCGACCGATTATAATCATTGACAGAAGATTAAAATTTAACCCATAATAATTTAACCTGTTACTCACCTTTCACAAGTTCTCCACTAAAACCTCTTTAATATTTAGCTATTATTTAACACAATTTTCCTTTTATGACACATTAATAGTAATTTCCTTCCTAAGAAATTGTTCTCAATTGACACATTAGGTTTAATACCTATCTAATATTATGTACTTACCCACGTTTAATGACGCCTGTGTCATTCCTCATTATCCTTAGTACGTAACGTACGTACTTAGAAATTTTCTGTTTAGTATAAAACCCAACTATATTTGAAGCTATTCTTAGGAGGTAGCTTATAATCTGGAGCTGCGGACTACCTAGCGGGTTACCGGGGCTCCGGCTCGAAAAGCAGGAGTAGGAACGGGGTGGTTTTTAGTCAGTAAGAGTCTGACACTCCCTCTCGCCTCGCCCAAGTCGGCAGAAGTCATTGGATGATTTTCCCCGCTCAAAAAAAGCTAACGATATAAGAAAATGTTTTAAATATCACCTTAAACGTTGGCCCTATTAACACTGCTAAAGTCACAGTTTCGATTTCCTAATCAAGCGACATAGATTTCAATACTATATAGATCTATCTTATCATAATATCACACCTTATAATATGTGAACAAATAATTATAACGTGTTATTTAAAATATGTAGGTTAATAGGTAGCTATACCTATGTCTACACCTTAACAGAATATAAAGCTTGATACTACACACACATTAAATAATAGAGCATCCTTTAAAATACTTTTTATTACAATAATTCAAGTCATTCAAAGCTGCCAGTGACACAATGAAGCCATACTATTCAACCCAATATAACAAGACCTACGACTTACTACAGAACTATTTACAAATGTACGCAATTTGACAGATAGATGACAGATCGTGTAAGCTAGTGGCGCCGCTGTGAGAGGTCAGGGTAAATTGGACAAGGTGTGGTCTGCAGTTGACATGCGGGTCAATTGGATAATTTCTTTCCTGTCGTCTTTGTTGGGGCATTACTGATAGTGAGGTTAGCTTGTTGGGCTGTTTGTGTGTTTATTTATTTTAATATGACATAAAGTCACTTTATAATGCCCCAATGAATATAAAGTTCTTAGCTTTCTTCTATACGAATCTACACTTTGGAACGAGGAAATGCCATGATAAAGAGTCCTTCTGTGACTCGAAACTAGTAGAGCTTTTCTCCATCAATGTACGTGAGTAAACCGTGATTTTTAATTGAGCTGTGAGACACCTATATCATTATGTATTAGATCTATTATTACAAAAAAGTTCATACAGGTCACTCTGATGCTGTTGTGACTCATTGTGATACAAGATGAGATACATAAACTTAATAGGAGATCTCCAGTGTTACTCGAGAATCTTACTCGTGTTCGTCAATTGAGTTTTATGACATATTCCAGTTGCACCTCACTGAGCTCATTGGGGTGATGACAAAGTTTATTAACATAACATTAAAGAACAGATTCTATTATATACTAGATACATAGACTACATTCGACTCCAATTTATCATTATTTAGATAATGATAAAAAATGATTTAGTTTACTGACCATAGACATCCCCAATGGTATCCAGAGAGACCGATTGGATTGCACCCTGTATTCAGCAGCTTTACGGACTCATCTGTCGACTTTATTCTTTACTAGCTTCTGCAGTGGCTTTGCCTGCGGTTCCGTGGGATAAAAAGTGTACTCTGTGTTAGTTCGAACCATAATCTACCCCCATTCCAATTTTCATCCCGGGATCCCTTCAACCGTTTTGACGTGATTGAGTAACAACATATTCACACAAACTCACAAACATTCGCATTTATAATATTAGTAAGATTTAACTCCGATTTATTGGAACAATTTAATTTATTACGAGCATAATTATAATATAATAGTGCAGCAACGTCCTTGCATTGTTCCTGCACCAGCCACACACAGCGACTGCAAGTAATAGACACCTGTGACAAACAGACAGCATTAACTACTTAATATAATACTTAATAGCCACTAGTCGTGTAGAAGATAAGTTTTATACGTGTAACAAAATAAAAGTCGGCCATAATTTTGTTATCGTTGAGAGTCGAATACTAGGAGTGTAGTTTTCCAATGTGTGTGTCGATTGGCGATCGTTTTAGGCGCCGTCTAATGTAGGTGTGAAATATTTTATCTAAAGAAAGTTTTGAGTTTATGGATCTTCAACAATTTTATAGTAAGTTTAAGTAGTAATGTTTGTTTGATTTCGGCTCTCTGTTACAATGAAATCGGGCAACAAAAATTCCCATTGTTCACGATTTATGAATGTATCAGATATAAAATGGATATTATGTAGTTTACAATAATTAATTTATGTACCGCATAAATAAAAACATTGCCCCATTAGTATTTTCTCCTGTATCGTGGGTATGTTTACAAACATACAAGATGGTCACATGAACATAACACTCAGACCCGAAACAACAATTTGTGGATCACACAAAGAGAGCTCCGTGCGGGAATCGAACCCGCTACACGTTGCATGGCAGCTAGTTGCTCAGCCACCGCGCCAACCGTGCAGACAAAGCTAGGCTTAGGATCTAGTACAATGACGTTCTGATGTACAAACCATAGGCACACAACTAGGTGTAAACCTTCCCCACCATGGGAGAAAGGCGTGACTTTATGTAGGTGTGTATCTATATTTACAGCACACGTAGGTACATAATGAACATCTGACGTAAACTCACGTAATGAGACCGAAATAAGTTAGATTATTATTAAATCGGACGAACACTGAAGCACCTATCGATAGCGCACTGATAACTGCTAACAGCGGTTGTTTATCATTATGATTACAAGTCCCAATCGTGTCAACACATGAATTAAATATTCACATCATAGTGGGCTGTAGTTTTTGCGAATATTGTTAGAAAATGGATGGTACTGCGCTCATAGTGATTATAATGACGGTACCGGCGATTGTGTTGTTGATACTTTTCATGACTGCTTTGCATCTCGTGTCGTTTATCTACTGGATTCGTGAGTACATATTTTCTGTATAATCATTTGTTGTTTTTGCTGTTTTTCTTAATTGAAATACAAATAAAATTACAACATTGTCTATCTTCATTTATGTTTTGTTTACTTCCGCGAATGTATTTGGACATTACAGATAAACGTCAAAAATAAAATTAATGTTTTATATTATCTATACTTCTATTACTAATACATACATAGTTATATGAGTTTGTTTGTATGAACGCGCAAATGTCCAGCACTACTGGTCTGTTTCGAATAATTTATTTTTGTGTCGGATAGTCTATTTATCGAGGTAGGGATAACCAAAAGCAGCAAAGTAAAGCAGGTGAAACCGCGCGGAAATAGCATTTTTTTAATAAATACATAAAAACACGTTCTAATGAATCACTATTACCAGTTTTAAGAAACATTAAGATACATACTTATAAATTTTTCCTCAAATAAAATTAAGACTTTTTTCCTCAACAAAACATTAGCATCTAATTCTCCGACACACGTCAAGTCACATTGGGAAACCGCCTCCTATTCCTTACCGGCTAACGAGTCAACAGTATGTTCCCGCGTTTCGTGCAACGCAACCGTTTCGAAAGTGATGACAAATTTTAAAGACAATGTTTCTTTATCGATGTATTTACTCTTCATATAATGTTCGGTTTTGATGTGATAAGATATTGTCCACTGTTTTAATTCAGTGTCGATTGGGCCACAGAGTAAACACAATGGATACGTTGTCGAGTGTTATGATTGGTGTACTGACGGTGATGTTTTTCTATTTATTTTGGATGTGGTTCTGTTTTGGGAGCTGTGTTAAAAGACGTGAGTTTTTGTTGTTATAAATATTCTGTTAGGTTATTGTGTTTGTTTCTTATCTGTAAATAATGTGTTGTTAAGCGCTTAACTCGAAAACGGCGGGTCTAATTAGGATAATGGTGTTTTTCTTCAAATATTCATTAAAGTTTGACTAAAAATATATAGTTTCGTATACGTTGAGTTATTTAGATATTGGAGGTAGCTTTAACATAGTGATTTTCATTCAATCTTCAGATTTAAGATTATTGTAAGATATGGAGGGTCGTTCGATAAATTTCTTTTTAAAATTGAATATAATAGTGACACAGCATCAATTATGTATTGCCTAATAATGTGAAATACAACCTAACCAGTATATTTGTATTTCACTGTTTTGTTTAGCGCGTATTTATCAACTTGTTAGATTTAGCATTGTATGGTGACATTCACTTTTTTAGCTATAGTTGGTATTTTTCTAGACAATTTACTTTTGTCAATTTGACATTTATGTCTAAGAACATATTTTATAACACAGAAAAGATAATGTTTTATACCTGTGTTGTGTTTTGTTTTATCTGATAGTACTTTATTATTGGTTCACTGTCATTAAATAATTAGTTTAGATACTTACTTGATTCGTATTATTTTTCTGAAGCGGGTTCAAAAGGAGTGATACCACGGCCTCACAGAAACCCGACATGAAACAACGCATGCGTTGTGTGATTTGGGTTACCGGAGGCCCAATTACCACCCTCTCCAATCTTTCTGATCCCCGATTCCACAACAACCCTTAATTCCTAAACTCCAAAACACTGGCAACGCACCTGAAACCCTCTATTGTTTAGGGAGTCCATGGGCGGTGGTGATTGCTTACCATCAGTTGATCCATCTGTTTACCGGCTTATACCATAAAAAATACGATTGAACTGTACAGTTAGACTACACAGCTAAATATTACGGTGTGTAGGCTGTAATTATGAACCCACGATGTAATTATACAGTTAAAACTAAAGGTGTATAACCTGCATTACTGAACAAGGGACTTCGAAAGAACAAAGATGCACTTGGCCCTATAAAACTTGGCTACCATTATCTATCTATCGAGAAATAAACAGTAGATATGTAGATCTCATCTTAACACAATACAATGACTAGATATCAACAAGATAGGAACAGAGGGTGTTGACAGATAAGGTATACTACTAGGTACTACTACATGACATTGTCAAGGGATAGTACCGTGTGAAAGTGATCAGTGTCCTTAGTATGAGTTTGCTACGTTTCAAGTAAGGTAAGCTTTGATTGGTTGGTTTATTCGAGGTGGCCAATCAGAGCGCCGAACGCGTTCCGTTTCGATTACTTTAAACTTATACTAAGGGTTTATATTTACGAAGATGTTTACAATGTTGCTCATTGTTTGGTATTATGTATTAGAAGTTCTTTACCGGGGTTCTTTTTTGGATTCTCAATGGCCAGTGTCTACAAAAGAGTTTGTATGTATCCAGAATGTGTAGTTTAATTTAGTTTAGTTACTAAATCTACCGATAGATAGGTCTGTGTGATGTTGTATTGGTAATTTTTTTTTTTTGTTCATAGTCAACGTATTTCTTGACATTATACCAATAGATTATTAGTACAAAGAGACTAAGTCTTATTTTTTTAAAGAGTACCTAATAATTTAGTTTCTTGCTGGTTCTAACCTATTTGATTAAACTTTGGAACGAGTTCCTAGCTTCACTGACCGACTGACGGAAGATATAATTTTGACGTTTCAAAAGTGTCTAATTGAAATGAATGAAAATATTGTTTCGTAATATTATTTGCGAGCCTAAAGGTTTTACTGTTTATCATACGTAGAAGGAATTTGAAACGATAGCCATTTAATTATTTATTCACGATAAGCGACCTGTTATCTGAAATAAAGGTTATGATACATTAACGATTAAGATACGGATACAATATCTTTGCTAAACCATAGATATCCGAGTGTATCTACAGGTTGTTGCTATTCTTGACGTGTGCTGTCACTGTCAATTATTGACATTATACAGGGGAATTTTATAACTACATTAATATTGATGTTTGTTTCGACTGCCGCGCAACGTGTTGTGGGTTCAATTAACTCTTTGTGTGATACACTAATTATTGTTGGTTAGGGTTTGGGTGTCATGTTTATGTGGACTTGCATGTTTGTAAACGCATCCACAACCATAATATAAAAGTTTTATCTAGCAGTGATTAGTCTGTGTCTTAATAATTTTGCGTTACTTCCATGGCATTAGACGAATTTATATTATATAAAATATTATTTACCCAAAACGTAGACTTGAACCGAATTTCATCCAACCACCACCAACTTAATTATATACCATCAGATGATTCGTCTGTTAGTTTACTTCCTATCCTATTAAAACCCAATTTGGGAAAAAGGAACTTCACTATTAATTAAATTTTGTTTATTTTTTTCACACCCTTAACAATGACTCACATATACAGCAACACATCAAGCTATACACAACCAGTATAACCTGACCGTTGAAAGCGTAGAAACTTCATACAAAGAGGGACCAAGTTAGACTGGTTCTGTGAAGCTTAATGATCTACGTTCTATACATAAATATACCTATATATATGGCTTACGGACATTTATATAGAAAAAAAAGAATTGATACACAAAACGGTAATTAACGCCCTTATCACAAGATAGTGTATCGGAATCGTATCAAGCTGACTTAGGTACCTCAATGTACTGTACTGTGGGCATTTTGTACGGAATTATTATAAACGTTGGTGCACTGAAACCGTCATGTCAGCGAATTTGACTGCGACTTTGATCTTTATGGTCTTGAACATAATGCTGTTTTGGATCATTTACGGCATTCTCATCAAGTTCTGTGGTGAGTAGTTGTTGCGAGGTTTTCCTTGCGATGTCAGGTCGTTGTTGTGTTTTGTATTTTCCATTGCTTGACGTTGTTTGTTGTAGGTTATGTGTTCGTCATTGATATGATCTGCGTCATTTTTCTTCTATATGTATTTTACCTCATGTTTTCCAAAGAAATATTCGCTTCTAGACATGTTTTTATGTGTCTATAAACGTCTATCTAGGGTATGTAGGTAAACTAGATAGTAAAGAAGCCTAGTAAACACATTTTTAATTTTAAACGCACTTCAAGGGCTTTGCAAATTACTTTCACAATCGTTTCATACAATTAACTAAAGGAAATCTTTATACTGTAACAAGAAATACGAAGAAAAACGAGTTTATCATCTTTGTGGTGAATATTTATTTTATTTCGTAAACACGCCATTTACAAACGTCATAAAATAACTACACTGTACCAGTCACTGCCGCTAGGTGGCGCTGTTCTATAAAAACGTGTCCGTGTATACAACGCCATCTGTGTTGTGTTTTGGAAAGCTAACAAGACAAGCAGTGTGTGCCATTCAGTATAAATATTGGAATTGATAATATAAAGTGAACAAAGAGTAATGGAATGCAGAAATTGGCTTCTAATTATATTTCTCTTATCAACGAGAAGATTAGAGCTTAGACAAACAAAGTATTATCATTAGAGCAACCTTTATAATACCTGTTACACGTGTTGGTTGAAATCAGCTGGCTCATCAATATTTGTTGACTTCAGTACCGTTCAAACTAAATGTACTACAATTATTGGTAATTTGCTTTTCTTAAACCAAATTGTATAACTGAACTGTAACTATACTTAATCTATGTATATTCGCCATAAACGACTTGAATTTACTGTACACTGAAACCTACCATCAGCAGTAGCTGTTTTCTTTACAAAGAACCTTTGTCTTTCTTTACTACATTGTTTTTAGAAAACTTAGTCTTACTTATATCAAATTCCGGAGCTACGGACTACCTAGCGGGTTTACTGGGGCTCCGGCTTGAAAAGCAGGAGTAGCAACAGGGTGGGTTTTGTCAGTAAGAGTCTGACACTGCCTCTCGCCTCGCCTCGCCTAAGGCGAGAGAAGTCATTGGATGATTTTCCCCCCTTAAAAAAAACTTATATCAAATAGGTTTTAAAAGATATCACAAATATTTAGTTCAGATATTTCTAAGATTAAGATATTATTAATAAGATTTTTTTTGCGCACATTTACAAAGACTACATAAATAGACGTTTTGAGTTCCATTTTAGTGAAAAACAAATTACTTTGATAAGAGCTACCTACTTTGATATCAAATGTAATCTCTATCGACCTGTAAATAAAGTTCAGTATTTATTTTGTTGTTGAAGATATTTGCTTTAAAATTAATTAGTATTTTGTACAATGATGGAGGTACTGCTCGTCGTGGCTAGTTTCATTGTGTTTCTGTTTTTAATGGGTTTGTGTGCAGGCCATATGCATATAGGTGAGTTCCTTTAATAGTCCTACTGTATTATTTTGAGCTGTGTCACTGTGTTATGATACATTAATTACCTACTCTATAATGTGAGTTGCTTATTAGATATTTAAACAATCTATAGACTAGTTTCCTACTAGTCAAATTCAACACTTTTATCGAAACGTCGAAAACGATATTTTCTATGATTTTTGGATGACGTACACGCTTATGACGTTATCAGATTTTTACGTCAAATAGCAGACTTATTTCTAGAAAAGTAGCTATATAAAATCGAGTGTGATATTTATTTTTTATTATTGTAAACCCGAAATCATTTGTTTAATCTTTATTAAAGTAGGGCTTTAGGTATCCTTCAATGTAACACAATTCACAACAATAGGACCATGTCCTCAGCTAAAAGCACTAATCGCAAACAAATTAATGTACCGATAAGATTCCCTAGCGTTATCACAAATTATAATAATTTTATCTTCCCTTGCTGAGCTTGTGCTTGTTTCTAGCTCAGTGCTTATTTCACTGTGTCCGTGAACGTTCAGTGTTACGCAAATATTATTTGGAACAGAAACAATGATTATAATACTGTTCTGGATGACGTTTATACTTATTGTTCTGACTGCTTCTTCCTACAGACGATGGAGTAAGTGTTTATCTTCATTCTTCTTATTAACTTTGCCATCTACGTTTTATAGTTCTTTCATAGCTCTGTCTGTGCTGTTTACATGTGATTTATCTATCTATCTAGTTCTACAATGAGGTCGGTGTAAGAACGCAACTTTGCCTTCTAGTTCTACGTCAGAGTCATAAAATCGTCTATCATCATGAAAATCATATTCGATAATATGTGATAGGTAGGTTTTATCACAAATTAAGGCTTAGTTGTTGTGTACGAAAGGCACTCATAGTGTCACGACGTAATTCACTTTAAATTAATATAAAATATTAATCAAAATGCATTACAGAACAATTATGTTCATTTCTTGGTGTGTATTCATTGTCGTATTAGTTGCAATAAGTGCTTTCATACATAGAAGTGAGTATCACCAGTTTATTGACCATATTTTGAACTCTATTCGCGTCACAATAAAGCTCCTAATACCTAATTTTGATATCGAAAACGTTGCAATTGGTTGATGAAAAATTTGGCTGTCCAATCGTGTTCATTCAGGCAAAATTAAGATTATATCGGAAGGTGTACCTATGTACGAATGTAATCGATTTTTTTTATGAAATAATCGCGAAAATTGATTAGATTTTATTCGTCATCGATGTGAAATGTATTGTCAGTCGTCGGCCTTGCTGGCTTTGGTCGGGTGTTAACAGTTCACTGCGTTACGGGAAGTATTTGGTTGTCTTTGAGTCTTGCTCTGTGCGGCAGCTAGTTGTCCTGGTTTTACTCTCCGTGCGGAGGTGATTTATTCAAGTATTCGTTCAAGTAAAAAGAGACACCTATATTCCCGATGTGCTTGCTTATAGTGTACAAATTTAAGAATAAAAATGTACGGGAATTATTTTGTCGTAACGCACAGAAAGGTAATTATTGTACAATAGTGCGATGGGAACTATTTGGCCGTATTCTAAACCCCGTATATCACTGAACGTGAGCTTCATTTAGTCATAGTGCTGTGTCTAGTCGATAAGTTTTTACAGAACGCGATATTTTATCTTTCACGCGTAAGTACCAAATTGTAGGTACATGTGAAACGTTCACGCAAAATCTTATTATGAGGAATTTGTTAAAACAGAAGGTGAAGAGGCTAGAAACATTATTGTGCAGACATAATGGTTCCAGTTTCGTTCACAAAAAAGTCCATCAAGCGAATTTTGTAATTTTAATTATAAAAAAAAGACTTGCTCATCCCATTGATTTTGTTGATAGTGTAATACTGTAATAAAAAATAATGAATCTAAAACAAAACAACGTTTTTGTGATCCCCATCCCTAGCAATACGTGTTGTATGCGCCACGACAAGTATTTTCCCGTAAAATCCACCATAAAAATACCTGTATTTTAAAATATTTCTAAGAACCCCGTGCTACTGCTGTGTATACGGAAGGATGTTAATCTATTTATTTACAGAAATAAACTCTGCTGAGGAATTGATTGAGTCAGGACTACATACGGGAACATAGACGTCGTAACGCACACGGCAATCTTGATACGGGAAGTATGTGACTTGTACAGCACTGGAAGTAAGTCTTAATCTGCGCTCAGCCGTTAGTGAACGTGTTAACAGTGACTTGTACATCACCATCTCATCATGTCGGATCATCTCTTCATGTTTCTGATGTACATCGGATGTTTCTCCTTATTCCTATCAATATCCATGCTCTGCAGTTGCAGAAGTAAGTTGAAACATTTACATATTGCCATGTGGAATGTTCCTAAGGTGACGTTTTAATCGAAAACGAATGATAAGATTTCTGTTGAATGATAACAGATATTGTAATAATTAATCTTTGGGTTTTTATTGAAGTCAATTAGTGTTCGTATATCACTGATCTGTTTTGTCGGTGCTGTGAGGAGTTTGTCCAATATGATGAGTTATTCTCTAACGTATCAACTGTTTGTGCTGTTGTTTTGGGTGGTGTTCATACTGTTTTTGATTGCTTTAGTTGCAATAAAGAGATGGAGTGAGTATTTCTTTGTACATATTTTGTTGTTTAATGACAATTTGAAATTGTTGCCTATTTTTATGGTGGTCACGGTGGTTTGTGTTGGGCTTGAATCGTGTTATTTCGTTGGGGACTCAAAAATTGTTTTTGGGCACATTCTTTGTGAGTTTCCCTTTTGCCTCCATAATATTATGACTGTCTAAATGTAGTGATATCTAGTATCAATAATGCAAAGTGAGTTCAGTGATTGGCCACCACTAAACCGACTGAGATAAGTATAGCTAGCACTAATCAATAGAAAGTTTCCATTTTTTTTCTAAAGCCCACTTTATCTTTAATTCGGAATTATCGATTTATCATTTATTTACCTATTATAAGTAGGTAAATTGATAGGGGACAAGGTAAATGATAAGATTTCGACGGCTATCACTAATTGACTTTATTATTGACTTATTTCTGCGCTCTATTGTTAGTATATACGTGTTATTTACATGGTGCAGTGTTTTATTTGTGCAAAATGAGCATTTCTGATTATGTGCGGTTGATTATCCTGTTCATTCTGATCATAATGATCTTTTCCGGCGTCTTCGCTCGATACTTGCGTAAGTTTAAACACATTTTTTTACAACTTTGTAAATTGCATAGGGGTAAAACCAATTTATTTAGTTCTCATTAAGCAACATAGATGGCACTGTCTGTACTATATCGCTTCATACTCAATTTCAAGTACTCAATTAGTTGTTTCTTTACATTGCATTACGTTTCAACAACTTTGACATTGATTGTGACGTGTAATGACGGCAATAGTTCTAATCACTTCCGCTAGATGGAGCTTTTTTCAACACGTGTTAGGTACAGCACTTTTGGGCCTGGCTTTTAATACTGATACTAATTCTTGAAAGCTAATTATTTTCCGGCGATAAGATAGTGGTGCTGATACTGCTTATATTTTTCGGTCTTATCGAATCCGCCATTGAATATTAGTGTTTGATACAAGAGCAGTGTTTTTTGGTGTTTTTTTTTATAATTAATACGTTTTTATCCTAAAAATGTACACAAATTATTATATTTTCCAAATTGTATTTTGGAGTATGTTTATCATTACCGTGTTCTCAATTATGTATCTTCGTATAAGAAGTAAGTTTTAATAATATTTTTGCTATTAGATGTGAAATTAATACCGACATTTAATTGGGTTGGGCCCATCTTTTATTCCATAGAAATCTACACCTTATGGAACAAAAATTAACTGAGATATTTATCTTCTCCCGAGTTATATCAAAACAATAATTACACAGGGATGAATATTATAGGCTTTTGAAAACCCACAATATTCCATTTATGTATATGGAAGTTTGCCGGTCTCATTTCGTTCATCCATTGCACTTTTAGACAACCCTGATTTCGTCAGTCAAACCTTGGCTTACATAAAGTATATCTAAAACAAATGTTTTGTCAAAGTCAATGCATATATTTCAATTATCCTTAATAAGAACCTGTTTGGCCGTCAGTCTGTTTGTCTGTCTTGAAAAATAGATAACACTAAGATTCAAAGAATTATTCAGTATCGTGTCATTGGCATTCATACATTAATTGATTAATGTCTAAACACATTCATATCTCATCAATCTCATAATTAGAATCTTATTTAAAGATAATTGTATCACGTCAACATATTTATCAATCAATAACATGCTTTATCTCAAATAACTTAGGATTTAGATTTGTTTGTCTGGAAGAAGTGCAAAAATCGACACTAGATGGCGGTGTATTAAAAAATATGTTGCAATATTTAAAATAGCGAATTTAATGTCTTGGAGGAAAACAATTCATACCTATCAATTTTTTAATCTGATAATCTTCACTGTTTATCGATAATATTTATTGTTTTTCATGTACATGTAAATACAAAATCCAAAGCGAATTTTTCTTTATCTATTACGTTATCAACTAGTATTTCCCCACGGGTTTACTTGGAAACTTTTTTCCTTAGCTTTGTGTAAGACATACGTGATAAACGATTTACTTGCTCAAACAAACATAATCTTCAGATTTATTATAATAATGTATAACTCCGATAAATGTAGATGCATTCATCACCGTGGCAACAGATCTAAAGGATGTAACTATGAAACTGAATTTCAAGGATTAGGCCATCGAGGTATCAGCCAAAGTGGAGAAATGTAAATTATTCAATGTTTATTAAAAACATTGTCCTCAATAATGTACATTTCAGGCTAAATAGACACATCTAGAATACGGATAAGATAGTGGACGTTGATAATAATATATTTATATCGATTCAAAAGCGAATTTATCGCATTACCTTCCTAATTATTAGAGGTGCTTTGACTTCAGAAACAGTATCGTAATTTCTTGCAAAATGGCTTCGAATTCAACGATTACAATTTCTATCATAATAATTATGGGTATTTTAATTTGTATACTTTACAATTATGTGACCGGTGAGTAAACTTTTTCTTTAATATAACGTTTTTCACGAACCTTGCTTCGGCGCAAATCAGCTGACTCGACCTGTGTAATAAGTGCTTGTAAGGTGTTTCGCAAAATATTGCCCCTCTCTTTTCATCCCCAATCCTTAAATCTTTAACCTCCAAGTGACCGGCAATACACTTGTAACTTTTCAATCCTCTTATATTGCGGGTGTCCATATTCGCTGATCACTTACCATTGGTCCGTTCTCGTTTGCCGTCCTATCTCATAAAAATGTCTATATGTAGATGGTCTAGACGTCATTAATCAGTTCCTATCCACTTCAATGTCTACTAACTATTATTGTATATATACATACATACGTTACACTTATCACGTAAGTACTTACATTGTGACGTCAAAAATGTGAATCCCTTAGTAGTGCACGGTAACTCCCGCTAGATGGCGTTGTTATAAAGATATGGAACGCATTTCAATTATATTGAGTCATCAACACTTAAATAATACGTAGATGTTGTCGTAAACTGATAAGATTAAAGTAAAGGATAGATCCTGTACTTAATTATAATTATATTGTCACTTTCTCGGTACAAATACTTAGTTTAATTGTGGTCATCCGATGTAATTGTCAGTTCAGTGCATTGATTTAATCTTTTATCAAAATGGAGGAAAATACCGGCTTCATAATCTTCTTAGTTGTTACGTTGGTGTTGGCACTGCTGTTAGGAGTTTGTAAGGAATTCAGTGAGTATTAATGAGATTATCGACTGCGTCGTTAGATGGCGTTTTTAGAAAAAAAATAGTGTTTACATTCTTTCATTACATTCACGTCTTTAAGTTACTCGTTTACGATATCTTTTCTTTTTCCTATCAGCTGCTTTCTTTACCAAATTCCATAATTATCGTCTATCTTCTCACTATTCACTTGTGGAACGATTCACAACACTCATTTATTAATAGTCTCTACCTTATGTTTCACTGTTTTCACTTCCATATTGACTAGAGAGACACCACTTAGAACTTTTTGTTCCTTACACCGTACCCAAGACACAACTACTAAGCCAGCAAGACTATGTATGACCACACAGGTTTACGTGTAGCGTCTTTTGTATCGTCATCAACAGTCATTTATTTTTCATTGACCACTTCCAGGAATCATGCATGCGTACAATGCATCATAGTTTTATTTGAAACTCTATCAATTTCATCATTTAGGTTATCTTTAGTATATAACTGTTGATTGTTCTTCCCTTTTATTTATAGTACATTTGTCTCTTTAAGGGGTGTGACTTAGTTTTTTATAAGACAATGAATATCGTGGTGAACGAATATTTCTGGGCTTTCTTCTGGGCCCTGATGTTGTACGTCGTCGTCATTGTTGTGATTGTGATTAGATTAAAGAGTGAGTACTGTCTTCTTATTTGTGATTTATCTTACTGAGATATCATAACTAGGTAGTTTTGTTATTATCTTTGTTTTATTGGGTCAAGTTTAATTGTAGGTAAGTCAGGGTCGCTTAATTCATTATTGCAGAGGTTCCCAACCTTTGCCTGATTAAGGACCACTTTTGTAATTCTTAGTAAGTTAGGAACCTATTACTATTACTTTTTTCATGTGGTCCCACACTCTGATTTTCTCATTCACTCATAATAATGCTTAGATATTACCGATGTATATATTGCATTTACTTAAACAGAGATGTGTTTGGTGTGTTTTGGTTTGTTGTTTTAGTGGTAGATTTGACAGACCTTTTTATACTGATACCCAATATTTCTTGATTTGATTCCTGTTCTGTTCTCATTTAAGCATATTTTGTTTCATGCCTTTGCACACGTTGTTGTAAGAAAGTGTCAAATCTTATTCTTTATCTTCATAATTATTTGGATTCTTTTCCAACACAAAAACACCTATTCTGACTGCTTCGTTGGTCGAGTGGTCGCAAGAGCGATTGCCAGGCAAGCGCTCTCATTACTCGGTTGTAGCACGGAGTCTGGAATTGTGTCCAGTATATGGCAATAGGCTCACCCTATTACATGGAACTTATAACACACATGGTGAAAAATGGGCGTACGTTGTACAGTGGCATTACATGCCGTAATGTGCACCTCTGCCTACCCCTTCGAGGATAAAAGGCGTGACGATACGTGAAGCACGTATTGTCCGGCATTATCATTATCAAGTTCCATGTAAATTAAAATACATTAAGCGATCACTAGTTTCCTTAGTAGTCCGCGCATGATCGGCTATGGATCTATATCGATAAAATTATCGCAGTTTTATTGTATTATTTTTTATAGATAAAATATAATTACTCAGTAAACCTAGCGGGAACCTTCATGAAAGTCGTTCGTTGATTGTGAAATAAAATGTCTGATACTTATATTTATTTCTTTGTGACCCTGCTCGTTGCTACTCTTATGTTGGGCTGCAAAGCTGTCAGTAAGTTGCACGTTTATTTTTTTATTTCTTCTATTTATCTTTTGATTTTTAAAAATAAAGTCCTCTTTTAGACTTACTGTGGTTGTGTCAGATTCCCCTAAATCATTAACTGCACAGCAAGTAATTTAATGGTCCCTATCATTAGTAAATGTTTTCAGAACAAAATCGTTACTAAGAAATAGTTTAAGTAACCATTAATTGTCTCTGAATGCGGTGGTTAAGGAAAAAGAAATACGTAATTCTACCTATATGTGTTGTTGTCACATAGATGTGAAATAATTGCCATAGAATACTACCTCATTTGTTTCCAGCCCCGTCTTAATGGTTCTGTCATCCCTTTGTTCTTTGTTTATCTTGTTATGTTACTGATATTTACTTCTACGGCCTTGTTGAACTCAATCTGATTAGCTGTGACCATTCTGATTACATTTTTATTATAGAAATCAAATTCTTTGACGATGGGACTAGTGATTTAGATTCTGTGATATGACACTTTGGAACGAGCACCTAGCTTCACTGACAGACTGACTGACGAATAATTCAATTTGACGTTTCAAATAATGAATTTAGGATTAATTTAAATAAATGTTTTGACTTTGACTTTGATTGTTTATTGACCACTGTTGAAGTATCGATGCCGTTTTTAAAACAGCATACTCTAAAACCTCGCTTTATAGGTATATTTATCGAACCTCATAAATCTAAAATTTCTGACACGTATACAAAAATCGCAGATAATCCCATAGATAAGGCGTAACAAACAAAAGCCGTTGCGTAGGATAATGATCTTTAAGACTGTGTAATAAAGTCCAAAATTCTTGAATTGATACGGCAAAAGATATCAGTAGCCGATGATCGGTCATATGTGCTGACATCTTTGTACAAGAGTATTTATGAAATACAGTATCTCAATTCAATCCAATGAATACTAGTGCGATTTGTGATACATTGCGAATTGATTTAAAATATTCTCCCAGGATGGCGACCATAATATTCTCTGTAATAAAGTAAAATCAAATCTAGTGACGAAATCGTAATTGAACACTCAAAACTGGCGTGGACTGTGAAAAAAGTTACGTAGAAAGAATTGTGGGTTTACAGTTATAATGCAAATCCATTAATGTCTTGAACAACATTGATTTACGAGTATTGTTGGCAATTACTATTAACTGAGTCGTTAAAAGTAAATTGATAGCAAAATACATTACGTGGTACTAGAAAAAGGATATTGGTCAAAATGCCTCCAGCTTCAGAAGAAGACATGTCTCCTATGCCCGGGGACACGAGCAGTGTCACCATATACCAAGTGATCTACATATCAGTGCTCTTCACTGTCCTGTTCATGGCCTTCGTCATAATGTGCATCAAGATGGCACAATTGGGTATTAATTTCTATTTTATTTTCTTTATCGTGTTACAACATTTCTTCTGGAACAAATATATTATTTCTTTGTTCATTTTCCAAATAGAAGTCTTTTTGGTTGTCTTTCTTATTTTCTATTTGGGAAGTTTCAATCCGATGTATAGTTCTGTTTTCTCTTTTTAATGTTAAAGAGAGTTATAGGGTTACAGAAAAACTTTAGCTAAAACTAAGTTAGTTTTAATGCGGCGCGTCACGTTCCGCGCGCGCTCAAAGAGCCATCAGACTACCACAGATCCCCATCTGTGGTAGTATCTGATGCCTGATCCGGAGCTCCGGCTCGACAAACAGGAGTAGAAACGGGGTGGTTTTTGTTCAAAAGTCTGACACTCCCTCTCGCCTCGAGCTGGCGAGAGAAGTCACTGGATGATTTTCCTCCCTTAAAAAAAATATTGTTTTAATAACAACACAATCACGGGATTGCAATCCACTGCCATGATTGTATATGTCCATAATATAATCCAGTTTGTGAAAATCATTGAGATAAGACCATGCAACTGATTTCTCAATTGCAAACCAAATCTTACTTCGTTTGTCATCCAACAATTTTTAGCTCCAAACTGACAAGTTTAATTCAGACTTTAATCTACAAACGTAGCTCTTGAAGCATTGCTTAACCTGCGATAGCGTTGATATATCAGAGATAAATTTTGATATCGATAGATGTGCTCGATACACACACTTAGTACCATGTACAGTGAACGAAAAGCCATGAATTTTGTTTTAAAATGTGCCAAAAATATATTAGTTGGAAACCAGTGAGAGTACCAGTGTCCTTTGTAATTAGCATTCCAATAATTTGTTGATACAAATTAGTTGTGAGTGTTCGTGGAAACTACGAGAACTCGAATCGTTTGTGGTGCAAGTGATTTAGAAGATTCTCGGTTTAGAAGCCGGTGAAAGATCAGTATAGTCCAAAAACATTGAAGGAAAGAGACAAAAGATCCAAAAATGGCTCCGTATTATCCAAATCTGGATATGTTTGATTCAGCCGAAGATGATAGTCAGAAGGAAGCCAATGATCCAAGCAGTTTGAGTGAAATGGCCTTCTGGTATATGATCGTGTTGATAGGAATGCTGCTCACCTGGATCTTTATGTTCTTCTGTTTAAGGATCATTTCATTACGTAATATTTTTTAAAGTTCTACCTTTAATGTTATAATCTAAGATTTCTTTGTTAGCATTTTTGTTCTGAGCAGGCTCAGAAACTAATGATTTGATTTATAATTTTATAACCTTTGATTTATTTACGAAATGTATGTTTGTAATCCCACGCACGACATAGGCGAAAACTCTAGTGTAGGGCAACGTTTTTTTATAAAAGAGACGAGAGAGAGAGAAAAATGAGAAAACAAGAGAATAGTGATACAAAGGGTAACAAACAAAGAAGTTAATTTTAGTTTCAACAGAAGTATATTGCGTTACAGATGAAAAATTCCATCAAAGTATAAGCACAGCTATCTGACGTGGAAATGAGATTAGATTGTGTATCGACGATACAGGGTATTGCCATCATCATACTTTGTAATATTTACGTTTAACTAGCTTCTTCTAACGGCTTCGCCCGCGTTCTTGTAGGATAAAAAGTATAGACCATAATCTACCCTTGTTCCAAATTTCATTCATGACGTGATTGAGTAACAAACATACAAACACACTTTCGCATTTATAATACTTGTAAGATTAATGTAACCATTCTCATGGAAATCTATACTTCAATCAATGATTGTCATGATAAGTACTAAAATTGGAATTGACTAATTGACTCTTACGTTTCAATTGAGGCTTGTGATTGGTCGACAAAAATCCATCAACCATTCACGTTGATTTGTCTGTGATAAAGAGCAGAGGAGTCATTAACTAATATTGTAAACTGATTGAACATACTCTTATATTGATGGATTGGAAAATAAAAAATATCGACCGGATAGTGGTGGGACGATTGATAAAATAGATAAAGCAGTGCTGCAGAATGATAAGCTGAAATCTGTTAAAAAGGATTGGAAAGGGAAAGCAGTTGATAAAGATGAAAAGAGAGAGATAGATATAGTAGAAATAAATAAACAAGGTGCATTTAAAGATGAAAGCACAATTAAAAATTGCACTAAACATAATATAACGACCGAATACTAAACTTGAAGTTGTGTTTAAATAGCCCGCAATCTATGATGTATTTGTAGTGACAGAAGTATCTCTGTCAAATAAAAGTATTTTTAAGAGCGTCTTAAAATGAAGGGGCGTTAGAGTATAAGACCATAATAAGGAAATAAAATCATCCCTATCACATTAGTCATACACATTTATCGCAAGGATAAGTACCTAATAGCTAATAAATTTTAAATAAAGTGTATCTACGTCACGAGGATTAAGGAAGGCACTTATCGCTTTGTTGTGTATTCGACGGCTGAGCTTAAAATGTAATCTTTAACATAATCAGTGCAGTTTTTGGTTTCAAAAATAAATAATTTATCTTTGTTACGTATATGTTCAATTGTGGTCATTATGTCATCAAGAACAGTCTTTGTAAACAAATCAAGTGCCTACTTGTAATGATGTGGGTTGACCAAATTAGACGCAATTTTAGTATTTTAGAATTATTCACTGTTCTACATACACATGACTATATTATGTTTCATTTCTACAATGAAATGCTCATGCTGCTGTCCATTAATAAATCTATACATATCAAGGGTGAATCAATAAATCAACAGATTTCTATTATCAAATTGGGATTTTAGTCATAAAGATGTCACATTTTCCTTATTTCGAGTTTTATCTTTTCCTTATAATAAGACTAGATTATTCATTTTGATTTTAATCAGCTCTGAATCTACAGTTACTTTATTCTCTACGTACTTCTTTCTTTTTAACCGTTTATTTCATCACAGTAGTAATATTTTCATCATCCTTTCTTGTATCTTTATGTTCATTGAGTAGTTTGACAAATGTTGAAGTATCTGCATTACTATCATCTACAACGTATTCAAGTTCGAGAGCACTTATATGTGAGGGGGTTAACCTATTAACGCTACATAGATCTCTTATCTATATAGTACAAAATTACATTATCCACTTTTGTTAATTTATCGTGATCACAATCAGCACTGACTTGGTCCAAATTTTCCACGTTTGGCGTATTTACGTGTAGTACTTTATCTAAAGAATTTTGTCAGTCGGTTTATTGGTGGATTTATTACTTTATTGTCTTTCGTACGATTCTTTTGTATTTCATTATCGTTGTTTTTAAAAGTATTAACTTTGAATGTTTTTTCATCGTGAGTTGAACTCTTGACTTTGACTTTTATTGTTTTGTTTAGTTCTTTTTCTTTGACATTTACTTTTATCTGCGGTTTATTTGGGTTTTAAATCCCATTTATACTATAAGCTTCTTTATCAAGCTAAAGAAACGAAAACATTTTTCAGACAGTCATTTATTTAGTAGAATAACATGCGTATTTTTTACAGCTTAAGCCATTATATTATGTTATTTTTATGAGCACCTTATTATGCTAAACTGGATAAATGTCATGTGGAGTGAAACTGGATAAATGTCAAATGAGTTTAACACAATAGTGAATCTATTGTGTTAAACTCATTTTTTTTCTATAAAGTGTTGAACGATTGTCACAATACCCATTTGACACAATAATCTCCACTGACCCACCAAGCTGCACGCTGTTGATATTTTATTCTAATCTCGTAAACAAAGATAGGCCGCGGCGAGTATCGATTAACTGCATCGGCAATTAAAATCGAATCAGTAATCGATCGTCCCGTCATCACTACCGTACGTCAGTTACCGGTGCACCGCCTCGTCAAACACATCTAATTGTTCGTGTCCGATAACAATACACGTAGGGGGCATATAACCATAAATTTGTCCAACTTAATCCAAGATAAAAATCGATTTCGATAAAATAATTTTATATCGTATCGATTATGTTAATTTACTTGCCATTCGAATTCACGGTCTAGTCGCGAGTGTTAATTAATTTGTTTGTGAGAATCGCAATATATTATTGTTATTTAAGTGAATTATTCGAATAATAATAATTAATATAATACCGACAATCTTTATACAAAGTGATCAATTTACAAAAATCCGATTAGTGTGATTGATTCGATTGTGGGATTAAAAAAAGTTTTCGTGAAAACTGTTGTTGATAGATGGCGTTATTGTAGTTTTACGTCACGTTCTAGTGGAGTGTGTATTTTGAACTAAAGTTATTGAGATGGAGCCTATCACCTATAGCTCATTCAGAACAGTATCGGAGGTGGACCTTCGGGAGGACTTCACTCCCGTCAATGATTACAACACATCGTTCGCTGACATCGTGTGGTCTGCGCTCAGTACCACGACGATATTCCTGATCATTATTTTTATGGTCACTTGTATTAGAGTCGTTATTATGGGTATGCATTGTTTATTGTCTCTATCCTCGCTCATGTTATATGAGATCATAGTTCCTAAGCCATTATTATTGAGAATTGTATTCAAGGAATCTTCATCTTTGTCTTTCAAGTGTTCTACTGTTTTTATTTCCTCAGTTTGTATACAAACATCTTATGATCATAGTTCTAAGTGATTATTGTTGAATAATACGACGTTTCGTTTCAATAATGTCGGCGTATATTTATTTTAAAAGCTAATGCGGAATTATCCCTCTTAGATTACAAATCCACTTATACAGATAGTTTGTGAGAATTGTAGATTTTACAACTTAATACCAAATCTCTTCTAATCTCTAAAGTAGGTACGTTTTAATTACGAAATCTAATCTTAGAAACTAATACTTAGGTATTATGAAACTGATTATGCCTTAGTAGGTAGATGAAGCTTAGTGAAGTGGAGCACATTTTTTTATAAAATAACATTTGTTATCGTGAATTTTAATGAATTATTTGACGTAGTACTGTAAAGATGTAGGTATGTAAAGGCTGTATGTTGCAATCAGTAGTTAATGTTCACTATCAACATTTATCGAGGATCTATATATCAGGTGATGTTGTGACAAATTAATATGAGGCGCGAATTTAGTGCATTATGTACACATCTAGCTGAGTTTAAATCAGTATTGTTTAAGGCAAATCGGATGATAATCCTTAGTTATTTTCTTTATACTAACATTCACATTATTCAAACGAATGCATTGTTTTTATCGTTGTTTGATTTAATGGAATGTCAATACAGTATTAAACATGGCTATGCAATATTGCCAACTAACATTAACAATATATTTTTATTATAAATTTCGTAAGATATACTAAATTAATTATTATGTTTTTCGGCTTACTCACGTAACTGTTTGAATAGGAACTCGACTAGTTTCAAGTTATGCTAGAGGCTCATGTTCATGAGCAGCTTTCTGCTACACACGACTGCCGCGTTCAAATAATTACGTGTAAGCCGAAAAACTAATAATTATTTAACAATATATCTTAAAACTACTCAGTCAGAGTCAGAATTTATTACATAGCCAGACTTGGCGTGATAACATCAGCCCTTATAGAAACAACATAAATATTGTTCACCAACTCTGAAGACTTTTCCGACAATTTCTTCCCAGAAATACTTTGTGTAAAGTACCAATGTATTTACGTGTGTTTTCCTTTGTGTTCCAGGGCAAAAAACGCGCAGTCCGCAGCAGAGGCGAATGTATGTGGGCTCGCGGGCCCGGCCGTCGCTGGGCCAAGCAGAGCCATCTATATTCGTCAGCCCTTCTAACCTGCCGCCGCCGCCCAAATATGGTGAGTACACAAACACTTATAATTATGGCAAAATTTATTATTGAAGACAGGCAAAATTTAATATGGAAGGCATTATATGAACTGAGTAAAGTCGGATAAATAGAAAAGAGAAAAGTGATTACCTATCTAGTATTGTTTTAATGATTTAAGTAAATCTCGGTGTAATCAGTGAAACTGTCAGTCTCTCAGTTACCGAAATTAAAAATAAAGTCAATAAAAAAAACTGAATGCATAATCAAGTGCGACTGCCTCGCAAGTCGTCTCTCACAGCATTGCTGGGGATGTTTTTCTCAGTAGTAGCCCGGAGTCTGGCGTTGTCCAGCACCTAAAGAGCAATAGGCTCCCCCACTATTACATGTGACCTTAACACAAATAATGAAGAGTAACGAGCAAGGAAGCATGGTTACATGACACTTACTCTTCTCAATCTGTTAAATACTCAATGTGCAGAAGAATTTATTTACACGTTACACCTCACGTGGCAATAGATACCTACAAATACACAAATACGTACTAGGTATATAATTAAACAAAAGATTTACAACTGATAATAAAAGATGAAAGTTATCACATTTATCTCAGTTGTAAATGGACATTAGGCGCGATACTATATATCTTTGTGGCCAAGGAACACTATCTAAATTATATATTTATAACCGAATTGTACAATCTGAGATTAGAGTAATAAACTCCGACTTTATGTGGGATGATAAGGAAGTATTTTAGGTACTATAACAAGTTACCTATGTAACGATTGAGTGCCTACCTTCCGTGGTAGCAAGGGAATTTTTGAGTTATAAGTAAAAGAAGGTTGTCCTTTAAAGACTAAAATTACCCTGGCATTATATAAGAACTTTACTGTTCTGTGATTAACGTTTAATTTTCTCTAATTCCAGAATGCATGGCCCCGCCCAGTTACGAAGAGGTAGTGGGCGTACACTACCCCAACTACCAAGTGCAGCCAATCACGCAACCAATCACAACAGCGCTAGCACAGACGTCTACCGACACAACGACAAGACCAGACTCCAGAAGTAACGAAACAGTTGTCAGAAATAACGATGAGACGGTCGTTACCGTTGTCAGCGCGCCGCGAGTAGCAACCACCAGCTCGTGATAATATTGTTATCGTTAATTTAATGTATCAAGTCTTCCAGTTAAGCTGGCAGGTCAGGGCTATGCATTTAAAGTTTACTAGTCTGAACGTTTTCGTGATGTGATGTTAGGAAAGATGTGAAAAATGAATGAACTGTATACAGACGCTTTTTATAATCTACAACCAGTTAGCAAGTCGTTGGTAACACAACTACTTCGATAACGGAACGTGAAACGGTTACCGTTATTCGTGTAACGATGATCGTTATTTTTGTAACAAGATATTGTTACGTTATATAATATTTTATTACTTGTTATACAAAAATGTAGGACCAAAACGTTATTGTATAAGGCGAATGTGTTTTTTTTATTATTTTTTTACCAAAAATATTCCGTCTTTTACAGAGGACGCAAGACTGAGTGTGATTGGTAAAAAGAATCACGAAAATCAATGTATTGTTATGTGATTGGTTCAATAATTCAAGATAACGATGGAATTATTGAACCAATATTTGATTGATCAAAGTGTTGAGTGTTGGATCAAACATTTGTCACACATATTGGACGAACACGTTTGACCAACACTCAAGATGGATTATGTATATATTTTGATGTACCTATAATCGTTATATTTTAAATATAAATATAAATTTAATTTAGAGTAAGCAATACTTGTATTTTATTTATACTGCTATTTATCTTTTTTAATAAATCTAGACTAGTTTAGTCTACAATCTATAAAATTAGGTCCATTTTGACTTTTACCCTGAGCTGGATAATTTAATACCTTCTTTTAATTATAAAACCTCCTGAGATTCAATATCAATACTAAATACCTGCTACCTGTGTGTGCTACTAACTGAACTGCTAAATTTTGTGATCTGTGGGTTCGATTCCCTGTAATTTTTTATGTATAATATAAAAATAAGTTAAGTTTTCATTGCTGATGCTATAAACCCAGAATGCACAAACCGATTTCCCCTGTTTTGCATTTGTTGGAAAGGTCTCGGGCAACGTGAGGTTTAAAGCAAAGAAAATTCAGGGAAAATTGAACAGAAAAACAGAAATTCAGGGAAAATCATTGATGGCGAAACAGAGTTCGCCGGGTTTGCTAGTATATAATATAAAATAATAATTTCCACGGTAATCAAAAGCATGAATGCCGAGTATGCAGTTTCGGGTTCGATTCCCGAAGTCAAAGTCAAAGTTTAAGCAAGACCACTCACATTTCCTCTGCTCTGTTCTGAATTTAGTGAGCATATACCACACTTCGTGTGATACATGGCATGCAAAAGATTGTTTTATGGTATAAGCCGGTAAACGAGCTGACGGATCACGTAATGGTAAGCAATCACCGACGCCCATGGACACGCGAAACACCAGATGCGTTACAAGTGCATTGCCGGCTTCTTAGGGGTTAAGAATTTAAGAAGGAAGGAAGGAACAGGGAATCGGGTATTGAGAAGATATTAGCTCGTTCTGTGATGTCAGAGCAAAACATAAAAGCGGTGTATATTAAACATTGCTATTATTAATACACAGGCGCTAAAGTTGCCACGTTCTGCGCCTTGGGTTTCCATAACATTCGGTATAATATGGTCACAATATCACTCTGGGTTATAATATATTTTTATAATAACTATCCTTAGACATACTAAATTAACTACAAATCACGATCTACTCACGCAAATTAATGGAGAAAAGCTCTTTTGAAGTCACAGACAGAGGGACTCTTCATCATGAGCAGCGTGCGCAGTCGCGTCTGCGAAACTAATAGAGCTTTTCTTCATTAATTTACATGAGTAAACCGTGATTTTTAGTTAACTCATAATGTAGCTGGTGAAAAGTGGTTGTAACATTTAATATAGATATGTATATCGTGGTATTGTTTTGGTCTCCATAGGTTATGGCTTTTTTTAAGGGGGGACAATCATCCAATAACTTCTCTCGCCAGGGCAAGGCGAGAGGGAGTGTCAGACTCTTACTGACTAAAAACCTCCCCGTTCCTACTCCTGCTTGTCGAGCCGGAGCCCCGGTAAACCCGCTAGGTAGTCCGCAGCTCCGGATCAGGCATATACGGTAATCGTTGACATTCAGAACGGCTTATAACTTTTTGCTACTATAAATCCCATAATGATCTAACATATGAGTCGATTAAATCCAATAATCGATTGATTATATCAGCAACTTCCATAAGCTGTCATAATAGGGTCACATAAAAACTCGGCCACATAGCTGGGGCTCAGAGAATGCGCGCCAATGCACTAATGATGCAGCTCCCATTTATGGAGGCTGTGATTGGAGGCGAGGGAGGAAGTGTTTAGAAGGAGACTCATATTTATATGTATTTGTGTGACCTACATTTATAGTTATGTGTATACAATGGAGTAAACATATTAAAATCTTGTACTTTCTCGAAGAGGTTTATTATACGACACTTAATTGCTGCTACACCCGCCTTGAATGATACGAGAGGAAGGCTTTTTCATATGGAATAGGGGGCAAAGGAGCAAACTGGTCACCTGACGGTAAGTGATCACAACCGTCTATGGACACACGCAACACCAGAGGAGTCACAAGGGCGGCCGGCCTTTCTGGTTGAGTAAGCTCTTTTCTTGATGGTTTGAAGGTCGTATCGGTTCGGAAATACCGCCGACTCATGAATAGACTCAGATTCCGGAATTCCGGTAACCTGCTGGGTCGTCCGCAATTCTAGGATCAAAGATCCTTCTGAACCGAGGTTTGAACTTCCCAGGGAGTGTCCTCAGCGATATGGACATTTAGTGTCAAGTGTCAAGGCCACAGGTATTTGTTCGACTAAGTAGTTTACGGTCTTAAAGTGCTGAGCCATGAGTGGTTCTGTCACTACACCTGACTCGGTGACGTCAAAACAGATATAACCAAATAAACATTCAGGACAATATAAATATAAACTAATTTAGGTACTGAAGGTCAGTTATCTAAACAAAACAACACGTGTGTAAGGTACACAAAGGAACTATGTACTTACTATACATACGTACGAGCCAGTTATAAAGTTGTCAAGTAAAATTATGCTATCATAAATGGGATTTACCAAGATTTACAACTTAATCTCTGTTGTTTTAGAGTTTATTATGTTTGAAAATCGAGATAAGAAGACAGACAAACTAATTTTTGGGTACATACAAAAATAAATAGGTAAATATTTACTACTCGATACCTAGCGGGTTGTCAGTGGCTTTGCCTGCGTGTGTGTTATTTTTTTTATTGTATAAGCCGGTAAACGAGCAGACAGATCACCTGCTGGTAAGCAATCGCCGCCGTCCAATACACCCGAAACACCAGAGGCGTTACAAGTGCGTTAATGGCCTTTTGGGTTATGTATTTAAGAGTTGTTGAGGAGTCGGGGATTGGAAAGATTGAGAAGGGGGTAATTGGGATTCCGTCAATCTCAGTCACACTACAAAACACAACTCAAGCGTTATTTCACGTCGGTTTTCTGTGAGGCCGTGGTAGTACTCCGTTCGAGACGGCCCATTCATGATGAAGCATGGCTCTCCCACACTTAAGATGTAAATAAAATCACTAAATAAGTCTTAGTATATACTTTGTTTTCTAAAGGAATCATAGTTGAGTTAATTAATTTATTACCTTCACTTGGCTTAGTAGCTTATTAAACTAAATAAATATATGTATGTAGGTACAATGTAACACATGCGACATTGCACATTTCCGGTCTCACACCTCAATACAACCATAATCTTGTAATCTAGTTCTTGAGATAACATCAAGTATAACCCGACTAAATTACATTGATACGAGTTTCTAGGGGATGTTATTTCAATAAGGAACCTTTTTAATTTATTCGCGTTATAATTGTAAGTTTGATGGCAAAGATTACGTAGGGAATGGAGTGATTACCACACGTAATAATATTAGACACTTTTAAAACACAAAATAATCCATCAGTCTCTGTGTTTTTTTTTTTGAGGGTGGAAAATCATGAGAGTAGTCATTGACTTCTCCCGCCTTGATGACTTCTCTCGCCTTGATCTGTCTGCGTATGGTTATGACGGCATTAAGGGGGCTTTTCCATCAGAGATGTGCTATACTACGTTGTTGCGGATTTATTGGCATTCACCAACCATACTTATTGGTACACATAGATTAGCCTGGTGGAAACGGACTCAGCTAAGTTGTTTTTTTTATATGGAAAGATGCGTGCTATGGATGTCTGCTATATGGATAGCTTCCTTACTATCGATACGTCGCATCCTCGCACAGCTATAAAGCCATCTCTTGCAAAAGCCAAAAAAACCGTAAACCTATGTATTATTTCTCCATGCTTTCCTTACTCCGTGCCACTGCAGTAATCGCTCCCGTCAAGCGAGTATCGGCGAAGGTGACAAGGCGACAACTGTCAATATGGATTAATGTTGTATGAAGGTACCTGTCGCATGTAGGTACGAGTGGTAAGTCAACCGTACACAAATATGTATACTGCATACAATATTCACGTAGGAAGGTAACTTCTTCTAGAAATTACGATTTGATAAGAGGAGAAAAGAGGTCTTTTATCGAAAAGTTATTTGAGCTGTGTTACTTACTTCCTTTCAGTCTTTTTATGGAATAAGCCGGTAAACGAGCGGAGAGATTGCCTGATGGTAAGCAATCGCTGCCGCGCATGGATAACCAAAAAATCAGAGGTGTTATAAGTGCGTTGTTGGCCTTTTGGGGTTGAGGAATTCAGGGTTTTCGGAGAATCGGCGATTGGGAAGGGGGTAATTGGGCCTCCAGTAACCACAATAACACAATAAAACACAAAGCAAAAGTTGTTTCACATTGGTTTTTTGAGGCCGTGTCCGGTCGAGCCGGCCAATTCATAGCGAAGCACAGGCCTTCCACACTTGCTTATAAATAGTATGTTTATAAATTGGGTGGAATATGTATTTCCCCACGATGCTACTGGTGCTACAATAATAATACATAGTTTTTTGCCCACACAGCACAATTAGTAGTGCGACCTTCTCGCTCGGGACAGTTCGAGCGTATCGACACGAAACACTGGAGCCGACCACTCATCTGTACAATTTAGAAAAAAGTTCATTTGACAGGGTGACAATAAAATCCTATAAAATATTTTCGAGACTATATAATTAGCTATATATCTTTTATTTTCAAAAAGTAATCAGATCTCAGTCTCAGAGTTTGTAACCCTACTTGCCCTTAATTTGTTATCCTTAATTTTACTCTGCGAAGTATTGCAATCAGTTAGTCTTAGTGCGTAGCTCATACTGCTTCAGTCGTAGCGATTATTTCGTAGCGCATTGTACGTGTCGCGTGGTACGTAGCGCGCAGTACGTATCGCGTAGTACGTAGCGCGTAGTACGTAGCGAGTCGGTCACAGCGCGTATGTCGTAGCGGGTAGTTCGTAGTTCGCAGAGCAAAGATCATGTTATATGAAAGTTCGTAGCATTTGGCAGCGTTGTGAATCGCATGGACAAACTTCATAATATACTCTACACCTTACTCACTGAGTGTAGCTTAATATTTAATAGGGTGGCATTCAGCAGTAGACGTACTTGTTAAAGATAGTCATAATAAGGGAAGCCTATAACTGGATAAGGACGGAAAATTCGTATTTATGTGTAATTATGTATTTATGTATGGATTCAATCACGACAGTTATTCTTGACTAATAATGAATACTTACTTTTAATTAATACAAACATAAGTGCATTATATAATAACATTTACATTTTATTTCATGATTTCTAAGATCTACAGATCATCGAAGCAAGATTAAAGTGTTTAACTGTTGTCTATCTCAAAGAGTTTTATATCTAATCTATCACTCTTGAGAGGAAGGATTAAGGTTTCTATAAAAAGAACTACCTAGATTAGATAGTGTCACATAGTTATCATTGTCGTACGGTACGTAAGTGATAATTCTCGTATGGTGATATATCCTACATTCTTTACGAGATTAGACGACAAAGACTATGTTTATATGTATTAGAATAGATTATTATTTTATCTTAGTACCTATTATTATAATAGGGATGGAACCGGGGCTCCGGTTCGAAAAGCAGGAGTAGGAACGGGGTGATTTTTAGTCAGTAAGAGTCTGACACTCCCTCTCGCCTCGCCCAAGGCGAGAGAAGACATTGGATGATTTTCCCCCCTCAAAAAAACAAATGTTATAATAAGGATGATGACAGGGTATGAAAATTAAAAAAATATTTAGTCCGTCAGTAAGACAAGGAAAAAATATTTGACACGTATTTATTATTTTGTTATATAACACAACAATAACTACTTGGATAAAACGCATCAAGGTTTAGGAGTGGGAGCAAATACGTCGTTTCTAGGTATAAAATGTACTTTTGTAGATCTGACGTGATATTTCTAATCAATACTTATATCTGCGAAAGTAAAACAATCTTCAAGACAGACTATTAAAATAAAAATTAGACATTTACCCTATTCGTATTTTCGATATTGTCGCACAACCACTTAAAGCGCGACAATCTATACTAATATTATAAAGCTGAAGAGTTTGTTTGTTTGTTTGTTTGTTTGAACGCGCTAATCTCCAGAACTACTGGTCCGATTTGAATAATTCTTTTTGTGTTGAATAGTGCATTTATCAAGGAAGGCTATAGGCTATAAAACATCACGCTATGACAAATAGGAGCAGCAAGCAGAGCGGGTGAAACTGCGCAGAAGTAGCTAGTATTAGATAATCGGATAGTGCACCTATCGAGAAAGGCTATAAAATATTATAAATAAGAAAGTAACCAATAGGAGCCGAGCAAAGCGGGTGAGACTGCGCGGAAGTAGTTAGTTATGTAATATAGTTATAGATTACACATCCTGAATTTAAAATTTTTAATTATTTCTTCACCAAATAAGAATAGATATTATCCCAAACCATCAATGACCATAGTACTCCCTTTTGTTAAACGGGGAAAATCATTCAATGATATCTCCCGCCTTGGGCGAGGTGAAAGGGAGTGTCAGGTTCTTAAGGTGTTACCACACCATTCGAGGGATCGTCGATCGATGCCATCGATCGATGGTACAATGGATGGTCGACGTCTATCGATAGTTTCTACTACCCCAATCGATTGATAGCCGATAGATACTATCTGTCGATAGTGGAATGGATTGATCGTCGATCGATAGAGGTGGAAGGGAGTGTCAGATTCTTACTGACTAAAAAACACCCCGTTCCTTCTCCTGCTTTGAGCCGGAGCCCCGATAACCTTTTACGTTGTCCGCAGCTCCGGATCGGGCATCAGCCCTATATGTGGTGGTCTGGCTCTTTGAGGCGCGCGCGGAGTGGTAACACTCTTACTGACTAAAAACCACCCCATTCCAACTCTTACTGTTCGAGCCGGAGCCCTGGTAAACCTGCTTCGTCTGCAGTATCATGGTTCCCCTACTGCCAACAATACAACACTGTATAAAACAATGATAGAGCCGTCATTGACGATGATGAATCACTTACGGTATTGCCAATTTATTTCGTTAATGTACTGCAATCTTCACGCCTCTACTCATATCTGGAGTGAGCAGAGATTCAAGGTTATCAATCAATCAGTTAGTTTGATGAAGCGTTACTGTTTAAAACTGGCTTATCTTCAGTATTATTTCTAAAAATATTTAAATGTCAACGTATAATATTCGTTTTTCAGTTAAGAAAATTCAGAAGGAGTTTAATGTCACGCCTTTTATCCCCAAAGGGTTAGACATAGCTGCACCTGCAAATTAGGGACACTATTTACCATCCGGTGGGATTGTAGTCAAGCATTAGGTTATATCGAATAAAAAAATTACGGCACGTAATGCACGTACAATGTATTCCCACTTTTTACCATGTATGTTTACCATATTTTAACCATGTATGTTTACCATAATTTATATAAGTCCCATATAATATGGGGTTAGGCTATTACCATAGTGGACACAATTTCAGACTCCATGACTACTGAGGAATTTTTGAAAAATCGAGGTAAGCCTGTTACTTCTTAGATAATACTTTGCCCGACCCGGGAATCGAACCCGAGACCCTTGTGCGGGAATGACTGCCTCGTTGGTCGAGTAGCGGCAGTTGCATTTGCGACTACTCGACCAACGAGGCAGTCATTCCCGCACAGAGTAACTTTATGTGATCCACAAATTGTTGTTGGTGTCATGCGTATCTGAAATTGTATGTTTGTAAACACACCCAGAACACAGGAGAAAATCCTAGTGTGAGGCGACATAAAAAAAAACAGGCTACCCAAAAAGGTCAAAAAGATTACTGAACACTACACAAAATGAAATCCCTTCACAATAACAATTATTACTTCGGATAAAATGCAATAACCTGTAATCGAATCTTGATAATTACAGTCATTACATCAAGAACTATACTCGTAAACTATCGTATAATAATGTTATTGAATTCGCCTTATCGGTGTGAACCTGTGACCTTTAGCTTGACAGCCGACACTTAATCCGCTGGGCTATTGTAGTAAAGTTCACGGTTGATTCAATACTACTTTCTCTGTATACATATGTTATATTCGATGATAAGTTATTGTATACTGGCTTTCTGCCTTGGTATAGCCCGTGTGGTATTTGGAGAATTTCTCTAGAGTATATTGTCTCGATCTTTTTAGAAATATTTGGGATAAAAACTAGCTTTTTCCAGGGGCTTTATCCGCGGTTATATGGGATGAAAAGTCTCCTATGTGTTTTTTCCAGAGCGTAATCTACACCTGCTCCAAATTGCATCTAGACCGCTTCAGCCGTTTTGACTTAAAAGAGTAACAAACATACACAAATTCACAAACTTTATTTTTTTATGGAACGCCGTTTAACTAGCAGACGGATCGCGTGACGGTAAGTCGCCGTGCGTTGTCGGCCTTTTGTGGGTTAGGAATTTGAGGGCTGTTGGGGAAACGGGAATCAGGAAGATTGGGAAGGGTAATTGGGCCTCCGATAACCTCACTCACACAACGAAACACAACGCAAGCGTTTTTTCACGTCGGTTTTCGGTGAGGCCGTGGTATCACACTTAAAAATTGAATCATATTTATAAGTATGGACGTATTGATTAGTAGGACGTCACAATAACAACCAGGCTTTTCCACCATCTTGTCCCTATAGCAACCGTAAATGCACCATAATACCAAACTAGGAATATTAACAATACACACGTAATGATCAGGAAACAATGATTCAATAGCTCTCACGAAATACCACTTACTCAAATCGTTCAGTTGTTGTTTGGACCGCGAGGAAACCGCACGTGTTTTATAACACAACATACATGTTATAACTTTGTAACGAATAACGTAATATTTATGTACTAAAGTTATGTGTTATGTTATAAAGAAAGTGTTATTGGTTATAATATATTAGTTGCTTTTTTCGTGTTATAATATTTTTGGAGAAAAGTATTTTTTATTTGGTCGATTTTTAATTGATGTTTTAATCAGTGCATTAGTGTTTTTGTTATCTTATTAAATAAAGTGATTACTTGTACATTTCCTATGTGATTAGTTTTAGTGATAGTGTTGTGATAATTGCAAGTGTTTTAGGAGATACGCCCGATTTTAGTGTGTGAGGTAAATATTTATTTTGTTGTTATCAAGTATTTGTAACTGTTTATATGTTATTTTTGTTGTTTATTTGTGATTTTTGTTGTATTTTAATAAGTTTATGATGAGTTATTTAGAAAATAGGATACTTTAGGATTTTAGACATTATTCAGATGACAAAACTGTACTAGTATTGAGAAAGTCTTTATCAATGTCACATCAACAGGCTATAATTGACCACTACTGACCAAAGGCCTCTTCTCACACGGAGAAGGTTTGAACATTAATCACCACGCTTGTTCAATGCGGTTCAATTTTGAACTTATAATCAGAAATCATAAACCTAGGTTTCCTCACGATGTTTTCCTTCACCGTTTGTCAGTGGTGGCTAAATAATCTTAGAAAGTACTGTATGTACTTTCTAAGATTCTCTTTCTAAGAGACTCGGAAAAAGTCACATTGGTACTTGCCGTTGGTAGGTTTCAAACTCTCATGCATGAGAAACGGATCTTAAACCTTCGGGCCACCATGACATATCCCATCAACCCATGATTATAAAATAAAATATAGCCTTCACACAAGACGCCTGTAAACTTACTTATAAAAAAAATAGGTAGGTACGTATGCATTCTATTTACCGCCAGTTAACAAGACTATTATTCCATATTTAATGTTGACACTGCAATGAGATGTCACCCAAAATTATCTCGAATTTTGACATTTACTTAACTAACGGACAAATATTTTTACTCGGCAAATAACTATAATTAGTTTTTTAACTACCACAATTTTCCGCAAACATTTTTTGAGGAAAACTAAAATGAGATTCATTTTAAAAAGTAGTTTAAAAAAGAGTTTTAAAGTAAACAGTTATCTGTTTAAATTAAAATAATTACTTAGGAAGGTAATTTGAACAAAACAAAGACGGATTTCAAGGCTGTTTTGAACAAATTAAGACAAAAACAAAGATTCATTTGTGGTTGTTATGTAAGATTAAAGTAAAGCGATTCTTAATTTACTTTTTTATGATAAATCTAAACTTCTATTTCCGTTTTCCGAAAATGGTGTACCATTGCCTCTTGCCTACTGCTTCGAGGATAAAAGGTGTGACGTTGTCTAAAAGTAGCATTATTCATCATTTAAAATAGGTCTAAATAATATTTATTCAGTTAATAAGAACTCATCAAAAACATCCCATAAAAAATAGGCCTCGCAACTCAGTTTTTCTACAGTAAAAAATTAGAGATCCATGTTGGTAATTTTATTTAGTCCCTTCTTTCTTTAGTTTGATAGAAATTTCCGAAATATAACTCTTAGGCACAAGCCAACAAGTACAGCAAGTGCACTTTTGGGCAGAAACCGTTATTATTATAAACTGAACTCAGAAAAATGAATGACCAATGAATAAATATTATTTCACAATACATATATCATGACCTTTATATTCCCAAAACATGAACTCCTAACAATTGTACTAAGAATACGTGTCAAAGTCGATGGATTGTGTAAAAAGATAATAAATTGAACCTTGATACCTTCGGAGCGAGCCGTGAACGACTGAGCCTAATCAAAGTGTTTCTAATGAATTTGTTATTTCCTTCCTCCGCACGCCAACACCACTGTGCAGGGAAATATAGAAGGTTAATTGTACTGAACAAAGTTAATAACGTACGTCTAATGCAGTTACGGGGAACTTTAACCGACGAGTAGTACACTTTGCACTTTACTCGAGGGTGGTGAAAGAGGCCCTAACAGTTACGTGAGTAATCCGATAACATAGTAATTAAAGTTAAAAAAAACTCGATAGGAATCAAGTTTAGGGAGTTCAGTGGTATGGTAACGTGATGTGAAATATTTATCATCATGACAGTCGTCGTGTCACTATTATAAACGAAAGATTTAAAGTGTTTGAGAGTCATGCTTCGACACGAATGGGTCGGCCTTACCGGAGTGATACCACGGCCTCACAGAAAACCGACGTGAAACAACGCATGCGTTGTGTTTCGTTGTGTGAGTGAGGTTTTTTTATCTTAAATGGACCGACGTTACTGGCAGCCCAATTAACCCCCTTCATTATCTTCCCAAGATTCCCCAACAACCCTTAAATTCCTAACCCCCAAAAGGCCGGCAACGCACTTGTAACACCTCTGGGGTTTCGGGTCTCCATGGACGGCAGACGGCAATAATAGCTTAGTGATCCGTCTACTCGTTTACCGGCTTATACCATAAAAAAGCCAAGCTAAAAATATACTGCTTTGTAATTTCTAATGTTGGATTGAAGTTGGCTTACTGCGCAAGCACTCCTGTTGCATGGCGCAATACATTCGTACATAACAATTTCCCAGTTATTGCAATGTAGCGGTTATTTGTGTTCAGTTCACATTATTTTATACCTATAATGATACTTGTATCCTCAAGCCACCTTAAACCTTAAATGCAAATTGGGTAATACTATAATGGTTTGCAAGCTAGTTAGATATATTTTATGGACAGTTCACTGCTGGACTATGAACCTCTTTCTACATTAGAAGGTTTACGCTCACCTACACGCTTGTTATATGAGTTGGTCGAGTGGTCGTAAGTGCAACTATAGGGCAAGGGGTCTCGGGTTCGATACCCAGGTCGGGCAAAGTACTGCTGGGCGTTTTGCAGTTTTTCGAAAAATTCTCAGTAGTATCACGGAGTCTGGAATTGTGCCCAGTATATGGCAGTAGGCCCACTCCTATTACATGGGTTTTATAACGCAAATGTAAAAAGTGGGTGTACATTGTACATTAACATTACGTGCCGTAATGTGCACCTCTGCCTACCCCTTCGGGGATAAAAAGGCACGATACGATATGGATCACCTGATAATAAGCTTCAGCACTACCCAAGACCACCTACAATACCAAAGTCACATAGGTACATACTCTAATATACGTACAAACATACACACAATTATATATTAACATTGTAATTCCGTAGGGACACAATTCGAAGCAATCGTTTGTCCACTCTATGAATAAATAAGTACTAAGTACATACATACTATATATATACTATATCGATGATCTGCATACAAATGTTATGTATTACAAGATTATCTGCGCAGGATTAAATTATGAAATAATGTGTGCATGCATTTTAATTTATAAGTCGGTTAAAAATATCGCAATATAAAAAATGTAACATGGATCTATCTTCATTTGGGCACAAAGTCAAAGTCAAAGCATTTATTCCAATTAATCCTAAATTAGGCACTTTTGAAACGTCAAATTGAATTGTCCGTCAGTCTGTCCGTCAGTGAAGCTAGGCGCTCGTTCCAAAGTGTTGTTTCGAATGGAGAAGAACTAGCAAGAAACTCAATCTGCACAATTATTACTGTAGAAGAGTAATACTTCGGCACGAATAGGCCGGCTCGACCGGCATAATACCACGGCCTCATAGAAAACCGACGTGAAATAAACCGACGTTGTGTATGTGAGGTTACCGGAGGCCCAATTACACTTCCCAATCCCCGATTTCCCAACAACCCTAAAATTCCTAACCCCCAAAAGACCGACAACGCACTCGTATCGCTTCTGGTGTTTTGGGTGTCCATGGGCGGCGGCAACTAATATTTATATAATGAAGCTTTAAAAAAAAACAAATTGAATTATACACAGTTAACTACCGACTACGAAACTATTACATGCCTCCATAGTGTACAGTATTGAAATAGGTTTAAAAAGCTGTGCTAAATACACCAGACTCCTAATATCCGTCTCTTTGAGACATTCGGATCAAAACCAGATCACCTATTG
The DNA here is from genome assembly GCF_023101765.2 of Spodoptera frugiperda. Classification (NCBI taxonomy): domain Eukaryota; kingdom Metazoa; phylum Arthropoda; class Insecta; order Lepidoptera; family Noctuidae; genus Spodoptera; species Spodoptera frugiperda. Next base: position 10,083,079 of record NC_064225.1, on the reverse strand, counting down.
TTACTTTTTGTCAACCATTGCTGGGCTACATACCTACATAACGTTTACTATAGATGATCTCAATTGCCATGAAAGCATTATTGCTGTTCCAGTTATTCTTTTTTTTGGTCTGTGACTTCTGCTTTGTGGAATTTGGAGATTTCTATCGAGATACATATCGTCACGCCTTCAATCCCCGAAGAGGTAGACATAGGTGCACGTAATGCTGTGTACACCCACTTTTTCACAATTTATGTTGTAAGTCCCATGTAATAGGTGGTGAGCCTATTGCCATATACCGGGCACGTTTCCAGACTCCGTGCTACCACTGAGAAATTTTCGAAAAACCGAAAAAAGCCCAGTAATACTTCGCCCGACCCGGGAATCGAACCCGAGACCACTTACCCGGCAGTCACACTTGCAACCCACTCGGCCAACGAGGCAAGTTTTAATTATGTAAGAAAAATCGGGATTCAATGGTCAAATATTTTTTTTTAAATCGTTATTAGTTTTTGTGTCAAACCAAGTGAAACTTAATGATAAAACATACAAGTGACTCAGTAGTAGTAAATTATTTTCCTTGATATAATAACATGCGAGGTTTATTATAAACAGTGTACCTACACTGATTACTTTAAGAGAAACAGATTCATTAGCGTGTCTCGACACTTTAATCTAAACACGAATAATGTATTGCACCAGTACATAAACCTATGTACTTTATTATTTAATTTACATTTAATTAATTTTATATAAGTATACTTCTCTTCTAGATCTAATAGGTACCTACATATGTACTGCACAAAAAAAATTGAAGAATGAGCTGTCACCGACGGTATTTCCGAACCGAAACGACCTTCAAACCTTCAAGAAGGGGCGTATTTTTAGTAGTGTAAGTCGGTAAACGAGCAGATGGATCACGCTATGGTAAGCAATCACCACCGCCTATGGACATCCGAAAGACCAGAGGAGTTACAAGTGCGTTGTCGGCATTTTGGGCGTTAGGAAATTATTGTTGGCTTTGGATGTTTGGCACAGACAGAATTACAAGAATATGTTATAGAATTAGTACGAAACCAAAGTCGCGGCTAACAACTAGTAATTTCCAATATCCACCTCACATGCAATCTACACCAATTATTCGCAGTAGGACAAGACATTAAAATAAAAACAAACTTATTCACACTCACACAACAAGCTAAACTCAACCCTAACACGTTGACATAAAGATGAAATCGATCGCAATTTTTACTTTGCACTCCTTAATAAGTTACAAAGATATAAAGTGACACTAGAAGAGGCTAAATTAGACTTTAAGGTTATAGAAATAGAGGTGTTTGTGGGGGCAAGGTTTAAGTTAGTAGATCAGTAGAATCATGGTTAGTTAGTAAGGCGAGACGGCAGTTATGGATGTATTAATTATCGAAGGTGCGCTTTAATATGTTCTAGGTTGTCACAACCGGAGCAAGGATGTTGGAAGGATAACTCCATGTGTGTCTGTTCTGTGTGATCGGGCGATTACTCGGAAACTGATGGATTGATTTTGATAGATCAGTTAGATGTTGAAATAATGCAAAGACTAACGCCCGAATACTCAAACGCTACTTAATTTTAAGTTGTACTTAAATATCGTGCTATCTCTGTCATTTTATAAAGAATTGATAGTGACAGAACTACATTTGAGAGCGTCTTAATACTGAGTAGCAGTTTGAGTATTCGGGCATTAGAGAGAGAATATAATGTTCATGACATAATTATGGCAATTTTTTATCAATTTACTTTACTTATTTATGATATAAGCCGGTAATCGGGCAGACAGATCACCTGATTGTAAGCAGTCGTCGCCGCCCATGGACACCCGAACACCAGAAGCGTTATATGTGCGTTGCCAGTTGGGGGTTAGGAATCTAAGGGTTGTTGGTGAATCGGGGATTAGAAAAATTGGGAAGGAGGGTAATTGGGCCTCCAATAACCTCACTCACACCACAAAACACAATGGAAGCGTTGTTTCATGTCGGTTTTCTATGAGGCCCTAGTATCACTCCGGTCGAGCTGGCCGATTCCCCGTTCTTAAAGAGATAGCCCATTACAAATATTGTTTATTGTAACCAAAACAAAAATAATTCCATGAACTAAACTTACAACTAAAATAATGCATTAACTACCTAGATTAGATACAGAACACACAGCTACAAGTCAAGTCATACAAAACCACTTTATCCTGGTCTCACTTTGTATGACACTTCCACACATTCGACGGTCAGTTTACACTGGTTTTGTATAGGTTGATGTGTGAACATGTGTGTCTAATACCCATGGATGGATATCAACCGTGGGTACATAAATATTGCACCATGTTACCCATAGCGGTGAAATAGCCTCGTAAAACTTAATGGCCAGTGTAATTGTATAACATTAAGAGTCTCACTGAGGTTAATACTGAGTATATACTGACATGCGAATTTATACGTGTAAAGAGTTTTATCCGTGAAGGAAAGTCATGGTTTATGGTATTACTACGCGCTCCCGTGGGATAAAAAGTATCATATGTGTTATTCTAGACCATAATCTATCCCTGTTCTGATCCGGAGCTGCGGACTACTTAGCGGGTTTACCGGTGCTCCGGTTCGAAAAGCAGGCGTAGGAACGGGGCTTGGTAAGGGTGGTAATCGAGCCTCCGGTAACCTCATCCATACAACGAAACAACGCAAGCGTTGTGTCATGTCAGTTTTCTCTGAGGCCGTGGTATCACTCCGGCTGAACCGGTCCATTCGTGCCGAAGCATGGCTCTCCTACACATTTAAACTTCGAGGAACTAAAGGTGTGACAATACAAAATATTCTAAGAACCTAATAATACAATATCCTCATTCCAAACACGACTACAACAAGCCCCATTATAGCACAACCACATCACAATCGACACCAGTTACTATTGCACCACAAACACAAAGATATTCGCGCACTAGATGTACCATCGTGTCGCAATCTGCCTCGCATCGACTACAATGCGATCGTGCGTACTATGGCCACCGTCCGTCCTTTCTCTTCCCACAGACCTTTTATGGCTCTTCTTGCATTCTGCGTTTTGTATATCTTTGTTTATTTTGAAAGGACTATGAGATACTTCTATATCAATACTAAACTCTTCTTTAATTTTGTCTTTGAGAGGGTAAGCAGAAGTTTTGATATTGAATGTAGTAATCACTATTTAGTCATCTATACTAATATACTTACTAATATTTTATGTATAAAGCTGAAGAGTTTGTTTGCTTAAATGTGCTAATCTCAATTAATTTTTTGTGTTGGATAGTCCATTTATCGAAGAAAGCTAGAAAACATCAAGTTACGATCAATAGGAACCGAGCAGCGAATGAAACTGCACAGGAGTTGTTAGTATAGTAAAGTCCTATGTAATATAGGGCGTACTTTTTGCTCACACCCAACCCGAAATTCCAGAATCCGTGCTGTTGTAAAAAGTACCCGCTTTGCCCAATCCGGGAAAACCTGTTGGTCAACAGACGCGTTTACAACCAATGAGCTTGACCAACGCAGTTTTTTACCAAATTACGTATTTAAGAGCATTTCTGTTTAAAACATAGTCCATATGTTAACACTGAACTTTTTGACGGCCTCAGCAAGGTCAAATCCATCGAATACGCGACTGAATCAATCTGACCTTGATCTTCGAGTACAATGCTCGCCCAAAATGACAATGAAAAAAATATTCACGTACAAAAACGGTAATGAATTATTCCCATTGTTATTGCTCCATTTAAAATGATTGCTGTCATCGGATCATGAATGGTGTTGTTGGAATTTGTACCGATTGTCTGTTGTTTTTGGGTTAGTTTTCCATTGTTGTTTTTTTGATTGATGGTGAAGTGATTTTAAAGAGGTTTTGAGTTCCTATTCATTGTAATTAATTGACTTGAATTTGTCTTTTTTGTGTTACAAGCTGGTAAACAAGCAAACGGATCACCTGATGTTAAGCAATCGCCGCCGCCTATGGACACCCGAAACACCAGAGGCATTACAAGTGCGTTGCCGGAATTTTGGGGGTTAGGAATTTAAGAGTTGGTGGGGAATCAGAGATTGGGAATGGCGTAATTGAGACATAGAACACACAACGAAGCCCAGGTTTCCTCACGATGTTTTCCTTCACCGTTTGTCAGTGGTGTCCAAATAATTTTAGAAAGTACATGATAGATACTTACCTCGGAAAAAGTCACATTTCGAATATCGAATTTCGAATAGGGCATCGCAAACCTTCCAAGTGGTACACCAGTACAATTACAACACGATCGCCAATTAAGTGTATCAAAGGCCATCGTTTCGATCGCGATAGCCAATAGAAATGGTTTGTGAAACATTATTGTGTACCTACGAGGGTGATGTATCAATCGGTGTTTCGTTGTTGTTAGTGAAATTAATGCAATTTATACTTTAAGTGTATCGTTATTGTGATCTGTTATTGAATGAGGAAATTAATTGCCATGTTGTTTATTCTATTATTTAATTTGTCGTGATGAAAAAATCTATTGTTAAATTTAATTGAGAGGTACTTTGTTCGAGGTTTTGGAGTGTTACACAAAAAATATTTCGACATGTAAATTGAATTTTTGATATCAAATTTAATAAATAAACGTTCCTACTAATAATGCGAAAGTTTATAAGGATGTTTGTTTGTTACTCCTTCACATCGAAACGGCTGGTGGGATCGAGATGAAATTTGGGACAGTCAGGAATAATACACAGGGCTCTTTTATCCCAGGCGAACGCGGAAATCCAGTTCAGTCATAAATCCAGTTTGATTAAGGAGCTAAGAACTGGACGGTCAATAGAAAATCATTGAAATATAATGTGCCGTCAATTAATTATATGTCAGTCAACATTGACTGTAATTCTGTTAGTCTGTTGTTCCGCATTTGGGAGGTTTGAGCATCATTTGGAAATTGCAGCTAAAATCACATGCATACAACATATACCCGTAGCACTAAGCGACGGACTACCAAAACAACGAAACATACAACAGTTCTTTAAAAAAAATAACACTAAAACCCATCCAACACAAATTAAACTTTACAGTTAAAGTTATAAAGTTTAATTTGGCGTGAAAATGAAGTGAGCAGTGTTTATCAGAGCGGCGCGTGGTCACGAGATTGTATAGAGAACACCAATTTGTGAATTCTCTCCGTTTGTTACACGTAATTAGAGAATTCTCTTGTTATTGACATACAAACGTACATTGTGATCAGATGGATGTGAGGGAAGCTACAGAAGTATGTAGGAATTATAATAAGTGGCGTTGTCATACATAAACCCCTTATGGCAGGGATGGTGAACCCATAGCACGCGTGCAATTGATGGCACGCAGCACAAATATTTTGGGCACTTCATTGATCACCACCTCAATGACGATTAGCAGCAAAAAGCTTTGCACAGATATCAGTAGAAGGATGGTAGGGAGGGCAAAGGCCTCCCTACCAGTGGGACGATCATGGCTGCAATGGGACGATCATGGCTGAAAATCTAAATCTTTGATCACATAATCTGTCGCTATTTTCATATCTGAAAATAGGCACAGGCATAACATTAAAGATTCAGAGTTACACAAATGACTCAAGTGAAAAAATCATCATTAAGTTTTAAGTGACAAAATACGTTTCGACAACTTAGATCTAGATTAGTAAGCCCTATCTAGCTACATAGGTACTTCAACACTAGTTTTGATAAACAAAACACTACACAAACAAACGAAAGAACACTTTAGTTGCCACCAGAGAATGCTGTGCTACTGTGGATGCGTTTAGCTTCCACCATTTATATTCATTGGTACACATAGCTTACCACTGGTGGAAACGGATTCAGCTAAGCTATGTTTTTATATGGAAAGATGCGTGCCATGAATGTGTGCTATGAATGGCTTACCTACTATCGATACATTGTATACTCGAGCTGCGCATCTTTCTCGTATAGCTACATAGCTTAGTATCAGTGGAAACGGTCACATAGTTTTACAGTTTAGCTATTACATCTGCGTATTATAGCTACATTGCACATCTCTAATGGAAAAGCCACATTATTGCATACAAAAACAGTATGTATAAAAGAATTCCCGATACATTACGATATATCCTTACCATGAATAACCAAACGAGTCGATGACAAAACTAAATTAAAAGGAATTTTTAAAAAGGTATTAACCTGACCTACGGTTTTACGGCGTCATAGTCTAAAATAGTGATGGGGAAAGCCTACGTGACGGCGGGGCTCCAACAAAATATTCTTTACTTGATACGTCATTAGAAACCGGTGTCCAATGCCGATTGTTACGTCACTATTAATAAAGTTGCGTTGTCGATGCAAGTTATGAGCGGTAGCGGGTAAGGTAAGTTTAGGTAGAATAAGGTTGAAATAATATTTTTTTCCTGTTATTAGTACCGTTATTATAATTAAATGCACTGTAATACCGTTATTAATACAAAATGTTGTTTCGGGTCTAGGTGTGATGTGTATGTGAACTTGTTTGTTTATAAACGTACCCATGACACAGCGAAAAACTTAATAGCTTTTTTCAAACCTCACAGTAACTTATTCTAAACTTTATTTTACTTTTATAAAGTCAACAAATTCTCTTTCCTTTCTCTGAAAAAACCAAATATGTATTTTATTTTTATTTACATGGCTGAAACCAAAAAATATGACACAATTTAAAATTACTACAATTCAAATTATTATCAAACACCAAAATCAGGTCAAAAGGTCACACCAGCCATCAAAACAGTCCGCACTTGAAGTGCATTAGCACCCGAAACTGACATTCAGATCACTCGTGTCAGTGTCACATAAAATACGACCATGTAAATTGGCAATTAGAGTACAAATTACCGTGTAAGTGTGAAAGACATTTGCACGGTTGAGATCGATTGTTTGTGTGACGAATGTAGAATGCTAAAATACTTGTGTTGACATTGAATCTTACTTGAACATGTGTTATTATGTATCTATTGTTCTAGCGACACGAGGCATATTGTTCAATAGAGCAAATAAGTAAATATGGCGATTTTATGAGGTATAGTGAAGCTACCTGGTTACATAACTTAGCATGTGAAACGTGTGTTTACGACTGGTAAGTTACAGTTGTGGTCGTGGTGGCCCGGAGGTTTAAGGCGCTTCTCATGCATGAGGTTTGAATTCTACCAACGAGTTATACATCCTATGTATTTTCTAACATTATTTAGACACCACTGACAAGCGATGAAGGATAATATCGTGAGGAAACCTGGGCTTATAATTTCGGTCTGAAATCGGCTAAATGCATGTGAGAAGAGGTATTTGGTCAACAGTGGCAATTATTAAAATTCTATTTCTTAAGTTATTTTATAGCAAGAAAGTCCAAATAAACAATATTACTTAATTAAGTAAAATCAGTCCTATTGATTTAAAATAAAGCTCATTTTTCATTAACCATGTTGCTATGGATACGAGTCATTTGTTTGAGTCAGAACGATCAGTAAAGTCAGTAAGGTCATGATATTGTCACGCGCTCACTGTGACAATTTATTCGCAATATATCATTCAAAAGATCATTATTATTTTGTATATCGATTGATTGATTTGTCTTATACAGCGACATCTGTGTGGTGTGAAAGATAAAAAAAGATAAGCGTTTGTTGTTTTTTTTTTAATATATTTTTACTTGGATTACCTATCATCTAACTGTAGAACATTTTTAAAGAAAATATAAAGAAAGACTCCACTAAGTTAATAATATGTAACAACTACTGATCGATTTAAGGACTGTATGGTATTCATATTAAAAATCTAATGAGATGTATGATAGCTTATTACTTCATTCACATCAAAACATACAAAACCGGAATCTTTATCTTATTTAAACATATTATACTTAAAATAAACTTTAAACTTTATCTCTCATTATTGATGACATCTGTTGCAATAAAATATAATTTGATTCTAAAACGATAGGTCACACTAATTCAAATACAAAATAAAATAAAACACAACATCACAAACACTCATAAAAATATTAAATACCAAAACTAGTCATCAAATCATTAATTTCATCATCGTAATGAACCCGCTACCGCCTATGGCTCGGGCCACTCGCTATCCGTCAATGAATCACGTTCCCGACGGTAGTACGCTCACCGCGTCAGTTTCACTACCGCATCGGGCCAATGTACCCGCCGAGTAACCGAACCAGTGTTGTGCCACGAACGAAACAACGAATAATCGGTATATTTCACGAAATTAATCGGTAAAATTATCGGATTAATGTGTTTGTGATTGTGTGAATGAATTATTGGTACTGTGTTTGTGATTTATTTGGAAGTTTTAAGGGATATTTTAAAGGGTAAGGTTAATATTAAGTTATTGTAGTTTTAAGTTGTGTTGTGTTTGTTTTTATAACTAGTTGTTATTTTTATAATTTAAGTAAACATTCGGTTGGGGAATTTAGTTAAAATAATAATTGAGTTACATATTTATTTTTACAGAAAATATATTATGTATTGAATAAAATAATAATTATATTACTTGGAGACCCAGTTATATGCAATTAAAAACATTATTTTCATTATAAAAACTAACAAAATATTACACTTACCGCCGTACGCAAAGTAATTTAATGGTGATTTAACCCAGTCCTTAGCAATTGTTTCCGGAACAAAATCGTCACTATAGAATAGTTTAAGTAATCATTAAATGGATCATTAAACTTGGCAAAAGACGGTAAATCCCAAAATAACTTTCTTATTTAAAACTGACGAGAATTAATTAAAATAATTCGTTCCGTAAAAAGGAGTACAAACTCCTTTTTAACATGAGAACCTCCTTCTTTTTCGGAAGTCAGTTAATAAAAATGAAACTCCCAAAGGAGGAAAGGAGTTTCATTTTATTAACCGACTTGCTAAAAAGGAGGAGATTCTCATGTTAAAAAGTGTATTTTGTTGTCATTTCCTTAAAAAGTATCTAACCTATGAAACGGTAAAAATAAATAGACTTAATTGTATCTGAGCCAATTTGGTACAATAAAATCATCTTTATAGTTATTATAATTTTAAAAATAACTACAATACAATAAATCGTGACGTAAACGCGAAACAACGCTTTCGTTGTGTTTTGTTGTGTGAGTGAGGTTACCAAAGACCCAATTACCCCCCTTCCCAATCCCCGATTCCCCAAAAACCCTTAAATTCCTAACCCCCAAAAGGTCGGCAACGCACTTGTAACACCTCTAGTGTTTCGGGTGTCCATGAGCGGCGGCGATTGCTTGCCATCAGGTGATCCGTCTGCTCGTTTACCGGCTTATACTATAAAAAATCCTAAAAAACAACAACAAAAAATCGTAAGGTCCGTAATCATAGACAAGTTCATTCACAATAATCATTAACACGTTATTACATCACAGTTACAAAAATAGTTTATTTAAACTGTGATAACACAAAAAAAAACTACATATTAGGTTTTTTTGTTTGTTTGTATTTTACGGAATAGTTAGGTATCATTAAAGATGAATAACTTCTATTATAGGTACTTATCTAAGTAAATAAGTTAGGTGTGAACTGTTTTTTTTTACCCGACTGCGCCAGAAGGAAGGGTTATGTTTTTCGAGAGTATGTATGTATGTATGTAAGTATGTATGTAAGTATGTATGTAAGTATGTATGTATGTATAATTGTTTGGCACGCTCTGCAACCTAAACGGCTTGATGGATTTTGGCTTGAGAAGTGTCGTTAGATTCGTATTTACTGTGAGAGTGACACTGGATATATCAAAATAATAAAAACACAAAATGGCGGATTTTTGGCACCAAAATTGAATATTCCTCACTCTCTAGCCTGAACGACTCGACGGATTTCAGCTTGCTAGGGGTCGTTCGATTCGTATTTACTGTGGCGGTGACACTAGATATATCAAAATATAAAAATAATAAAACTAAAAGAAAATAAAATAAAAAAATGTAATTTAAAAAACTAAAAGACCCAACGGCGTTTCTTTATAATATGAAAATAAAAAAACCCTAAAACAAAAAAGTCACTGTAAAATTGAAGCAGTCGGGACCCATTCTAGAAAGCCAGCCGTATGTGCCCTTACTAAGTCTTCATATTTAGAATGGGTCCCGACTGCTTCAATTTTACGATGACTTTCTTGTTTTAGGGTTTTTTCATTTTCATATTATGTTATTTATTTATAAGTAGCTATGTCTCCATGCTACATCCGCGCAGTTTCACCCGCTCTGCTCAGCTCCTATTGATGTTGCATAGCCTATAACTTATCTCAATATTTTTTTATAAAACGTTGCATCACACTAGGATTTTCTCCTGTGTCGTAGGTGCGTTTACTAACAAAACATTTCACATACATATGACACCCAGACAACAATTTGTGGATTCTACAATGAGTTACTCCCTACGAGAATCGAAGCCTATACTTCCTGCTACCGCACCAACCGTGCAGTCTTTTTAATTATTAGACAATTTAACACAAAAATAATTATTTAAATCGGTACAGTGGTTTAGGCGTAAAGAAGAGACAGAGGCGTGAGTTACTTTCGTATTTATATAGATCGTAGTATATAACGCAAAAATCTGTTTGTTTGTTTGTCTTTATAGCACGTCAGAATGGAACGATATTTGGGCATAATTTATGTTTTTGAATTTTGTTAGGTAAATCTTTGTTGTTCTTTGAAAACACAAGCGGAAGGAAGGTAACTTAATAATATTTATGATTCTTACTAATGAAATACTTAAAAACATATTACCGTTAGAGGAATCGAACTCATTCTGACCAACTAAGGTCATATAAAAAATAGAAATCACGTCATTTCGTCCCTTTCAAGGAGTTCCCAAGATTTCTGACACAGAATTGCTTTTATTAGTCATTTACCTGTTTTAATATTAAAATAACTACATATTCTACAGAAAGAACAAATGATTTTTTTATACGACTTCAAATAAGAAGAAGGTTTCACTATCAAGTAGGTACAAAATAATGAAACAAGACCTTACTATTGAATTGTGTTCGTTTGTGGGGTCTGTCTGTTATTAAAATTGTATGTATTTTTTTTAAGGGGAGAAAATCATCCACAGTCTTCTCCTTCTCTTCTCATATACTACGAATAGGAAAAATTAAAAATTGCTTTTGTGAAACTGACTCCAACAATTTAAAAAATTACAACTGTTGGTCACACGTATTTATAAGAAGGTAACCTTCCATTGATGGAAAAGAACTTTTAATGTATTTATTATCCCTTATGTAAACTCAATCGTAATATTTCACTACACAGCCTATAACTGGCCACTGGCGACTAAAGGCCTCTTCTCTCAAGGAGAAGGTTTGAGCATTAATCACTACTATCACTGTTACATGCGGATAGATAATTTCAAACTTATAATTATTAGAGTTTGTAACACAGGTTTCCTCATGATATTTTCCTTCACCATTTGTCAGTGGTGTCTAAACAATTTTAAAATATACATAAGTAGAACTAGGAAAAAGTCAAATTGGTACTTTACCGTTGGTAGATTTTGAACCCACGAAAGATGAGATTTAGATGAAAAGCGGGCGTCTTAAACCCAGCTACAATGACGCCGTAATATAATATTATACGCTATTTACAATATTAATGAATAACATTGCATGACTTGTTTATTATTTATTGTAAACTATAAAGAGTCATGTTCAACTAATTAGCAGGCTGTGTCATCTTGTTCGGTAGTGGGAAAGATTCCTACTTATGTATGACTAAACTGTGAATGGTAATGAAGTGAAATGTTACGTAGTATTGCGTCACACTTTTTGTAACGCGAAAGGGTAAGAATTTAAGTGAAAATACTGAATACAATCCGAGCTATGGTCCAGTATTTCTAAATATGCATTTGAAAATAACAGTCGCTCCACATGTCCGTAACATTCCTAGACAACCTACAACATTACAGCTCTTCTGTGGTCAAGGTACATGGAGCAGTTCACACAGAATTTAATACTTGATTTACTTAATTGTTTATATTGTTTGATAATTTCAATTTCTTAATTTTCAATGTAATTGGAATAACACATACGGGATTGCGGGCGAAGCCGCTGATAGAAGCTAGTTTTAATATAATAGTATAATAATGTAATCATTGTTTTGAATTAAATTAGTTTTTTTTTGTGGGGAGGTCTCTCCTTCTCGGGTTTGACCCGAGAAATTAAATTTGTTTTATTATTTTTTATTTTATTTATATTTATTTATTAATATTAATGATAGTAACATTAGTTTGCCCTTAAAAGTACAACCAAAGTAAAATGAATTAAAAACACAATACACATAAAATTCCCAAGCCTTGCAACGACAGAAATATTTTCAAATGCCAACGTAATTACTGTTCCCACGAAGTACTTGTAGTACCTACGTAACGTCGGTACATTTGTAAGATTTTTCTCAGAAACTGCTGGACCGTTAGTGATCGTAGTGTGACTAAACGGGTTAGCGTACTATTGTTATTTGTTATAATAGTTCTTGAGAATAGTTTAAGAATAGTGGCATTACAATTGGTAGTTTTTCTTGGTAAATACTTATAGAAATTACTTAAAGTAATAAATGCAATGGTGGTGGGGGGATGGTGCTACAATAATATTAAAATATATTACATCAAAATAGACTGACTTGATTGTTGATGAAGCGAAAGAGGCATGTAAGATTCGTAGCAATTGGCGTTCCATTGTCTCTGCCTAACCCCATAGGAGACCAAAATAAAAGTCAATATTGGTGCGTTTGGCGTTGTATCGTACTTGAATCGGAAACTACAGATTATTTACGCATCGCTAATACTCGTACAATGATAAAAAATAGGAAATGATTGTCCTAAAGTTTTTCCTATTTCAATAACATTACGAGTACTTATCAATCCTCATCATCGTCATTATCATGAATCATTATGATAAAGGACTGTATTAGAAAACGAATGATTATAACACAACAAACTCTTCAGCTAATATACCCGAATAATAATATTTAAGTAAATTAGCTGAAGAGTTTGTTGTTTTCTTTGAACGAGCTAATCCCTGGAACTACTGGTACGAATTGAATAATTATTTTTAAAGGTGGTTGGTAAAACATAATTAAAAAACCGCATCAAAATCCGTTGCGTAGTTTTAAAGATCTAATCATACATAGAGACAAACAGCGAAAAGCGACTTTGTTTTATACTATGTAGAGATAATCCTTAATAGGGAAATTACCCTTTATATTATGTATATTTAATTCAAAAGACATAAGGAAAGGATATAATAATAATATCATTAAGTTAATAATATTATAAAAAGATATAAAGGAAATTAGCAATTAAAATACTTTTGGATGACTTCACCTTTGACTAACTGGACTTTTAGTGACGCCAGCGCCACCTAAGAAGATCAAAAATGCGTGAGAAACTACTTATGCCCTTTGACGTAAAAGGGAAATAAGTGCGAATTTGGATAATTTCTTGAACAGAACTTAAGGTAAATATTAACTTTAATCTGTATTTCTGAGTTTGATTATTTAGAATGAATCAAAATGTAGGTATATCACCATCTGTCTATAGTGTCAATTTCCGTCCAATGCTGGACATATTATATGTATATTATAATGTACGTATGTCTTTCCAAGAGCACGCCACAGCGAGGGAGAGTGTCAGACTCTTATTGAATAAAAACCACCCCGAAAAGCAGGAGTAGGAACTCCTGCTTTTCCAGCCGGAGCCCCGGTAAACCCACTAGGTAGTCCGCAGCTCCGGATATAACTAAAAATTACGTTTAAAAATATACAACACACATCCACACATTCCTAAACCGTACAGCCAAGAAATAGAACAATCTGCCGGCTTCTATCTTTCGTGAGAAATACAACCCGGGTCTTTTCAAGGTCAGAGTGAATAGGTACTTTCTAAGTCTATAAGTCTATGTGTCACATCGCAGCTTCGCCGTCCTGGCAGTAAGCGGGTTGGTGGACAAACGAAGACTTATAACGCTAAAAAAAAAAAAATGGGCGGCGGCGATAGCTTACCATCATATCAAAAATAACTGTTTTGGAAAACACATTAAAATATGGGTTTCCCATAAGTAGGTATAGTTTGTTTATCACTCCAGTGCTACGTCTTATACCACTTCATAAGATTATTTGCTATCTTCGTATTCAAGATCAATCTTATCAATAAATGGCCATGAAAACTTACCAACCTGTTTTCTACAATAATTTGCATTCATAATACCTATTTATTAAGGGTGTGGTCGAGCAAAATATTTTTTAGTTTATTATAAATTATTAAAGTGGATCAAAACATTCAATTATAATAATCGACTGCTTGGCCGGAAATAATGATTATATTATAGTGTATTAATTATTATGTTATTTATTAACTTTTTCCTGATATTTTGTCAAGCAGTAGGTTGCTGGAGGAACTACGTACCTGTGCTAATTACTACTTGGTAGTACGATCCTTAATGTAATGTAATAATAGCTTCAAATAATAATTCATCATCATAAGTAATCGTAGGTACCCAAACTGGTAGGTTTGAAAGAAGCTCGACCAATTTCAAGTTACATCGGGACTTATAATCTGACCAGCGTGAACATAATAAGTTTTGACAGTAAATCTATGGTATTAGGCTCTAATAATAAATGATGACCAAAGAAAACAGAGAAGAATGAAAAAAGAGGCGATTGTAGTCGAGTTCCTCGTCAAACAGTTACGTGAGTAAGCCGATAACATAATAATTAATTTAGTATGTGTCACGAAAGTTATAATAAAATATACATATATTCTTTTTTCATGTATCAAACACCTGTCCAGTGTTGATTATAAATAATGATGTAACATGGTATATACATAATTAAAGTATATAACAATAACATATACAAAAACACGCGACGTCACTTGTATCAAAATACCAATACCATGAGTATAACATGTTAATTAGACTTTAATTTAAGCTACTTTATGTTAATTTATTCTGGCACTTGATACACTTCATTTATTTTTGTTATTAAGTATATTCTAATTATATAAGTTACCTTATTGATCGACAAGTGTCACTGCCAAGCGAGGATTTTTTTATGGAATAAGCCGGTAAACGAGCAGACGGATCACCTGATGGTAAGCAATCGCCGCTGCCCATGGACACTTGAAATACCAGAGGCGTTGTAAGTGCGTTGCCGGCCTTTTGGGGTTTAGATATTTAAGGGTTTTTGCGTTCGGCTCTCTGATTGGTTAGTTTATTCGAGCCGACCAATCAGAGCGCCGAACATGCTCTCGTTTCGATTACTTTAAACGTAAAGCAAACTCATACTAAGAGTACTGTTTACATTAATGTATGCTAATTATATCGTCATTATACAATAGATCGTGTTAGTTTACCTTATGTATTAGTTACGCTACGGTACACACAGCTGATCAAGGATATATTTATATGTAGAGATATTATGTAATTGGCATTCTTTGGAGTTTTCTCTGTAACTGATAATTTTATGAGAAAATTAGGTATCGATTATCGCCGACTGCTAGCTTGCACCTCGCCGTAAGCACGGTAGCAGCTAGCGGTAGCCCCAAGCCGTGTCGGAGCCGAATCAGAATCTTGCATAACCGACTTGGTATTATATGGATCTCACAACTTTTTACTGTAGGAAAACTGATTAGGTTCAAGACTTGGACTTTTTACAGGATTTTTTTATGAATCACGCCGGTAATCGAGCAGACGTATTACCTGATGGTAAGCAATCGCCGCCGCCCATGGATACTTGAAACACCAGAGGCGTTACAAGTGCGTTGCCGGCTTTTGGGAGTTAGGAATTTAAGGGTTGTTGGGGAATTGGGCATTGGAAAGATTGGGAAGGGGGGTAATTGGGCCTCCGGTAACTACACTCACACGACGAAACACAACGCAAGCGTTGTTTCACGTCGGTTTTCTGTGAGGCCGTGGTATCACTAGTGACTGCACTAGATTGAATTAATCGATTTTTAGTGAAGTTTTGATTGTGGTAATAGAGGGAGATTATAACCTCACCCTTGCTTCCCATGGGCGTAGGCAGAGACGAATGAACGCCAATTGCTACAAATCTTACATACTTCTTTCGCTTTATCAACAGTCATCAGTATCATCATTTGAGCTATGAAAAACTTTTCATTCACGATGACACATTCATAAATATTACAGTTTTTGACTACAAAAAAAAATTAACAAGTCAAATCCGATGAGTCAACATAAATACCAGCTAAGCAAATGTACACGTTATTATTATTGTAATAGGGTTATTATTTAAATAATAAGCAGCTATTATTTATTTATTGTTACAATCTGTGGTATTCCCCATCTTAGGAACAATGAGTGTTTGAGAGATTATTCGTGATTACAATACGAATACTTTTTCTTTTTGTTTTGTTTCTTAATAAATGTTTTTAAATCAATAATTTATTTAAAATATCAAGTATTTACAAAATACTGAAGTTATGTCAATCATAAATGTATTGGGGCGGGCTCCGGGCGGTCCTCGCAGTGATGACACCCGGGCGTTTCCTCCCGCCCAATCAGAAACAGGAACCTATTGAAGCTCCTATGTCCAGTAAGCACCTGTGTCAGGCGGTATTATACAGATAAACCTTCCTCGTGAATCACTCTATCTATTAAAAAAAACTGCATCAAAATCCGTTGCGTAGTTTTAAAGATTTAAGCGTACAAAAAGACATCGGGACAGAGAAAGCGACTTTGTTTTATACTATGTATGTAGTGATGAAACGTAACATAATTAAAGATAGATATATCGGCTAGAAGATATATCGGCTCGGAAGGACGCCGTAGAAGATATATCGGCTTACTCACGTATTTGTTTGAAGAGGAACTCGACTAGTTTTAAGCAATGCTAGAAGCTCATATTCGTGAACAGCATTCCGCGACACACGATGCGGCGATTGTCGCGCTGCTACTGTAAGCCGATAACATATGTATAATAATTAATTTAGTGTGCCTCACGAAAGTTACAATAAAATTATTAAAAATATATTAAATAGGTTTGTTTTTGTGTCCGACATGATTGTGAATGTCATTCAGGTACTTATTGATATCCTCGTCTAGTGGTCGACAACGTGACCACCTAATACTTAAACAAATAGGTACTTATTATTTATAATTAAATTAATAAAAAAGGAGGATGTTCTCAATTCAGTGAATGTTTGTTTTATTAACCGCCG
The DNA here is from genome assembly GCF_023101765.2 of Spodoptera frugiperda. Lineage (NCBI taxonomy): Eukaryota > Metazoa > Arthropoda > Insecta > Lepidoptera > Noctuidae > Spodoptera > Spodoptera frugiperda. The sequence goes on along the minus strand of NC_064225.1, from coordinate 10,065,867 downwards.
CACCCAGAGTCATTTAACGGATACTTAACCCAATCATAAGCAATTATTTTCCATACAAAATCATTATTAAGGAATAGTGTGAGTGATCATTAAATGTTTCTGAGTACGGCAGTTACCTACCAATATTTAATAATTAATCAATATAAATTATGTTTTAAAATAACTCGAATCTTAATATCGTAAGTAATTTGTATTTCTTTAAAATATACTACGACTACTCTAATACACCTAAATAGATTTACTGTATCCACATAATATTATTATGTGATAATACATATATAATCTCACACCTCTCTCCTATTGGGGTATAAGTTAATACTCTTATAAATCTACTAGTAGAGTAGACAGTGTACTATTTATCTATACATAGTATAAAACAAAGTCGCCCATTTTGTCTGTAGTCCCTTCGTATGCATAAAACTTTAAAACTACGCAACGGATTTTGATGCGGTTTTCACTAATAGAAAGAGTATTTTCTCCGACAGGTTTTTATATATAATTGAAATACATTGAAACTATATTAGCTGAGTTATAGCGATTTATGTCCAAGAAGTCAGAAAAAAATCTAATTGAAGATTGCATTTGTGCGTGCGCCGCTTATACCGTTGGATACAAGTAAGAACAATGTATAGCAAAAACATTGGTCTTTATTAGTTCTACAAAAAAGTCCGCGATGACATATATCCAGCTTTTTTATTTAAGTCACAAAAACTACTTTTCTGTATTAAAAAAACATTTAATTCGTTGGGTGATGTTTAACTGGTGATATAACCAATAATACATATATCCTTATCATAATAAGTAAGTTCATCATCACGAGCATTTAATTTAGATTATTTTTGCAGTTTACAGTGTGTTATTTAGACATATAGTTTAGGAGATATCACGATATTAGTATTGCGGCACGGTACGGGCCGGCCGCGGCGGCGGGGGCAGCGTCCAAAAACTGATAGGGGGGGCGATCAAAGAAGAGTCACAGAAACCAAAAAACATTTTAATATTTTAAACGCGGTTAAGGGAAAGAGAAGTTATTGTGAATTGAAAATTAGTATCCAATATGTGTTGGTGCGTTGACTGTATTTGTCGAAGTAGCGGGATACACGCAAACGAAGTTGCGCGGGTCAGCTAGTATAATTATATACCAAGTACATTGTACAGTGGCATTACATGCCATAATGTGCACCTCTGCCTACCCATTCGGGGATTAAAGGCGTGATGATATGTATGTATGTATACCAAGTACCAACCTACATCCGCCTTCAAATCTCGTAACAGATATCTATAATACTAGCTTTTGCCCGCGACTTCGTTCGCGTGGAATAGTGACTTCCGGCAAATTTTTGGTTTTAACCACATAGTTCACGATCTCGCGGGATCTCTTCAAAAATGAGATGTGGAAGATATTCCAGGGAACTCTTCAAAAATCAACATAATGAGCTCTGCGTTTGAATTTAATAGATGTATACTCACTTAGGGCATTGAAAAAATAGTTTAAAAACGGACTTAAACTAACTTAAAACTAAAGAAAGCTACGAATTACGAATTTATAACAATTAAAAAAGAAACTATATTACAACCTATCCTCTATGCTATAATAACCAAGCTTAAACTAAATAATTTAAAAGAAACGACTTAAATCTAATCTAATTAAAAAAAAAAATTAGACTTACAATTTTATTAAAAAAACTAACTACAGTAACTACTAATAATCGATATCAAACTAAACCTACGTTAAATAGTTTAACCAAAAAACCAGGAAAACCCAACAAATAAACTTATTAATTGACAAATACAACGCAACCAATTTAGAATATACGAAACAGCAGGACCACTACAGACAAATAATCATACGACTGATAATTCACTTTTTCTACGATAGTACCGAAGCGCTCGGCCGATACCCAACCAAATGAATGTAACGAAACCATAGCGCGATCTATTTCGATCCCAACGCCATCTATCGAGGATAAAGACAACTTGGATTATTTATTTATACTCCGTTCGGGCATTTTCTTTGTACTAAAAGTTTAATTATATTGATATTATTTTTTTCATACCTTTTTACTATTTATTTACTTTTTTTCGATGAATTAAAACAATAACATGAACCGAAGTCGTGTAACGATCGACATAGAATTATCTATACTCCGTTAGAGCATTTTCTTTGTACTAAATGTTTTATTATATTGATATTATTTTTTTCATACCTTTTTACTATTTATTTACTTTTTTTCGATAAATTAAAACAATAACATGAACCGAAGTCGTGTAACGATCGACATAGAATTATTTATAAATAATTTATTTCTTATTTTTATTTTTTGATTTTTGAAATAAAAATATATCTATGTCCTTTCTAAGGTTCTAAACTATATCTGTACCAAATTTCAACCAAATCCGTCAAATAGTTGCGGAGATTAATGGTATAAGCATAGAATGTTCGACGTGATTCTTTAATTTGACATAACTTTTTTATTTATGAACCGATTGACATGAAACAAACACTAAATGTAAATTTAAGCATCCCACAATATATTCGTGAAAACCGCATCCAACTCGGATCAGCCGTTTCTGAGATTAGCGCGCACAGACGAACAGACAAACAGACAAACAGACAAACAGACAAACAGACAAACAGACAAACAGACAAAAAAAAAGTTAATTACATTTTTGGGTTCGACATCGACATAACAATAACCCCTGCTTTTTTTTTATTTTTATTTTCAATGTACAGACAGCACTTTTCTACGATTTTATTATATGTATAGATTATTAGTTATCAAACCAAATATAATCAAAATATACTTAACCTGTTAGTATATTTTGATTATGATAATATATATTTTGATATAATAATGATTAATCCTTCAATAGTCATATAATTATATCCGGATCTCACAGTTGATCAAATCGATGCAATAATGACTCACAATTTATTTGGAGTTCCCATACTTTATTCATATAAGAAGTGACTAGCAAGTTAAGGTATGATGCGAAAGCCTCAAAGAGCCATCAGACTACCACAGATGGGGCCCAGTAGGGCTGATGCCTGATCCGGAGCTGCGGACTACCTAGCGGGTTTACCGGGGCTCCGGCTCGACAAGCAGGAGTAGGAACGGAGTGGTTTTTAGTCAGTAAGAGTCTGACACTCTTTCTCGCCTCATAAGGCGGGAGAAGTAGTTGCATGATTATCTCCGCTCAAAAAAATGTTTACCCAGCGATTTTTTCGTAATCGATTGATATTTTCGTAATAAATAAAAGCAAGAAAATCGACGTAAAAGAACGCTTGCGTTGTGTGATTGAGGTTAGCGGAGGCCCAATCTTCCCAATCCCGATTCTCCACCAATCCTTAAATTCTAAAATCCTCTTGTATTTCGGGTGTCCAGGGAGGGAGGGATGTTCCTTTTGGGAAAAAATACTAGGGAGTTTGGGATTTTTTACCTCACTGAAACCGCTCCTCTGGTCATCATCAGCTCCTGTAAAGAACTTCGTGTTAAATGCTTGAAAGCACTTTACTAATGGAAGCCAAAGGCATATTGTGAAGTGTGACGTTAAGTGTAAACATTGTGGTTGTGTAGAGGTCAGGGTCGGTCAGTAGCATTTTGTGGAGGAAGTAACATTACTTATTTGTACGTAGTGCTGTGTATTTTATTGCTGTACATTAGGGGTGTCTTTGGAATTGACATTGAAATTTACTACTTACTACGACCCTGGCGAAACAATAAACAACTTACGCTCGAAACGATTATGACACATTTTTCTTTGCAATTAGATCACATCTAGGTACAGCTTATAATTAATCACGTGAAGCTTTTTAGAGATTTTTTTGATCACTCCTCCCCTTTGGTGATAAGTTTGGTTAGGTTTTAAATTAACCCCCAACCCAACCCAACAGAAGGTTTGAAGATTGCGCAACGCTTGCTCAATGTAGGTCGGCGATTTCAAACTTATAATTAGAAATTATAAGCCCAGGTTTCCTTACGATGTTTTCTTTCACTGTTTGTCAGTGGTGTCTAAATAATCTTAGAAAGTAGGTACATATAACTTTAAAAAAATCACATTGGTACTTTGCCGTTGGTAGGTTTCGAACCCGCACCGGGCCACCATGACCGCCAATCGGAATAAAGTCAATAAACATACAAAAGCTCATTAAAATTGCCGAAACAACAATAAAATTCCTTTCTTAATTCAGTTTAAAACATAACAATAACTCATGAACTTAAATACAGTTGATATTTCAAGTATAGTACAAAATTTTAATTGTACACGACTGCATATCAAGGTATACTAACCAGTTTTTCATGATCTCGCTTTGTATTATCTTTCCACACATTCAACGACCAAGTTATACTGGTGAAGTATAGCAGGTAAACCTACTCCGACTTGGCAATTTTTTTCATTGGATTTTCGACTTTTTTAACAAAAGGGTAAAGTTGAAAATCATGATCTTGGAAGGTGTATCTTGATCTGCTGTTCTCGGTACTTACAGCTATACAAATTGTTTGCCAGTATCGTTACTTACCGAATTATTTCCGAGAAAAAGCAATGTAATTGCATGAAATGTATGCAATTTTAATTTGATTGAAGAAATGGTACAATTGTTTTAAAATTACTGTTTTTTTCTGTTTTTTGTAAGGACGGGTGATATTTAATTGCGATACTTATATTTAATTCTGTGTTTATTTATAACAAGATGGCCGAACATAATATGTTGGTATAATATGCGTCGGAATGAACCGCTCGGTTCCTTGAACTTCAACGGATATTCCAAATAAAGAATATCCGATACGATTCAGTCGTTTTTGACTTTTTCGCTTAAAAATACATTTTTGTCCAAAGTGCAGTGCTCCGCGTGACACTTCCTGTGGTCTCTGATTTATTTACCTAGTGACAGAGACATTTTGTTTTTTTTTTTTGATATCACGACAGTGGTAGAAAATACATGGCCCACCAAATAGTAAGTGGTTACCATCATAAAAGGCCTAGGTATATGAACGCTTGAGAGATATGCTATGTAGCTATGCTACAAAGATGCGCCGCCGCAAATTAACTTAGAGGAAGATGCGCAGTTCGATTATGCGATGTATTGATAGTAGGAAATAAGCACCCTGTAGTATACAATTGAACATATTTGGACACCCACACACACACATCTATACATTCAACTCTAGAATATCGAACGGAACCATTTGTAGACCACACTAAGAATAGTCCACACTTTTCCTGACCACAGAAGGTTTAGATACCTAGGTACTCGGTAACTAGACTACCTAGGCAGTGTCTAGTATCTTATTTAAGGTGGAAACACTAAATATCTATTTCTATTTATAGATATCTAACGAGGCGGGAAAGTAGTCGGTGTCCAGTAGTATACAAGCCATCGCAACCTTTCATTAAATTATCAACTCTAAATTAAAGAGTTAAGGTTGCAAATCTATTGAAGAAAATGGGTATAGCTTGATGTGCGGTAAAGTCTGTAATCTTTTATTGAATATTCGACTTTATATCAAAGTGCTAAAGTTGTAATTCTGATATAGAAATGGTGACTGGTACATTTAGTCCACTTTCCCCGCTTATCTGGCGATGTTACTAGCCTTACCTATGTGCTTCAATTACTTGGTTTATTTATAGGCTACTCTGTTAGGTCTTAAATAACCTAGGTACTGATCTATTACAGTGCTTGTTCAAACTATATTTTATTGTTAGTCGACTTGAGAGAATTACTAAGTAGTTCGTTAGCATGATGGATGGTAAATAAAACCCTAAGGGTGCTTTTCCAACAGAGAAGTGCTATGCTACGTTGATGTAGATGCGTTTGGCTTCCACCAATCATGTTAATTGGTACACATAGCTTAGTACTGGTGGAAACGAACTCAGCTGTTTTTTTAATGGAAAAATGCGTGCTATGGATGCGTGATGGATCAATACATCGCATTATTGTTGCACAGCTACTTTGCGGTGGTGCCGAGTGCCCAGCCCACTATTTGATTGCGTTACATATATTTTAATAATCTGTTTATCACAGGTTGTTATTAGGGTGGAGTGAAAAAATCTTTTTCTTAATTTGAAGTTTCCTGTATTTTCAAACATTGACCCATAGTAATAGAAATGTTCATGCAAAATTACAGCTTTCTAACTCAACATCTTGAGGTGGCGCATTAGGTATGAAATTTGAAAAAATAACAAAACTAGAGTTACAAGCAAATATTTGAACTATATTACATTAAATGAATTTATACTTTAAACCACTAGAATAATAAAATACTATATGAAATTACCATAAAAATAAAATTTTGATGTCCAGTATCAGAGGTTCCAGTGTCTTCATTTTGGCAAAAATACTGAGATTCCAAAAATAGGTATTTCTTGCCTGGATTTTATTTTAGTACGGATGAAACATTTCTATCATCGGGTCCACAAACAGATGCCGAAGCCTCCGTTATACGTTTGACACACCTTTCTACTGCTTTAGTAGACTCGACTAATTATTATGATTTGATAGAATTGGCGACAAAAAGATAACAAAACCTCCTCTAACATTAAAATACAGCGACTTGGAAATCACTACAATGATTGCACCTGGAGGTAATTGTTTGAATATTGAGAAGTATCTTGCCACACTCAAGCAGTAGAAAGGTGTGCTAAACGTATAGCAGAGGCTTCGGCATCTGTTTGTGGACCTATTATATTTTGCAGCAAACTCATCATATTATCGCTTTTTAATTTCATGACATATAGATTGAGTTGTCATCTATCTACGAAGTAAATGTACATTTTGCGCTCATTTCGTTGACCTTTTAAGAAGTTTTCCTCAGCATGCAGGTGCTTCACACATTTGCATACTTCTTGGGATAAATATTTACGTGGCGCGATATAAAAAAATTGTAGAATAATGCGTTTTGCCGTCATTGCGTAACATTTTACATACTTGTACTTTTGAAAGTACAAAATAGACAACCTAGACACGACTTGTTGATGGATAATTGTAGAGATAGATGCCTTATTCTATATCGCTTTACTATAGAAATTCAAAGTCAAAATTATTTATTACAAATAGACCGTGTGAAGGCACTTTTGAACGCCAAAGCAAATATCAATGTAAAGAAAACAAATGTCTGTCTGTCGGTCGTCCTCTAGTGCTCTATTCCTCGTTCCAAAGTGTAGATTCGTATGGAAGAACGAGCAAGAAACTCCATAGGTCTTTTAGGTCAGGTTCACAATACAATAATTGGCTAAAAGCAATCATTTCACATATTTCTTCTAAGGATCCTTTCCATCATTCAACTCTAACATATTGTTTTTTATCTATAAGTAGTGTTTTATCACATCAAAATATATAGGTAACATAAATTATCATTTAATTTGATTGGATCGCCAAGTAAAGGACATCGCAAGTCTTTGCCCGTTTTAGGCATTTTTTAATAAAATTTACTTAACTTTGGCACTATTTTACAACTATATATTAAAGTTTTATAAGAAAATACTGATCCATACGAGATAACACTTAGTAGAAGTTAAAAACAATAAATTTGTAAGCAAAACATTAAGCACAACTCTTTTTTGTGGGTAGTCTTATAAGTAAAAATACGAATTTTCTAGAAACTATTTCCTCGTTGCGCCACCGGCTTATTTCATAAAAAAGCTTTTACATATGGTCCCAAAGAGTTGCTTACTCAGTGCGGGAATTGAACCAGCCAGGCCACCTATAACTCAAAATCTATTTTATCTACGCATATGAAATTTCTAGTATCTGTCGAGATCTACTTACTTATCTAAATACAAAATTTCAGTAGTACCTGTTCCATAAACCTAAGTCCTTTAAACTCGGAGCTGCGGACTACCCTACTAAGTCCTTTAAACGCAGAACTGAAGCAGCACGCCGACACTTTAAACACATTAGCTGCAAAATATATAATACAAAAAAAATATCTATATCTTCCAATGGTCGTACCGACCTAAAATTCGTTACGAATATCTATTCAGTTAAAGTAAAATAAGAAAAAAAGAAATAAACTCAAAATCAAATTAAATATGTGGCTAAATAAGTACCAAGTTCCATACAAACAATTAAATTATAACGAAACAGAAGAACTAGTGGAATTGTAACTCACACACATCCTTACACATACACTAACATACACACACATAATACACACACACACACATTCAGATGAATGTGTTACATACACAAATTATACAAGTACACACACACACAACCACTCATCCAATCACACAAAGACTTAATATACTTACATTAGATTATTTTTAAATTGTTAATTAGACTAAAAAAAAATTCGTGCGTCTCTTTTAGTTTTTGTTACTGGTACAATTTATTTTCTTACCTGGTTGTAAATGGGTCAACCTCCAAAACTGGCATATTCGTGTAATCGCTCTTCAAGTATATTTATTGGTAATTATGAATCTCATTGAAAATAACAAATACTATTTGAATATCATTAAATATCTATATCTGAAAAGCTCCAGGGTGATCACACAAATACGCCCGTTTTGGAGATTGACCCAAATCGAATGTCTTGTGAACAAAAACACAAAATTTTACGCACCAACCAACACACACGTCGTCTCTCACCTCAAAATACTACTCAATTAATCACCACGTTGTTTAAATCTGTGCCGTGGTGATTAATAACGAGCTTGACACCGTTGGCAGGAGCACAAGGACCCAGGACACCAGTTAGTCACCGCTCGGAATATAAAGCTGACTAACGAAGTAAATATTTTTGTTGTGTGGCTAACTTTGTGACGAGGAGTGTCAGAAGTACTATTTTTATTACACTAGGATTTTTTACGGGGTGGTTTATTAGTTCAATAGACAGAAGTCCAGTGATACTAACCTCTTTGATTTAGGTTTAAAGTAATCGCGCGTTTGGCGCTCTGATTGGTTGGTTTATTCGAGCAATCAGAGCAACGCGCTCTCGACTTCTTTAAATCCCTTCAGTTACTTTAAACGTAAAGCTAACTTATACTAAGGGTACAGGTCTTCCTGTTTCTGCGTCGTCTCACATTTGTAACAACCTTCCAACATGTCAACATTATTCTCATTGTAAATGATTAAATTTTAAGATTACACCTAAAAGACGATATCAACGCTAGCTATATAAGTTTGCATTTTGCCACGGAATAAAAAACGCTACTAGTTTCTGTATTCTATAAACCAGTGTTACCTAGAACAATATTATAATCTTAAACTCACCTTATCTAGTGTAATATATTCCCACAATCTACGAGTAGTACTCCATAATCTCTTACTGTGTAGATAAGTCTCTCTCCTGTGTATATTTATAGTTTTATCTCTTTATCTAGTTCACATCAGTCTTCTGTCAGTGTGTTGCTATCTAACGTTCAACTGTGTACCTTAACGCTATGTAAATAGAGGTGTCAGTCGGATTTGTTGCTAAGGCAGACGTGTCATGTATAGTGTTGGTTTAGTTGAGTTTTAGTTTAATTAGAATTTATTATTTTTGTGACAGTCATGGTTTATTTAGACTAGTGATAGTGTTGCTCTGTCGTATCGGTCAGATTTTATCGTCTTTCTCCCGTAAGTAAACCTTTTATAAACAGTTCCTAAACTTTGGTTTTCGGAGTATAGGTTACTATACTTTTTGTCAATTTTAAGCTATCCTATAAATAGGGGCATGCCTATTGAAATGTATGGACAAATACAAGTAGTGGTCCTTGGGATAAAAGCACAGTTGGCTCGTTTGTAGGGTGTCCGACTGTTGTGCAACAGACAACAGCCAAAAAGTGATAATGGATCTGAGTAAAATAGTTTTATAATAACTATCATAAGATATGCTAAATGATTTTTAGTTAATTTCTGAGTAAAAGCCCGGAGTCAGAAAGTTCAGCGGTGTTTCACCCCCGTGTCTCGGAAAGCACGTAAAGTCGTAAAGCCGATCTCTAGTAGATTTGCGTAAAAGAATAACAAACATTATGGGCATTCGTAAATCTACACATCTTCACTAGAATTTGTGGTGGCTGTATGGATTTAGGGGACCCACATGCTGCCCGAAGTCATTATTTCAAGTGCGAGCAAAAGCTAGCTATTAATATAATAATTGAATTCCTTATCACTGCAACAGCGAAGGTGTTATTATATTATCTAGTGCAGATCTTGTTTAGCTGATAATCTAGCCAATGTGTGTCACGGATCCGCGCACACAATACATTATTGTTGGGAGATAAACCATATAATTACATTATGTACTTTATATAGAGGAACATTGTGGTGTTTGTTGCGTGTGATACCGTGGGCATTTATGTTGGTAGTGTGTTTTAGAATATCTGTTAGAAGAATAGCTCTTAAAGTTTGTAGCAAAATACATAGAAATACATAGATTTTTTATTTATTTCATCAGACCACCACACTGATGGATCTTGCAGGATTGATGCCCGATCTAAAGCTCCGGACGACCTGCGGGGTTACCGAGGCTCCGGCTCAAAGCAAAGAAAGGATGCATTCTATGGATGCGTGCTATGGATGCGTGCTATGGGTATGCATATGCACTATGGATGGTTTTCCTACTATCGATACATCGCATACTCGAGCTTTGCATTTTACTCGTGCAGCTACAATTTTATTATAGCTTAGTATCAGTGGAAGCGATGACATAGTTTCACAACTTAGCAATTTCATCTTCGCAGCATAACTACATAGCGCATCTCTGGTGGAAAAGCACTCTAAATGTTAGATCAATGATACGCCAGTTCCATACATAATTTTGCTGTGCGAACCAGAAAATTCCACAAAAAACACACACAGTTGTTGTTTGCCAATCACCTTAAGGGTAGAGAAGGAACTGCTATCGAAACATCAGCCTAATAGTCAGTTTCCAAGGACATACAACATATGTATACATATAGCTATAACAATAAGTGTTAGTACCTATGTAATCGGAAGCCAGTACTTATGTCTAATATGAAGATCTGATACTGTGTGTATGTGTGCACTGTGATTAGATAGCCTGTCAATGTGTGTGTTTTAGATGCAAGTAGGTACCTATTTGCAAAGCATTATAAACATAGATAGGTGTATATTAAATCGTATTGACAGCACTATAAATCCTTACTTACTTTTGTACATGGAAAGGATTGTCGGTCTATTCGCAATAAACTTAAAAACTACTGAACGTAATTTCATGGAGTTTTTAGCTCAGTGATTCTTGAGATAGAGATAAGTGAATGTTTGACTGCACGGTTGGTGCGGTTAGTGGGCAACCGTCTGCCGCGTAATATGTCGCGAGTTCGATTCCCATACGGAGCAACTCTTTGTGTGATCCATAAATTGTTGTTTCGGGTCTGGGTGTCATGTGTATGTGAAATTGTTTGTTTGTAAACGCACCTACGACACAGGAGAAAATCCTAGTGTGGAGCAACGTTTAAAATGAAACCGCTCTGTCACTAGAATAAAGTTCAAATTTTAATACAAAGACTTACAAAGCCCAAAATCCTCCAAAATGTTATCTGTCACTCATCACTTCCCACGTTACTTCACCAAGTAGTTCCATATCCCACCCACTGCACATTTACCTTCTACAACAACCAGTACCCTTAGTATGAGTTTGATTTACGTTTAACATAATTAAAACGAGAACGCATTCGACACTGTGATTGGTTGGTTTATTCGAGCCATCCAATCTGAGCGCCGAACGCCCTCTCGTTTTGATTACTTTAAACGTTTAAGGAACAAAGAATAAAGTTCCCTAAGAAAAGGAGGATCCTCTGACCAGGCGAGGTGATCGTGCCTGGCTTTCTGTTGTTCGTTGGGATTTTCTATCCATGTTTATTCGCATGTAAACTTCATAATGTGTGATATAGGATTTTTATGACGTCATCTGTTGATTTGCTCATCTGCGACTTCTATCATGTGTCGCCACAAACATAAAGCAAACTCGTACTAAGGGAACAGGTCCCTTAAGGTCCCCAGCCTTGGTGGAACAGTACCAGAGCACATTAGAATACAATAGCATCGTTATGGAGTTATTCAGAACAATCTCGGAACTGAATGGAGGGCAGCTTGTTTTAATGTCAATGCTGATGTTTGTTTGATATGAACAATTAGAATTTTTGGTAGTGGGTGTTTTGTTCTGGTTCCTACTACAGTACATACATACATAGCCTAACGCCTGTCTCCCATGGAGCAGGTAGAGACTATTTTTTTTTTTTTTTGAGGGGGGAAAATCATCCAATGACTTCTCCCGCCTTGGGCAAGGCGAAAGGGAGTGTCAGACTCTTACTGACTAAAAACCACCCCGTTCCTTCTCCTGCTTTTCGACCCGAAGCCCCGGTAAACCCGCTAGGTAGTCCGCAGCTCTCCCATTCATATACTTCTATCGTAAATCTGCTTTCTTTAATTCTTTCTACATGTTCAAACCATTGTAAAACCCTATCAAAGCTAGGTGTATGTAGTATCAACGGTTAGTATTTTCTGAAACACACGGTTGAAATATGGACTTTGTGAGCTTCGACTTAAACCTCCTTATTGGTTTTGGCTAAGTTGTAAGGGATATTTCTATCTATATACTTACTCGTATTTCTATCTACCCTTAAATTCCTAACTCCCAAAAGGCCGGCAACGCACTTGTAACGCCTCTGGTGTTTCAAGTGTCCATGAGACGGCGACGATTGCTTACCATCAGATGATACGTCTGCTCGTTTACTTACTTACTCGTTTGCTTTTGTTAGAGACGGAAAGCCCTATAAAATAAAGAATCCTCAACAATAACATTGTATTCACCTAGTTCATGTATAATAAACTATACGTGGAATGTATTAATGGAAGAAAACACTCATAGCAGTTATGTTAAAGAGTTTGATTATTGCAATAATAACATTTTTAACGAAGATTCCCATTTGTTCCAGGAATGCGGTCATTTAGGAGAGTGACGTGACAGCGTCCCCTGCAAGCATCGAGTTTCATTAGTTCGGACACTATGTGAGCACGGCACGATGCTGCTCAAGCTGTGCAAGTCCTGCCAGTAGTAAGTACCTGTTTATACTTCACTAGCTTCTCCGGCTTCTGTTGATCATAGCGTGATGGTCTATAACCTTCCTAGATAAATGGACTATCTAACACAAAAATATTTTTCAAATTGAACCAGTCATTCCAGAGATTAACGCGTCCAAACAAACAAACTCTTCAGCTTTATATAATAGGTATGAATAAGAGTTTAAGATTAATGGAATAGGTTGCAAATGAACAGACTAATTACCTAATGGTATGCGATCAGTGCCATGGATACCTACAACACCAAAATATTGGAGCACTATGTATTTTTAAAACCATGTGAATATATTATTGTAATTATTTTTTGTTAACGTGCTCACAACATAAGGAAATCCTTATCTATTCGTATATCAACGTAAGTAAACTTTTTGGCATTCGTCAAAAAGAACATTTTCCATATTTAGATTTCCCTTTTATTGCACTATCAAGATGTCAAATATAATTTCCTACAATCGAAGAAATAATAAACGGGGGTAATACAATTTCGTGTTCGTAATATGGACAGGATATGGTTATATCCTTTGAGGTAATTATTTACACTGTTCATTGTTTTGGGTAGCAATTACCTATATTGACCACTCCTTTTCATAAACTACATGTCAAATTTCAGGAGAGAACCATTAGTCATATTAATGTTGAAATGACTGCTTCGTTGTTGAGTGGTCGCTTCCCGGTCGATTCCCGGTTCAGGCAAAGAATTACTGAGCTTTTTTCGGTTTTTCAAAAATTACTCAGTAGTAGCACGGAGTCTGAAATTGTGCCCAGTATATAGCAATAGGCTCACCCCCTGTTATATGGGACTTACATTGTACAGTGGCATTACGTGCCATAATATGCACCACTGCCTACCCCTTCGGGGATAAAAGGCGTGACGATATAAGAAAAAATAGAAAACAATAATTGTTTATATTGACAAATCACCAACACCCAATTTAGCACATTTGACCTTATTATTATCACAACAAGGTACATAATGCATTAACAGGACCACACTAATTCTATAATTCATTAGCACATTAACACCACATGCAAGCCACAGATGATCACGTTACTCAAAGTGCCACTGCTCTTGATAGCGTCAATCAGTGTCAAGATAAAACCTCATTCGACGCGTATCTCCTTAGTACAAGACGTTACACACAGGAGACGTGTTCTGTGGAATAGTACTTGAGGTGGCAATGGAAATTCCAGTGTTTTAATGTCCTTGATTTTTAAAACTAACAAAGGAATTCGCAAGGCGCTGTTCTGGGACCAATTTTTTTTATACTGTTCTGGAATTCGCAAGGTTATATCCTGTGACCCGTGATATTTTGTGACTTTGCTAAAGCATTCGATTGAGTGTACCATTTAGTGTTTTTTATGAGTGTTTAGTTTAATTATTCTAGTGTTTCTTAGTAATTTACTGAGGGTTTAATTACAGTAATGAAACGGTTGATGTCAATGCCGTAGTTTCCATTAATTTTAATTGTCAGTGATTGTGAGATATTCATCAATCAGAGTGTATACTAGTTGAAGCTTACCGTATCAATTATTTGTTATTAGATATGTAAGCAACTATATGAAAGGCACCTTGTGATATAGGTGTGTATTTTTATTAAATAGTGCGGTGTAATGTTAGGAGAAGATATTAATAAAGACATAGTTTATCCTACTAAGAAGTTAAAGGTAAGAATCTCTACAAATCTCTACAAAGTTATAAATTTGGATAGATGATTTAAACCCAGAAATAAGACTAACGGCCGTACTCAGAGCCATTTAATGGTTACTTAACAATTGTTTTCGGAACAAAATCGTTACTAAGGAATAGTTTAAGTAATGTCTCTTAATACGTCAGTAAGTGCTCTACATGCGAAAAAAAGTCGTTCCATAGAGTAGCATTTAAAATTAGCATTACAAACGCCAGCTAAAAAGGCATTACGTACCAATTTTCATTCATATTCCAAATACATAGAAAACTAACTCATTACAAAGTCAATTTGTCTATTATTATATTTTTTAAATTATTCAAGACATTTTGAAGTCAGTTCTTCAGTCAAACTTAGACGGAAAAGTCGCATTTTAAGAAATTTTAACTGAGACCACACTAGTATCTATAATTCATTAGCACATTAACACCACATGCAAGCCGTTAGATGATCACGTTACTCAAAGTGCCACTGCTCTTGATAGCGTCAATCAGTGTCAAGATAAAACCTCATTCGACGCGTATCTCCTTAGTACAAGACGTTACACACAGGAGACGTGTTCTGTGGAATAGTACTTGAAGTTGCAATGGAAATTCCAGAATGGGTTTTTGAAAAACATGTCCTTGATTTAGTTAAATAACATTAGGTCATATCCAAGGCGCTGTGCAAAAACCAGTATAAATTGACCGTCAAATGTGGGGAAAGATCATACGAAGAAAGACCATGATAAACTGGTTTAGTATAGGTTGATGTGAAGCCGACAGTACGACTAACCAAAAGGGAAATGACTATTTGGCATTGAGTGAATACCATTTAGTGTTTTGTTATGAGTGTTGTTCAGTTTAGCTACTGTCTAAAAGTAATCAGATCCCGTTAGTAAGTTTACTGATACTTTAACTGGCGAGTCGGCCGCACGGACTTTTTGCTATTCGTCATATGGGCTTGAGCTTAAAAATCTATTCAATCTTCTAAACTCTTTCCGTGCGGCCAACTCGCCAGTTCAAAAGTATAGGGTTAGAAACTTGGCTCTACACGGGATCTGATTACTTTTTGACAGTGCGAGCTATATGGTCTCGTCTTGGCAACATTTAACATGAAATGTTTTTGTGGGATTTCATTTCTTTTTGTAGGTTGCTTATGATAGAAAGATAAAATGAGCGACAAATTCACCTACTAAACTACTAAATTTATAAGAAAATTGGAAACGTAATCCTAATACTTTTTATCAATGAAAATTAAAACACTAGTATCTACACCTTTACCTACTAAACTACTAACAATTAAATATTAGGCAAATGGTTTTTTTCTCCGCGATAGCAAACTTTTAAATCACCGAAACATTCCGAAAATTTTTCATTCAACGAGACAACCGTCAACGACGTCTGCCCTCGCGCGTCTACCCGCGTTCGGGTGCCGCGCTCGCTGACGGGCCGATTATTTTTAGCTACTGCGCGGGGACGAGGGGGCAGGCGGCGGGCGTTGGCGCATACTATACTTACGAAGTTACGATGCATATGTTCAAAAGTATAGGTTGATTAATAAACACTTACCGAAGTGAAGTGTAGTAATATTATTCAAATATTCTAAGTACTTTTGGGTAGGATCATGTTCTTGATTTGATGAAAAGTTTGTGTTCTATGTACTTGTGTATAATTTTCAGATCTCAAGCAGGAAATAGGGAATTAAGTATCCCTATTTCAGAAATTTATCCCTCCGCGGCCGCATTCAGACCTGCGTCAAAAGTTGCGGAAGTCTCGAACAAACTTTCACCCCCTAGTTTAACGGGTTGAGGGGTAAAAGTTCGAAGTTTTAGGATTTTTTTGTTGTTTGGGTACTAATACTAGCTTACATACCAAATTTCAGATTTCTAGGACTTCAGGAAGTACCTTAAGAATTTTGTTGATCATCAGTGAGTGAGTGAGTGAGTGACGAAATCGGGGTATTTTAGATATCAATAAAATCTAAAGTATAAGAGCTATGCAATTGAAACTTTAGAGGTTTATTAAGTCTACCACTGACATTATATCCTGAAAATTTTGTTTATCTGGTATAACCCAAACTCAAGTTATGAAGGTTCAAAAATACGACGAAGCGTTTCGAGAAAAGGTAGGTAGTGCCCTTGCGCTTCGCTTGGCTCGTCTTGGCGGGGGCACTACCGTGCCCCCAGATTTGCAGTTGTAATATTTTCCTTGCCTATATTGTATTTGTGTTGTAGTTTGCATTCTTTTTAATAAAGATCTAATTGAATTGTAATTGAGATTGCACGAAATGTCGTGCATTAATCATTACAAGTCGGTTGCTAAGGACAAGGTAAAAAGTCGTTGGGCTCACTCCCAGAATCGGCTGTTCTGATATACCTATTATGAACACGTCATTGATTTAAAATAAGTCCATAATAAAATGATTGCTGAAGAGTACTCGTAGTTCACCTGCATCCAACGTTTTAATTTTATTTATACGTAAAATAATTATTTTCCTTGTATGTACTATAATTTGTATTATCGTATAGTATGATTATTAAACTGAATTTAATTACTATTTATGACAATTATTAATGTCTAATCCTTAATACGAAGCCGCATTGAGCAAGCGTGAAGGCTATATTATCTTCAAGACCCGGGTGAATAGGTTGCTCATGGGCAGACGTGCTCCATCGTAGGCCGCATCATCACTTACCACCAGGCGAGATAGAGGCTAAACATCGACCCATATTGAATATACGAATTTCATGTTTAACAAAAATCTAAATCGAAACTTAGAATCCTGTAAAGTAGAGGTTTTGTAGTTTCGATAGTTTACGTGGGGGCCGTCGATATAAAAAAAGCAATGTTGATTGTTAAGATGCTCAAATCTGCGATCTCAATCTGCGTGAAAAGAGGCCTTTGGTCAAATGATAAATGATAAATGATATTTATTTTGCAAATAGGTTATAAAATAACACTTATACACGTCAATCTCTTAAATAACTAGATGAGGCCGGTCAGCAGTGGCCACTTACTTATAGGCTGTTATAGATTGTGGTGTAATGTGATGTGAATCTAATACGTTGTATATGTTTGTCCCACAGCTGTCTGGAGACAATGTACTGGAACTGCTGCGAGGAGAGATTCTGCTTCGACAAGAAGATCGCGACATACAAGTAAGTATCGTAATATTTAAAGTATTATGAAAAGTGGTGGTCCCATCCCTGGTGGAAAATCACCTTTAGAAGCAGGCAGTTTAAAAAAATTACAATTCCACAAATACGTACCTACCTATGTAGAATAGAATCAGGCGTTACTTTGCGGAAATCCATGCTACACTAATAATACAATAGATTTTTAGTTTTAATTCCGCTTATACATGTATTTTTTTAACATGCGGTGTGCAGCACCGCCCTCCCTCCCGCAATTAAATGCTCATGCAGTAGAGGTGCAACATAAAAACACACACATGACATGCAATATACCACTTCATACACATATATTGGGTCCGCGAATGGCGAGCAAGGGTAGCTCGCCGCCCGGCCAGAACCAGACCGCGTACGGCGCGTCTCAAAGAGCCATCAGACCACCACAGATGGGGCCCAGTAGGGCTGATGCCAGATCCGGAGCTGCGGACTGCCTAGCAGGTTTACCGGGGCTCCGGCTCGAAAAGCAGGAGTAGGAACGAGGTGGTGTTTAGTCAGTAAGGGTCTGACACTCCCTCTCGCCTAAGGCGGGAGAAGTCATTGTATGATTTTCCCCCTCAAATAAAATATACATATCTATACTAATATTATAAAGCTGAAGAGTTTGTTTGTTTGTTTGTTTGAACGCGCTAATCTCCGGAACTACTGGTCCGATTTGAATAATTCTTTTTGTGTTGGGTAGTGCATTTATCGAGGAAGGCTATAGGCTATAAAACATCACGCTATAACCAATAGGAGCTAAGCAGAGCGGGTGAAATCGCGCGGAAGCAGCTAGTATATTCATATAAATACCTACTTACTTAATTTTTCTCCTATTCTCACATATAACTCATTCTCAACTATTTCTCCAATACCACGAAGGTGCTCAGAAGTTCCTAGTGACATCTGAACACGTGTATACAGGATGATTATATCTTGATAAGTGCAAAACAAAATAACAATACCGTGACGTCACACGTAAGTCGTGATCTCTTGTTTAATCTGTGACAACGGATCACTGATAAGAAGGCTGAATGGATGCTGAGCCGATACCGACCTTGAGTAGCTTGAAATAGATTTCGTGAAATATTTCAGGGTGTCAATAAAATTAGACGTATTAAGTTTTTAGAACCATTCAGTATTATTACATAGGTACATATGGCATGTCATGTCACGAAACTATTTCTCTCCCTCTCTCTTTTTATCTCTTTTAAAAAACGTTGCCCCACACTAAGATTTTCTCCTGTATCGTGGGTGCGTTTACAAACATACAATTTCACATGCACATGACACCCAGACCCGAAACAACAATTTGTGGATCACACAAAGAGTTACTCCGTGCGGGAATCAAACCCGCTACACGTTGCGCGGCAGCCAGTTGCCTAGCCACCGCGCCATCCGTGCAGTCAAAAAAGTAATAAGTAGTAACCTTCATCACCAAGATGCATAAACGACATGATGGTCATGGTCGCAGTCAGTAGGGTGTTAGCTTCCAACCGAGCTGTCTGGAATTCCTTGGTGAGGTTGAATATCAAAGAAGGCGAAAGTGTAGGAGTACCTACTGCCAATTCCAACCTCGTGCTTAGCAATAAGATAACGGAACAATCAACAAATTTTAATTAAGTACAGAAATAGAAGATGACTAATTTAACAAAAACTCAGTAACAAACGTAATAAATCATTTCTTCAAGCAGTATCAGATAAGGGGACAGTCGGACTTACACAGTAGCTAGTGCAAACTGTGTGTTTAGCGAGGAATTCACGTTGTTAGCTCTGCATACGTGGAAAACTAATATTTAGTTATACGCAGATTGTGTCTTATTTGGTTGTCCGTGAACTTGATGATGTGTGGTTCATAAATAGAAAATTAAAAAAAGACTACTGTGAGTAAATCAGCTTAGTTGTTCAGCTTACTTCATGTGTGTAAGGACGAGATAACTTGACTAAGTTAAGTGTGGGAGAGCCATGCTTTGACACGAATAGGCCGGCTCGACCGGAGTGATACCACGGCCTTACAGAAAACAACAGCACTTAAATTCTTAACCCCAAAAAGCCGACAACGCACTTGTAACGCCTTTTAGTGTTTTGGGTGTGCATGGGCAGGGGCGATTACTTATAATCAGGTGATCCGTGTGCTCGTTTACCGGCGTTACCATAAAAAAGTACCACCCAAAACATAAATGTGAAAGGCTGCCAAGTTCGATAATATTGGAATGCTTCGCCTATAAAAGAAGTGAGATCTAAATAAGTACCAAGTTCCATACACAGACCTCAGTTAAAAATGATATAACAAGTTGGCAAGTTTTCACACACTTTGTTATAAACCTACTAAACGCAATGAGTCAAGTATATAATTTTCTATTAAAACTTGCCAAGTTATATCATTTTTAACTGAGGTCTGTGTATGGAACTTGGTACTTATTTAGATCTCACTTCTTTTATAGGCGAAGCATTCCAATATTATCGAACTTGGCAGCCTTTCACATTTATGTTTTGGGTGGGATTTCATTTATTTTTGTAAGGTTTATTTTCTTTTTTTCTAATTTAACTTTACTTTAACTAAATACAAACCTTCGTAACGAATTTTAGGTCGGTACGACCATTGGAAGATATAGATAATTTTTTTGTTTTAGTTTCTTAGGGGTATGAATTTACACCTTCATTATTTTTAAAACCGACTCACACTTGGCCATTTTCAGATTTTTTCCTTTACCTTGACCTAAAGACCTACCTCCATGCCAAATTTCAAGTCAATACGACCATTGGAAGTGGTCTAGGTTTTTGATGAGTGAGTCAGTCAGTGAGTGTATAGTAAAAATAGCGATTTTCTGACGTCAATATCTCAAGACCTACAATAGGTACATTAATGAAATTTTGTATTTTAGACAAGTAAGTAGATCTCGACAGATACTAGAAATTTCATATGCGTAGATAAAATAGATTTTGAGTTATAGGTGGGTCGAACTTGGCCCGAAATGGTTCGTGTAATATAACCCACGGCCGGTGTGTCGGTTTTTTTGCTCGAACTTGGCGGACACACTGCCGTGTGTCTAGATTAACCAAGTAATAAATAATAATAATTTACAATACACGAGAACTCTTATTAGAGACATAATAATATTTATAACTACATCATGATTACAAGAATAATTTTATTTGAATTACTAATATTAATAGTTAGATCGTAAAGTCACATTGAATTATTACTATTAGCCTTAATAAAATAACTAATAATACTAAATACTGACAATTTATTTACAAGGTTCTGTAACTTAAATATAATTTTACATCTTTATACATAGGACGGGTAGGATGAAATGCTTTATCAATATAACAATGGCTGTTTTTACCAACTACCCCTAAATCATCTCTTAATTAAGAGTTACTTAGCGTTAGGGAGCACTCAAAACAACATCTTACCTGTACTGTTAGGTGTCACTTATACGTTAGTGAAAATGAAATGTCGTTAAGTATCACATAGTTAAAATTTAAGAGAGATTGGTGAAAAACGAAACGTGCGTCGTCAGTATTAAATTAACTAAAAATCTCGGTTTATTCATGTAAATTTATATTAAGAAAAACTCTACTAGTTTCAAGTCGCAGTTGGACTCCGTGTTTTTTGAGAGGGGAAAATCATCCAACTTCTCCCGATTTGAGTGAAACAAGAGAGAGTATCAGACTCTTACTAACTAAAAACCACCCTACTCCTACTCCTGCTTTGGAGCCGGAGCCCCGGTAACCTGTTACGTTGTCCGCAGCTCCGAATCGGGTATCAGCGCTTCTGGGTCCCATCTGTAATAGTCTGATGGCTTTTTGACGTGCGCACGGAATGCATTACGCCCTACGCACAGGTTTGGTTCTAGTCGGGCGGCGAGCTAACCTACACTGCTGCTGCTAAGCTACATACTTAAGTATTACCCGTCAAAACACTTATGGAGCCTAAGTCACACAGTAATAAATCAGTTAAAAGCTAGAATCACGTGGAAGACTATAAAACATAATTGACATACAACATGACAATATTCTGTGTAACTGTATGATATCATCAATCAGTGCCATTTTATATTTTCTTAATTGACTGGTAACACAACACCCATAAAATTAATGTATACAGTATCTCTAATCACAGACAATTCTAAATATATTCATCATTTATTTCACCTTCGTCTAAAATTATATTTTTAAATGCTACTTAAAAAGAAGAAGGATATAATTCTTTGCATACTTAGGAAAACAGAATCAAAACATAATATTAACAGCCTATAAGACCCGACGCCTCGTCATCCCTAAGAACGTTG
Source organism: Spodoptera frugiperda (assembly GCF_023101765.2). Taxonomy (NCBI): domain Eukaryota; kingdom Metazoa; phylum Arthropoda; class Insecta; order Lepidoptera; family Noctuidae; genus Spodoptera; species Spodoptera frugiperda. Next base: position 10,043,709 of record NC_064225.1, on the reverse strand, counting down.
CAGTATGTCAAAGCATAATTTCCGACAGTGTTCCGATCCTGGGGGCCTACTCTAATTCAAAGAAAAACGAAGTTTCGTCCGGAACTTCGCAGATTGCATATTATAATTGTATTTATTGCGAACTTTCGTGAACAAAAATAAACGAATAAAATGAAGATAAATAAAGAGGTTTTGATATGAAATTAAAAATAAAACGTTATTTCAAGTAATTCTATTAGTAAATCAATAAAACCTACAGCCGAAAATTAAACGAAACTTCGGATTTGAGAACCGGAGTAGGCCCCCTGTTCTTTGCCGATGCCGGTAATGGGCGCCGGGCCTAAGTGATCATAGCTGACCTAAGGCCTCTTCTCACACGAAGAAGGTTTAATTTGTCAGCTATATCGGACACGGAGACCGCCGCCGTTGAGGACTACTCACACAGAACAGAATTAAATGCTAATTCAGTCTCTAGTCATAAGTTATCCTACTCTTATCTTTCCAATGAGACATCTACATTACCTACTATTATTAATTGACGCTGGAGTCCACATATTATTATATTATTTTCCTGTATAAATGCTGAGTGCAGTAATTTGCACCATAATGTTATATTGACTAAGTTGTTATTTGCATATCTTTTACTGTGTTCTTATATTGTTAGGAAAGGCTTTGTATTAATATTGTTTAAGTGTTTGTTATTATTCAGCAATGTCTCATTGGTTCAATATTAGGGCTGATGTTAGTCCTTGTTCGCAAATACTGTTGAGATTAGATTTCAGGTTCAATTCATTACTTGAACAAAGCATGATTAAGTTTATGATTATGGAGTCTAGTATTATGTATGATTTGCTAACATCTTACGAATACTGCTCACTTCTTACGAATATTTTCAAGTGTTTTTCCAAATTGAAGAACAGACCATGTCAAGAATAAATTCTATAGGTACGTCTTTTTCTTTTCCTCAGAACTTCTTATTCGATATATATAAAAGGTTTATCAAGTGTATTAATTTGTTAATTATAAATTAATGTCTAATTAACTGAATACCTGTGTATAAAATTAACGGTTGACGCAATTAAAATAGTTTTACCATGAATAATAATACCTACTAATTAAAATTTATATTTAATTATCCTATTTCCTATCTCTGGTAGGTACTTCCTATGTTCTTTAAATAACATTAGATACGCCTATATACATTCTTATAAAGCTAAATAACAAAAATATACTTTGGTGGTAGAGCGATCGTTACCGACGAAAGAGTCGATTCAATTCCCATGTCAAACTATTCTTTTTTTTTCTGGCTGCCGTGTAACGAATAGCTCACTCATACAACGAAACACAACGCAAGCGTTGTTTCACGTGCGAGGCCGTGGTATCACTCCGGTCGAGCCGGCCTATTCGTGCCGAAGCATGGCTCTTCCACACTTAAAATGTGTATTAAGTAAATTTTAATATTTAGATCCTCTACCTTTAATAAAAAAGACGTGACTTTAGTAGTTTAGAAAACAAAACACAGTAATGATACATTGTAGCATTTCTCTGTTATTACGAGTAGTACCTAAATAATATAACATTTGTCATAGTTATGTTACAACAGACGATATTATTATAATGTGTAACATATCTCATGTGTTACACATGGCAACCTTGAAGGAAATGTTTATTGTTGCCATTACCACAAAGTAAACAATACAAACACTATTACTGTATGTATAGAAGATGTCGTGAGAGTAACATATACTATAGGATTCTATGTAGCAACGTATTTACCTTCAAGGGTAAACTGAAACTGTAAAGGACACATTTAACTAGCAGTGCTATAACCCAGCAATTAATTAGTCATTTAAATTTGAACTTTAAAATGTATGTCGTATGGTATATTTCATAAGTCTCTTGAGATGTAATTGACGCGCCCAAGCGCTTGAAGCGCGCGGGCAATGTGCTTACTGCTCGCTGACAGCGAGCCGCCCACCAGGTGCAAGACAATTTTATTATCGTTGCTTGCAGCTAGCAGTCGGCGCGCCGTAAGCACTCTAGCAGCTAGCGGAAGCCACAATTGTGCCGTGCTTGTTATTTGTGTTTTAATTTTAATACCTACTTATAACTGAGAGCTCCAAAAATGATTGAGCTCCATAAAACATTAGCCATTCTTCATTATTAATCTTAGGCTGGTAATATGTAGTTTGTTTATCGTCCTGAACTCAAATACAAAACTTATCCTTCCTGGTTGCATTTGATAACTAAAACTGAAGCAAGGGCACGGTCATTGTTTAACAAAAAATCAGTACATATGTTTTTCAATCACAAAAAGAACTTTAACACCACTGAATAATACAAACAACTTTCCATCCCACACAAAAGTTCCCACAAATACAACACAATACTAAACCACCCAACCTCCCACTTCCAGACTAGACGAGGACGCCCCCCACACAAACGGGTACGTGAACAACGGCGCCAGCGTGGAGAGCGTGGTGACGGAGCAGCCGGTGAACAACAACCATCTGCCGCCGCGAGCCATCGTCGGACGGGAGGTCAACGAGCTGCCGCTGCATGCTGATAAACTTTATGAGGTAGGGTATAGAGTTCAAATTAGAACTTCATACAGCTTCTTAAAAATACTACAAATTTTGTAGTTTAATAGGAAATGAGGATCCAGAGATTCTTTTCTAATTTGCGGTATCGCAGCTTCTCATTCATTCATTGGTTTACAGACGAATTTATTTTACGGAGCCTTAAACATAGATCTTATTCTCATACCACCGTACTCAGAGTCATTCGGTAATGGCTCACTTAACCCGAATCTTACGCAAGCGTTGTTTTCGGAATAAAATCGGTTTTCTAAGTGAATGGTTTAAGGAATCATTCGTGCCGAATCATGTCTCTTCCGCACCTAAAATCTTGTCATAATCTCAAGATTAATAGACGTTAATGGATATGTTAGTAACCAGTTTGTTTCTATTCTTCCAGGTGTTCTCAAAATCTCTAATATTTAGAGACGATCACGAGCTGAAGGATAAAACAGAAAGCACAAACTCCCTCGATGAGTTGGAGACTAAATCAGAACCTGACTACCTATCCGACAGACCGAACAGAACCAAAGTGTACTTCGAAGATGAAATCAACTCCCCAGTCACTGACTTCGAGATCATGTTCAAAGATGAGTTGCTGGCCAACCACAACATGTTCAAGATTGAAGAAGAAGAGGAGAGTGACACACAGAGCCAGGACACAGAAGAAGGATTGACAATGAAAGACAGTATTGTAGCAGTTAAGAAACAGGACGTTATCAAACCCAGTACTATTACTATTAAGGATGAAACTAAGATCACAACACTGAACCCAATATACCAGTACGATCCAGTATCTTCTATGGTATTACCATCAGCTTTCTCCTTACCACGAGTGGAGAGTGTCAAAGGTATTTTAAGATTAAGAGGAGACAATGAATTCCCAAGAAGTAACAGCTCCAAGAATTTGGAAAGAGTCGACAGTAGCAGCAAGCTGACTAGGTCCATCAGCAGGGTCGATAGTTTGAAGAACATAGATCCTAATAAATTGAATAAGGTATTGTCGAGGGTGCCACAGAGGAGTGCTTCGTTCTTGAATATCCCTGAGCACCTAGCACCAGAGAAACCGCCTCTAGTAAAGAGTAAATCCATGGTAGGTGTGATGTCTGCTACAGAAGAATTGAAACTGAGTCAGTTGCCTGACACTCCGATAATAAGGAGTAACAATTTGCCAAGGTTCTTCGCTGATACTCCGCCTCCTCCAGAATATAAGGGGGAAACCAGTTTGCAGAGTATTAAGCAGCAATCAGCTCTAATGTACCAGGAAGATTTTAGCATGCCGAGGTACTATGGGACTGTGTCAAAGTCGACGGAACAATTGTCGGTACATGAGAGCAAATCGATGCCAGACTTAAGGAACCCGACCACCAATTCTTCTGGCAGGGTTAGCAAGAGACTCGTCAAACTGCGAAGTAGATTAAAGCCGTTAGTTATAAAGAAGAATTCTAATGAGAGATTGTGAATTCGATTCACTGATAGTGCCTTTGTAAGATAGTATTTTGTAAAAATCTTTTTTTGGAAAGATGTCCAAGCAGTTATGACTTTTTAAAGAATAATTTTTGTGACATCAACCCTGTAATTATGTTCGAACAAAATGTGACTTTAAAATTGATTATAAGTATTAAAGATATGAATTAAAGTATTTTGCTCAAAGTGATCACAATTAACTGTTATTTTATAGGGACATACAGTATTTAAATATAATAGCAACCCAAACTGTCAAAATACGTTAAACTTCAATCAATTTATAACTTTATTGTATTGCAAGTAAAGTTAAAAATCCCTAAAAGCTGTTTGTACGTACTTATAATAGAGCAGGAAAAACTATATTTTTCTTGTTTCAAACTTATTCATTTAAATATTAATTTATATTTTAATTTTAACTTTAACGTACCAGTGACTTGTTATAAACTTATAATTTAAATATAAGTAAGCAAATTACCAAAATACCTAAATCTATTTTAAGTATAGCTCAGAACGATTTGTGATTTTAATATAAATTTTAGTGTGTTTATAAGTAAACTATAAATTATAAGTTATAATTATAAATTATCATCCTACCTATTGTTGTAAGTACTTAATTATTATTGTCTAGTCATTGCATCACATTAAAATGGCGGCACACATCGAAGCAAATAAAAAAGTATTTTAAAGTTAAAAAAGTAATAAACATTGATAAGTAACATTTTGAGTTTAAGAATGTGTTTCTTAAAATGGAACAATATCTGTATGTATTATTCTTTTATTTCCTTTGTCACAAATTCATGCATTTTTGGTTGCATAATTGCATATACATAATAGGATAGTTTCCAAAGTCAAAAACCACTAATTTTGACATTTCAGTACAGTAAAATATCCCAAAATTATGGTACTTTCATTCCTTAATTTTACGATATACTTAATTTTTATACTTTTATTCATTAATTTGACGATATACTTTTTTTTTATTATCTAGCAAATTTTTGAGACAAAATTATGCTATTTGCCGCAAACTTACCTATTTATGATATTATACGTAGGGACATTTCAATGCAAGTATTAAAATTGACTAGTTGGAAACTACAACATAAAATAAAATATTATTAAATTGCACCACTTGACTTCATAAATGGTGTTATCGAAACATATTATATGTAATTTAATAATTATTCCTTAATTTATTTTTTAACATATAACTTGATAATAAATGTTACACCTGTATTATTCTGAATTAAAATCTAATATATAAAATTCTCGTGTCACAGTTTCCGTTGCCATCTCCTCCGAAACGGCTTGATCGATTTTGATGAAATTTTTGTGCTTATCCGGTATCTATGAGAATCGGCCAACATCTATTTTTCATCCCCCTAAATGTTAGGGGTAGTACAACCATATTTTTTTTAATTTTCGCTGATGAAGTCGCGGGCAGAAGCTAGTATTATATGTATATAATTTAATAATTATTCCTTAATTTATTTTTTAACATATAACTTGATAATAAATATTATATGTGTACTTATATTCTGGATTAAAATAATATATATTAATAAATGATTTATAAGTACTTAATTTTATACATACCTACATTATATACGTCGTGTGTGCCGCTTCAAACGTAGATTGTCGAACAAAGCAACTGAGATCTGCATAATATTCATTTGTTTAAACTATTTACTTAATAAATACATAACCTTGTACATACATACATACATACTGTTTATTGTTACATGTTGATGTTCCCAAATATACGTAAAGAAAATAATTATTGTGATCGATGTTTTTATTTCTACCTTTATAATATAAACCTACACTATTATATTAAAAAGTTATTAAGAGTGCTTTTCTACCAGATATGTGCTATGTGGCTAAACATAGCTTAACTAAGCCCGTTTCCACCGGTGCTAAGCTATGTGTACTAATGAATATGATTAGTGGAAGCCAAATGCATCCACAGCAACGTAACAAAACATTTCTGGTGGAAAAGCATCCTAATGGTGTACCTTTGTGGTGTAAATATTATCAATTTATCCATTCGTATGAAATGAAATACACTCTATGGAATATTTTACTATTATCCTACATTATTATTAAGGCCACTATTATTACATTATTATTAAGGCGATAGGCGACGCGTCAAAATCTTACTAAATAAAAACCACTCGGTTCCTACTCCTGCTTTTCAAGCCGGAGTCCCGGTAACGGTAGGTAGGTAGTTATACTGGCTAAAACTGACATTTTACCAAATTTATAGTTAAAGAAAAAGGACCAATAAGTAGTAAGAAATAAAACAATCATTAAAAAAGCGCACGTTTTATTACAGTAGGTATCACTATCACATACATATCAGTTTAATTCATAGTTTAGGTAAACTCCAACATTTAAACATTGTCCAATTCTTACACCTACGCTAGAGCGCCTCTAGTCAACTGAAACTATACTAATATACACCTAAACTTCATTACAATAGAGTTTAAAATTACTTTATCAAGGCGAATCTTAGACGACAGGGAAAAAAGATACAACTAGGTAAGTACTGAAAGGAGTTAGTTACATTATTCTATATTTAAATCATTTACATTAATTGTAAGGAGTTTATATTTATAATAATGAAGATCACAAATTTCTACTTAATGTCTAAGGGAATAGAATACTATTTAGTTTGTTTTATAAATAGCATAACGATAGGCTTCTCAATGTTCTTATTGTAATTTGAAACTTATTATTTTCTTCGTAGAGTTCAATATTAGAACATCAAGAAACCTTTATTAAAATTAATTTCACAAAAAGGAGATTTCTTTTCTATTCGCATAAAAAATATTTAAAACTTCAAATAGTCATATTACTAAATTATTCAATGTTGAATAAATTAAGCCATTTTGAAATCACTACAAAAATATAATATTGTGTATAAAATTCGACATATATTTTATTAAAAAATTAAACTAATATTCTTTAAGTTGGTTTAAAAATATATAATAATTGTTATATTATATGCTATTTATACAAGATTCAGCTAAAAGTGAGGCCGTACTACAAAAACCTAAAACCTGAATACTAAAACGCCACTCAATTTTAAAGATATTCATTGAAATGTATCTTTTGTCTTAGGAATGACTTAAAATCGAAGCGTTTCGGTATTCAGGCATAAAAATAGCTTTAATACTTAACGATTAAAAAGACAAGTTCGATAACCATTGCTTGTTAGGTACAAGAAACAACAAAGTCTTCTGGTTGTTAAAGTGTAATGTACTACAAACTCGTATTTTAATCGCTACGCACCAAAACTGCAATGAAAAATCGACTAAGTATGTATAATAATAGGCTAATAAGTATTATTTTTTTCTAAATAATTGTAATAATTTTATTAAAAAGGGAAAAGACTTTATACACTTTACAACGTTTTAGAATTATGCTACGCAATCCATTTATTTTTATTTAAATGCATTATTTTAAATTTTAATTTTATTATAAAAAATGTCGCAAGGTTGCATTTTTTTCATAAATATTTTTTTATATATTATATGTATAATATAATAATTAGCTATATCAGCGAAGTACGAAGTTACGAGTAGTATTATACAAGGTAAAGCTGTGAACACCGTCGTATTAATTTATAATTTATAATAACAATTTATAAATTTATATATATAACTTATAATTACCTAATTATTTAAACAACAGACGTAATTATTGGTTTTCTCATTAGTTATATAATTTTACGCTCTTTTTAGACGGTGTTCGAAATCTTATACATTTTGTTGAAATGTATATTATAACTCAAATAATTATACATTTAAATAAATAATTATACAATTTGTTGTATAATATACATTTCAACTTTGAGTTAGTAAATAACTTTATATTTATTTTATTTGAATAATTATAATTTTTCGTTGGATATAAGACAAGACGATTAAAAAAAGAAAATCATTTTTGCTTTTGATAATAGTAATAGTCATAGACCATTCTAAAAAAAAGAAGAAAATACAATTACAAATACGATACATTTAAAAAAAACGTACAATTCATTATTAAAAATTTAAAAATAAATTTTACATACATAAATGTCATGTCAACATTCTCAGCTTTTAAATTTTTTTTTTATAATTGACAATATATTAATTAGTCGTTTACTTGTAAATGATTCAAATATTTATATTAATGTCAATGTCCTGTCTTCTATCCGACGAGTTTTTGAGCCCTTGTCACAAATCGTCGTTATGTTTAAATTATAATTTGACAGTTATGTTTTTTATGTTATATTCCGGTAAACGAGCAGACGGATCCCCTGATGGTTAGCAATTTCCGCCGCCCATGGGCACTCCAAAACAACAGAGGCGTTACAAGTGCGTTGCCAGCATTTTGGGTGTTAGGAATTTAAGGGTTGTTGGGGAATCGGGGATTGGGAAAGAGATTAATTGGGCCTCCGGTAACCTCACCCACACAACGAAACCCAACACACGCGTTGTTTGACGTCGGTTTCCTGTGTTACCGTTAAATTATAAATAAATTAACGTAAATTAAAACTTGCAAGAAACCTTTTAAGGTTTAAATTTGTGAAATTACTAAATGCGTAATTTGTTGTGGTGTGGAGCAATCCAATTATAAAACACGGCGAGTTACGCAAGCATAATTATAGCCTATGAATAAGAAAAGACCGGATCTTAGAGATCTTTCTTAGGGAACTTTACTCTCTGTTCCCTAAATAGTTATACCAAAGTGCCATTGTGACAAGAGCTCAGTGCTAAGTGCGAATACCTAAGTAGTACTAACTGGTACTTAAAGTACTATAAAGGAGTCTAGCTTCTAGCGACGGTACTGGAGAAGCCTATACTAAAAGGCAACTTAGACATTACGTAGGTACGACTAGATTTAATGTACTTTCACTATAATTACTATAAACTGTTCATAGTTTCTGATGTGTTCAAATTTAGAAATTATTGCAATATCTGGCACCTATTTTTTAGTCTATTTCGGTTTATGAAAAATAAAACATCAAATGCTTTAAAAAAATCGCAATTTTCGTAAAAAATATATAGAAGAAATGCAAACTTAATGAATAAATTGCAAAATATCATAATTATAACAGCTGTATAATTAAAAATATATTTAAATAAATAATTATACAATTTGACAACTGTATGTACTTAGTATTTAGTGAATTAATATGAGATGTATAATATAATTAATTCACTATTATATGTATAAGTATAAACTACAAACTACCTTTGTTGTACTGAATTAAGGTGTATTTAAAATCCGCAAAATATCTAAAATACTGAGGCGTTGACTAAGCTATAAATCATGGGTTTTATCGGCCTTAGTAAATAAAATCTAAATCTCAAAAAATCTTAGACTTAACCAAAACTAATATTTAAAAATTATATAAATGGCAAAATATTATTGATCTTACAATTTACTGACGGACTTAACTTTTTACATTTAATTTAAATTAAATTTAAATTGTTCTTCGTCTTCATAGTTTAAAATCGTGTGTCTCACACAAAATGGCGCCCGAACTCAAAATGGCCGACATGATGACATTTATAAAGACTTCATAAATTACTCACATAAAAATAAAATGTAGAAAAAAAAGTATAATTTGATTTACAACAGCAATTTAAGTATTTTAAAAGCAACAAAAGATTGATATTTACCAATTGAAACTAACATATTTTGTGGTCCTTAGTGCATACGAATTTTTCGTCAATAAAATAAAAATAAATTGTTCGGTATATGAGTGAGGTAATTTATTGTCTAATCACTTGTCAACACTCGATGTTAACTACGGAATAATTAGGTAAGTATTATAATATTTGGCCTAGAATTAATTCTAATTTAGTTTTCGAGTAGTAAGCAGATCTAATTACCTATTTTCATGGTAGGTATTATTTCTTAAGGCTTACTTGTTGCTTACTTGTCGTAAGAAAGGACCAGTTTTCAATTTGGTCCTTTGAGACCAAAATGGATAGGGTAAATACGCCTGTTAACGTCCATTTTACGAAACGCCCTTTAAAATTTCCAGATAATAAGAAAACTACCACCATTATTAGTAGTTAGTATAAATATCATGATGGTTTCAGTAACTTACATTCATGGGAATACGTAAAATGGACGTAAATTGATGGATGGACGCGAAAGGCGAACTTACCCTACGTCACTGTTTATTATAAGGCGTCTTAGAGTGATAGGTATTCAGATCTGCAAACTAACGAATCTACCATAGACTTACACTAGTTTTGGTGTCACAGTCTACAAAAATCTAGAAATGCATTGGAGTTTTACCTTTAAAAATAATTGCATTATATTTTCTACTCTTCTGCTACATTCTTTAATGCTTCACGTGTAAAGAAATAGTGACTTAATCCTGGTATATAAAAATATCGTTTACTTTCCAGTTAATAGATTTCTTGCATGGCGTCATTATATTGTACAGCGTTCATATCTCTATTTGAAAACCTTGGTTTGTATTTCTGTCAGCACTGAAGACTGTTCTTTAGTAATTACAGCTTGAAAAATCATCAACGGCATTGAGGCGACTCAAGTCATATTTAGGAACATTCAAGATCTATACTCTCACACTTATCAGTCCTTAGATTCACAACTTCAGAACAGAATCTTAACCATCTCTCAAAACATCTTCATATCCATTCTTGGATACTCATTCCATGACAATCTTCAACAGAATCTGGTCCTTCGATCCAAAACGGTGACACCAAAACTGGTCACACAGAGTCTATAGAATTACCTAACTGTCTTGAACCGCTTGACCTTGATGGTGGCTTTATTCCCGCAGAGCTTGAGGACAGCTGCAACTCCTAGAAGGTCGGCAGAGGATACGTCCTTACCGTCCACTGCTATGATGAAGTCTCCGCGCTGGATCCGACCGTCTAACTCTGCTGGGGTACCGGGCAACTGGAAGATAGAATAGATAATGTTAAAATGGGTAAAAGTCGGTTTGGTTAAATAGACATTAAAAAGTCCTCCAAACAAAACTAGGGATAAAAGGGCGACCTGCGGACTACCTAGCGGGTTTACCGGGGCTCCGACTCGAAAAGCAGAAGTAGGAACGGGGTGGTTTTTAGTCAGTAAGAGTCTCCCTCTCGCCTCGCCCAATGCGGGAGAAGGCACTGGATTATTTTCCCGCTTCAAAAAAAGGGATATAAGGACAAGAAGAATCACCATCAATGAGTCTATTGCTGGATTGTACCAAAGACGGATTCCCAAAAAGTCCAATTCAGCAAGCGAGTGGGCGATTTAGGAGGATCAGATTTATCAGATATCGTTGCTCTCTTAAATAAGTAGCCCCTTAGTCGATTCTGAAAACATCCACGGTAGATACTCACTAGTTGTCCCAGATACACGCCGGGCGCCTGTACGGGTGCCACACAGGTGAGTCCCAGCGCCTTCCCTGCCTTGCGCGTGAGGTCTATCTCCACCTCCTCGTACTTCAGCGGCTCTTGTCGGTGGACTGTCATTTTTAGCTGGAAATGTAAGGAAAGAGGAATTAAAGTGGTGCTGATGGAAGAGAATGGAATATGATACCGATTTTATAGAACTTGAGAATCTAAGACTCGACATGACTAGATAATGCATAGACCATCGGCCTCACAGAAAATCGCCGTGAAGCAATGCTTGCGTTGTGTGAGCGAGGTTACCGGACGCCAAATTATCTCCCGTTCCCAATCCTCGATTCCCCAACCACCCTTAAATTCCTAACTCCCAAAAGGCCGGCAACGTACTTGTAACGCCTCTGGTGTTTCGGGTGTCAATGGGCGACGGTGATTGCTTACCATCAGGTAAGTGTGGGAGAGCCATGCTTCGGCACGAATGGGCCGGCTCGACCGGATTGATACCACGGTCTCACAGAAAACCGACGTGAAACAACGCTTGCGTTGTGTTTCGTTGTGTGAGTGAGGTTACCGGAGGCCCAATTCCCCCCTTCCCACTCTTCCCCATCCCCATTCCCGGTAACGCACTTGTAAAGCCTCTGGTGTTTCAAGTGTCCATGGGCGGCGGTGATTGCTTACCATCAGGTAAACCGTCTGCTCGTTTACCGGGGTTATCATAAATAAAAACCTATGTATAAAGATCATACCTTGGCAGTTTTCTGCTTGATGGTGAGACAGAGTCGTTCGTGCGCCATTTCCTTGGTGATGGCTACTCCATTGCACTCGAGGATCTGGTCTCCGACCTTCAGCCGCCCGTCCTTGGCGATCGCGCCGTTCTTGTATATGTCTAGGATGATCGCTGATGCTCCCTGGGAAATTAAAAATTGGTTTTAAATTAATAATATTCTTTCTAAGAAATATATTTATTCCTGATATTTTTCTGGCCAATTAATTTCTGTATTTTCCAAGTCCTGATTAAGATATTTTTAATTTCGTTTCCAGTAGTTAAATGTGGGAATGCCATCCTTGGGTATGAATAGGCCAGCTCGACTGGAGTGATACCACGGCCTCACAGAAAATCGAAGTGAAACAACGCTTGTTGAAAAAAATAACAACCCTCCTCAATCTTCCCAATCCCCGATTCCCCAACAATCCTTCAATTCTTAAACCCAAAAGGTCAGAAACACACTTGTAACGCCTCTGGTGTTTCGGACCTCCAAGGCCGACGGCGATTGCTTACCATGAGGTGGTCGTTTACCGGCATAAAAAACCGTTGAAATATCGTTCAAAAAAAGATAGCGCTCAATGAAATGCAAAGAAATACGGGAACTTAAGGTACTGTTGATGATGATGGGTAGCTACTCACATTGATCAAGGTATCGCTGCCCCCCAGTAGTAGCACGCCGAGCACCTCGTTAGCGGAGTTGATCTCTATCACCGTGTCCACGTTGGGGATTATTGGCGCTGTGGACGGGTCTGGTGGTGGCTCCACTGGAACGAACATATAAATGTGTGTAAGTTTAGATTTAGACGTATGTGTTTTCAAAGTTCATTTGGAGGGTTTTATTTAGCATACCCCTTGTTTGAATAAAGACTCACAAGGGTCCATATGGCCCACAGTGTACTAAAGAGTAATCCGACCTTCCTGACGACAGACCGATCTGATATTTGGTACATGCTCCTAGACTTAATGACCTTACAATAATAATCTTGTTGGTAAAAGAGAGCTCATTAAAAATAGCTGTTAGTTATTTTATGTCATTTATTACGGAAATCTTTCATCAAACATGTTCACTTTATGTTAAGGTTAATATATTATCATCATGCATGCCTTATAATAAAAGTGGTAGAAATGAATTACCTTTAACAGGTGAAGGTATGGGGCGCGGCGTGTGTGGTCGACTGGCATCGTTCTGCGCCGCACGACTCGCTGGACGGGACGCGCCACCTGGACCATCTGCAAATTTGGCAAATACAACCATTATTCTAGGAAGAATTCATAGGACAACTTCTTAGTTATAGTGACTAAATTAATATGAACCTTTCTCATATGTGAAAGCCATGTTTCAGAACGAATGGGCCGACTGCAGTGGTAGCATAGCGTCATAAAACGCCGGTGTAAAAACTGCCGTGTATCTAGAATAATTATGTTTATTAAGTGTAGAAGAATCATGCTTCCGCACGAATGACCCGGCTCGACCCTAGTGATACCACAGCTTCATAGAAATCCGGCGTGCAAAAACGCTTGCGATGTGTGAGTGACGTTACTTCCCTTCCTATTCTTCACAATCCCCGATTCCCTAACAAAACTTTCCTAGCCCTCAAAAGGCCGGTAACGGTGTCTAACCAAAACAATACTGACCACTAGGCGTTCCCGGTGTTGTAGCGGTGGCAGGCGACTCCTCTCCCGGCTCCTTGAGGTTCGGAGTACACACCGTGAGGACCACCACTCCCTCCGTCTGCTTTAACTTGGCAGCCGCCTGGAAAATGAGGTGGTGATTAGATTCTTGATGATCAGAAAGATGAGATCAAGTATGACGCAATTTTTTAAGTACCCTTAGTACGAGTTTGCTCTACGTTGAACGAAAACGAAACGAGAGCGCGTTCGGCGCTCTGATTGGCCGGCACGAATGGACCAACCAATCAGAAGGGCTACTCCGGTTCTCGAATGCGAAGTTTTGTTTAATCTTCGGCCGTAGGTTTTATTGATTTATTTAATATAAAAACCTATTTATTTATCTTCATTTCATTCGTTCATTTTGGTTCACCAAAGTTTGCAATAAATAGAATTACAGTATGCAATCTGCGAAGTTTTGGACGAAACTTCGTTTTTCGTTGAATTAGAGTAGGCCCCTAGTAGGGTCTCTTTGAGTGTAAGTAAAGCAAACTCATACTAAGGGTACTGACCCTTTTATCCCTAATGTATTTTGTGCGTGATAGTAAATGTAAATTACTTACAGCATCATAACTGCAGTTCAGCAAGGAGTCCCTATTCACAGCTAGCAGCATGTCTCCGATCTGAAGACCTCCCTGAAAAGAATACCATACAGCATATTAGCTCACTATAGGTAATAACTTACATAATAGAGTAGATAACTAATTTGTATTTTAATGTCCGTCTTGTAGATTATTTTTGTTTTCCTATGTGGGAGTTGATCCCGCCACACGTTGCACTATAGTTTGACAGGCAACCACTGCTCAAGAGCAAGAGCAACGTCACGCCATTTATTCCCGAAGGGGAAAGGCAGAGGTGCACATTATGGCACGTAAAGCCACTGTACAATGTGCACTCACTTTTCACAATTTATGTTGTAAGTCCCATGTAATAGGTGGTGAGCCTATTGCCATATACTGGGCACATTTCCAGACTCCGTGCTCAGAAATACTGATAAATTTTGTTATGGGAGTTGATTCCGCCACACGTTGCACTACAGTTTGCCAGGCAACTACTGCTCAAGCTATACCTAATACTGTATTATAAGTATAACCCAATACACCACCTGACCCGCGAATCGAATCCGAGACAATTACAAATAGACAGCTACAATTTAACAACGCCTGACCATCTATTCTATTTAACAATAGAAGTAATTAACAACGAGCACTCAGATTAATGGTCACTCATTACTCACACTTTAATTTAACTCAAATAGTTTATTTACCTCAAGTTTAGAACGATTATAGAACTATACTCAAGCGGAGATCTTTACTCAAACATTATTGGAAAGAGATGCACATATCTGTTGATCATATTTGCGTCTCTTTTTATTTATTTTTTAAATGGTGCCCCACACTAGGTTTTTCTCCTGTGTCGTGGGTGCGTTTATAGACATACAAGTTCACATATATGACACCCAAACCCGAAACAACAACATGTGGATTACACAAAAAGTTGCTAGAAAAGCTCAGTGTGGGAATCGAACCCGCTACACGTTGCACAGCAGCCAGTTGCCCAGCCACCGCAACCATGTGGTGCAGTCTTTGAACGTTAACGAACGTTTCTGAACTGACCTGTTCTGCAGCGCTGCCTTCCTGCAGGTCCGACACGAAGATACCGCGCCCGGCCTCCGTGTGACGACCCTCGATTATCATGATGCCCAGACCTGATGGACCCTGGAAAATACGTAAAGGAAATTAGATGAGATGTAAAAAATAGATTACAGATAGAAAGCACGTAATCTAACGCCTTACGTCATGCTCAATATCAAATTCCATACCCAAGAATTTTCATTAAAATGAAAACCCTAACAATATTTTGCTTAACTCGGGAATTGAACCCGAGATCTCTCGTTCAATTATTGAAAATCGTGCTGCTTAAGCGTAAGCGGTCATAATTTTGACTACAGAGGGCCTAGTACGTTTTCGTTTTACGTTTAAAGAAATCGAAGAGGTACCTCTGATTGGTTGGTTCATTCCTTAATTAGAGCAGGCCAATCAGAACGCCGATCGCGTTAACATTTCGATGTTATTAAACGTAGAACAAACTCGTACTAAACCTTATCACACCACTTTAATTAAAAAATGTATGAAAACATTTATCTTGTAAACCACTAAAGCACTGACATTATTTAAATAAATACAGATAACAAGTAAATCAAGTACATAGCACGTTTATCTTTGATACAATAATGTAAAGCCTTCGGATGGACACGAGATAACACATAACTCTATGTTTATGTATGTATGTGTGTATATAACACTATCTAAATTAAACATAGATAGTTCAAACAATTTAAACAAATGACTAGACAAAGCGTTGTAGTATAAAAAGAATCACGAGAAAAATATTATTCAAAAGTTTGCTTGCATAATATTTACAGAAGATGATAATTAATTGCCTCGTTAGCCGAGTGGTCACAAATGCGACTACCGGTAGTGGTTTCGGGTTTTCTTACCTTCTTGATGGTGATGTCTCTGACTCCTTTGTAGCCAGCGAACCGGTCCTCCGACTGAAACAATCAAAACACTAAGTTTAATAACAATCTCATAACTGTATAATTATTTTTATGGGGACAAATCAGCCAATGTTTTCTCTAACCTTGGATGAGGCGAGAGGGAATGTCAGACTCTTACTGACTAAGAACTACTCTGTTCCTACTCCTGCTTTCCGAGCCGGTGGCCCGGTAACCTGATAGGTAGTCCGCAGCTTCGGGTCGGGCATCAGTCTTACTGGGCCCCATCTGTAGTGGTCTGATGGCTCTATGTGCCATCTGATCATCGCACGGTTTTGGTTTTGTCGGGCGGTGAGCTACTCTTGCTTGCCGTCCGCAGACTTGTATTTACAGTGCCACAGTGCTATGCAGTAGAGGCTGCTTTAGTATTCTAGTTAAGTGAAACTGTTACCGTTTATCGTATATACAGCTGGTTGCAGTTTTAGAACACCTTAATATATCAAGAATTAAAACACTATATGAATGGTTCTTCATACTCGTAAAAGAAGCTGGTTATAACCAATCGTATCTACACATATCTATGTATAAAAATATAGGTTAGTCCGCACAGTTTCAGGTTCGCGATGTGTACATAAGGTGTTAACTGAACGTGCCGCTATTTGAACAGTTGCTTCCATTTACTTACACATATGTGTGTTTGTTATATATTTATCTATGTATCTACATGTAGATATCTTGGCTAGAACAATACGTGGAAGACCAAAGACAGAGTTATTTTTAAATCGGTGTATGATTAAGGTTCTGTTGTTGCACAAAATGTTATGATTAATATCATCAATAGCCCGTAACAATGTGATTTTAGCTGTATTGTAATACTCCTCTACTTTAAGAGTTGTTATCATAATCTTCACGTTTAATGCGCATGCTTTTTGGGGATTAGGAATCACTATGACTACCAACAAAAATCTGTTGAAGGTAAATCCTCCGCTAGCGCCGGTCACTTTTGCCCATGGCATTTAATGTGTTGATAGTTGTTAGATAATCGGGAATTGGGAAGGGGGAAATTACGCCTCTGGTAACCTCACTCACACGACGAAACCATTGTTTTACGTCGGTTTTCTGTGAGGTCCTGGTATCACTCCGGTCGAGCCGGCCTATTCGAGCCGAAGCATGGCTCTCTCACACACCCATAGGAAATATAGTATAGTAGTATAATAAAATCTGCCGTCTCCAAACGGTGAACTTGGTACTTATAATCTAAGGTAAACATAATATTATAGTATGTAGCTCCCTATACATATGTATATTTCCTATTAGATGCTGTACCTAATACGGTACAAAGTATATAAATAATTGAATATGTAATTAGTGGTGTTTCCAATTAGATTTTCCTGCATTATTTGTATCGAAAATACTCGCTATATACTGTATTATGTATGTACAACTATGTAATATACAATAGGAACTATTGTGTTAGATGTTTTACATAATCACTGACAAAATGACATTGAATTCTTAATTAGTATATAAAAATATATTATAAGATTCGGAGAAACTTATGTACATGATGTTGATCGTTCATGATATTGTTTTACAATTAATTGAATAATGTATCTCATAGATAGCGAAATTATTCACAACACCGCATCCTTCACCAAAATAGCACGAATTGAATCAATATCAATCGGGGAAACGTATGCACTTAAGTAAAATTAAAATAGGTTAGGATCTAACTAAATATTGGAATATCTCTTCCTGCAACGAAATAACAAAAGACGATCACATTTTTCTTTTATACCAGGAGTTCACAACCTTTTCTTGATCAAGGCCCGATTTTATAACAATTATTGTTGGTTGGGGACCACTATTAACAAGTGTTACTTTTTCCATCAAGATTTTCTCCCAGAATCATAAGGCTAATTCTCATACAAAGGGTGATTATGGTAAATATGCCTAAAAATACGGAAATAAAGTCTTTATTCCAATGAAATAACAAGTACAGCTGTTTTGAATGAAGCGTATCAGTAAGTAGTGAGTTGTTGCCGGTAATACGTATAGTACCGTAGTTATGTATAAATAATGATTTTATTAACGCCTTTACATAACATCGGGCGTTGAGTCATACGAGAGATACGCGCAGAAGATCCACATTGATGAGGTCGGGAGATTTCGAAAGAAGGTTCTTAGTTTGACCTGTATGTATGTATGTTTGTGTCTAATTATCTCGCGTTTGGATGAACCCAGAAATAGGCGAGATTGCAACCAAACGTCAACCCATCAAATGTAAATAGGAACTGTATTTCATACGATTTTCAGCATAGTAGTTTTTAGACTTACGAAAACGTTTTAGGTCCCGATTCCTTTTTTTGTGTGAAAAAAAAATATTTAAAAATAAATACCACCGAAAGAAAACTGTTGAAGCATTCAGCATAGATCGGATCAATCGATGTATGCTTATAAGACGTGGCGCATAACGTATCAAAAAAGATTTTATTAATTATTTTATAATCTAAATAAAGTACAACACAGTAAACTCAACGTATATATAAACACAGCTGACTAGTGTACCTTCTGCCCTTTACCTACAATGTGGCATGGCGCACAGTTCCGGGTTACAATACCGTGCCGGCAAATTGTTTTTGTTAACAGCTATGAATATTTGTGCTACATGTGTAAAGCATTGTATACAACATGTACTATCACGCAGCCAGGGTCAGAATTATGATGGGTCTATTATTGAGATGGGATTATCATAGTATGATAGTGATTCATCAATCTTGTTCGAATAGCTAGGAATTTACTGTGATAGTGAGCTGAGTACTTAGACAATAGGTATTGAGATATTGAATTTATATAATTTTATTTAGGGTGCTTTTCTATCAGAGATGTGCTATGTAGCTATGCGAAGAAGATATAATAGGTAAACTGTGAAACTATGAGACCATTATTTTCCACTGATACTAAGCTAATACGCGATGTATCGATAGTAGGGAAGCTATCCATAGCACACATCCGTAGCACGCATCCATAGCATGCATCGTTCCATATAAAAGACATAGCTTAGCTGAGCCCATTTCCACATTTCTAAGCAATGTGTACCAACGGTTTTTAAAAACACAAAAAATGATTATATCTTAAAAAAAAGGTTATAATTTAGGTAAGACACCTAGTGCCTATAGTTAATTATTTTTATTTAAAGCATACTTTTTCAAATTCAATTACTTATTCAAATACAACGTTACCGACAGGAAGCTACGAGGTTGAAAGTTCAACTCTATGAATAGGTGCGTAGCGTCTATTTTTAGATGTTTCGTATCGCATTGATCAAATTCGGTAAAAGAAATGGGGAAGGTGTATTTTTATAACAGAGGATGACGCCTTTTATTTCCCGAAGGCATTGGCAGAGATGTAACAATATAGGTAGGTACTTACACCTATATAGTTACATTGCATGTAACATGCCTTGTAACAGGACTTGAAGTAAGTACAAAGAGAAGATGTCATTATGTAATTGTGCGCTGTGACACAAACAAACGGCCCTGCACAATCATATTAATAAGTAAAAAGGTGCAGATAAGTTATTAACGCTTAGAAAGTGGCACATTAAAATGTGGTATGTTTGAAAATGTGGATAATTAGCAACGTGATTGTATGGTAAAATAGAGGGGAAACTAGTTTGTAACGTTCCGCGCTCCTTGTAAAATGTCACGCATTATGTTAAAGGGATATCCAGCTGTAACATCTCCTATCTGTTTGCACCGTGGTAGGTGGTGAGTCTATTGCGAAACACTGAACTCCATATATAATATACATATTACTGAAAATCTATCGAAAACAAAAATTCTAATAATTCCAATAATACTTTGTCTAAACATGGGAATCTGAGATCCCTTCGCTACAGGTAGACACGGATCTCGAACCTATGCTCCTATTGCTTGCCGGTCAGTCATCTACCTCTTCAGGAAATAATAACCACGATATTGAATATCTCAAGTAAAAATATCTTTACAAAGATTTTTCCGCTGAAACCGAATGATTCATTCATCGATGGAGGCAAACAGAATCGATTGCCGGAAATCGATTACATTAACGGGTAGAAAATATTTGTGTTATATATAACATAACATCTGTTACTGTCTCGATTAATATAACAAGTTGTTATGTTACGTTATTTATGTTACATCCCGGTTTTTATTCTCCGAAATGTTATAATTATGTAGGTAGATACTTTATGGTCCAGGATTTAGTTTTTTTATGGTATAAGCCGGTAAACGAGCAGACGGGTCACCTGATGGTAAGCAATTGCCGCCGCCTATGGACACCCGGAACACCTGAGGCGTTACAAGTGCGTTGCCGGCCTTTTGGGGGTTAGGATTTTAAGAGTTGTTAGGGAATCGGGGAATGGGAAGATTGTTTCACGTAATTGGGCCTCCGGTAACCTCACTCACACAACGAAACAAAACGCAAGCGTTGTTTCTCGTCGGTGTTCTGTGAGGCCGTGGTATCACTCCGGTCGAGCCGCCCCATTCGTGCTGAAGCATGGCTCTCCCACACTTATTGGTAATGGGTAATCTGATCATCATCTCACCTGGTGGTAAGCAATGATGCGGCCTATAATGACATAAATGGTAAATTATTGAATTAAGATTATATATCGCTATATAATGAAGAGAGACCCAGAAATTAGATTATAAATGTTGATGTTTTTAATTTTAATGACTCCGTAAATCAACACAAACTCATTATTAATGCAATTAATGCAAATAACTATAATTTCCTTGTTGATTTATTTGTCAATAAAACACTGCAGAGCACAAGGCCCTGAGGTCGAATCCAGTATTAGGCAAATTAATTATTCAATGTATAATTTATATATGTGTTAATATATTTGTTTATTTTCTTCGTCGTATATAGCATGTATGTCACGGTAATTATAACTATGTATAAAAAACTACACATCTGACTATGTAAGACCAGTATATACTGACCGATCAAATGTACGGAAAGATTATACAAAGCGAGACCATGGTAAACTGGTTTTGTATATCTTGATGTGGCAGCCGTGCACATATGCAAATGTATTTTACCTGCACATGACCTACGACAACTTTTTCTATTAAACTACTTTACAAAACATGTTTAATAAACATATATTAAACAAATATGTAGTTAAATCTACACTTAATATATTAAGCTGTTTATTTTTTCGGTTTGAACGTGCTAATCTCCGGAACTACTGGTTCGATTAGAATAATTATTTTTGTGTTGGATAGTGCATTTATCGAGGAAGGCTATATGAGGTATAAAACATCACGCTACGACTAATAGGAGCGGAGCAGAGAGGGTGAAACTGCGTAGCTAGCTAGTATATTATACAGTCGCAGTCATAAAAATATGGTTACTAATGAATAAACACTATACCTAATGAATTGAATATATTTATGTTTTATTTCTTGAAATAAAATTAAAGAAACAAGAGGAAATATATTATAATTGTGCACCTGTTTGTTTGTCTGTGTTTATGATTAGCTTGTTTATTGATTCCAAGGTTAGGTATATAAAGATGATGATTTGAATTTGATGATTGTGTGTAGTGTCGTGTACGTAACATATAGGAACCGTATATTATATATGTGCAAATATTTATTTATTACTAGTTAACCCGGCAAAATTCGCATCGCATCAAACATTTTTATTACCTTTTAAACCCTCCCTAGACTTCCGCCAGCAATTAAAGACCAAAATTAGCCAAATCGGTCCAGCCGTTCTTGAGTTTTGGCGAGACTAACGAACACAGCAATTTATTTTTATATATCGTATAGAGATAATTATTTTATTTTTAATGGAGTGTTTAACATCACTGTGGAAATAAAAGCACGCAGTATGCATTGGCTCAGCTACTTTGGACAAGTATAAGCGCTATTTTGTAACAAATTTTCAAAATAATGAAGTGTCAGTATATATCATTATAAAGCTTTTAAACTGGCATGGTCACTAACACTATTATTAGAACTTATGACGGGATATTTACCATGTTTATCAGAAACTCACCAAAATGAATAAACATGGTAAATATCCCGTCATAAGTTCTAATAATATATCATTATATTTTTTATTTTATTAGTAGCATTAGTAGGATTTTGGTCTGTTGATGATGATGATGTATCACTTAAAAACACTGAAATATAATATGTACGGGTTGTACATAAATGGAACACTCCCAAAGTGCACAAATATCATAAGGCGATGGCAAAAAAATAGTTTTATTTAGAAAAAATAAGTAATTCAATGTTTATTTTATGAGACAATAGTTACTTGCCTCGTTGGTCGAGTGGTCGCAAGTGCGACTGCCGGACAAGGGGTCTCGGGTTCGATTCCCGGGTCGGGCAAAGTATTACTGGGCTTTTTTCGGTTTTTCGAAAATTTCTCAGTGGTAGCACGGAGTCTGGAATTGTGTCCAGTATATGGCAATAGGTTCAACCCCTATTACATGGGACTTATAACATAAATGAAAAGTGGGTGCACATTGTATAGCGGCATTACGTGTCGTAATGAGCACCTCTACCTACCCCTTCGGGGATAAAAGGCGTGACGTTGCTTAGCAATAGTTGTAATGAACAGCTTAAGGCTGATGTTACATCAATAACACGAAAACTAAAACGATAAAAAAAAAATATTACAGTGTTTTTCGGAAGCGTCCCGTCTACACTCTGTATACGAATTTAGGCCAATCTTTCTAATGTAAGCTATAAATTTTATGGGATAACAAATTAACTATTTCATTATTATAACCTTGTACATTGCCAAAACTGTACTTTGTATGTCAAGGTAAAGTACGACATAAAATTTCGTGATTTTGATTAGAAATTTTTGAATTGCTAAATTTCGAATCTTCATAGATAATAAGTGGGCGCCTTAAACCTCCCGGCCACCACGACTGTACATATAAAGAGATTTAAAAGTATCTGCCACGGCTTTAATGGGAAGTAGTGTTGTGTTTGAAGATTACAATAGTAGATATAAATTATTGATTATGATTAATTTTTTAATGGAAAAATCAACGTATGAGTTTATTACGAAAGTGTTATCTCTTTCACGGTCTTTGACGCCTCATGCATATTTGTGAACCACTTT
The DNA here is from genome assembly GCF_023101765.2 of Spodoptera frugiperda. NCBI lineage: Eukaryota > Metazoa > Arthropoda > Insecta > Lepidoptera > Noctuidae > Spodoptera > Spodoptera frugiperda. The sequence goes on along the minus strand of NC_064225.1, from coordinate 10,020,258 downwards.
ATGCAGAGTCAATGTTTATTTAACTTCTTTATGTTCTCAAATTAAATTAACTGGTCCGGGGTACGAAATTTCTTCACTATTGTAATCTTCAAACACAACACTACCTTCCATTAAAACCGTGGCAGATAATTTTAGAATACCTTATATATTTTCGAAGGATAAAATTTTAAAATAGGTCCAACTGGAACAATTGTTCCAATTTATTGTACTACAAACTCCTATTACTTCGTCATAAACATAAAAAAATTAACGATTTTGAAAAAAACAACAAACAAAAAAGAACATAAAATAAAAAACAAAATAAACAGTAACAGTTTTAAGCCCACAATTCCCAAAACTCACCTTCTTTTTCTTGAACGACAGTGTACGCCTCCATATTGACCGTATGAACGTGGACGGTATGCAATATTGTTCCGATAGGGGGCGCCTGGAGCGCACCTCCGTCATCACAGTCATCACTTTGTTACACCAGTATCGTTGTGCTAATCATAATTTCAACTATAACTTGTAGTCAGTAAAATTGAAATTTGCTTGTAGTCAGATAAGTCGCACTTTGATTCACTTGTTAATTTAATGCACTTTATTGTAAATTGTTTATCATTGTTGTATTTTCACACACACATATATGATTTTTCCTATAAGGTAATTTAATGTTAGAGGATTCTAATGCTCGTTTTTACACACACACACACACACAACCATATTCCTACATGAACCCTAAAGATTAAGAGCATCCCTAGAATATCCTACTGAAATATCATCAAATTCTGATTAATAGTTTTGGTATAGAAGACAAACATACAAACATTGATGTTTAGTATAAACTAAACTGATAAATAAAGCTCAGCTAATTTCAAACCAAACTGTAAGAGCCCCGATGTGACTTGAAACTAATCAAGCATACTTCGATAAACGTGAGATGTTTAATTATTATTCATAATTAGTATGTTCTTGTTTTATGGTATAAGCCGGTAAACAAGCAGATGGATCACCTGATGGTAAGCAATCACCGCCGCCCATGGACACTTGAAACGCCTAGAAGCGTTGCAAGTGCATTGCCGGCCCTTGGGCGGTTAGGAATTGAAGGGTTGTTGGGGAATCGGGAATTGGGAAGGCGGGTAATTGGGCCTCCAGTAACCTCACTCACTCAACGAAACAACATCGGTTTTCACGTCGGTTTTCTGTGAGGCCGTGGTATCACTCGTGCCGAAGCATGGCTCTCCCACACTTTTATATGTATATGATTTACTATGCACACATCTGCCAAGTATAATAGGGAAAAGTATAAAATAAAAAGTATGTAGGTGTGAGATAGATTTCCATTGATTCTCAGGTCGATTGAGGTTACTCATACAATTTGTTGTTTCGTTTGAATTCTTTATTTATATTAGAGTATCATTTCTTAAGAACTTAGCATTTATTGTACCTAGAATAATTCTGAATCAATTCTCTTGATAATAATCAAACCAGTAAAATTGGATTTCCCGTTATGTATGAATGTACCTGTGTGGGAGAGCCATGCTTCGGCTCGACCGGAGTGATACCACAGCCTCACAGAAAACCGACGTGTAACAACGTTGGCGTTGTGTTTCGTTGTGTGAGTGAGGTTACCGGAGGCCCAATTACTCCCTTTCCCAATCTTTCCAATCCCCGATTCCCCAACAACCCTTAAATTCCTAACCCCCAAAAGGCCGGTAACGCACTTGTAACGCCTCTGGTGTTTCAAGTGTCCATGGGCGGCGGCGATTGCGATCAGGTTATCCGTCAGCTCGTTTACCGACTTATACTATAAAAAAAATACAAATGCGTTTACCACTTTTTCTGATCGAGAGATCCATTTCAAAAGTACAAGTACTATACAAAGTACTTAAATTGCCCCGTGACGCGTGGGTCGAAAGATTACGCCACAACAATACATTTTATCAGCCACCCAAAAAAACAGACAACGACAAATAAGTTTTATCACTGCAAACAATTGTATGAAGTCGGATTAGCGTTGAATTAGAGCATGCTATCTAAGGCTGACCACTGAGGACGCGATTACGGCGCCTACGCAGTCGCACCGTGTATAGTGCATGATAACGGTTCACACTCGGTGATAAGCGAGAGCAAATAGTGGGGTAAAGCCCACATAATCCCCAGATCATTATGGTAAATTCAAGGGCGAGAGTCGAATGCATTGTTTTACTTGTGGAGTTGCTAATGAATCGAGTTAACGGTATCGATATTACTTTTGTCTCATTGGTCTTGTACCTACATGAAGGTACTGTATAATGTTTTGTAAATTACTATTAGGTATCTAAAGAATAGTTTTCATCAAAACATTGAAGTTCTAGTATGGAACATTTTACAATAAGATCGGCGTTGGGAATCACGAGACGATCTCCGGCCACCGTAAGTCTGCTGACGGCAAGCAAGACTAGCTCGCCGTCCGACCAAACCAGACCCGTGCAGTCACCAAATACCCATCAAACCACCACAGATGGGGAATATGCCGACCCAGAATTGCGGACAGCCTAGTGGGTTACCGCGGCTCTGAGTCGAAAAGCAGGAGTAAGAACGGGGTGTTTTTTAGTCAGTAAGAGTCTGACACACTCGCCTCGTCCAAGGCGGGAGAAGTCATAGGATGATATTCCCTCCTCAAAAAAAGACTCGCTCCAGCAGTAACTACCAAACCAAACCAGTAATCCAAATTAAATATAACATACCTAGGTTTTCCCAACACCGAAACAAGTCAGACTAGATATTCAATAATAACATAAGAATAAAAGTAAGTATATGTACACCGAGATGCTTGCTTTTACCGTCACCGACAGAAATAGACGGAGATCTCATGATTTAAAAGAGATGTTTTTCATCCAGGTATAATGTTTATAAACAAAACTGCGAGATTATGAGAAATGGTGTGAATTTGGAGAATTTATTGGAAATATTGGAAGTCATTTATTTCACTGAATGGGTTAGTTGATTGAAATAAACATATTGAAGAATTTATAGAACTTATGAATGTATTTTTGGGAAGTATGAGTATGTTTTGTTTCAACTGTATTTTGTTTTAAACGTTGCCCTACACTAGGATTTTCTCCTGGGTGCGTTTAATAACATATAAGTTCACATACACATGACACCCAGATCGGAAACAACAATTTGTGGATCACACAAAGAGTTGCTCCGTGCAGGACTCTAATCCGCTACACTTTGCGTGGCAGCAGTTTGCCCAGCCGTGCAACTATATTATATGCAGGTTTCATAATTTATCAGTTTGTTTGTAAGTGTTATCTCATAAACTGTTAAACCAGTTTCGATAAAGCAGGCGTGAGAAATTGGACGACGATGTAAAAGTTTGTTTGATACTTGATAGCATCAAGTATTACAGCCCGCTTGATGGTAAGTAGTCATCGTAATTTAAGTACACCTGCTGCGATAAAGATATCACAAATGCTTTGCGGATCATTAAGAAATATACTGTCAAATTATGCCATCGCTTTTGGAGCAAAAGCACCTAAAATATACAATGTAAGAGTCGAAAATGCAAGGAAGGTGTTGAATTAGTTTAAAAATAAATTTAAACAAAACTTTTTTTTATTGTGAGTGACGGATCACTTGATGGTGAGCAATCGCTGCCGTCCATGGACACTCGAAACACCAGAGGCGTAACAAGTGCGTTACCGGCTTTTTGGGGGTTAGAAATTTAAGAGTTGTTGGGGATTGGGAAAGGAGGTAATTGGGCCTCCGGTAATCTCACTCACCCAACGAAACACAACGCAAGGATTGTTTTAGGTCAGTTATCTGTGAGGCCATGGTATCATTCCGGTCGAGCCGGCCCATTCGTGCCGAAGCATGGCTCTCCCACACTTAAAAAAACCTTTATTCACCCTATAAAATCAAACCCAACAACTCTTGTAAGTTTGTTGTTTGAAATTAATAAAAAATCTATCTATTATTAGCACAACGTAGTGAGTTATTACCCCACTCAGATATATATATAACAGTTATCTAAAAAATGCATTATTTTATTGAATGATAGTGTTCACTGTACACTACATTGTAAATCGATATATCATGTAATCGATACCGGCGATAATAATATCGTTACGATCAATCCCTGATAGATAGTATCAGTGCAAGAAATGTGAACCACTTGTGCATAGTATCACGCATACAATAACTCAAAGAGGTAAGCAGTAATGAAAGTTACAGTAACTACATTTTGTGATTAGGAGCTGCGGACAATGTAGGTTTCGTGATCCGCGCGTGCCTCAAAGAGCCATCAGACCACAACACATGGGGTTTATTAGGGCTGATGCCTGATCCAGAGCTGCGGACTACCTAGCGGGTTACCGGGGCTCCAGCTCGAAAAGCAGGAGTAGGAACGGGGTGGTTTTTAGTCAGTAAGAGTCTGACACTCCCTCTCTCCTAGCCCAAGGCGGGAGAAGTCATTGGATGATTTTGCTATTTCGAAAAAAATATAATATAATAACTGTATCCAATTATGGTATGGCAAAGTATAGTTTTTCCAATCTTTTGAACAATTCCTAGTAATAACACTGAGTTTGGATTTATGCCAGGCAATACGTTCACCTCTTATTAATCGTCGTATCTTCACCTTTTATCCCCGAACGGGTAGCCAAAGGTGCACCTTTCGGCACGTAATGCCACGGTACAATGTAGGTACACCCTATTTTTACCACTTGTCTTATAAGTCCCATGTAATAGGGGTTGAGGCTATTACCATATTATACTGGCCACAATTCCCGACGCTGTGGTACTACTGAGAATTTTTCGAAAAACCGAAAAACAGCATAACAGAACTTTGCCCGTCTCGGAAATCGAAGCCGACACCTCTCATCAAATCAATCGCCATTGCCATCACTCGCCTTGATTATAAGATTACATGAAATAGATTTTTTTAAACGTAACGGGTAGGCATTTGGCGACAATGTCACCTGATGGTAAGCGATGATGCGGCCTACACACAGCACGTCTGCCCACAAGCAACCTATTCACTCAAGACTTGAAGACATCCAGCATAGCCAACCAGTTTTAATATCCGACAGAATCATCACAGTAGTTATTATTATTAGGCATTATATTATCTATATATTAATACGTGATGCAAAAACTTTGGACCGCTTTTTACGAAAATTGCGCGGACGTAGGAGCATAAAATTTGGTACACTTATAGTTTATGTGTAGGAGAAGTGAAGAACGCTAATATTTTTCAAAAATAATGCTTATAAAGTACATTAAATCAATAAATAAAACATTACACACACATGCATAGTATCTGATCGTATTTGACAAAACGTCAAAATCAATAGACATTGCGATGATATTCTGACGTCTCATATGAATAGAGTTTTATAAAAGAGTTTGTTTGAGTTTGAGTTAAATAAAAATTATCCTTGAACGTATGTTAAGTGGTATTGTAAATTAAATCGTATATGGTCGAATTTCGACCACTAGGCGACCACTAGTAATTATAATTACGCTACAGATCATAAAGTAAACTGGCGCAGATGTAGGTAATCCCAGCTTATAACGTAAACTAAATGAATCACTACTAATTATAGATGTTCTCTACTGGGTGCTATTATAATTTATTGATCGTCCAGGTAAACATGACATGGGAGACTAAGCGTTCACGTTCACGTTCCTAATCCGTGCAGCCAGGGATTTTTTTTTATGTTATATGGGCTATCTCGCCTGATGGTAAGTGATGATGCGGTCTACGATGGAGCACGTCTGCCCATAAGCAACCTATTCACTCGGGCTTTGAAGACACCCAGGTTATACCCATCAGGAAACACAGACTCCGGCAAGGAGTTCCACTCCCTAGCAGTTCGCACAAGGAAGCTTGAAGCGAAGCGCTTCGTGCCAGTGGGTGGGATAACCACCATGAAACGGTGACGCCTCGCCGATTGTCTTGTGGTTCGATGATGGAAAGGACTAGGAGGAATCAAGTTGTGCAGTTGAGTTGGAATGGAAGAGAAATACAACCCGGGTCTTTTCAAGGTCAGAGTGAATAGGTACTTTCTAAGTCTGTGTGCTCCATCTTTGGCCACATCTTCGCTTCGCCGTCCTGGCAGTAAACGGGTTGGTGGCCAAACGCAGACTTATCAACGTTAAAAAAACAGTTTTGTAAAATTATGTAGCTAACTAAAAAGTCGGCTAGGGTACAATTCCACCATAGAATGTAATCGAACATCTTAGCACGCATCTTTCCATATAAAAAACATATCTTAGTTGAATCCGTTTCTACCAGTTCTACGCTATACCAATGAATATGATTGGTGGATGCCAAACGCACCAACAGCAACGTAGCATAGCATACCTCTGGTGGAAAAGTCTTCTTGACTTACTGAACGGATTTTGTTGATATTTAGTATACAGATAGAGTATAACCTAACTTGGATGACAGGATACTTTTTATCCCACGCAAACGCGGGTGAAGCCGCTGGCAGAAGCTAGTATTCAAAAAAATTTAACATATTTTTAAGATAACTTTTATAAATGGTCATATGACCACTCTGTTTCATCTAAGCAATGACAAAGCAAAATCTAATGTCTTGCAGATGTCTGAATTGATTGAGCAAAAAACTTTAAAATAGTCATCCTTTTTTGTGTGTGAACAATATACGAGAGCAAAAAAATTTGCGTCGAAGGTTTTTAATGAGGTTTTCCAATCAAGCCGGGTTTTTAGTTTATCGAAATAATGTCTGATTACCTACTCCTCGGTAAAGGAAACTATTTTTATGAGATAGTAATCTCTCCTATCCTATCTATAATATCAAAATAAGTCGGGTTTTCCTTCCTGGCGCTATAACTCCAAAACGCATGAACCGGTCTTGCATTCGTTGAAAAGGTCTAGAAAATTTCAAGAGAAATGGAGTTTGCTCGAGTTTGCTAGTCCCATATAAATATTAATATAATAGTCACAAATCATGCCTCTTTTTATTTTCCATCGCATACTACAAAAACGTTGCCAATTGTTTACATTTTAATGTACCACTTTCTGAACGCTTACAACCTATCTACACCTTTTTACTAATAATATCATTGAGCAGGAGTTTTGTGACAAAGCACAATCACATTAAGGCATCTCCTCTTTGTACTTGATTCACTTATATGGCTGCATACAATGCGAAGGAATGGAGTTTCTTGCTCGTTCTTCTCCATTCGAAGCTACATTTTGGAACGAGCACCTAGCTTCACTGACGGATAGACTGACAGACTATTGTTTATTTCTTTCTTTGTTGACGTTTCAAAAGTACCTAAGTGTATGGTTTAATTGGAATAAATGATTTGACTTTGACTTTACCTGTGAGGCCGTGGTATCATTCATGTTACATTAGCCCATTCGTGACCAAATTCGGGAATGTTTGTCAATAGGTTTCAATCTTCTACTAGGAAGTTCAACCATTAATAAATTACACATTTCATCACAAGATTCATCAAATCCATTAAAACCTCTTTTCTCTATACGACAACAACTAGTTCCACAAACGTCTACAACTAAAAATGGTCCTTATATCCTAAGTGGTCGAGTTTAAATCAGAACAAATCGATGTTATATTGATTCTACCATCTGTAAGCTTTAAATATTTGTTTCTCGTAATATTTGCGTCGGTATGCTAATACATTATATATCATATCGTATCCTATTGTGGTACTATTAATAGCTAACATAATATATATTCAATAATAAAATAAAGAGGAAAGATTTTTTGTTTCGTTTGCATTGAATAGGTAGATACTAAAACCGTGTTCATGATCTTACTAATATTATAAATGCGAAAGTTTGTGAGTTTGTTACTCAACCACGTCAAAACGGCTGAAGGGAAAGGGATGAAATTTGAGACAGAGTTGGATTATGGTCTTATTTCAGAAGTTAGTGGAACTATTCTATTTATTTTTATGTATGACCACCCTTACTGTTTCCGTGGGTATTGGAAGATAAATTACACATTTGACAGAGACTGGGCAGCAGCGCTTTATGATAAACCTAAATCTTTAGCGTGCTTTTCCACCAAAAGATGTGCTATGTAGCCATACCATGAAGATCTGTGAAACTATGTGACTGTTTCCACTGATACTAAGCTATGTAGATGTGCGAGGAAGATGCGCAGCTCGAGTATGCAATGTATCGATAGTAGGGAAACCATCCATAGTATGCATCTTTCCATATATAAAACATAGCTTAGCTGAGTCCGTTTCCACCAGTCCAGAGCTATGTTTACCAATGAATATGATTGGTGGAAACCTTTAAACCGCAATCTCCAACCCGCCCGCCAAGTATAGAAATTATGGCCAACTATTACTTATCACCAGACATGTGTTACCAAATAAGAGCCGCCTCCTTACTAAACCCTTACTTCCTTACCTAAATAAGTTATAGGTGCGAACCTATAAGCATAACTAGGGCGCAGACGTGGAAATCAAATAAATTTATATTATTAAAAAAAACCTATAACCATACACCACGTATGATTTTAGACTCTACGTTACTGAGAATAATTTAAAAATTGCCTCAATATTTTATTTTCAATTTGGGAATAGATCACTTGCCTTACAAGACAGACAAACTATTATTACCTAACTATAACTATGTATACATACATAGACATAAAGCTAACCTTTTAGAAGAAGCAACTTTTTTATGCCAACGTTTTTTAAGTTGAAACTTGCTTGGCAAGTTTTAAAGTGTACAAGTTAAATTATTCACACAATGTTATTTTATCAAGACACGATTTTTTATCTTATTTGATATGAGTTTCAAAGTAGGATGGATAACGGCGACTTTTTGGCAAATGTATACTGCAGTTTTTTTCATATCCTACTTTAATTATTCTGTTTGTATGTTTGTTACTCTTATACGCAAAAACTACTGAACGAATCTGGATGCTATTTGGTATAAAGATAGATCATTGTCTGGAATAACATATTTACTACTTTGAAGAGGGTTTCAATAATAATTTATGAATAAATTGAGATCATATAATAATTTAGTATTTATCAGTATATATATAAACCTATTTTGATTAAAAGCGAGCACAGAATCCTCTAGTTTTACTCTAAAGTTTACCTGTTATATACAATACATGTATATATATACAACACTATACAGTATATAAATAAACCACTTTTATATATCACTCATTAACATTTGAATTTAATTAATATTTCACTTCACAGCACTAAATATGTCTGGTATTAGTTAATTACTTTTTATTTTAGTTTGTAGTTTTTTAGTTTGTTACAAAGTGACCGCGCGATACTTCGTCTCCGAAATCGTACTAAATACTAACACTGTTTTCAATATGACACTGCTAAAATGCCAGATAATACATTTAGTATACACCCACTAAAAAATAACGTAACTCAACTAAACTCTACAAATAAAACTCTATCATATTCTCTACGGAATAAAGTCTATATTCTCTCCAATACCAAACGCCACATACGTCATTCTCGAACGGCAACAAAAGATAAACACTGAAAAATGTAACGGGCAATCGATAATAAATTTTATACGCAATTTATTAGAGTTTAAATTTGTTCGAGAGAGGCACTTAGGAAAACGCTTCGAAAATCTCCGGGGGCATGATTCCGTGTGAGTGAGCGAGATAGAATATATAGACAAGGTCAGACTCATAACACATATATATTATGAAGTTTGAGACTTATTTCGCATTAACTGAAGACTGGTTTTTGTGTTTTTGTATTCTTTATACATAATAATAATTAAGACATTTTGATTATCCTACACTTTGGTTATAAAACATAGGAGATTTACACTATAAACTTATATCATAAGTGCGAAGTAGTTGCATAGTCTAAGAACACACGTGTCGCCTACACGTGGGTCAACGGTCAGTGAGAGAAAAACAATGTTACCGTACCTACATCAGCTGTTTACTATAAAGTTATCAAGTGCAATCGTTAAGAACCAAACTGCAATGTTGTGCAAGAATATTGCTTTTGTGTGCAGAGTAAAAAGTAATACATAAATAAAAATATATCTAAGTGTGAGAGAGTCATGCTTCGGCACGAATGGGCCGTCTCGACCGGAGTGATACCACGGCCTCACAGTACACCTACGTGAAACAATGCATGCGTTGTTTCGTTGTATGAGTGAGGTCATCGGAGACCCAACTACCCCCTTTCTAATCTTCTCAATGCCCGATTCCCCAATAACTCTTAAATTCTTAACCCCCAAAAGGCCAGCAACGCTCTTGTAACGACTCTGGTGTTTCGGGTGTCCATGGGCGACGACGGCGATTGCTTACCTTCAGGTCTGGCGTTTGCTCGACTACCATAAAAAAAGTATTTTTATGTTAAATGGGCTTATATTGGATGGTCATCAATATTAAGAATTGTGTGCGATATATGAGATAGATAGGACGTCAGGAAAGAGGTACTATAATTATAATTTCAATTACTAAACTTGACATAAACAAACAGATCAAGCTAAATGTAACCGTTTAAATACATGTTTCACCACCGCTGCTCTTCTAATGGATATTAGAAGAGCCGACTAATAGTCGAAATTAATTTCCAATCTTAATTCAAATACTGTAAAAAGGTAATTTTTTTGAGGGATATTATCAATTCAATCCAAGGCGGGAAAAGATATGTCTTCCTTGGTCGAGGCGAGAGGGAGTGTCAAACTCTTACTGGCTAAAAAACACCCCGTTCCTACTCCTGCTTTTCGAGCTGGAGCCCCGGTAACTCACTAGGCAGTCCGCAGCTCCGGATCCTATGTCCCCTAGAGGGTATTAGATATTTAGGTACAACTTTAATAAAAACGCATATCAGTCGCAAAATATTGCTAATTGGTTACATAACGAACCGGTATTAAATAAGAATTTGGAATCGATTCGACTATATGTACATAAAATATTATACATAATATGTCAGAGGTCAAAAACTATATAAATAATCAAACAGTGATATTTGATATAGTCTCCAACGTGCATACATTAATTATTTTGTATTTATAAAACTTATGTAAATATTTAATACTGATAATGGTTTTTTTTCTATAAAATGCTAAGTATACGAGTAAATAATGGCAATATTTTAAAAACTAACCGCCGTTCTCAGAGTCATTTAATGGTTACCAGTTCTAAGTACCTAATTATTTTTTATAGAAAATCATTACTAAGGAATAGTTTAGTTAATCATTAGAAAATATTATAAATTACTTTTTATGAATTTGCGGAAGAGTTTGTTTGAATGCCCTAATCTCTGGAACTATTGGTCCGAATTGAATAATTCTTATTGTGTTGAATTATGCATTTATCGAGGAAGGCAATAGGATATAAAACATCACGCTACAACAAGTAGGAGCCGAGCAGAACGCATGCAACTGCACAGTAGAAGTAGCAAGTTTGTTAAGAGTACATTAGTCGTATGCGTCAGGAAAAAATCATAAAGATATGACAAAAAAAATATAATTTACATTGTAAATAGCCAACAGAAATCAACATTAGAGTATCTCCGTCGCCTTGACGAGTCGGTTGTAATAAAACCGTCGTTATCTGTTATCTGGCGAACTTTGTAAGGTAAATAATAGCTGCAGCGGCCGCCATCTTGGAATCGCGCTTGTAAGGAGTTTTTATGTGTTTTTACCTTGTGTTGAAAGTTTCGTCTAGTGTAGCTGTGTGAGTGGGAGGAAGCGGGTTTTGATGACAAATTTTTGAACATTTGTAGCAAATTGTTATGTAGCAAACATAGGATAGAGCGCCCTCTAGCTCCACATAGGGAAGATTATCATCAAATGTGTTTATGTCTTGGATATTATAAAGAAGTCACGAGGCCTCAAACTTTTACTAAATAAAAACCACCCTGTTCCTACTTCTGTTTCGAACCGTGGTAGCCGAGGTAACTTATTGTGATTTACAGCTACATAAGTGGTAACGATGCCGCAAGGTTGGATTAGGAACGGGGTGGTTGTTAGTCAGTAAGAGTCTGACACTCCTTCTCGCCTCGCCCTAGGCGGGAGAAAACAGTTGATTTTCCCCTTTATAAAAAGGGAGAGAGCGAATTATCAAAATACCAGGCCCTACGGAGTTTTTAATATATGCCCATATATTAAAAACTCCGTGCTATTTCTGATAACTGCTAATTCCGAATAATAAGTTAACTGACTGGAAAATCGTTCTTGCCCCTGCAATGAGGGACTCAAAACAATTGAAGCAAAATATTGTTCGAACCAAACTTCAGTAAACAAAAAGCCTGACACAATTATAATAAAGTTACATAAACTGTTCTAAGACCTTCTTATTTATGTACTATTTATTACAATGGTAAACTCAATATTGCTTATATACACACAATAAAATGATCGTGCAACACAGCGTCCTATATTCCACGCTCGACTGGGCACCGCAGGAAAACACATTGTTTACTTCACATCACATGTTTACCATTCTTTGCAAATGTTATAAATAGCTATTTATACACAAATTTAATGTCACCTATACGGAAACTGAGATGAAGAGATATGCAACCTTATTTATGTGTAGATGGAAGGTTGAAAGTTGTGTGATAGGAATCTATAATTGCGTTTGATTTTGTAGATGCTTATAATATAGTTGTGTGGGGAAATTAGTCAGGATTGTTATTAGTATCTTTCTTGTTTTAAAGATCAAAAGGTTATTTTTTATTGAAGGAACCTACGCGATTAGAGGCAAAGCACACTACTTTTCTATACTTACGTACTTATATATGAAGCTGACAGGTTTGTTTGAATGTGCTAATCTCTAGAACTACTGGTCTGATTTGAACAGTTGTTGTTATGTTGGATAGTGCATTTATCGAGGAAGGCTATAAAACATCACGCTATAACCAATAGCAGCCAAGTGGTGGGTTGGAAATTATATGTATATAAATACGAATTAACGTCTGTCTCTTCTTTACGTCTAAACCACTTTACGGATTTGAATAATTCTTTTTATATTGGATTGCCCATTTATTGAAGAATGTTATAAGCTATAAAAGGTCACGCTATGATCAATAGGAGTCGAGCAGAGTGAATAAAACCGCGCGGAAGTCGCTAGTAATATTATAAATAGGAAAGTGTGTTTGTTTGTCCTTTCCACACGTCGCAACGAAGCGAGTTTACAGCACGATTTTTACAAGTCATTGCAGCTTGTTAGGAAAAGCATCCCCTAATTTAAACATGTTGCCAATTGTCCAGCCATTGCGCCGACCGATTGTGCGATCAAATCAACTCTTTTTTATGAACTACTTTGACTCTATTTCTTCTCCTCCAATAACATCTTCTGATTTATTTCATTGCGGGATCCAAGACAGTCATTCATGTCCCTGGGACGCCCCGGACTTTAGTGTTCCGGTGTCCTCATGGTTGTATCTACTGTAGATCTTGGCTTACACGAATTGAGACGGTTTGATAGGTTGTGGTACGTACGATTAATGATTCGGAGGATCGTCCTATTTATCTCATCATTGAAAAATGTCGAAGTACTAAATATAATGTTCTAATAACTTACCTCTTCCTCTAAGGCGACTGGGAACTGCGCAGGAGTCAGTGGTTTGACCGCTACGTCTTCTAACGCTGACTTTCGCCTGTAATCAAAGAAAAATTGGTTTTAGAAAACTTGTATAGTTTTAATTCTATCTATATTAAGTCTTTGACTGCCAATAGAAAACTCTTGCAGACAAATCCTCCGCTAACGTCGGTCACTGGTGACCACCACGGCGTTCAATGTATTCAGGGATAGCCTTCCAAGACTCTATGCCAGCCTAAAGCCTTTTGGGCTCGCTGTCATTGCAGCGGTAAGTCCCCTCTTTGAGGAGTGGCTAGAGAGGCGCCATGGCGTCCTCACCTACCGCCTGACGCAGGTGCTTACCGGACATGGGAGTTTCGGTAGGTTCCTGTTTTTGATTGGGCGGGAGGAAACGCCCGGGTGTCATCACTGCGAAGACCGCCCGGAGGACACGGTGGAACACACGGTTGCGGTCTGCCCTGCGTGGGCTGAACACCGCCGTGCCCTCAGGGAAGTGATCGGCGACGGCGACCTCTCGCGTCCGGCTTTGGTTCAGACCATGGTGCGGAGCGAGGGGGACTGGGATGCCGTCTCCTCCTTCTGCGAAGCAGTTATGCTAGCTAAGGAGGAGGCGGGACGCGTGAGGGAACGAACTTCCTCACGCCCTAGCCGGCGCGAAAGACACTCCGGGCGTCGGGGATCGCGTGACGATCTCCGGCCACCGTAAGTGCGGGTCTGCGGACGGCGAGCAAGGGTAGCTCGCCGCCCGACCAGAACCAGACCCGTGCGTGCGGCGCGTTGCGTTCCGCGCGCGCCTCAAAGAGCCATCAGACCACCACAGATGGGGCCCAGTAGGGCTGATGCTTAATCCGGAGCTGCGGACTACCTAGCGGGTTTACCGGGGCTCCGGCTCGACAAGCAGGAGTAGGAACGGGGTGGTTTTTAGTCAGTAAGAGTCTGACACTCCCTCTCGCTTTGCCCTGGCGAGAGAAGTCATTGGATGATTTTCCCCCTGAAAAAAAAAAAAAAAAAAAAAAGCCTAAAGCCTTTGGGATAAAGCAAGTGCTTAATAAATATTTTAGTCCTTATAACAATGATTGGATAATGATTAGAATATAACATTGCATGATGCATATTGCACATTGCATATATGCATAGTTTAAGCACTGGTGGAAAAGGAATCAGCTAAGCTATGTTTTTTATATAGACAGATGCATACTCGCGTTGCGCATCTTCTTCGCACAGCTACATATGTAGCTTAGTATCAGTGGAAACGGTCACAGAGTTTCACAACTACATAGCATAGCAACATAGCACATCTCTGGTGGAAAAGCATCCTGAGTTCTTTGGGGGAAAACGGGTGCTAAATAAATATTTTAATCTCTACTTTTAACAATTACTTTTAAACATTAATATCTAACCATCCAATTATTTATAAGAACAACTCGTCACAATATGAACATTAAGTCGTATAATATAGTTATTGTTGAGACATGAGCTGCAGGTCATATTTACACTTGAGCAATGTCGGGTCAATGACCTCGTGTAAGGCGAATGCACTGTAATGACAGGTAGTTGTTGTTTACTGAGACAATTATTATAATTCCTGCCTTGTTGGTTCGGAGGTGGTACCAACATCACGCCTTTTTATCCTTGAAGGGGTAGGCAGAGGCACATTACGGCACGTAATGCCGCTATACAATGTACACCCACTTTTCACCATTTGTGTTATAAGTCCTATGTAATAAGGGGTGAACCTATTGCCATATATTGAACATAATTTCAAACTCCGTGCTACCACTGAGAAATTTTCGAAAAATCAAAAAACGCCCAGTAATTTTTTTTTTTTTTTTTTAAAACGTTGCCCCACAATACTTTGCTCGACCCGGAATTCGAACCTGAGAACCCTTGCCCGGCAGTCGCATTTACGACCACTCGACCAACGAGGCAGTCAATAGTGGTAACTGCAAACATTGCTTATAAATAAATTCAATCTTATATCATACCCCATAAAAATCTAATTAGCTTAACAAATCAAGTTAGATTTGAAGGGGGTTATAAAATCTGGTGGCTGTCCACCTAATGTGTGGGGATAGAGATAAATAGAGCCATCAAGTGGTAGCTGTTACTCCGCGATGGATCCAATTGGGCTCGGATCATAAATACGAATCACTTTAGTACAGTGATCTTATTCAGACTAGATGTGGCTTGTGTTGAAAGAAATTGGGGTTGTAGTGAGAAATGAAGTGGCTTGATATTGTCTTTTTTATGATATAAGCCAGTAAACGAGCTGACGGATCACCTGATGGTAAGCAATCGCCGAAACACCAGAGGCGTTACAAGTGCGTTGCCGGTCTTTTGGGGAAGGGGGTAATTGAGCATCCGGCAACCTCACTCATAAACGTTGTCTAATAACTTAAAATTTCTGTAGAGATTTCCAAATTACCCCAATTTCCTCAATCCCCGAATACTCAACAATCCTGTATTTCCTAACCCCCAAAAAAAAGGCCAGCAACTCACTTGTAATGACTGTGGTATTTCGGGTGTCCATGAGCGACGATTGCTTACCATCAGGTGATCCATCTGCTCGTTTACCGGCTTATACCATAAAATTTAAGTTTATTGACATTTGCCTAACACTATGCACGTTTCTAGATACAGTATCTATATACAGATTTTTTTTTAATTTTTCAAACCATACTAGTCGTATACAATTTTCGACAATACCAGCTTATTTAGAAGGTCCTTAGTTAAGTAGCGGACTGTTAAAGGCAGCCAATGATGATGTTGCACTTTAACCTAACTTCCAAATAGTTTGGAACTGTCATTGGCACTATAAAGTTAAACTACGCTCACATTAATCACTTCCAGTCACACAATATCTTTGCAGGGAGCAGTTAAGGGTATCTTTTGTCAGTTTAATGTGTCCCCAATTCCCCCAGTATACGACCTATGTGTTGATTATGTTACTTGTAACTAAGTTACTGGTCAACTACAATATTCATTGGTAGGAGCTAATATTTGATATGAAATTTGAAAGAGGTTTTATTTAGTAGGTAGTGTTTTTTTGCTTAGTTGAATTGATTGTATGTTTTATTTTATTCTTTAGTGCTAGAAAACTTAAAGTAATAGACATAATAATTAGGTTGCTTAGAGTGTTTTTCCGCCAGAGATGTGCTATGTTACGAAGATGTAATAGCTAAGCTGTGAAACTATGTAACCGTTTCCACTGATACTAAGCTATGTAGCGAGTAAGATGTACCGCCGCAAAGTAGCCGTGCGAGGAAGATTCGCAGCTCGACTATGCGCCGTAGTAGAGTAATAGATAGTAGGGAAGGCATCCACTGCACACATCCATAGTACGCATCCATTGCACGCATTCATAGCAGGCATCCATAGCACAAATCCATAGCGAATCCATATATATTAATACATAGGCATTTTTTATGCTGAAAACGCGATCCAAGTCACTAGCAGAATTCAGTAGATATAACAACTAAAATATGCTATTTACCTCAGAAGAATGATCTTGAAGACAGGTCCCACCAGGCCCTTGATGATGGCTGATGCGTTCAGGTGACACCTTCCATGAAGGACTATACCGTTGACCTGAAACAAAATAAGAAGACTTGTGTCATTTCCTACATAGATCAGGCATTACTGAACTAAATCCTAAATAGATACGACTTACGTAGAAAACTTATATCACATTTATAATAATATGTCAATGTTAAAGTTTGTTTGTTTGGATGTTTATCCGTTAATCACGCTGAAACTACTGAACGGATTTTGATGAAATTTAGATAGATAGGATACTTTATATCCTACGGGAACGCAGATGAAGTAGCTGACAGAGGCTGGTATTTACATATCGGACTATCAAGACGATGAATTGGATATTTTAGCACATCGGACGATCGCCAGACTGTTTAAAAGTTGAGCTTTCGGTAAACAAATCTTACAAACAGAAATAAAGAAGATTATAATATCCAAAGAGCTTGGCCTACTAGGGTACTTAGACTAGGTTTTAGACCTAAAAATAATAGCCATAGAGTACAATATAGGTATATGCATGCACTAGGCTTAGAAAAAATCTGACATATGCAAGCAAAAGTCGTTGCCCCGTCAGTCAGGCAGTGCATGGCAACACACGTGCCATCTCTCATGGCATTGACAAGCTGTTGAACCGTCACGTTCCGAATAAATGTGACACTCATACATACATACATACAATTTGCATTCTCATACATTTTTTCCTCGGTTTACATTGCTAACAATGTTTAGGTTTTAAATGAATATATTGACGTTTTTATTATTATTATAATCATATTTTAATGCATAAAATATTACTTTTCACCCATATACCATGTATTAATAATATAAAAAACAATTGTTTCAATATGGCGCCTAATAAAAATATTATAGCAACTTACAAAACGTAGTATTTGCTCTGTAGAAAATGTAAGGCGCTCAACGTTACTGTCGGATTATCTAATAAATGTTCGCTCAGCTGTTAATCTTTTATTGCTAGTTTCTACCTTAAAGTTCATCCCTATGAAATTATTATTGGTTGCAAAGATGCGCAATAAATTAATAAGTAGCTTGTGCAAGAAAATAAACTAAGGTAACTCTTGTCATATTCCGAAGTTCCTCCAAGTATTCGAGTATCAACGGGTCCAAATAGTTTTCATTGTGATTTTTTTACGTTCGACTGTTCGAAGGTATCTCGCCTGGTGGTAAGCGATGATGCGGGCTACGACGGAGCACGTCTGCCAATAAGCAACCTATTCATTCGGGCATTGAAGATACCCAGGTTATACCCATCAGGAAACACAGACTCCGGCAAGGAGTTCCACTCCCTAGCAGTTCGCACAAGGAAGCTTGAAGCGAAGCGCTTCGTGCGAGTTTTAGTCATAAAACTTTAATTCGATCTCGATGCGATGATTCAACTTCTAACTTTTTAAACAGTCGTGTTGTATCACTAGACCACCTAACATGTGTGTAAAAGAAACAAATATTTGATTGGCCATAAACCTGCCGGGTATCGGCAACAATTCATGTGTGGCGTCCGAGATAACGTTTCAATCGCAACGCGTTACTCCGGAATAGTTTCCATCTTGTTGCGGCTTGGGAGCGGGACTTAGTGATGAGCGGAGCGGATGCGGGAGCGATTTATATATTTTTTATATTATACATTTTTTATGGTAATAAGCGTAGACGAGTAAACGGATCATCTGATGGCAAGCAATCGGCGCCGCCCATGAACACCCGAAACACCAGAGGCGTTACAAGTGTTTGCCGTGCGTTCCTGTTCATCATGCGATGGGCTTGTTTTAAAAAGTTAAGGATGTAGTTTTTTTTATACATTTACATGCATAAAGAGCATTAAACTTTTTTTTTTAATGGGTTGGAATGTGTTAAACATTCCATATTGAATTAACTATTTTATATTTAATTTCAATCCGGTTTACACTTCTTAGCCAGGCGAATAATTTTTTTTTATTACACTTAATTTTAATATCATTTATGTTTTTTATTCCACTGACACCTAAGAAATCACAGTTTAACAATATTTACATTCAATTGAAAATCTCATGAGAAAATTTCATAGGTGTGTATACATTAATTTTTAGGGCACCATATATACCCATAATTTTAAAGAAGATTAGCAGGCTATTATTTTTATTCTCTCGTCATAAAATCACTAAATGTATCAACAATAACAAAATAAATACAACTTTTCCAGAAGATTTCCAATTTTTGCGCAAAAAACAAAAAATAAATCATATTGACACTCGCTCCGCTACCATCTCCGCTAATCTCAGTCCACAGCCTTACTTGGCTGACAGCCAGCACACAAGTAACACGCGCCGGTAATTTATGTAAATACATCGACAGCGGTGCACTCCATCATTACATTACTTGTAATTGTTCGCCTCGATACGTCAATCGGTTTGTTCTTTACGCTGTTTAACTATAATTTTATTGTAGCGTGTCTTTTGTTTTGTTGTGTTATTTTATAGGTAGGGGATTTTGAGGGTGCTTTTCTACGAGAGATGTGCTATGTAGCTATGCTATGAAGATGTAATAGCTAAGCTGGCTGCGGACTACCTAGCGGGTTTACCGGGGCTCCGGCTCGAAGGGTAGAAGTAGGAACGGGATGGTTTTTAGTCAGTAAGAGTCTGACACTCCCTCTCGCCTCGCCCTAGGCGGCAGAAGACATAGTATGATTTTCCCATTAAAAAAAAGCTGTGACACTATGTAACCGTTTCCACTGATAAGTACTAAGCTTTGTAGCTGTGCGAGGAAGATGCGCCTCCGTAATGTAGTGTGGGTGGAAGATGCACAGCTCGAGTAATGTGATATGTCGATAGTAGGAAAGCCATCCATGGCACACGTCCATAATACGCATCTTTCCATATAAAAAACATAGTTTAGCTGAGTCCGTTTCCACCAGTGCTAGACTATGTGACCTTACCTCCCCTACTGTATGGTACCGACCAAAAAATACCAAAATTAATCGTTTACAATTATATAATTGTACCTCTTCGCACAATACTAGCTGTATGTTCAACAAACATTCATATTGATACATATTTAGATCGCAGTTTATTGCATCGAAAATAATAATCCCACATGCATTCAGAGCCAGAATACTCGGGAATTCATAGTTTAGTGAGCTGCCGATATCATTTATTGGGAGTGTTTGTCTATCTATAGCCGCTTATAGTTGTCTATATCTATCTAATAGATAGTTTCTGCCAGCAACCTATATATGTCTGCGATCCCGTGCGATGAAAAGTCTAAGCCTATGGTGTTATTCCAGACCATAATCTACCCCTGTTCCAACTTTCATCTCGATTCCTTCAGCCGTTTTGACGTGATTTGGGGATTGCGAAGATTAGAAAGGGGGGGGGGAATTGGGCCTCCGGTAACCTCACTCACATAACGAAACACAAGGCAAGCGTTGTTTCACGTCGGTTTTCGGTGAGGCCGTGGTATCACTGCGGTCGAGCCGGCCTATTCGTGCCGAAGCATGGCTCTCCTCACACTTGCTTATAATATTAATAGGATCAGTAAGATGTACTGCTATCAGTAGTCGCCAATAGCAGTCTATTATATAGCTAGCTATATCAGTATATAACTGTCTAGGATTGGATCAGATTGCAGCGCATCTGTTCCGCCAAGGAATGCAAACCAAACGGTCAGATGGACGTATAAATGTTATGACGGCTTGTGAATGGGGGCTCGAGATACATATCATATAGGAATGGTTTATAGTTGGCATTGGAATATGATTTCTATGTGTTAGGTTGTAGTGTTAGTTTTAGTGTATATGTTGTTGTTATTTTAGAAGAATTAGGTAGGTAGTTAAAAGATATTACTAATTAAAGCTAATTAAGTTTACGTTTGAGAGTTTTTAGGTGATATTACTGGTTGTTAGAACAGTTGAACAGAAAAAAAAACGTTGCCCCACATTAGGATTCTAGGGTCTTTAGTGCTAACAGTCTTTTAGGGTTTCCACATATACTTGAGTATCTATACTAACCTTACTGTACCCTTAGTACGAGTTTGTTTTACGTTGGACGAAAACGAAACAATAGCGCTTTCGGCACTCTGATTGGCCGGCGCGAATGAACCAACCAATCAGAGCGCCGAACGCGCTCTCGTTTCGATCTCGTTAAATGTAAAACAAACTCGTACTAAGGCCTCTGGTCGTAAGAACTGTCTATTAGGTTTCATCATTTAATTGGGTACACTTAAATGATGAAACCTAATATTTAGTCCGTCAGTTAGGTAATGAAAAATTATTAGACACATATTTTTTATTTTTTATTTTGCGTGATTAATTATGCGTATACGAAAACAATACTTAGATAAAACGAATCATAGTTTAGGAGTGGGAGCAAATACGTCATTTCTAAATATCTATCTAAAAGTGACGTCACGTGATATTTGAAATCAATATATTCTCGAAAGTATTTTATTTCGATAAGAAAGTATGGGAAAGCCGTGCTTCGGTACGAATGGGCCGGCTCGACCGGAGTTATACCACGGCCTCACAGAAAACTTTTATCCATGCTGAAAACCGACGTGAACGCTTGCGTTGTGTTTCATTATTTCAAGACTAACATTAAAATAAAAATTATTCAACTACCCTTCTGTGTAAATAATAATTCCTAGCTATAGGGTAAATCCAGTTCTTTTTATTATAATACCGAATGTTTAAGACAAATCGTTATATGACGCAGTCTTGGCTGAAGTCCAGTTGTATGGAACATGGACAACAGTGACATCGTCATTTGTTTCTCGTCATGTTTGTAATTATGAGTGATAGGCAGGAAGATGGAGTGCTTTACATATTGTTAGTAATGTTCTTCTTAATTTTATTGTATTACAGAACTCATTTTGTCATCACTAGAGCCTATAAGAACATACCTATTAAAAATACATTTTAAAATCAGCTTAATATTTCCAACCATCCATTTAATCCTACACACATAAATATGCCTCGAGCAGAGATCAGTGGCGACCCCTGCAATCCCTACATAATCCTATCACAGTGAATCTCAAATTATACAACTTCTATTGATCTCATTCAGAATCGAAACGCGTTCTGAATACTTTATATTTTACCTCAGTACGTTATCTGAACTGAATATAACACAGGAATATAATATAGACCAGGTTTTGATCATGAACATGTCATTTGTATTCAAATCTATTAATACATAAGTGTGGGAGAGCCATGCTTCGGCACGAATGGACCGGCTCGACCGGAGTGATACCACGGCCTCACAAAAAACCGACGTGAAACAACGCTTGCGTTGTGTAAGTGAGGTTACCGAAAGCCCAATTACCCCCCTTCCCAATCTCCAATTCCTCAACAACCCTTAAATTCCTAACCCCCAAAAGGCCAGCAACGCACTTGTAACTCCTCTGGTGTTTCGGGATAAACAGACATACAACAATTGTTAAAATATTATTATGGTATATGTACCTATCGTATGTCGCATATATATTCATACGCATTAAAGTAGTAATTTCGATATTTCAAACAGTCACTCTAATTTTATTTATAGGTACAGGTATAATATTCTTGTAAATAAATATGAGATGAAGCAAATATGTAATTACATAAGTACGTACTATTGAAACTGCATCAATAAGGCATTGATTCAATGCTATTTCAATTTGTTCATTTTGTAACATTTTCTCGGCGGGAGTCCCAGTCCTATGTAAGCTAATTAGCTTAGAAATACCTTAGTTAGGTTTCATTTACATCAACTTATTTATTAAATGCAATCTGTTGAAATCTCTGTATATAAAAATCAATTGCTGTTAGTACACTGACTCGAAAACGACGGGACCGATTTGGCAACTTTTGGTCTTGAATTACTTATTTGTAGAAGTTTAGAGAAGGTTTAAAAGGTGAGAAAATAATGTTTGAGACGGTACGGAGTTTGTCAGGCCAGCTAACATTTAACATAAAATCAACACTGTAGTGTGAATGAAATTAAGTTTTTGTCGATTGTATGTTCTTTTGTTTTATTTATAATGGTCTGTTCTCTGTAAGCTTTTACGGAAACAAATACCTACTTTCGGAGATATACTGTATCGATTTAAAATATCACGTAACGTCACTTCTAGGTACGTTTTATACGTAGAAATGACGTATTTACTCCCACAAATGAAAAAATACGTGCCTAATATTTTTTCATTACCCAACTGACACTGTCATAATCCTTATTAAGGTTAGAATATCTTAAACCACACAATAGCTTGTCAATTGTTTCTGCGCAGTTTACTTTACTTTATAGACCACAATGCTAAGAGTAGCCTTATTATTGCCAGCACTCAGCTCTAATCTCAATCGCTATTGTAATCGGTTCCGCCATGACAGTTTGGTATTGTCTTTGAAACTTTGTCTGTGTGAAGTTTTCAAGTGCGGTGTAATTATGTTTGGGGTCATTTTAACCGATTTTTTGTTTTCTGTCTTTCTGTCTTTCTGTCTGTCCACAAAAGTGTGGAGTTGATGTTTATAGCTCAATATCTTTAGTATGAGTTTGCTTTAAGTTGAACGAAAACTAAACGAGAGCGCTCTAATTGGCCGGTGCGAATGAACCAACCAATGAAAGCACCGAACGCGCTCTTGTTTCGATTTTGTTAAACGTAAAACAAACTCGTGCTAAACCTTTTGTAATGTAACCTTTTTTAAGAGGGGAAAACTCATCCAATGACATTTCCCGCCTTGGGTGAGGAGTGAGGAAGTGTCAGACTCTTACTGACTAAAAACAACTCCGTTCCTACTCCCGCTTTTCGAGCCGGAGCCCAATTTCGAGCATCAATTTATCACTAACTTCAAAACATCACGCCTTTCATAATAACACAAAGTGAACATAATAAATAATAATAAATACGCGTAAATCTTAAACTCTTCGCTTCAAAATATACCTTATTAAATTAAACGTAAGATTTATTTTCCGACGTTTTAACAAAGTATGTGTTAATTTGGAAAGTTAAATTACTTGTTCGAAGTATGTACCTACCTGTATACCTATCTATAGTATGTATGTATATAATGTACTACATAGACAGTAAACGATCTTTCTTCTAATAATGTACTGCTTTCGCCTTTTTGGCTAATTTTATTAATACATTAAGTTAGATAAGGTTTTAAAAGTAGACATTACTGGGGATTATTTTGGAGAATAATATTGTCGCATTCGTGAATATCTACTATAAATAAAATAAAATTATAGTATCTGTTTATAATATTGAGTTACCCCTGCTGCTGCCTCAAGAACTTCAAGCGGCGAAAGTATAATAGCCTAATTGTTAATTATACTTTCGAACCTTTTGGGGTCAAATCTTTAGGGCCAAGGTGGGGTCCAAATAAGTATACATCTCTTTCACAAAGATATTGTAAAGCTGGTTTCTACTGCCATTAAATGTGGCATTGCTGGCAGTTTTTCAGTGCACTTCAGTCTTGCAGTCAGTTTGGGCACTATACCTCACGACTCCTCGGTCTCATTTTCTAGAATTTTCTGTTTAAAGCTTTCTAAAGGATATATCTATTAATTTATAGTAATAACCTTATGGGTTTTTGCAAAGTTTACCCAGCAAAAGCCTTTGTTGCATAATTATTGTTGGAAGGGAAGGGTACATTCCAATCGCAGCTTACTTCTTCTCGGGTTCTTTCTGTCTCTTCGGGTTCAATTCGAAACACACATATTTAATTTTGTACCTAATCGGAAAATGTGAGTCTCAGAACTTGCCTTTTCTAACGAAACACCCCGGTAATCGAGCAGACTTATTACCTGATGGTAAGCAATCGCCGCCGCCCATGGACACTTGAAACACCAGAGGCGTTTCAAATGCGTTGCCGGGTTTTTTTAGGAGTTAGGAATTTTATTTATCTCTTTCTTTCAGTAACACAATAACATAAATAAACTACAACTTCATTAAAACACCTCACCTCAAGTATCTCGTCTCCAACTTTAACGGGTGGATTAGCCTTAGCAGCCGCCCCGGCCGGGTGCAGCCCGCACACAAACACGGCCATGCGGCTGCGGTCCCGGTGGCCGGCGAGGCTGAGCCCCAGGCCGCCGCGCGGCGACCGCTCCAGCCGCACCGACACCACCGTGTCGCCCAGACCTGCATACTTCTTGCGGATTTTGTCTGGAACGAGGAGAATTCTTAGTTAGTTACATACATATCGTCACGCCTTCAATCCCCGAAGGGGTAAGCAGAGGTGCACATCATGGCACGTAATACCACTATGTACACCCACTTTTCACAATTTATGTTTTAAGTCCCATGTAATAGGGGGTGAGCCTATTACCATATACTGGGCACATTTCCAGACTCCGTGCTACCACTGAGAAATTTTCAAAAAACCGAAAAAAGCCCAGTAATACTTTGCCCGACCCGAGACCCCTTGCCCGGCAATCGCACTTGCAACCACTCGGCCAACGAGGCAGTCAGTTAGAGTTCTATTTATTGAAGAGTAACCCTTAAACTGCAGCGGTTGGGTATAGAGAATCAATCGATTTTGATTGTATAAGTCGGATATAGCTAACATAATATTAAAACTTATACTATACGCCACCGTCTATGAGAGTCGAGAAACATTAAAGAGAAAATGGTATATCATTACTGAGTTTCATTAAACTTATTTATAAGTCAACTTAATAAAACATATTTTTGCTCGCCACAATGTCAAACAGTGGCGATAAAAAGATAAATAAAATATTTTTTATGGTATAAGCCTGTAAACGAGCAAACGGATCGCCTGATGGTAAGCAATCGCCGCTGCCGTTGTCGGCGTTTTGGGGGTTAAGAATTTAAGGGTTGTTGGGGAATCGGGGATTGGGAAGTGGGTAATTGGGCCTCCGACAACCTCACTCACACACAACGTTTTGTGTGTAGTCGTGGTATCACTCCGGTCGAGCCGGCTCATTCGTGTCGAAGCGTGGCTCCCTCACAAGTTTGGTCGATAAGACAAATTGGAAATAAAAATCGTGCAAACACATACCTATTGAATACCAAACCGAATAGTCACATCAAAAATCACAATCCTATAAAAAAAAAACTATGAAACATCAATATCAATGACTAAGAACACAAAACTCCGACTCGTGGGACAAAAATGTCAGCCAATCTCGAAATAGCCAGTCAACATACAACACACAAACAACATAATTATCTATAAACATTGTTCTAATCAAAGAAAAGTAAAAATTGCATCGAAACAGTTGGCGCAATGTCTCTGTAGACTAAACACTATTATGTGACCGTCCAAACAAATACATACATACATAACATTACGGTTTTAGTTCTTTCGCCGAAGGTGTAGGCAGAGGTGCAAAATTTAAAATGGAACATTTACTTTTCACTGATTGTGTTATGAGTCCCATGTATGAATGTTATTTTAATGCGCAGGACGCATGATTTCAGGTCCTGTGGTTATTGCTTTGTATTTAAAAAACTATACAACGTCACGCCTTTTATCCCCAAAGGGATAGGTTATCCGCTGTACAATGTACACCCGCTTTTCACCATTTGTGTTATAAGTTCCATGTAATAGGGGGTGAGCCTATTACTATATACTGGGCACAACTCCAGACTCCGTGTTACTAACGAGAAAATTTTGAAAAACCGAAAAAAGCCCAGTAGTTCTTTGGCCCAGGAATCAAACCGAGACCCCCTATCTGGCAGTCGCACTTGCAACCACTCGACCAACGAGGCAGTCTTTGCATTTCAAAGGTTCAAAATCGATTAAATCCTATAATATTTTCAACATGAATCCCATGAATGGAAGTTGAACTTGAACCTTAGATAGGTTAGTTGGTTTAACTCTGGAAATTAGAAAGCGTTTGTCTATTCAACGATTACCAGACAGCCTAACGAATGCTCCAGTGTTCCACCACAAACGATTACAGCTCCTCGACCAACGAATCCAAAACAAGCCCTAAGCAACAAAATAAATAGAAAGAAAAATGGAAGTGTAGAGGGCGCGGGAACAAATCGTGTTAGTGGGCTACAGCCCCAGGCAGACCTGTTTATGATCACTAGGGGAGCAGGGGACGGTGGTCGGTTTACTGGGGTTTATTGGGATTATGATCGATGGAGCAAGTTTTCTGAGCGGTTATAGTTTTCAGTTTTCTATGCAATTAATGGGTGTGGTTTTTTAGGCTTTGGTGAAATATTCTGCCAGTCATTGAGAATCATTGAGTCGTGGTGGCTCCAAGGCCTAAGACGCTCGCTTCTTATGTATGAGGGCTCGGGTTCGAAATCTACCAACGGCAAAATGTATCAATGTGACTTTTTCCGACTTATATATTATACACTCTAAGATTATTTAGACACCACTGACAAACGGTGAAGGAAGATATCGTGAGGAAACCTGAGCTTATAATTTCTAATTATTGAATTAATGCTCAAACCTTCTTCGTGTGAGAAGAGGCCTTTAGTCAGTAGTGGCTACTTTTAGCATTTTGATGTGATGCGATTGTGCTTGTTGTTAAGGTAATGTAAGTGTTTACCGGGGCTTCGACTTGAAAAGCAGGAGTAGGAACGGAGTGGCTTCTAAACAATGAGAGTCTGACACTCCCTCTTGCCTCGCCCAAGGCAAAAGAAGTCATTGGATAATAACCCCCCTCAAAAAAAGACTAACAGAGCACTAGCAACTTACGTAACTATCCTAGAATCCATTACAAACAGTCTTCTCGCCAACTAAACAATTGAAAGCGCAAATTCGCGTCAATTTAAAACTCTGTGGACTTGTTAAATCGTGAGTATTAAACTGAACTGTTAGACAGATTAGGGCTGGTGCATACATGCGGCTTTTTCATCGGCTAAATGTTTTAGTCGACGGAGGCGTGCATACAATCGGTTTGAGTCGATTTATCTCGCAAACCCAATATTTTTTTAACTGACTTGCAAAAATATGAAGGAGGTTTCAAATTTGAACTGTTTGTATGTATTTTTGTCTGTGATTATCTCGCAAATGGCTGAACGGATTTTGTGAGGTTTTCACTGAAGTGTGTATTATATTTAGGAGCAGGTTAAAATATTTAAGTTTAGGCTTTAGTAAGGTAGTAAAGTCGGTTTTTTAATATAGCTTATGGAAATTATTATACATTTTTTTATCAAACAATTATCAAGTTGACGTTATATACATACGTTCATATATTACTATAGAATAATGAAACACAACAAAATAGTTATTCAAATTAAAGTAGTATGTATGTGCTAGCCCTTACAGTAAATAGTAAGGTTCCTTTCAAATCGAGTGTCACTTATACTGAGCCCAAATTGCCTCGATAAGGACGTCGCCTTTGTTCCTCATTTTGGTTGAAAAAGTTTAACATCTTGTCGGCTTTCTTTGACAATTACTTTACCGACGAAAAGTCGAGCTCGGAATATTTTACACGTATATTTTACGAAATTAGCCTTTGTGTTTGTGGTGGGATCGTTCTTGTGATGTTTTCACCTGCGTTCACTTGTTAAATATTCTATAAGTACAATGTATATTGACTGCACGGATGGCGCGGTGGCTGCCGTGCAATGTGTAGCGGGTTCGATTCCCGCACGGAACAACTCTTTGTGTAATCCATAAATTGTTGTTTCGGGTCTGGGTGTCATGTGCATGTAAACGTACCCACGATACAGGAGAAAATCCTAGTGTGGGACAACTCATGAATATGAGCCTCTAGCATGGCTTGAAACTAGTCGAGTTCCTCGTCAAACAGTTACATGGGTAAGCCAATAACACAATAATTAATTTAGTATGTCTCATGAAAGTTATAATATTATATAAACTATCCTCTTACACTACTAAAAAAACGTGCATAAAAAATTCTCACTTTTAAAAAATAAAATAAATTTCCTACAACCTATAAGATTTTCCACGCCGACCTTATAACCTTTAAAAGAAAGGTGTATGTCGTTCCATCCACTCCATCCATTAGGGAGCAGTAACCCCCCCCTACAAATTGAGTTTATGCGTCGATAACGGGCTGATATCCTCGATGTATCGCTAGAGGGGCCCAGTGAGGCTCTGAGTAATGTGTCGTATAGAGTTGTCAGCTTTTTTACGGAGGCTTAACTTCTTTCGTGAAGAGATACAAGAGACTGCTTCGTTGGTCTAGAGGTAGCAAGTGTGACTGGTAGGTCTGAGATCTTGGGTTCAATTCCAAAGCAGGTTGTGCAAAGTATTATTGTGATATTTTGGTTTTTCGAAAATTTCTCAATAGTAGCGTGAAGTCTGGAATTGTACCCAGTATATAGTCATATGCTCACCCCACACTATTGCACGTGACTTATAACACAAATAGTGAAAAGTGAAAAATATGTATAGTACCATAATGTGCACCTCTGCTTACCCCTTCGGGAATAAAAGGCGTGACAATCCATCTGTTGAATACTTTTAATCATCACCCATACATACGTTTAAAAATCGTTTAAAAAACTAAAACCATAATTTCCTTTCAGCTAACCACAATTGATTTTTCCTTTACATTAAGATACAAAATATTCTCTTGACATAGAAATATAGACTCTGTGCGAAAGTAATTAAAATCCAATATAGCGTACATATAATATGTGAGTGTGCCTCAAGTGAGTGGGAGTGAGTGAAGGGCTGTTATCAGTGCAAACGCTATTAAATTGCGGCGACCAAGATATGGGGCAACGATACCACTGTACGGGGAAGATGGGAGAAGTACAACGCTTTAAATAGACAATTATTTAAACTAAGATACAATAGGGTAGATGACTAATTTTTATTTTAATGTCCGTCTTGTATTTTAAAACATCAAACACGTGTTTTTCATTTTCTTACGGAATCAAATATTTTTGAAGATATATCGATATGAAATATCTCATAACGTCACTTCTATGTACTTTTTATACGTATTTGCTCCCACTCCTAAACTTTAATTCGTTTTAACTAAATAGGTACTGTTAACTTATATACCAAAATTAAAAAAAAATATGTCTAATATTTTTTCATTACCTAACTGACGGACTAAATCGATTTTTAATATTCATACCCCGTCATCATTCCTATTATAATATGTATAACAGAAAATAGTATTATGAATTACAAGCAAAATCATGTAAAAAATATACTTTTCCAATTTACCTGCAATATAAACTACAGAGTAAAGGCGGGCACACACTTGACCCGCCCGCCGTCGACTAACAAAAGAAAGTGTCACATTCACACCGAGACACAGCATTATTATTTATTTTATTTTATAACACTACATAGCAACACTGCCTTTTTGCCCTATATTCATCACTAGTGACCCAACCCAGCTTCGCATGGGTGCAATGGTGATATATTATGCATGTATTATACATATAAACGTTCCTCTTGAATCACTCTATCTATTAAAAAACCGCATCAACATCTGTTGCGTAATTTTAAAGATTTAAGCATACAAAGGGATATAGGGACAGAAAAAGCAACTTTGTTTTATACTATGTAGTATAGTAACACACTTCTAGCTCTTAATTTCGCCTAGACCAGACGCCATTTCACACTAATGTGACACTAAAAACCTTTACCCTACCTGGGAATCGAACTTATAACATCTTACTTAGTAGTAGCGGTATGTATGTATAAAGATCAGCAATCATTAATTGAATTCATTCAACGAAAGTTAAGTGGTCTACGTCGTGCGTAGTCCCTTGCTACGCTTTGGACCTACGGCGTAGCAGCGTAGCGAGGTGCTACGAGCCCTTTAATGCTACGAAGTGCTTTAATGGCCGAGCTTTATTATTTTTAAACGCTATTAAGATTTAATTTTAGTAATAATAATTTTCATATTTTACTGTCTTTTTAGAACAGTTTCGTTGTAAATGTTTTATTAGTCTTAGCATAGACTTTTAAAAGAAAGTAAATTCACGTGGATGAATTAAGATATAATTTATGTTTGACAAAACCATAAAAGGACATCGGGCGTTTTTTACCCGATTTTTTAAAAGTCGCGAACATAAACCAAAACATTTTTACATGATAGTGTTTGCAATCATATTTAATATTGTGTAGTTATTTTGATTCACAATAATGGGAAAATGGAAATAATTAGTAAAATGAAAATGATATTTTAAGTTGACTATTTTTCCTAATTACTAAACGACCGCTCAGTAAGTTAAAATATCACTCCGTGGTATTTTTATAAACCCAATCAGACTAAATCCGTCAAGTTGATGTGCATATTTCGTTCTCACTCTCGCCCATAGTCTTAAAACTGGTATTATGTTGCGCTCGCGCAGGTAGCTAGCTTATCTTACTACATCGCAGTCCTTCGTCATCATCATCGCAGTCCTTCGCCAAAAGTTAAGAGAAAAATATGTTGTTTTAATTATTTTTGATTCCCTTTTTCCTCTTCAATTATTGCCCAAAAACATTTATAAATATTTTTTAAATGTCCAATTTCTCCTTATTGCCACGACCCACAGATATGGGAACTATACCATTGTGAACTAGATTTAATTGCCTATCCACCGTACCTAATTTTATTTTTGTTCGCCGTAGGTAAGTGTCCCATACAAAAATGCCCGATGTTCTTTAGGCTTCATACATGGTGTTTATCAATCTCGGTATTCATAACACAAGTGTCATAATAAAATAATCAGACACTCATTAACTACATCTCCGCAAAAGAACTCACAAGTAACGCCTCAATAATTATACCAATGCATAAAACAATTTCAATAAAAACTCAACTCTATTGCAACACAAACTTGAGTTCAAAATGCAAAACAAGCATTCATCCATCATGAAAAACACACTTATATGTATATAAGTAGCATATGTATGTATGTATATGTAAATCCATATGAAATGACGCCTGTTCAGACTTGTAGGTCAAGAACGTAGACTTGAATGGTTGGAGATCGCGATACAACATGAGCTGAGAATGCTACTCGTGGGTATAACTGAAGTATAGCTTGCTGAGGGGGTATAGTTCTTGAGGGGTGATTTTGTATGTTAGTGTTGAGTGTATGGGTTTAGGAGCAATCGTTAAATAAAGATGAGTTGAATTTTGGAAAATTAAGAAAAAGCTATTTCTTTTTCTATTTTTTAAACGTTTCCCCACTTTAAGATTTTCTACCGTGGGTGCGTTTACAAACATACAAGTTTAGACATGATGTCAAAAGTATATTTTTTTCTTTTTTTAGATGTTGTCCGACACCAGGTTTTTTTTCTTTTGTCCTGTGCATTTACAAATATACAAGTTCACATACATGTGACACCCAAACCAGAAATAAAAATTTGTCGATTACACATAGAGTTACTCCGTGCGGGAATTCAACCTGCTACACGTTGCGCGGCAGCCTGTAGTCCAGACAACGCGCCAACCGTGTAGTCAGCAAAATAATAACATCTATATACAACATATAAACACACAAAAAAAAAAAAATTGTGTGTTTATATAACATATAAACACACAAAATTTTAATATTATAATATTTGCTTTGACGTTCAAAAGTGCCATCTGGGTCTATTTGAAATAAATAATTTTGACTTTTAACATTGCACTGGTACATTTTCAATAATCCGAAGCGCCTTTAATACTAACTAAACCAAGGAATTTGACAGCTCTCTACACGATCATACAATGTCACAAATTATAGGAAAACATAGTGGAGCATAATATGTTAATCAAGCGGCGGTACAAACTATTTGCCTGGCCCGCAATCACAGTGACGTGGCGGCCAGTGCTGTTATAATTGCTTTTTAATGGCTCTCTTACAGCGCCGCGGGCCACAGCGGAGTTAATTAACATTTTAAATAACATCATTTGTAAGTATTGAAGTGACGTCGTGTCGTTGTGTAACATGTTATATGTTATATTTTGCTGAAGGAGTGAACCGGTAATGAGAAATATTGTTATGTAATTTAAAGCACTTTTCTCACACGGAGAAGGTTTGAGCATTAATCACCACGTTTGCTCTATGCGGGATGGCGATCTCATGATGTTTTCCTTCACTGTTTGTCAGTGGTGCCTAAATAATCCTAGAAAGACTAGACTTGCCATTGGTAGGGTTCGAACCCACACTGTCATGCATGAGAAGCGAGCGTTTTAAACCACTGGGGCCACCACGACCCTCCGGTAAAATTTGCAGTTTTATATACAGAAACCTTTCGGTGCTGCTGATTACCTAGCGGGTTCACCAGGGCTCCAGCTCAAAAATCAGGAGTAAGAACGGGGTGGTTTATAGTCTGAGAGTCTTACACTCACTCTTCTCCTCTCACCCGAGACGGGAAAAGATATTGGATGATTTTCCCCCTCAAAAAAAATGTACATAAAACTGAAAATTTTACTGAAAAACGGAAAGCAGTTACTTGAGTATAAAAGTGGAGCCTTTATAATGGTGATCTGCATACCGTTATCTATTTTAGTGGCACATTAAACCACAGTAAAGCGAAGAAAGCAAGTGGCGATAACTTTAACTGCCAGTTAAATGTCCCCGCCAGTTAGTGGCCACTGCTGGTGTGGTGGAGTCATATTATCTGGACCGTTCAGACTGTGCTACAAGTCCTTGTATTAATAGTACGGTATATATTATGTTGTATTGTTTATATATTGAATTGTATATAGTACATTGTATTAATAGTACAATATGTATATAGTACAGTAAAGAATGGAGATTTGGGTATTTTTTTTTGGTTTTGTTTGCTTGTGTTCATGATTGTCTCTTTAGTTACGTGTTAGTATCTGCCAAACTTTGTTTAGCAGTCGCACTCAGATACTAACATGGGGCATTCAGATACTAGCAAAGGGTTACAGGGATTTTGGAGTCAGAAAGAATATTATTGTATCTTTTTGCGACCATTATTGTCTTACTTATCACAATCATGCAATTCAATATCCTATAAGGACCCACTGCTGACCAAAGGCCTCTTTTCACATGGTTCTCCATGTGAAAAGAGGCCTGAGCACTAATAACTAGGCTTGCTCAATACGGGTTGGCGATTTCAAACTTATCAGAAATTATAAGCCTAGGTTACCTCACGATGTTTTCCTTCACCATTGTGTCAGTGGTGTCTAAATCATCTTAGAAAGTACATATTATAACTTGGAAAAAGTCACATTGATACTTGCCCTGCCGTACTTGGTAGGTTACTAACATGCACGAGAACGGGCCGTCTTAAACACCATGCAATTACCGTTTAACAAAAACCCTGAAAACGTTCCAATATCATCACCAGGAATAGATAATATTCTCTTTTATAAATTCTGAACATCAATCTGTTATTCCACGAACGTGTAGGCAGACGTTAATCCGTATCCCACCCACCGACTGCCAATTATATCTATTAAAAGCCCCTCGTAATTAGATACTTTAAGGATTCTTTCATAAGTAATACTTAATTGCTTAAATATAGATTTTTTTTTAATGGAAACATTATGACAAGCGACTGCCTCGGTGGTCAAGTGGTTGCAAGCACAACTGCTGGACAAGAGCTGTGGTGTTCGATCACCGAATTAGGCTAAGTATAAGATTTTACTTCTAGTTAAGACTAATAAATAAAATTGGAGTGTCTGTATGTAATATATATTGAAATAACCTCACTTTACTACTTGCATTGTGTACACGTTCATACTATTATATACACCAAATGCATGCATATTGCATATAATAATATTATGTACCAAAGATACATACACCAAAATATATTTCTTTTCTTTCTGTCTATTCCAGTTAATCTCTAAAATGGCTGAAATTTTAAGGAGTAACTTTGACTACTTTTATTTTAGTAAATTAGAACAAAAAAACGTTATTAAATTTTATGCTGACGAAGTTCTTACGACACCCACTTACGAAATTGAGCTCCAAACTATTTGATCAGCATCTATAAAAGAATTTGACAATTGCCAGGCATACAATTAGTTATCCCGTCGACAGGCGGTGTTTATGTTAATACATTGAACATTGACCCACTCCCCTCGATACTGTGGGAGTGCAACTATTTGATTGTGTTGTTCGCGGTGTGTTATTGAAGTGTTATTGCTGGTCTATGATTTTGAATATAATATTTAATTTAATTAAAACTAGTACTAATAAAAACTAGGTAGATATTAATATGACATTGTTTGGTTTAATTTTGTTCTAAGTCCAATGTATATAAAATTGATTTTTTACTGATGCAACGGATAATAAAAACAAATCGTTGCCTCACATTAGGAATTTCTCCTCTTTATTAGGTACGTTTACAAACATACAAATTCAAGGAAACATATCACCCAGATCCGAAACAACAATTTATGGATCACAATCACAAAAAGAGTTGTTCCGTGCGGGAATCGTCCCTGCTACACGTTGCCGATTATGGTTTGATAAATGGGAAGTGCAACTACCGAAAATCGAACCCAACACCATTAGCTTAGCACTCGATTTTACAACTACTCAATCAACGAATACAAACTAACTCTATTTAACTTTAACAAACAACAACTGTTTCCATGGTAACGCAACACAGTCTAGTTACCGCCACCATCTTGCAAATCTACAAAGCGCCAATAACATTGCGTTGAGGTAATATTTCAATTGCAAACTGCAAATATTTATATATAGCTAACATTTGAATGCAGTTTGCAATGCACGGGAATGATTTCCGCACGTTTATCGTCTTGTACGATTGCTGTCAAATTGTATTTTCAATCGTTGTGCGGTTGAAGTAATGAAATTGTATTTATTTTTACGTTTTATAGGATTTTTTGTAGATGTGTGTAAAAGCTAATTAGTAAACCTAAGTGTGTATAAATTGGTTGGGTCCACTGTTGGCTCAAACGTTGGGCCAGTGTTCGTGAACGGAATAATTATTTGTATGATAAAATGATTGTAATGTACCGCCATGCCTTTTATCTCCAAAGGAGTAGGCAGAGGTGTCGTTGGTCGAGCGTCTCGGGCGGCACGGGATCTCGGTTTCGATTACCGGGTCGAGAAAAGCATTGTTAGGCCTTTTTCGGGTTTTTCGAAAATTTCTCAGGAGTAGCATGGAGTATGAAATTGTGCCCGGTGTATAGTATAGTATATGGTCACCTCTATTACATAGGACTTGTATCACAAATAGTGAAAATTGTGTTTACATTTTACAATAGCAAAAAGATTTTCAGTTGTAAAAATTATAGGTTGGCAGGCTACTGCCCGTCCTGCTGTCTAGCTGGTCGGTAGCCTTGAATAATGTAAGCAGATAACAACAGCTAAATAATACAGCCACTCTTAATCAGTATTCGTACGATGATCTACGAAAGCCAATAGAAAAACACAGGCGAGCCATACAAGGGCGCACACTAGGCAACATTGATCGCGCGACATGTTGCTTTATGACGAAAGTTAGGACGGATTTTTTGTTCTGTAATTTTGTCTATCTACACAGTATGATTTTCCTCGCAACATGTCGCTAGAGATATTAAGTAGTATTAATTTGAGCGAGACATTTTTATTCTGCAATTCACCAAACGTATCTGATCCATGTATTCAAAGTCAAAGTCAAAATTATATATTTTAAACAGACCGGGAAGGCATTGTTGAACGTCAAATCAAATATTACAATATTAAAAAAAAAATGGTGTCTGCTGTCGTATCTTGCTGTCTGTCGGTCAGTCGTCTTGTGAAGCTACTTGCTCGTTCCAAAGTGTAGATTCTTTTAGAGAAGAATGAGCAAGAAACTCCAAAGGTTACTCTTTCTTAATCAGTATAGTTGAATATCAAATGCAGGTGGAGGAGAAACAACACTGGTTCTTCTCACAACCAACAAATGTAGCGAGCGAAATCATGACCTATCATGATGTTGCCTACAACATTACTAAACAATAGTTTCACCCACTTTCAACATGTTGAGCAACAGTTGCGCGACAATTGTTGCCTAGTGTACACGAGGCTTTAATCCACACTTATCCATGTAGGGAGCGGTAAAACTTTCTTATAACATTTGCGCATAATTTCACTCCGTGTGTATTTAGGTTCACTCCTGGTATAATGTAATCCCTCCCTTTTTGTGAGGGCCGTGTAATGTTTCTGTCGTTTGTTCCTCCCCGCAGTTTGGGTCGCTGGATTTACATACTGCTGCTTATTACCCGATTGTTATAGATGGCTTTATGTAAAGTGTGAACGACTGTCTTATACATTCGAGGAATAGATTTCAGATGGTTTCGTTTTTATATCCTAACTGCTGACGTCATCGTTGTCATCAATCAGTGTTTTTTTAGGGTTCTTTTAAGGGGGAATATCATTCAATGACCTTGGGCGAGGAGTATCAGAGTCTTACTGACTAAAAACCACCCCGTTCCTACTCCTGCTTTTCGAGCCGGAGTCCCGGTAAACCCGCTAGGTAGTCCGCAGCTCCGAAACCAGTCTAGGGCTGGACTGAGCCTCGTCTAACAAAGTTTTGCGAGGATTTTCCCACTCGAAAGGCAGATGGAAAATCTTGAAGGTTGGGGTTTACCAGAGAGCGCTTTTGCCTGTTCTATGTCAAATATATCTCTCAGTTAGTTTATCTGACACTTTATAGTACTAACCTAAATATAAACTGCACGGTTGGCGCGGTGGCTGGGCAACTGGCTGCCGTGCAACGTGTGGCGGATTCGATTCCCGCACGGAGCAATTTTTTGTGTGATCCACAAATTGTTGTTTCGGGTCTGGGTGTCATGTGTATGTGAAATTGTATGTTTGTAAACGCATTCACGACACAGGAGACAATCCTAATGTAGGGCAACGTTTTAAAACAAGAATAAACCTCCACTGACACAATAACTGAATAATATCAATACCAAACATAATACACACACTACCAAACGTTTAATCTAAACAACTTTTACCTTTTTCCTTAAACAAATTACGGCATTTATTCCTAACTTAGGAATAAGTTAGTCCCAACTTCGCTTAGCTTATTTACAGAGCCTCAAGGGAATCAAAACTCACAGATCTGTCTGACCCACTTCGAGTAGGCGTGATAATATCGCAGCGTCCGTCGTAGAGAACATCAAATAGATTTATATTTGAAACAGTAGGCTTTGCCAGGTTGTTTGAACTGAATGGAGGAAGCTCCAGTAGTGTCGGGGATGTTAAAATTAGATACCGGAATATATTTAAGCATGTTTCGCTTTTGTGAAAGGTTATTTTTAACTGAAAGTGAAGTTGAAGTCAAATCATTATTCTAATTAAACCATAAATAGGTACTTTTTAAATGTCAATAGGTTGTGCAGTTTCGCAGTTGTTCAACTTATTAGGCAGTTGTCCCACCAACGGCGAGAAAACGACTAATTATCGGCTATTTTCTCGCTCAAGAAACGTACAATAGATATAATTTCCGTGTGAACAAAAGAGATGCATATACTGACAGTTGATCGCTGACTGTTCACACTGCCGGCGAGTGCTCGCTTTACTAGTTTGTCGCTGAGCGACAAGAGCTATGACAGATAACACTCGCTCGGCGACACTCGCCAAGCGATTAGAACTTACGTCAGAGAACAACCAATTGTCATTTTTCTATAGCGTATCGTACTGATGCGAGTAATCGCCCGCCTCACTCGCACACTCGCTTATAGCTGAGCTACACAAATATCGGAACTATACACTCGCGCCACGCGTCTCGCTAACTCGTTGCTAGTTCTAGCTTTACTCGTTACTCGTTAATCGTTGCCGGTGGGACAACTGCCTTAATAGGCAATGATGTAAAATATTACTATATAATTATTAGCAGATGTAAGATTGAAGATGGTAGCTGGGCAACTGGTTGCCGCGCAACGTGTAGCGGTTTCGACTTCCGCAAGGGTCTGGGTGTCAAGTGCATGTGAAATTGTACCTTTGTAAACGCATCCATGATACAGGAGAAAAACCTAGTATGAAGCATCGTACTTTTATTTAAAAAAGAAATAATACAAAATCATAATATTAGACCAAAATTGAAAAATACTTAATTTAATATTTAACGAAAAACTACATTGAAAAATCATTCTAAATTCCAAGATATGACAGTCGATATTACCATGCCAGAATATATGACATATAACATACATATGAATATTATTAAAGTGCAGTGTAGGTACAGTCGCTGTCATAGTATGAATACGTCGTTACAAGGATAGAGTGTCGGTGCGACGCTTATCAAGATTCTATTACGGGGCGGGCAAAAACCGTACGAAGCGTACAAACGTGATATTGAAATTTTTGCTTCTTTATGCAGTGCGGTGTATGTTTTATATAGAATTTGGTTTAAAATTAAACTTAGTAGACATTATTGCGATGCAAAATTTACTGTAGTTAGACGACCAATCGTAGTTATTAAAAGATTTAATTTTCTATTTTAAAATCGTTGGGATATTCTCGTTTGAAAATACATTTCTACATGTCAAAGTCATACGAGCTAAATACCGAATGAAAATAATAGCAAAAATGAACCTGCAAATTCATTATGAGCTGACCACCAATAGTAAAGTACCCAATTTGAATACTTATAACTTTTTTATATTATAGTAATTTCAGACATTAACAATAAAATACAATACGACCATGACTCCAATACAATACAATACATAGACAAAACTAAAACAATTACTCATCTTGCCTACAATTTATCTCCAAGACAGACACCCTGTATTGTTGCCAGACTCGCGATTGACTGCCAGACCACATCGACTGGCAGTCGTCCAGACACACACACTATTATCTTTCTTATATTTTACATTTCGAATGAAAAATTGCTTTTCAGATTACCAATGAAATTGATAGGATAGTTGGAATCATGAAGCAAATACAAAGAGGAGATGTCATAACTGGATTTCTCTTTGATATAATGCGTGACACTTTATTGGGATCGCGGGAAGTTACAAATCATGCCCTTCTCTATTTTCCATCTAACGTCCCATTCTCTTTCTGAGCGCTTATAACCTATCTACACCTTTTTACTTATAATCCAATGGTGGGCCTTTTTTTGTGTCACAGTGCACAATCACATTATACGACTGTCACCCTGCTATTAGCAATTCAATTTGCGCGCCTATTAGTTGTTTTTTTAAGTCTTCGCAGTTAAGCTCACTTTGCAGTTAAGTAGGTACTGAGCCTTTCACCTGACCGAATAATACTTTGCACGACCAGACAATCCTTTTTGACCACTCTATCAACACAACACAAGCAGAAATGTATAAAACGAAACAAAAATAAGTTGTAGAACAATATCGTAATGTGTCTGAACAATCCTATTTATTAAAGCAACCAAAACTATGTACTTTGGTCTCCTTTGAAATATTATGAAATAAGTTTCGGAGGTGCCCCCGCAAACAAACAAACAAACAAAGTCCAGTCCTTGTTACTACAACTGGCAACACTAATTCTGTTTAATTTAATAAACGCGACAACAAAAGATGAAAGAACACTTGAACATTCACGCTAGACGTTAGGGTTGCCAGCGGGAAAATTGATGTGGTGTTTTGGTGTTTTGGACGCCTGTGTGTTGGTAAACGTATACATGGTTTTGTTTTTTAAAAAGATTTGTTTTTTGTAATGTGTCTTACTTTTGAGGATATATATCCTCAAAAGTCTTTGACAAAAAGACTTTATAATAGGACTAATATCTATTTATAATTAAAATCAAAGCATTTGTTTAAATTGGACCTTAAAAATGGCTCTTTTTTATAGAATAAAAAATATGCTCCATTAATAGAGGTCATGAATTGGGTAGTTTCCTCACTCAAATATAAATTATTTCTACTTTACAATACAATAAAATATTCAAAAATAATCACACTTTCGGTCATAGATTTGATGATCTACTTAATTTTGCTCTTGCCTGATCTTGGCGTAAAAATCTGATGACACTATACCAATTTCATAGAAAATATCGTTTCAAAGTTTCAAAAAAGTATTAAATTTGACTAGGTAGTAGGAAACCGAGTAAAATACTTCATAGTTATAATTTTTCAAATATTAAAAAAGTTATAATAAACAAAAGCACGCTAGATAAGACTCCGCTCCAAACCTTCTTAAAAAAATATCTCCCTTAACTTAGGGTTACCGAATCTTCAACACCTTTTAAAAAAAACACCAAAGTATAAAGTTATAAAGAGTTCCACGCCACTCTACAACCAGTAGCATGTAAGTAGCACCCCTGTAGACACAGTATCATCTGGCGCGACTCGCTACCCTCATTATAAAGTTTTAATGGTTTTATCAAATGTTGCCGAGTGCCTGTCTACCGTGGGTTCAGCGGTGGGCTCCCGACAACACTGCTGAGCAATATTTAGGTTTGTTGCTATGGGTCACTTTCAGGTAGAAACTGTACATACAGATATATAATTACAATTCTGCATATCGAACAACAATGTATACTTTTTTTACGTTTGATGGGTTGACGTTTGGCCGCTATCTCGCCTGATGGTAAGTGATGATGCGGCCTACGATGGAGCACGTCTGCCCATGAGCAACCTATTCACTCAGGCTTTGAAGATATAAATTATAAACTTTTTCTTTTTTCCTATGGAATAAGCCGATAAACGAGCAGATAAGCCGATAATCACCTGATTGTAAGCAATTGCCAATAGACACCCGAAACAGCAGAGGTATTTATTACAAGTGCGTTGTCGCCCAATGTTATAACTTATAAATAACACAAAATATGGTAAAAAGTGGGTATACATTGTACAATGGCATTACCTGTCCTAAAGTGTACCTCTGCCTACCCCTTCAGGGATAAAAGGCATGACGATACAATTTATAAACTTACAACTCTTACTATTTTCCCCTGACATGACCACTCGATCAAACGGCTCAGTATATAAACTTAGACCAATTAAATCGTTTGGAAAGAAACTCAGCACCGATCCAATTCATCTATATTTGTGCCATCGACTACTGAGTGGCTGTTGGTCAGCAGCCGGTGTTCCATCCATCATTGTACAGTACTTGTAGCTCTCTGCCGGTGACAGACCGATCGATCTCGCCGCAATCATGTAACGGGTTAACAGCTTTCAACTTATAATGTTTGTGATTAGGTATGTGGAAGGGTTAATTTTGGGTTCTTGTTGGTCAAAGTTATGCTGACTGTCTTAAGTGGCATAGAATATAGTATTGTCACGCCTTTTGTTCTCGAAGCGGTAGGCAGAGGTGCACATTACCGGAGGCGTTACAAGTGAGTTGCCGACCTATTCGGGAAGGAATTTAAGGGTTGTTGGGGAAGCAGGGATTGGGAAGATTGGGAACGGGGGTAATTGGGCCTCCGGTAACCTCACTCACACAACGAAACACAACGCTTCGATTGTTTCAGGTAGGTCAGTTTTCTGTGAGACCATGGTATCATTCCGGTCAAGCCAGCTCATTCATGCTGAAGCATGGCTCTCCTCTACCTCTTCGGGGATAAAATGCATATTATCCAAAGGAACAATTTTTTGTCTGTCTTTTCCGCCCATTGTTATATTAGTCCAGTCATTTGGTAGATAAAAAGGGGGTTACCTGGAATGTTTTCCGGGAGTTTTGAAAATTGGTGAATTTATAGATTTGGATATGCTCTTTTCGAATTTCAACTTTGCCACCTCGTACACCCGCCGCTCGCGCCGCCATATTGAAAAAATGGCGCCTAAAAACGGTATTTTATTAATATCTCCGTTCCGACGCATTTTACGAAAAAATATTTATCTACAAAATTAAACTAGAAAAAATTTCCTACAATTTATGTATTGATAACTTTTTCATAAGATCAATAGTTTTTGGCGTACGCGCGCCAAAGTATTATTAGTCCAGTCAAATTAGGATTTCACCTCGGAATTTGAGATACCCAGCTGTAATTTTGTATATACTTGTATATTGACTGCCTGAAACTTGTCTCAAAACCTACATATGATAGGGTGTAAGCAACTATTAAATTTTAAGGTCCAAAGGTCCCAAAAAACGTTTTATTGCGCTTTTTTGGAAATATCTCATTTCCTATGGGTTTTTGGTATTTGCATTTAATACCAATATTGTAGAATACAAAATTCTCTACAACTTTTGTCTAAACTTTTTTTTATACGGTGCACCGTTTCCGAGATAGAGGGCGGAGAGCACGCGGTCACTGCACCTCTTCAAAAAATTTTTTTTTCGTCTAACCTATCCGTGATGGTTGTCTATGGATAGGCCATTAAAAATACGTCATGGTTCCTAAAACCATTTTTCGTCAAAATCAATTGTTTGAAAGATAGACACTTCCAAAGTGGAAAAATGAGGTCTATAGAATGTGTCCTGCCCTCTAACTTTTAAAATAAGTGAGTAAGAAAACTAAAAAAAATATATGCTGTAGATTTTAATGGAAACTTTCAAAGAAAATTGGTTTGAACGAGATATCATAATTAGTTTTTAAGAATTGATACATTTAAAAAAAACACATTGTTTGTACACGTGGTGGTGCAGATGAATAATACTTTGCGGCGCTCGTACGCCAAAAGCTATTGATTTTATGAAAAAGTTATCAATACATAAATTGTAGGAAATTTTTTCTAGTTTAATTTTGTAGATAAATATTTTTTCTTAAAATGCGTCGGAACGGAGATATTAATAAAAAACCGTTTACAAACAATGTGTGTTGTACAAACAGGGGAGTTTCGGTAGGTTCCTGTTTCTGATGTTATATGTGTTATGTTATATGTTCCACTGTGTCCTCCGGGCGGTCTTCGCAGTGATGACACCCGGACGTTTCCTCCCGCCCAATCAAAAACAGGATCCTACCGAAACTCCTGTGTCCGGTAAGCACCTGCGTCAGGCGGTAGGTGAGGACGTCATGGCGCCTCTCTAGCCACTCCTCAAACAGGGGACTTACCCTGTGCAATGACAGCGAGCCCAGCCCTCGGTTGCGACAGTCGTTGCTGCACAACACACATTGTTTGTACACGTGGTGGTGCAGATGAATAATACTTTGCGGCGCTCGTACGCCAAAAACTATTGATTTTATGAAAAAGTTATCAATACATAAATTGTAGGAAATTTTTTCTAGTTTAATTTTGTAGATAAATATTTTTTCGTAAAATGCGTCGGAACGGAGATATTAATAAAAAACCATTTTTAGCCGCCATTTTTTCAATATGGCGGCGCGAGCGGCGGTTGTACGAGATGGCAAAGTTGAAATTCGAAAAGAGCATACCCAAATCTATAAATTCACCAATTTTCAAAACTCCCGGAAA
Source organism: Spodoptera frugiperda (assembly GCF_023101765.2). Classification (NCBI taxonomy): domain Eukaryota; kingdom Metazoa; phylum Arthropoda; class Insecta; order Lepidoptera; family Noctuidae; genus Spodoptera; species Spodoptera frugiperda. The sequence continues at coordinate 9,976,070 of NC_064225.1, read as the reverse complement.
ACTTTCCAGGTAAAACTACCAAATGACTGGACTATATATATTGTTTTTCATAATTGTTCTTTTTGTTTTATGGTGTACAATAAAGTGTATAAATAAATAAGTAATTAAATAATCTTAAACATAGCAAAGAATCCAGACAACTGTGTACCACAACAACACAAAGAGAAAAATATCGACATTTTCCATTTTCGTTTCCCGAAGAGTACTTAAAAATTCCAAGAGGTTTTGTCTGAAGTGTTGTGCAAAATAAAACAGAAACAAACAAATTATTATGGCAATAATGATCGCGAACCGGAGCTTACGTTTCAAGAGCGTTATTTATGAAATTGTTACAAATGAGTGCGGCACGTGCGGCGTGCTGACTCTTATTAATTGCTAAGTTATTGTGCCGTTGTATTTTACTGGTAATGTCGTGGTAACCCGTAGGGTTTAAGATGCCCGCTTCTCATGCATGAGAAATGGGTGGGTGTTCGAAACCTATCAATGACAAAGCACCAATGTGCCTTTTTCTGAATTATATGTATTTGCTTAGGTCAAAATCATTCGGAAACCTCGGCTTAATAATTTCTAATTATAAGTTTTGTAGGAGCAAGCTTGGTGATTAATACTCAAACCTTCTCTGTATGAGAAAAGGCTTTAGTCAGCAACCACTGCTGACCAAAAGCCTTTAGCCACTAATAGGCTGTTGATGTAATGTTGTGTGTATATTTTACTTACTTAGTTTAGAGATTATTTCGAGTTTACTAGCAATTTATTTACAACACTCGTTGGTCTAGTGACCACAAATGTAACAGGCACGCTAGAGGTCTACAGTTTGATTCCAGAGTATAAAAAAAAATTAATACTGCAGACTTATCGGTTTTTCAAAAACACTCAAGTGTGGGACGGAGTCTATAATTGGTCCTTAATTCGATCCTTAAGTAAAAATATCTATAACCATACTAAAAACAAGATTCTCATTGACTTGACCACAAATAAAATTAAAAAAAAGTTCATTTTTTTATGAAATGTCATCAATTTTGACAGCTTTGTAATTTTCTCGTACCTAACATCAATCACACTGCTTTACCGACCGTTATACGACACGGCTTTACCGACCGCATCAGAGGTCCACAGACTATAATGACGCGGCCATCTTGGCAGGGGAGTGAATTGTTCCCTAATCTGGTTGATAACGCTCTAGAGATCAATTCTAAGAGGACCCAGAGATGATCTTAATGGATACGTCGAGAGGAGGACGGAATAAATGGTTATGAATATGTTTTTAATGTTTTAATTAATGTAGACTAATTAATATCAAATTGAAGTGTCTGTTTGTAATATTGAAGTAACCACGTTTACTGCATATGAAAATGAATATAGATAAGATACAAACACCAAAACATTTGTTTTACAATATTTGGCTGTCTGTTTGTTGTGACTAATCTCTGAAATAGCGGGACCGATTTTGTTGTGATTTTATTGGCAGGTAGCTAATGAAGTAAGGTGTAACTTAAGCTACTCTTATTCTAGATAAAATATTTATTTTAGAAATATATCATAATTCCAAGAGAGTAGCAGTAGTAACCTTTCTGTGACTCGAAACTAGTAGAGCTATTCTTAGTATATTTACGTGAATAATACTAAAATACTAAACTTAGTATAGGTACGTAGTATACAAACGTAAGATGATTTTTTTATATTAATTCTATTGGATTTCTGTCAAAAATCTAGATCAAGAAATTCGATTTCAGATAGTTTTTAGTTACAATATGATTCTAATCATAATAGATTATTTTTTGTTGAAACTGGCAAGAAATAGATGAAGATGCCATTAATTGGTTCAAAGAAAAAATGCATAATAATGAGAACGAGACCAAATGAAACACAAGCAGAATAATATGTCACCTACTTACGATTCACAATTGCAAGCACAACAAAGCGTTGTCATATGAAAATGTAATTAAAAACAAGCTACATAAAGACCTCTTTTGTTCAACACAGCCTGTAGCAACGCTTCAGTGATTCGACCTTTTATATGCAACTGCATACAGAGTGTTGTGAAAATTATTATCTATTTATTGTTGAAACATTATTAATGTATTTTCTGTAAGTTGTCTGTTTGGATGTAATTCTTGAACACATATCAATTACTGTATAATGTAGAGAATTCTATATAAAAACTAACTGACACCCGGCAAATGTTGTTTCGCCTTATAAATTATTTTGTAAAAAAAATACTGTAAACAGCCCTTCTCTTGAGGGTATGGAAAACAGATAGTACCCGTTTCTCAGATCTACTGAATATGCATATAAAATTTGGTGAAAATCGGTGAAGCCGTTTCGGATGAGGTAACTAACATTGTGACATGGAAATGGTATATATTAGAAAAACATTATCTTTTACGTCATTAAATGAGTTTTCTCCGACTTTTTATACAAAACATAGAAAATTAGTATACGAAAATTCATAATTTTATAACGAACCAAAAAATGCGCATTATCACACAGTTTTACAGTTTTTACCATTCTTGTCAAAACAAGAAAACAAAACAAAACAACGACAAATCCAGCAAACTTTGCAAACAAACCATTAGATCCAAAATCCTTCGTCTAGACATTACCCAAACAAAACTAAAACTTATTACCAAATAAATAAAACATAAAATTAATTGCAGACGGGACCAAAATGAAATGAATGGAGTATCGCTATCGGTGGTCGGTAGCCGGTGCCAAGTGGCTGTCATCGGGGCAAACTGTTAATTATAACTGTCCAATTACAATTGTGAATGGGAATCCCCTGTTATAACATATTCAACGTGAATGGGACGTCGTTTGTGGTAATTGATAGTGTATGGATGTGTGTGTGTGTTATATAGGAACTTCTGTACTTGTGATGACACCCTGGTACTTTAAACTGAATTGTCGTGTATGTAGTAAATGTCTCAATGCTTCTACACCAGGGTAAGATATCGATGCTCTACACTTATGCTGCTGTCCTGGTACCAATAATTGAAATGTCGTACGTTGATTATTTATTTGAGTGGTTTGTAATAAGTTTACAGTAAACTGATAAAGATAATTTTCGGATCGAAATATCGGTACCCTTAGTACGAGTTTGCTTTACGTTGAACGAAAATGTAACGTAACCGCTTTCGGCGTTCTGATTGGCCGGTGTGAATGAACTAACCAATCAGAACGGTGAAAGCCCTATCGTTTCGATCTCGTTAAACGTCAAACTAACTTGTACTAAGCCCTCTGATGGTAAGCGATCGGTGTCAATGCAACACTGTGCAATGCACGTCTATTAAAAGCAGTATGCCATTTTAAGGGGTTAGAATGTATTCGCATCTTTCATATTTGTTTATGTCGTAGATTGTGGGCGATTGACTATTTGCTCGCTTTTTGTGCATAATCATCCAATGAATTATTTCGCCTTGGGCGAGGCGAGAGGGCATATAAGACTTACTGACTAAAAACCCGCTAGGCTGTCCACAGCTCCGGATAGCCCTACTAGACCGCATGCAACAATTTGGCATTTTTTCCAAATACTTACTTTACGATGAACAATAGGTACAAAAATGTTTGAACAACAAAACAAAGTCGCAAGAGTCATTCATAGCATTGATCTTCATATATCTGAGATGCAATATTCGCCTAGAAATAATATGTAGTGTTGTTTGTACGTCCTTCAGTCACTCGTGGGCAACACGCCATGTATTTATTTAACCTCATCAAGAAGTTGAGCAGTATATTGTTAAGAATGTTGCTGCCTTTGTTCTGTATTTATTGTTAGTTTTGTATCGAAATATCTTTCTAATATTTTAAAATGTACACTATTCAGTTTTTTTTTTTATAAAATCTTTACCCCACACTAGGCCTTTCTCCTGTGTCGTAGGGGCGTTTACAAACATCAAGTTCACATGCACAAAAAATTAAATTAAAAATTTAAAAAACCCCGACACGAAAACTTAGTTTCCCTTTAAAAAGTAAAAAATAATAAAAGAAACTTAATCTTAAAGTACCTAAGAATGTACTAATAATTCTAAAAAAAAAATACGTCGCGTTGGGGGACCGCTCCTAATTATTTCTTACTTATCTACGATTTGTTCATAAGTATAACATGCTTGGTGTTAACATTAAAGTAAAGCGCGGGCGGCGGTGTACAGTCCGTATTCATGCGGTCCCCCAACGAGACGTATTTTTTTTTAGAATTATTAGTACATTCTTAGGTACTTTAAGATTAAGTTTCTTTTATTATTTTTTACTTTTTAAAGGGAAATTAAGTTTTTTGTCGGGGGATTTTTAAATTTTTAATTTAATTTTTTATTTTATACTTTTTATAGGTAGGTTAAGTTAGGCTTAGTATATTACATATTACACATACTTACTATAATTTAGATTTTTGTTAAGGTAAAGATTACATCTAAGGTCAAGCTTGTTCGCTTTAATTTTTTTTTTTTTTACTTATTAATTACTAGTTTTTGTTTCTATAAGTAGGCTAAAGATTACATTGGTGCCAGATTTTTTGTTTATAATAAAACGTTAAATTAAAAATTTTATATTTTTGTTATTAAATTTTTAATTAAATTTTTATTTTTTTATTTATTTTTTTATTTTTGTTAATACGAAAAAATAATATCTTTCAATATATTCTTTCAGTGCGGTTTAATTTGAGACCCCATCCCAGTATATTTGCAGACCTTCGGCTAATCTCCCCACTTTCACCGCCCATAACTTTAAAATGGCTCAACCGATTTTCATCAAACATGTCTAAGAACACTCGCACATAAGTCCCCTTTCATACGAAAAAAACTAAATTGAAATCACTGCATCCGTTCGGGAGTTATGATGCCACAGACAGACAGACAGACAGACACGTCAAACTTATAACACCCCTCTTTTTGCGTCGGGGGTTAAAAACACTCAGACACGATACAAAGAGTTGCTCCGTGCGGGAATCGAACCTGCTACACGTTGCACGGCAGCTAGTTGCCCAGCCAGCGCGCCAACCGTCCAAAAAGATACAATTTAAAAGTCTCCATTCAACATAACGACACCCGCTAAGTATAAGTATGTATCTGCCAGATACACGAAATGGTTTTTATTGCATTTTTAGCTTCAACGTACCTGTATCTATGCAATAAAAAAATATCAATAAAATTGTAACAGCCGAACATGGTTTTTTTCAGACGCATAAGTATTTATCTGAATTAGCTAGGAAATAAATACAACGTACAAATATGGAAGTTCCAGTTAAATAGTAGTACGCGGGGGGATCGAGACGCGGGGTGCGGGCATCTGCCGCTCGCTCAGTTCTTCGCGGTAACAGCGAGCGGCACGCGCGAGCGGTGCGTTATATTTTATTAATATAGTGAACGCTATAAATTCTTAGTATCGTTAAAGCAAAATGCAATTAAAAGGCGACAGAATCTCACCATGTCACCACCAAATGAGATTTATTCGTCACACCTAGACAAGGTAAGTCCTAATGATAATTATTATGGAATTTTAGCCATTCCCGGTGCATAAGTGTGTATCTACGTAGTTACACATTTATATACTGGATTCAATTTTAATTGTAAAATGTATCTAGGCACTTAACTACTTATTCCATGGATATCGCGTAAAATTAAGGTAATTAACTAACTTATACATCGTTATACATTGGAATTCAATTAGAATATAAATATTTATCTATACACTTACATAGTTATGCTAATAATTATTTATCGTAAACAATGATGTTTAATCTGATTTTTATTGTTTTCAGATAGTTCAGTACACTACTAATGCTACAAATTGCAAGTGTTTGTGATCATGTGAACAGTTTTACACCTTTTTTAAGGGTGGAAAATATTCCCCTGGCTTCTCCCGCCCCGGGCGAGGGAGTGTCAGACTCTTACTGACTAAAAACCACCGCTAGCAGACTGCAGCTCCTGGTCGGGACTTTCTCTGTGGTAGTCTGATGGCTGTTTGAGGCACGCGCGGAACGTGAGGCGCCGTTCGTTCGGGTCTGGTTCCGGAAGGGCAGCGACCTTGGTCGCCGTCCGCAGGCCCGTGCTTACAATGGCCGAAGATCACGTTTGTTCGAAACAAACGGCGCCTCGTGTTCCGCGCGTACCTCAAAGACTACCACAGATGAGGTCCAGTCAAGCCTGACCCGGAGCTGCGGACTGACTAGCGGGGTACTGAGGTTCCAGATCGAAGAGCAAGAGTAGGAATGGGCTAATTTTTTGTCAGTAAGAGTCTGATACTTTCTCTCACCTCGCTCAAGGCGGGAGAAACCATAGGATGATTTGCGCCACATTAAAAAAAAACAACGAAGCGGGCCGTTTATCCGGTAATCGTTACCGCGTTAAACGTTAAACGGCAGCTACCTGGACCTTCCTATTCAACCAATAACCCTTAATTTTCATTTATTTATTTACCTTACTTGTTGATTAGATTTAGAAATATTTAATTAGAAAATTTTAAATAAGAAAAAAGAAACATTTAAAAATATAAAAAGCAGTAGCCCACCAGTAAATCCAAGCTACCGGCGGTCAGGGCTCAAGAGAGAGGAATTTTCGGACAATATGCTTTGTGTCTAAAAGCCTTCTGCATCAGGCTCTTCATCCAACCGTCTAACTTTAGCCTACTCAGATGTTGGTCGAGGCTTTTAGCTATGAGGCAATTGGCAGATACGACTATCGGCACAATTATTGCCAAATCTATATCCCCCATGTCGACAACCTTATAAACTAAATCAAGATATTTACTGGCTTTATCTTTTTCAGCTTTCGGGAGATTCTCGACTTGTGGGATTGTTATATCAATTATCATTATGCGACGGCTTGGTCGATCTATCACCACAATGTCAGGTTTGTTAGCAACAATTGTCCTGTCTGTGATGATAGTTCGATCTCAATACAGTGTGACATCTCCATTTTCAAGAACTGGCTCAGGCAGATACTTATAATTCGGCACTTCAGTTTCAATAAGTTAGTATTTTAAAGCAAGTTGTTGATGAATAATCCTAGCTACAAGATTGTATCTATGCAAGTACTCTCCGTTAGCTAAGTGAGAACAATCCGAATTTATATGTCGGATGGCGATGACATTCCCGACAAATGTCAGCCGTTCCATCCTTTATAATTTACCTTTATAATTTACTTTCTTTCCATAACTATATAATATAACTATATACTATAACCCGTTATTGTTACAATAATCTTTCCGAAAATGACCGCAAAATGATATATTTTAACCCTGGATAAAACCGAAGTTATTGGTTTCCCAGTTTTGGTGCCATAATAAAAAATGCTCAAGGAGTCAAGTACTAACAGATTATTATATGTTTTCATTTTGGCCGCACTTTCGAATTTGTACCAAAATGACCTTTGTTCATTTTTCTACTTGCTATCTTGTTTTTAATTTGATTCCTAATAAAAATAAATCAAGTATCTTAAGCCTTTTACTTCAAAATAACAAGATTTATTAAAAAATAGTTAATAAGATTTAGTTACATTAATAACATTAGTGTTGTAATCACGGTGATAAAATAGGTAACTAACCGTTACATAAAATACTTTCATTGTAATATCCAGTCAAAAGTAAGTATCTGGCAGTTAGAGTATTTTGATACATTCTAAGACCGGAGTAAAATTATCTATGTGTTATAAAACAAAACCATAAACCTTTACAAACAAAATTTCCTTGTAAACATAAACTGTACTTAATTTTAAACTCAGTTACCAAATTTCAAACCATAAATCCTTAAAATGACAAAGATATAACAATTTATAATTTTTGCAATCTTAAATTCGCTCTCCTGTAAAATTTAACTTTTTCAGTTACTTACTTATACTTAGGACGTGTCGAATTAATTGTGTTCGCCTTATGTACCTCTATTTTATCGTATTGTGTACATTAATATGTATTTATTTAGAACAATTACCGATGTCTTACAGGAGATAAATATATTTCCAATTTTAAAAGGACCAAAGATTTACGAAAAGCAGTCCTACTACATTACATACATTTCTGGCTTCTCATTTCGAGAACTATTTACTAGCTACACAACATACAATAATCAAAACAAATACAAAAGAAATCAAACTCGTAGGGAGTTCGACGCAAATCACTTCGATGGCAATAAAGCGCTTTTGGTCCTTTCATCCGAACTGCGCCTACTGGTCCTATTGGCAACTAAACCGTCATCTTGCCATAATTCTGGCGAGGCAAGTCAATGGCCTTGTATTAAACAATGTGACGTAAGAAGGGAATGTGAGGAACTTTTATATTAAGCTTCTGTTGCTTATGTGCGCCTGGTACATCTGTGTTGTAGATAATTATGTTTGAAGATTAATTATAATATTAAGTTTTTGGGCAGTCTCGTACGGTGTAGACATTATAATTTAAAATTTAGCTTTATTTCAGAGTATAGATAAGTAGCTTCTGTCCTCAGCTTTGCCTGCGCTCCCGTGATCATATTGTTTCTTGACTCTCAGACTGATATTGTTGTATTTCAGTGTTTTGATTCTTTTTTAGGTGAACATTGTTATCAAAAACGCAGGCAGGCAACGCACTTGTAACGCCTCTGGTGTTTCCAGTGTCTATGGGCGTCGGCGATTGCTTACTATCAGGTTATCCGTCTGCTCGTTTACCGTATCCCATAAAAAAAAACACCAAAAAACATGATTCATGAGTAAACATTTATTAAAAGCGTTGACCAAGTAAATGCCTACATAATAATAATGTATTTAGTGGAAAACAACACCGTGGTTCTAGGATAACATAAAAAACAAACGCGCCCTACTTAGATCATCCCCCACAATATCCCCAATAAGTCAGGCAACTGACGCATCACTTCCTCACTGACAAACAATAGCCCGTCTCAAAAACAATCAAACAAAAACAATAGATGGAACAAGGTAATTTCTTTGTTTTTGTTTTACGTAAATCCAATGGAAGCACTCGGAGAGTTTATAATTGGTTCGAAGTAGCAGTTGATTTATTTGGACGTCAATTTATTTGTTTTTTTTTTCTTTTTGTTACAAGACTCGTTGTTTTTTAATTGTTTTAAAGAAAATGTTGCTTTTATTCAGATTTGGTGATGGGCTTAGGTTTTTTTAGGTGAATTGTGCGTAATTTTCTTTTTCTAAGTTCTATTTTTTTTCGATTCTGTATTTGGATTTGATTAGACGAGGTTTATTTCTGCAAAGATTAAGAAAATCCTGATGCTTATATGTCAGACTTCGTTTAATCTGTTTCTTAAATGAAAAGAATCATGAATTGACACTTTGTATATCGAAGACATTGAGGCAATCACACTCAAAGGCGCACCGCACATTACGGCACGTATTGTCACTCTATAGAATGTACGCCCACTTTTCGCCATTTGTGTTATAAGTCCTGAGCTTATTGCCATAATATAATGCCATACCATGTAAAATAGTCTTTTTGTTTTAATTTAAAAACAAACAAGATATACATAAATATGTATTTCGTATCTAAGTCAATTTCAAATGCATCATTTATATTAAAGAATAGTTGCATTATAGTTTCGACATTCAATCATAAAAAGGTCAAACATAATACATGGGATCCCACAACTTTTTCCATACACACACATCGACCCTTTTACCCATAAACTTGGAAACTTGGCAAACTTTTCACATTTACTATTTTCTATGGGATCTTAAAATGGAAATTGTCTTAGAAAAACTTAGAAAAATCTTTGTTTCTTTTTATATGGAAGGTTAATAAAACTATTTTAGATATTTTGTGGGGATAACGCACTACTTTTGGGCGCGTAAACTAATAAAGACTGCGAGATATTAGTCCTTTATGGCGCATAAATAAAAAAATGTATAGATTTGGTAAATTAAATTTTAATATAAGCTATGGTATTTTATATTTTAGGAGACAGTTACAATACTATAAATATGTTTGAATATAAATTAAGTACAATACATACTTATATTATTCTTTTTAATTTGAGTACGGTACAGCAAATGTTTTATTGAAACAAAAAATATATGATTTACCATTTTTATTGCGCCTCTAGTTAGTACTATTTAATGATTCCAGTCTTAGTAATAACTAAATAAAGATCCACCGCTGAAATTTAATCACACAATACATGTTCGACATTTAAACACTCAACTACAGATTAACGATCAATGATTATAACCCAGTCAATCTAGTCAAAATTGCCCTAAAAAACTCAACGACAATTACCCAATCTTTGACCATCTTCTAGAAGACACAAACTTCCAAAATTAATTACACACAATAAACTAGAAAACATGTACAACAATAAAACATTTCTGTAGAGGGTAGGCAGAAAGAATAAGATTAATTATCGCAGTAATAGGCCGTGTCTAGGCTTGTCAGAGAGTTATGGCGGCCAAATATTCTTACATTCAAATTGTTGGCTCTGGACATTACTTCTGGCTACAGTGATAAAGTATAGGAGTTTGTGAGCGTTTTACTGTGGTATTGTAGAGTTTTTTTTATAATATAAGCTGGTAAAAGAGCAGACGGATCACCTGATGGTAAGCAATCGCCTCTATATACATAATTCTACTCTTTTTAAATGTTGAAGAGCCATGCTTCGGCACGAATGAACCGGCTTGACCAGAGTGATACCGCGGCCTCACAGAAAACCGACATGAAACAACGCTTGCGTTGTGTTTTGTTGTGTGAGTGAGGTTACCAGAGTCCCAATTACTCCCTTTCCCAATCTTCCCAATCCCGATTCCCCAATAGCTCCTAAATTCTTAGCCCCTAAAAGGCCGGCAACGCACTCGTAACGCTTTTGGTGTTTCAAGTGTCCTTGAGCGGCGATGATGGCTTACCATCATGATCCGTCTGCTCGTTTACCGGCTTATACCATAAAAAAAACTTATCACTAACTTGTACACTCTCTTTAAATATCTACCAGTAAACAATAAATTGCAAGAACCAACATTTTTACCAAGGAATCGAAACTCAATAAGAATGCAGTGAACAAGTTATGCTGTAAAAGATGTTTCGATAGAAATTTCGCGAGTTATCTGGTGTATATAAATAGAACCACAATCGGGAACACCTGGCCCGCGCGAATTAAATCGGTAAACAGTCGGATCACACGCCGGCTCGGATTAAAACATATTGTACACTACACATGAAGTTATACATAACCAGTTTAACATGGGCTCGCTTTGCATGATCTTTGCACTCACTCAAGGATCAGTTTACACTGGTATTACTACACATAGAGCTACACATAACCAGTTTATCCTGACCTCGCTTTGCACGATCTGTCTATACATTCAAAGGTCAGTTTATACTGGTTTGTGTAGCTTGATGGGTAACATTGACAGATGAACCTCTTAATGTCCTGGACTTTAGGCTGATGTTCAGTTGTTAAATAGATTTTGTTGAATGTCAGTCAGTATTTTGTATGGACTGTCATTTGATTTTTGTATCCTTTTAGGGATGATGCGACATTCAGTTATCAGATTTCTACGTATCTATAATGGCTTTTGAAAACTGTAGAATTTGCAGTTGTGAAAAGGACCATTTTATGTGTGCCATAGCAAATTAAAAGCTACGTGTTCACGATTAGGTTTAATATTGCTTGTTAGCATCTGGGAATGATCGCGTTTCGGATGAACTAAGTCTGTGCTTTGTAAAGATTCTGGATTTTCCCTTCACGAAATAGATCGATAATGATTATATTATCTCGATGGAGTTTACAAGCTTTTCCTTACATTTTTATCTAAAAATTGAGTGAATCGTGACTGAACAAGCGAAAAATTGGGAAAAAGCTGACACTGAGAGAAAATCTTACAATTCATTATCAACAGGAAAAATCTACGTGCTGATCAAATTCTAATAAAAATGCCGACCATAGTACTTACAATCACAGCTGTTTTTCCTTAAAGGTACTTCCTATTCGTATTCTGAATAGGGTAGATGACTCATTTTTATTCTAATGTCCGTCTTGTAAAACATTAGACACGTATTTTTTTACGGTTCAAATATTTTCGAAGATATATCGATTTGAAAAATCGCATGACGTCGTTTCTAGGTCCATTTTATACGTACAAATGACGTGTTTGCTCCCTCTCCTAAATTTTCATTCGTTTTATCTAAGTATTGTTATAACTTAACTTAAAATAATATTATGACAAAATAAAAACAAGAACGTGTTTTCATCATCCCTATTGTTTCAAACATTATAGTTTTTAGTGATAGACCGCTGTACTCAGAGTCATTTAAAGCTTATTTAACCCAGTCCTTGGCAATTGTTGGCAGAACAAAATCGTTACGGTACTAAGAAATAGTCTCTGAGTCTTTGAGTACATAGTAAGAGTAGAATGGGTTATCAATATGAGCATACTAATTGGTGAATCTCACTAAGAATATTATCATCACAAACATAAAAATAATTGCTTAAAATCATTACTAAACTCTTGACCAAAAACCTAGTCAAGAAAAGTAAACATACAAACCAGCATTTCTTGTCACGATTCTAAACTCTATTCCAAAACCATACGGTTTCAAATCTATTACACAGTCTAGGATAACTTAATATGCCAATGTCTGTGCAAGAAAAATACAAGTTTCCTTCGGGAAAAATCGGCTTTCCCGATACAACCCCTTATTTCGCCACTCAACCCTTTTTCGGTACACGTGACGTGAACTTGTTGGAACTTTTCGACCCCTAACAACGTGACTGTGAGAAAAATGTTGAGAGTGAGAACCAGCGGGCGCAAGCCTCGTATGTTGCTTATTTTTTTTAAGATTTTTTACAATATTAAAAATATATATAGACAGAAGGCGGGTAGCAGTTTCCTCAGATGGATTTGGACTTTGGATTATGGCAAAAGTGGTACACGTGATGATTATCGTAAGCCTTTATACTCTGGGCCTCATAGGATTATGGACCATTATAGGGCAATGAATATTAGCCCCTAGCATGGCTTGAAACTAGTCGAGTTCCTGGTCAAACAGTTACGTGAGTAAGCCGATAACATAATAATTAATTCTTATCGATTTGTTTTTATTTATAGAAAACTATTTTCCGAAAAAGTAAATATTTTGTATAACACTCCGATGGCTAATTAAATGTTCTTTAGAGAATAGAATCCAAGACTAGCTATGCACGATTCTATTACAAGCAGACAGACAAACATAGGGACAGGTGAAACTAAATATTTTTTGTGTGGGAGAGCCATGCTTCGGCACGAATACGATACCACGGCCTCACAGAAAACCGACGTGAAACAACGCTTGCGTTGCGTTTCGTTGTGAGGTTACCGGAGGCCCAATTCCCCCCTTCCCAATCTTCCCAATCCCCGATTCCCCACTACCCCTTAAATTCCTAACCCCCAAAAGGCCGGCAACGCACTTGTAACGCCTCTGGTGATTCAAGTGTCCATGGACGGCGGCGATTGCTTACCATCAGGTGATACGTCTGCTCGTTTACCAGCGCGTTTCAAAAAAAACATGTACAACCTATTTATTCAACAAACAAAATGCCTCTAATAGATCGGAAAGCTAAAAACCCAATTAATTTAATCTATGCAAACTGTGCCCGCGCCCATTTCCCATTATTTACTCAACACCGAATTGTCCTGTAGAGGCTATAAATAGCGCGGCCCTTTATACTACAAACTGTAGCCGTATTGACCGGACGGCTAATTGGGACTTATAATTTGGACACGCAAACTTTAGACAAATTATCCTTTTGTTTGTGTTGTAGAGATGATACGATGTTGTAATTTGTTGAATTAGAATGTTATTAGTTCCTTTAAATTATTGAATTAATCATGTAAAGGAGTTTTTCTTGGTTATTTTTGAATGAATATGAGCCTCTAGCATGGCTTGAAACTAGTCGAGTTCCTCGTCAAATAGTTACGTGAGTAAGCCGATAACATAATAATTAATTTACGAAAGTAAAGTATCTCTCTTGAATTAAAACAAGCTTTTCATAGCCTAAATCCATCTATCAATACTTACTAACAATAAACTAAGAATGCCTACAAAACATGATATATTGTGAGCCCTAAATATTTCTTCTAAAACAATAATAAACAGTACATTCATCTTACTTCAGCGAGTTATGTGCTCCTAGTAGCTGGCGAGTGATTGACACGTCATTTGTTACTAGACATTATATAATACTAACAAAATAAATACCTAGTAAACGTCGAACTTTAACCAACAATATTAAAAAAAAAACTTGATAAAGATCAATAAAAAATCTGATATCCATATGGAGATGTAAAATTATAATCAACTAAAAGGACCATTTTTGGCTCCAAAGGACCAAAAAGAATGAAGAATGATTAAAAAGTCATATAATATTCCTATTGTGTGCTGTTATATGATTTTCATTTGTTATAATAAAGTTTGCACTTTGAAATCTCTGTCTGTCTGTCTGTCTGTCTGTATTTTCAAAGAAAATTTAAATTAATGCATTTTTAGGATACTTAAATCTTATGTCTGCTAACGAAAATCCTAAGAAGTATAAACTTAAATAAACAGTAGCAAATCAAATATTATCATAAAGAAACAATCATATTCATCCCAACATTACCAAGTTCCAAATCTGCCTCCGCATCTTCAGAAATGGTCTCCATGACCCGCTCAGCGCATGGTTCAAGTTCGCGCGCGAGCGTGCAACGCGCGCGGCCGGCGCGCCGCGCGCACTCGCCGCACGTCGTCAGCAACAACGTGGCAACTTTTGCGCGTCACTCGTCATTCAACACTGCACATCACTAATGACACATGACACTCGCGAGCCTGCACTTCTGTCACCAGTTGTCAAATTGTCTTTTTGTCACTCTTCAGTATAAAAAAATATTTATCTTTTTTGGCTTTTATTTTACGTTACGTTGTTACTTGGCTAAGATGGCGAAGAGTTTTTTTTTTTAATGAAACTTAGTTTTGACATGGTTTATTTTTTAATGACGCGTTACGTTTCAAAATTAATGTTAAAGGTGGAAGTTGTCAGATGTTAACTCAATTTTGATGTACTTAAGTAGATATAGTGCTTAGTGCTGAGATCAAAGGACCGTAAAAGCCTCAGGATTTGTTACTTTTTTAAAGATTTTACTTTAAATTAAATACCTTTATACAATTAACAAGCAACATTAAGTTCACAGCTCTCTGTTAATCGAGTTGAAACTAACACAATGAAAGCCACAGTTTTGAAATTAGTGTTCCCGATAAAGTTATAATAACCTTCTAGTTTAGGAACTAAGTAGATGTCTAGTTAGTTTAGGTTTCAATTCCGACAGAAATTATAACTCGCGGGCTAACTTGTTACTACTTTAACACAAGTTGGGAGTCAAAAGAGGAGGTAATTTTGGGGATCAACTGGATTAAAGTCACATAGGTTAAGTATGAGTAACAAGCAAAGCTCTTAAGTCGACATTTGATTATTTAGTTAAGAGTAGCGCATCTGATCTGCCTCAGTAAATGATAGGTTACGAGTGATACTACTACCGAACATGGCATCTCGGATCTAGTTCTCGCGTCGAAAAAAGTTTACGTAAAACATAAAATATGAAATTCACCATAATTAGACACAACCTGTCCCGAAGTTTTATGAAATATTGAGAAATATTGACAAAAAGAACAGTAAGCTAGAATCAGTAGGCTGCACGACGTCGCTGCCTCTGCGCACGCTGCTCATGATGAAGACTCCCTCTGTGGCTCGAAACTAGTAGAGCTTTGCTCTATTAATTTAAGTGAGTAAACCGTGATTTTTTAGTTAATTGACAAAAATAACGTTTAATTTCTTTACATTTAATAAAATAACCGTGTAAAGTTATTCATTGTGAAGCCATTTTAACCAAATACTTCAGTTAAGTAAACTAACTCGTGTAAATGCCCTTCTATTGATTATTTTCCAACATATTATTGAATATTGATGTCACACTGTGAGAACCAACACGCTGTTTGACTGGAGACCCGATAATTACAAGAATATACCAAACGTCTGACTTTGACACGTGTCATACGTAATTGGTTACTACAACATTCATCGTAGTAGGTTGTTTAAATAAATAAACAGTTCTTAGAAAAGTAAAGTTATGTATTTTGTTTTTAATGGGGCAAGCCCACCACATCCTTCCAAGACTACTGCAACTCCTGTAAGTCAGGATCCACAGTAGATACAGCCATGAAAATAGCGGAACATTGAAGTCCGGCGCGTCCCAGTGATATGAATGACTGTCTTGGATCCCGCAACGAAATAAATCAGAAGATATTATTAAAGGAGAAGAAAATAGATAGGTATAATTTAAAACAGATTAAGTATATCAAAATAATATTTCTAGAAAGGTAAAGATGGCTTAGTGTCTGAGTAGATGCTTAGTGTATGATAAGTCTTAATGGTCCTTTGGTTCCCAGGATAGTATAATTAGCAAGCTAAATTTCTATTACTAACTATCTATCACCCAAGTCAGCTCATACCCTGTCTGTATACCAAATTTAATCAAAATCCGTTCAGTGGTTTCTGCGTAATTGACGGACAAATCTGTACCTCGGAGGTATACAATAGTAACTCCACTTTTTTTGAAAATATTTGCACCATTAAAATCGCAAGAACCAGTTCTACTTAATGGTATACGACATTAAATCCTATTACATCTATGAAAAGAAATATCCAATCGTATATGACATTAAATCCACTAATGTCTAACTGGTAAAGGACCTCAAATGACCATAAGATTATTTACCTCTACGCTTTGCGAGTACTTAATGTTATTCATTGGAGTTAATATTCTTTACCTCTGAATGAAAACTCGCGCGCGCCGAGCTATATATTATGCCAATGATCTTTATTTCTTGGTGTTAAGATATTTTTTACAATAACAAAAATTGTTACTGGTTTGGTTGATTCTTGTGGTAGTATTAACTCATAGTAGGGTCTCCTCTACAGTACCTAACAAAATATTACTACAAGTGGATTCTCGTTTATATGTCATATGTTTCTATATTAAATACAAAATAATAATTGCAATTTTTTATCTTTAATACTGTTGTAATAGTTCCTTCGGGATGCGGGTGGAACGGCAGGAAATAGCTAGTCCATTATAACGGATAAATATAATGCTTGAAACCCATTAATTTATTAATTAGATAAATAATCTTTCTCGCCTAGTATAGATATGTTTTTCTATATTATAAACAACGAACTATTGCCCCCAATAGTTCTATATGCTTCTATATTCTGCAATGGGTCATCAGCTCCTTTTGTGCATAGAAAAAAATCTATTGTGGGAGGGTCTGTACCATACTCTGCTATCGTATGGATGCAATTCCGAAAAAATGAGTTTTTTTTTAAGGGGGGAAAATCATCCAGTGACTTCTGCCACCTTGGGCGAGGCGAGAGGAAGTGTCAGACTCTTACTGACTAAAAATCACCCCGTTCCTTCTCCTGCTTTTCGAGCCGGAGCCCCGGTAAACCAGCTAGGTAGTCCGCAGCTCCGGATCAGGCATCAGCCCTACTGGGCCCCATCTGTGGTGGTCTGATGCCTCTTTGAGGCGCGCGCGGAACGCTACGCGCTGCACACACGGGTCTGATTCTGTTCGGGCGGTGAGCTACCCTTGCTCGCCGTCCGCAGGCCCGCACTTACGGTAGCCGGAGATCGTCCCGCGATCCCCGACGCCCGGAGTGCCTCTCGCGACGGCTGGGGCGTGAGGTTTGTTCTCTCACGCGCCCCGCCTCCTCCTTAGCTAGCATGACTGCTTCGCAGAAAGAGGAGACGGTATCCCAGTCCCTCTCGCTCCGCACCATGGCCTGAACCAGTGACGGGCGCGAGAGGTCGCCGTCGCCGACCACATCCCTGAGGACTTGGCGGTGCTCAGCCCACGCAGGGCACACCGCCACCGTATGTTCTACCGTGTCCTCCGGGCGGTCCTCGCAGTGATGACACCCGGGCGTTTCCTCCCGCCCGATAAGGAACAGGAACCTACCGGAACTCCCATGTCCGGGAAGCACCTGCGTCAAGCGGTAGGTAAGGACGCCGTGGCGCCTCTCTAGCCACTCCTCAAAGAGGGGACTTACCGCTGCGATGACAGCGAGCCCAGCCCTCGGTTGCGACAGTCGTTGCTGCCATTCCGCCATGAGATCGCGCCGGAGCTCGTCCCGCCACGCACTGATCTGGCGCGGCAGTGGAGTTTCACCCCGGCGACACGCGTCGGCGCGCAAACTGAACACGCGCGCGAGCACCTTCGCCTCCAAATCCCACGGCGGTAATCCGGCAAGGAGGTTCGCCGCCTCGCCGGAGATCGTGCGATATCCACGGATCACCCGGATGGCCATGACCCTCTGAGATGTGAGCAGCGCCCGAGCTGGCCGCCGCATCAGGTTCGGCGCCCACACAGGGGCGCCATAGAGGGCCATGGAAAAAATGAGATTGGTTCGATGTTCTACAAAACTTCTTTTGACCAGGAAACATTCGAAGAAGTTAGTTTCATACGAAATAAACGGAGAGGATTTTCTTTACCCACGCCGAAACCTATTCGAGAAACACAAAAGCCTATTTCGAGACTCAAACATAACGACTTACAAAAATCAAAAATCGTTGCAGTGGATACCAGCCATGTTCCATGACTATTACAGGAATCTTTCATGTGCAGATGTCCCGGATTTACCTGAAGCGTACGAGTAGCTGTTCTGGTTATTTAAAATAAATTGTATTTTGATTTTAGTTTTGTGAAGTAACTTTTGTTTCATTTTGCTAGTAAACCCCTCAGAAATTATTTTATAATTCCATTACGCTACATACTGACAAGAGACATAATGTTTCTGAATGCCGAATTCCAATAACATCCCCAAGGTTTATTTAGAGGTAAACAAAAGTATGATATTTTAATGCTCTCTTAAAACACCTTAGTTAGTATATGTTTCGAGGTAAATAACCTCAAGTCCACAAAATCAGATAAAAATTCACTTTAGTATAATGTTATGTAATACAATATAATTCCATCAAATAATAATAAAAAATAATGTTGAGTTTGTTGCAATAGCTTTAAAACTACTATGTCAAAATTGCATTCAAAGTTTCATTCCGCGCATTTTTGCCTGTCCTGTAAATTTTTTGTTTTGTCAGTTAATGTTGTATACCTCTGAGGTACAGAAATATCCAACATAAAAAAATCTAACCACTCTTTTTTAAGTAAAAACGACGATGCAACTAAAACGATTCACAACTCTGTTTCATAGACTCTTAAATAATATTAATACGCGAACGCCACAGAGAATCACGTAGCACCTTCAACGCACGTAGAAGCATTACATCACGCCTCTAATGAAGATGGGTGCTAAGCAGACACGACATATTTTGTTTAATTAACCTTAGTGGGATTACTCCTAAACATTACGGTCTGTAGGACCAAAACAGTGTTTCTCAAAGATTATTCTAACAGGTCGCCTCTGGTCTGGTCTTCTGTTCAGAGAGAGACATTTTGGAATCAAAGACAAACACTTACTGCGCACTCAGAGTCATTTAATGGTTACTTAACCCAGTCCTTAGCAATTGTTTTCCATACAAAATCGTTACTAAAGAATAGTTTAAGTAAGCATTAAATGACTCTGAGTGTGGCAGTTATTGTAAGTTATCATTATTATCAACAACATAATCTCCATGCTTGGCGAGGTTGCGGGACATCACAGTTTAAAATGATCAGGTTTATCACAGAACGCTGTCGCCCGATCTCTGTGTACTGGATTCACCTATAGTATAGGCTTTTCGTCACCTATGGGAAGAGCGGACTTCTTGCTCGTTCTTCTCTACACTTTGGAACGAACAAATAACTTCACTAGAAGACTGACCGACAGACGTTATTAATATTATAACATTTCCTTCGCCGTTCAAAAGTGCCTTCATGGTCTATCTGAATTAAATAATTTTGACTTTTTAATTTTTGCCATCGCCACCCATAGACGGTAATAAATGTAATCTACTCTACAATCACCACATGGCTATGGACATCTACTGCAAAGCACACATTTATTACAGTTAAACAAAAAGGATTTCTACCCATCCTTAAACATGCATTCAAAATATTTTTAAACAAGACTATATGGGAATGTTCAGCCTTGTATTTTATTTTAAAGACCTGTACTGGTCACCGAGTCCTTACCACCGTAAGTTACAGGGTCAGAACCTAATATTTGGGAAACGCTGTCCTAAAGGATTTAGTATAACATTGGTCGATTAATTAGCCATTTGTATTCTAATAGGAAAGGCTATTTGTTGGCTGTTGTGTACTGAATTATCTATGAGGTAGATATCTTTTTGTGGGCTGGAAAAGGTCGTTTTGGAATTGGTTTTGGTTGGGTATTTAATTGAAGGGAATTGGTAGAGGTAGATTTAATTTCAATGTGGACGTTAATTTATTAGACAACAATTAGTTTAAAGTATAAAAAGAAATATTTAATGTAAGGTTATCGTGCAAAACAAAGATTAAGAGATTCAACACCAAGTCTTTTATTTCTATTTCTAAGAATATGTATAATAAAATAGAAAATCCTTCAGAAAAATTCACATCAAACAAAAATCAATGATGACCTCACACTGCAACACACGACCCACAAGACAAAATTATTGGTCCATATACACATCAAAATACGTTTAACCAAAATTCAACCTTAAATCCCTCTACCAATAAAGTCACAAATCGCCTGTCCCACATACAAGGCTAGTAAATACAATAGGTATACAATGAAAACTAATTAGACAGGTCATAATGACAGGCTATAAACAAATAATAAAGGACCAGATGACACATGACATGTGTATGGGAGTGTCAACGTGACAGAAGTCATAGACACACACATAGGCTATAAGTGGTGCTATTAAAATGGCTGCGTGGATCGTGCGGTCGTAAGGACCACCGTTGAGAGAAGGGATTTTGGTTTGATCATAAAGACCAATGTTGAATTGTTAAGCAAGGAGACGGGTACGCGGGGATTGTGCGGTCCATGGCCCTCTACGGGGCCCCGGTGTGGGCGCCAAATCTACGGCGACGACCAGCTCGTGCGCTGGTTTCATCCCAGAGGGTCATGGCCATTCGGATGATCCGTGGATACCGCATGATCTCCGGGGAGGCGGCTAACCTCCTTGCGGGATCACCGCCGTGGGATCTGGAGGCGAAAGTGCTCGCGCACGTATATAGCTTACGTGCGGAGGCGCATCGCCGGGGCGAAAGTCCACTGCCGCGCCAGATTAGTGCGTGGCGGGATGAGCTCCGGCGCGATCTCATGGCGGAATGGAAGCAACGACTATCGCAACCGAGGGCTGGGCTCGCTGTTATAGCAGCGGTAAGTCCCCTCTTTGAGGAGTGGCTAGAGAGGCGTCACGGCGTCCTCACCTACTGCCTGACGCAGGTGCTTACCGGACACGGAAGTTTCGGTAGGTTCCTGTTTCGGATTCGGCGGGAGGAAACGCCCGGGTGTCGGCATTGCGTGGATCACCCGGAGGACACGGTGGAGCATACAGTAGCGGTGTGCCCTGCATGGGCTGAGCACCGCCGTGTCCTTAGGGATGTGATCGGCGACGGTGACCTCTCGCGTCCGGCTTTGGTTCAGGCCATGATGCGGAGCGAGAGGGAATGGGACGCCGTCTCCTCCTTCTGCGAAGCAGTCATGCTAGCTAAGGAGGAGGCGGAGCGCGTGAGGGAACGATCCTCCTCACGCCCCAGCCGCCGCAGAAGACACTCCGGGCGTCGGGGATCGCGTGACGATCTCCGGCCACCGTAAGTGCGGGTCTGCGGACGGCGAGCAAGGGTAGCTCGCCGCCCGACCAGAACCAGACCCGTGCGTACGGCGCGTCGCGTTCCGCGCGCGCCTCAAAGAGCCAGACCACCACAGATGGGGCCCAGTAGGGCTGATGCCTGATCCGGAGCTGCGGACAACGTAAAAGGTTACCGGGGCTCCGGCTCAAAGCAGGAGAAGGAACGGGGTGGTTTTTAGTCAGTAAGAGTCTGACACTCCCTCCCGCCTCACCCAAGGCGGGAGAAGTCATTGGATGATTTTCACCCCTCAAAAAAAAAAAAAAAAAAAAAAAAAGGTGACGGGGTTTTGATTTTTGAGTGTTGATGGCATTATTGAGTTTTCTGATATTTGAAAATGCCATTGATTGTACTGAATATGGAATTGTGACGGGTATATGGCAATAGGATAGGGAAAATCGTCCAATGATTTCTTCCACCTTGGGCGAGGCGAGAAGGAGCGTCAAACTTACTGACTAAAAACCACTCCGTTCCTACTGCTGCTTTTCGAGCCGGAGTCCCGGTAAACCCGCTAGGTAGTCCGCAGCTCCGGGTTCTCCCTATACTACCTATATGTGACTCTTAACAAAGTGTCACTTTTCGTTTCGCCTTTATTCAATCAGAAAGTCATTTTTCAAAAAATCAAGAAAATGTATTGTAAATAAAATATATGGTTGTCTGTCCTTTAACAAAACCCGATGAATCTGCACCTATCCCATTATCAAATGAAAGGCGTGATGATTTCTCTATAATTATATTTATACACCAATAGAATTATTAGGTTACCTCAAAGAAGTTAGCAAAACATTTTGATTGGTCATCAAAATATTAGTGAATTCGCAGTTTTTAGTACCGTGAACTCATTTTAATTTGGGGCTAATAAACAAGGTTATAAAAAAAGTGTCGCGTCGTCAGAAATTGTTGAAAATAAAGAATTTATTGTTCGTCAGCATTTCGCAATGAGAATGATAGAAGATGGTAAACTGCTTTACGTAATTTAAGTTAGTACGCAAATAACAGATAAAATCCATCATAAAACAGTTACTGATCATATCGTAAAAATATGGTTAAATGCAAATCAAATGTTATGTAATATTGCTGAAAACATGCACGTATTTAAGCGTGGGAGAACCATGCTTCGGCACGAATGGGCCGGCTCAACCAGAGTGATACTATGAAAACTGACGTGAAAGAACGCTTGCGTTGTGTTTCGTCGTGTGAGTGAGGTTACCGGAGGCCCGATTAACCCCCTCCTCAGTGTCTTTAATCCCCAACAATCATCAAATTCCTAACCGAAGTCCTAAATCACTTGTAACGCCACACAATTTGTATTCCCAAAATTAGTTTTTTTGTAACGCTAGCGCCAATGTCTACATTTTGAATTCCAGAAAACAGGTAGACGAAGTTTATCTCCTAAAACTATACGTAGAGTCGGGTTAATGCATTCAATGACAAAAATATGTAAATAATATATCAATTTTACGTGAAATGTTCACTAGAAGACTATGACTATTATGTTAAAGATGATATTATATTATGCTAATGATGTGTGTGCTGCATAAATCTTTAAAAATACCTTAAAAATCTTCAAATAAAAAGACTTTACACTCAATAGTAACAACAAAATAAAGGCAAAAATCTAGAAAATTCCATCTGAAACTGGGAACGCACATAACAATTGAAACGTCAGTAATAATGTGGATTACAATGTGCGGCCGTGGAGTAACGTGCCAATTTTAGAGCGCTGCAACGTGGCTGCAACGCATCCACTTTAAGTGCATCGTCTAAATTTACAATAGCCGCTGTGGTAGGGCTGCCTTGTAAGAAGACGTAACTGCTATTGTATTTGGGATTGCTGGGAAAGCCATGAGCTTTGTAGAATGGGTAAAAACCATCTGTGTAATCAAAGAGTTAGATTTGGAATAAACGTTTTCTATGTAAGGCATTTTTTGAGGGGGCACAATCATCCGATGATTTCTCCCACCTTGAGCGAGGCGAGAGAGAATGTCTCACTTTTACTGACTAATAACTACCCGTGCCTACTCCGGCTTTTTGAGCCAGAGTCCTGGTAAAACCGCTAGATAGTCCGCAGCTCCGGGTTAGTCCGCAATTCCGACTTGCAACGACTAGACGACTTAGACTTCTGCCTCAGTCACTTTCATCCTATGACAGCTAACTTCACCAAACTATTTAGGTACTTCTAACTATTCAAAACCACCTTAAATTCTCTCTATTTCAGTGACCAAATACTTAATTATACCATCAAAGGCAAAATCAAAGTCAAAGCATTTATTTCAATTAATCCTTAATTATGCACTTTTGAAACGTCAAATTGAATTGTCTGTCAGTGAAGCTAGCTGCTCGTTCTAAAGTATAGCCATCCTTACCCAAGACCGTTGCAAACGCACAACAGCTTCCGATACTATCTGTACCCACACATCCCATGTAAATGTACGAAGGAACCTATTTATAGCAATAAAATGTATGTAACCAAACATTATGACGTTATCAGAACACGTATTGCTAAACAATGCCTTCGACCGTACGTTCACTCTTGACCCGAAGTCAAAGAGATCGATGATGCTGTTGTTTGGTTAAATTCTCGTGGGCTTTCTGTTTACTTTTTCAGACGAGAGGAGATATGGCTACGCTACACATAGGCACCATTATGCGTCTTTGGATGAGTGATTAATTTTGACATCGGCTATCATAAATAGTTCTGACTGTTCATGTTTTTTCTGTAAAGTTTACAACTTTTTTATTGAAAAAGAGCAAATATCACATTCTAATGATTATTTTCTAGTGATTTTATAGCGTCGTGTGGCCCGGAGGTTTCAGAAGATCACTTCTTATGCATGAGGGCGCGGGCTCGAAACCTACCAAAGGCAACCACCAATATGACATTTTCCGAGTCATATGTACTTTCTAAGCATATTTAGACACCACTGACAAACGGTGAAGGAAAAGATCGTGAGGAAACTTGGGCTTATAATTTCTGATTATAAGTTTGAAATCGCCAACTCGCATTGAGCAAGTGTGGTGATTAATTCTTAAACCTTCTCCGTGTAAGAAGAGGCTGTTGATGATGATGACTACGAAACAAACTAATGCACAAAAGTTTTAAATATTGATTCCGTTTATATTGATATTTTACACTATCAATACTACAATAGGTAAATGATCAAATAATGTATCAGAGATATTGTAAAAATCATATTTTTTTAAAAGAGTAACGATGGAGTTTCTTGCTCGTTCTTCTCCATTCAAAGCAACACTTTGGAACGAGGGCCTAACTTCACTGACGAAGAGACTGACGGTCAATTCAATTTGACGTTTCAAAAGTGCCTAATTTAGGATTAATTGATATAAATGCTTTGACTTTGACTTTATCAGTACTAGAGGTTCCATCTACAATTACTATGAAACAGTATAATACAAACCAACCCGCAGGCAATAGCTACATCTGATACACATGTAATAAAAGACGAACCAATGAAATAGTTTTACTGCACGATGTTTTCAAACGGCCAAGTTACATTTATTGCCAGTATTTAATACGCGCATAAACCGCGGCTGTCTACCATCATATATACCAATTACATGGCCACCATATTAATATGTACTAACATTACATAATGCGTGTGACCCCGTGGTTGGTAGAATAATAGGGATGATGACGGGGTATGAAAATCAAAAATCTATTTAGTCCGTCAGTTAGGTTATGAAAAAATATTAGACATGATTTTTTTATTTTATTTTATCGTATAAGATATCAATACTTAGACAAAACGAATCAAAGTTTAGGACTAGGAACAAATGTCATTTCTTCGTATAAATGTAACCAAAAGTGACGTCATGTGATATTTAAAATCAATGTATCTTCGAAAGTATTTGTAAAAAATAAGTGTATTATTATGTAATAATTTACAAGGCGAAAATTAAACTAAGTTTTAGTCTAACCTAAGACAATAAGATACTCCAATCAATCAATTTCGAACTTTGTCTATTAGTACTGAAGAAGAAATAGTTTTGGGGTAGCATGACTTGGCGCATACGTTTTTCACTCCTTATAATATTCTATCTTTTTAGAGGGTGTATCACAATAGATTTTCAATTTGCAATAATTATCGACTAATTATCTCCAAATTAGCAATATCTAAATCTAATTTATTTCCTTCACAAATTAAATCAGACGACTCCTCAACAATATCCAAATATGCAAAGCTCACGAACTCTCAAAATGAAACATTAATTTATTTCAAATCCTCGACTTTAAACCTTGCTGATGACTTATCAAACGCCTCCAAAGTTCTTACATAAATTATCTGATGAGATGTAAAGGAGAATGCTCACGAAGTATGGGGAAAATACCCAGGCCCGGCGCAAACGATTTGTATCTCAGTTTATCAGTATAAATGTGTAATAAAATCCCGTATAGTTACCATCGTCGAAAACGATGGCTAAATGTAGGAAATTGCTATTTGTTTTTTGTCAGGGACTATATTTAAATCGATCAGTAGTGGACGTCTTTCGGCTGGTATGATGATGATATTTAAAGGATATTACGAGTAGAAAGTATTAAAACAAATGTATACATTATCAAAACATCATGTATTAGATTATTCAAAGTTCAATCATTTTCTAATATTACATTTTGTGGTGAAAGTGCGGGATTTGCAAAACCATCTTAGTGCCTTGCCCACCCAAGGCAGTATATGATGGACATCACATGGGCACAACAACCGAGTTTCCTTTTCCCATGTATGCATGAAAAATAATATTCGCTAATTGCATTTCTCCCGCTACCTCTATTATATAAAACGTCTTATATCAAGCTGTATTGATGAGGAGGTGATCTGTGATTGATGCTCACTTTCTACTCGTAATATCCTTTAAATATCATCATCATACCAGCCGAAAGACGTCCACTACTGATCGATTTAAATATAGTCCCTGACAAAAAACAAATATCAATTTTCAACATTTAGCCATCGTTTTCGATGATGGTACCTATACAGCATTTCATTACTCATTTATACTGATAAACTGAGATACGTATAGTTTGCGCCGGGCCAGGGTTTTTTTGAGCATTCTCCTTTAGAAATTGGGAGTCCCTCAAGGCACTCAGAGTGCCTAGTATGAGTTTGATTCACGTGAACGCGATCGACACGTGCATAACGTTCGGCTGTTTGATTGGCCAGCTCTAACTAACCAACTAATCAGAGAGCTGAAAGCAGTTCGATGGCATTATTATAATAAAAAACTCGTAGTAGGCCTTCTGATCGGTAACCGAGGGATCATTCGACGGTCCTTTCGCCCGATATAACTTTGCTTTAGACTTTTGGCTAAGTATCAATGGGAAGATTATTTCTTATATATTAATCGATTTGAGATGCTTTTTTAATGTTTTGTTTATAGGTAAATGTTGATTGGTTTTTTTAAGAAAACATTGTTGCGTATATGCATAAATAAAGCATTTCCTTTAGTTGGTTTAACATATATGTAGTTGTAACTTTTTGAATTGATCTTATCATTTCAAGTGACCATATTACTTTCTACTCAGAATTTTAAGTGTGGGAGAGCTATGCTTCGACACAAATGGGTCGACCGGAGTAATACCGCGGCCTCAGAGAAAACTGACATGAAACAACGTTTGCGTTGTGTGAATGAGGTTACCAGACCCAATTCCCGATTCCCCAACAACCCTTAACTTCCAAACCGCCAAAAATCCGAACTTGTAACGCCCCTGTTATTTCAAGTGTCCATGGGCGGCGGCGATTGCTTACCATTAGGTGATCCGTTTGCTCGTTTACCGGCTTATATCATAAAAAAATAATATGTTTGTTGCAAAGAATCATCATCTCAAACATTTTCAACAACAACATAAATTCTCTGTAAAAACTGTAGTCAACAAAAACACATTAACACTTAATACAACAACGTAAATAAAATGCGTTGCAATATCAAAAGGCCGCAGTATACGATCTGAATACCCCCATCATAAAAACCCAGATCCCCCTAATCCGATGGAGTAAAATACTGCCAAAATAAATATCCCATTACATTGAATCTCTTCGCAAAGTACAATCAACAAATTTCATTCACTTTGACGATAAAATTGTCAAAATAACAAATGCCGACAGCGTTGGCATGGAAATGTATTTCATGTGAAAGTCGACTTGGATTTTTTTATGAAAATAAGCTTATGCTGGGTCATGATTTAAATGTGTCGATTGTACAGAGGCGTTGTTTTAAATTCCACTCTATTATCTCTTTCACTCGATTTAATATCGTCTGTATGTTTTTTGAAAAATATCTTCAATGTACTTTCGACCTTATGGCCCAATAAAAATAAGGTTAATATTTTGACAAATTGTAATCGTTTGTCATGAGTCTTTATGAGCATGTATGTATGTACATAATATGTATTCGTCAACGACATATTTTTGTTTTCATCAAATTCCCCATTTTATGAATACTTTTTCAACACAGTTTTTTTTTCTATTATGTACTTTGTGTTTGTCCTTCATTTAAAATTTCTTAGTGATGTGTGTGTGTGTGCGACTATAAACTTGGTTTTACAGTTTAAAATAAACCAGTTAAAGATTGTTTCACATCAACAGCCTATAAGTGGCCACCGTTGATCAAAGGCCTCTTCTCGCACGAAGAAGGTTTGAGTATTAAGCACCACGCTTCCTCAATGCAGGTTGGCGATTTCAAACTTATAACCGCAGGTTTTACTCATGATGTTTTACACCTTTAAATAATATAACTCGAAAAAAGTCCCATTAGTACTTTGCCGTTGGTAGGTTATGAATCCTCACCATCATGCATGAGAAGCGGACGACTTGAACTTGGTCACCACGAAAGTAAGATTACGAAAATTATATTAATGACAATAAATTAATGTATTTTACTTTGATAACACCACACAGCTGCATAAAACATAGTACCTACTAATAATAATATTGATTTTGATTCAGATTATATAATAAACTGATCAAACAGCATTTTCCTTCAGTGTAAATAAAGCTATCGTATTGATAATATCTTTGCACTGAAAACAAGTTAGAAATATTTTTATTTCTCCTTTCCTTGAAGTAATGCAATCGTACGATCTGTTTGTAAGCGTCCTTGCGTACTTTATCTACGACTAGAACAAGAAAATAAACAACTTGTTTTTCTTCTATCAAACATCCGATCTGATAACAACTTCACCTTCCTCTTTGAAGCAGTCGGGTAAATACTAGAGGTGCTGTTTCGATTTAAGAGAATTGGTATACAGTAGAATAGAATACATTTATCGCCACCCCTGCTCTTTCCATGGGTGAAGTATATTAATAAATCTCCCAATCGATTTCGATCCAATGGCCAGTCTGTCTAACTAGACTAGCCTACTATGCAGGAGATATTATAGTGCACAAGGGTGTGCGCAAACACAGGTGCATGGTAAACGAGCAGATGGATCACATGATGGTAAGCAATCGCCGCCGCTCATGGACACATGAAACACCAGAGGCGTTACAAGTGCGTTGCCGGCCTTTTGGGACTAGGTAGGTAGAAGGTAGGCTGTTGGGGAATCGGTGATTGGGAAGAAGAGTAATTGGGCCTCCGGTAACCCCACTCACACAATGAAACACAACACAAGCGTTGTTTCACGTCAATTTTCTGTGAGGCCGTGGTATCACTCCGGTCAAGATGACCTGAACCGTCTCACAAACTACTTCAGAGGTAAAAAGCGTCCAAATTTCGGGCCGACATAATTGTATAATTTGTTACTAGTTAACCCAGTTGCGAGTTCCTCTGTTCCGTTCGTCCGTCATGCATTTTTTATGAAGAGAACTGTGTAGCATCTCTTAGGAGATACTTAGTTGGGAAACTAGTAGAACGTTGCTTAATAGGTAAGTATAAGTGTCTAGGTGGTTATTGAATTGGTACTGAAAAACGTAGTGTTTATAGCATGAAGCAAATACAAAGAGGAGATTTCGTAACTGAATTTCCCTTTAACATAATTTATGGAATGTGTCGTACTTTAACATAATGCGTGCCACTTATTACAAACCACGCCCCTCTCTGTTTTGCAACATGCAGTTAGATAATGATAAATTATAAATGATATTTATTTTTGCAAAAAGGTTACAATGTTATTTTTTTCCACGTAATCTCTTAAATAACTAGATGAGGTCGATATGATACTACAACCACGTTTCCAATGGTTCACATTTTAATCATAAAACTTTGCATCAGCAGAAATAGTATCAAACTATACAGAAAGAGTGCATAACTGCCTGCTATCTAAACGCAAGGTCGCAAGTAGATATCATGTCCATACAAAATAGATCAATGTTGCCACCATAGATCTATTCCCATAAACGATTAGTGGAATTAAATTCATTAGGGTCAATTGATGGCGACCGGGCGACCAGCGAATGTCACTACTTACAGCAGTTTTATAGCCTTATAGTATTGCTAGTTTTTGGTGGTATTTGCATGGTGGGATGTTTTTGTAATTTGTACTGTATTTCTTTAGTGGTAAAGTGCGTTTTTGATATTTAAATATAAATTAAATCATTCCATTTAGATTGTAAACGCGTCCATGATAGAATAAAAATATGATACTGGGATTCACATCTTAAAAATTCGAATTACCCCTACTTGACCAATCCCCGATTCCCCAACAACCCTTAAATTCTCAACCCCGAAAAGGCCGGCAACGCATTTGTAACGCCTCTGGTGTTTCAGTTGTGCATAGACGGCGGCGATTGATTACCATCAGGTGCTCCCACACCAAAAAAAACCTAAAACGCTAAGACACATGCCATTCACTCTCTTACTCCCACCAAGCACCATCTCCTCATTACCTCCTTAACCATCCACCCCACAACCTAATCTTTAATTCAAATTCAAATACAAAAAAGCCAATCGATACCCCTCCAGTCTACAATCAAGTAAATTCCTAGGTACACTGCGACCAACTCTTTAATAAATGATGGCTACCCCCAGGGAATCCCACAGCACTTAATTGAATAGGATCAATATCATATCAAATGTTATGCATGCAAACACTACCTCTATTTAAGTAATTCGACTTACCAGACACGATCAACGTGAATTGCTTCTTATATTTGATAGATTAGAGTCTAATTTTAAGTGGATTATATGCGGCTCTAAGGACCAATAAGGTTGCGATTTGGTAGCCAAGGTCTTGAATGATAGGTCAGATAAAAGTGCTCTTTTAGATGATGGTAATATTTTTAGTAATAGTTGAGAGTCACGAATAGATAAAAGGCCTAATAACGTAATGAATTAGCTTTAAGTGGATGTGCTGTAAGTCGATAGCTATCGAACCCTTTGGGAAATGCCAGGTGGTCAATATTCCTGGGTATAATACCTATAGGTAGTTTCTATATAGGTAAGTAACAATCAATATGTAAGGGTTAGTTTTAGCTGTGGACTGCCTAGCGGTTTTACCGGGGCTCCGGCTCGAACAGGAGGAGTATGAACAGGATGGTAAGTAAGAGTCTGACACTCCCTCTCATCCAAGGCAAGAAAAGTCATTGGAAGATTTTTCTCGCTCGAAAAAAAAATTTAAAAGGTTACTTTTAACGTTATTCATATTTAAATAGATTTTATTCTTACAATATACAAGTTCAATTATAAATGCGAAAGTTTGTTCGTTTGGATGTTTGTGCCTCAATAACGCTGAAACTACAGAACGGATTTTATGAAATTTGGCATACTGACAGGGTATGAGCTGATTTCAGTGTTAGAATACTTTTTATTCCACGGGTACGCGGGAATTTTCCAGAATAGGCTTTCTTAGAAAACCGTTTTTTAGTAGCTACTTATTCACACTCCAACACAACTAGATGACAATATTCAGCTTCCTTTGACCATCAACTTAGGCTATACATTGTCTGTCAGTCGGTAACTAGTAACAATTGATTAGTTTAGGTATCCAAGTCACACAATAGCTGCGACCTAGCCATCTTAATGAGGTCTGCTGCCAATCAATCAAATCTTTATGTAATCTGTTATCTCAGTAGTTAACTGTTTGATGAGATCGTGTGGTCCTTGTTAAATAGGCTTGTATATGAGAGGATAGAAAAAATTATAGACATGTGCATTTTTTACCCGACTGCGCCAGAAGGAGGGTTATGTTTTTCGAGAGTATGTATGTATGTATGTATGTATGTATGTATGTATAATTGTTTGGCACGCTCTGCAGCCTAAACGGCTTGATGGATTTTGACTTGAGAGGTGTCGTTAGATTCGTATTTACTGTGAGAGTGACACTGGATATATCAAAATGTTTAAAAAAACAAAATGGCGGATTTTTGGCGCCAAATTCGAATATTGCTCACTCTCTAGCCTAAACGACTCGATGGATTTTGGCTTGAGAGGTGTCGTTAAATTCGTATTTACTGTGAGAGTGACACTGGATATATCAAAATAATAAAAAATCTAAATGGCGGATTTTTGGCGCCAAATTCGAATATTGCTCACTCTCTAGCCTGAACGACTCGATGGATTTCAGCTTGATAGGGGTCGTTTGATTCGTATTTACTGTGAGAGTGACACTAGATATATGAAAATATAATAAATAATAAAACTAAAAGAAAATAAAATAAAAAAGGTAATTTAAAAAACTAAAAAACCCGACTGCGTTTCTTTATAACATGAAAATGAAAAAACCCTAAAACAAGAATACAAGAAAAATTTAAGCAGTCGGGACCCATTCTAGAAAGCCATAATTCATAATATTTAGAATGGGTCCCGACTGCTTAAATTTTTCTTGTATTCTTGTTTTAGGGTTTTTTCATTTTCATGTTATAAAGAAACGCAGTCGGGTTTTTTAGTTTTTTAAATTACCTTTTTTATTATATCACGACAGTGGGATTAAAGGATTAAACCTTACGCTTGTCTTCCATGGGGGTAGGTAGAGGCTAGAACGAACCAATTGCTACGAATCTTACATACCTCTTTCGTTTTATCAACAGTCATCAGTTTTTACATGCATGCTCGTCAGTGATGTTTTAGTTCATTGTATGATCATATTCTCGTTTGACACTTAAATATGATATCTATAGTAAAAACATTTCTAAAATAGGAATCATACCTATCATTATAATTTATTTTCAACACAAAATATCAAAATAATAACAGTGTTGCCACACACAACCAATAATTTCACGGCAGCTGCCCCGAAATATGTTTAATTGCTTTTAATCGCATTTTAAATGATAGCAACACTGATTATTTTGGTGGTCGACTATTATGATATAGGGCATGTTTGTTGGTTGAGCAAAACTGTACAGCAAAAGGTTTCAGGTTCAATTCTCAGATTGGGAAAAATATTTTTTTAGTTTTCTGAAATTCTTAGTAGCAAAGTGTAATTGAGTTTCAGATTCGATTCTCTGTTCAATTACTTCACCTGACCAAGGAATCGAATTCACAACTTCATATTTAACAGTCTCGTTTTGCACCCGATATAATTCGTGATCAAAAATAACCTGCCACAAAAATAGCACTATCTAATGCAAACGATTATTTCAATTCCGTGAGACTGGCTCGCTCAAACAAAAACAAACTCTTTACTATCATAATATTAGGGTAGAAATTAAATTAGTTATTTAAAGAAGACACGTCGTTTGACTATCCTGTAACATTACGTTTAATATCAAAGAATATTGCTTCGTCTACGAGAGAACACAGTTTTTTTTTATAAATTAAAATGTAGCTTCACTCCAAGATTTTCTACTGTGTCGTGGATTCGTGACAATTTTACACCAGTTTTCAGTTTTTCTTATGAGTCCATTTGGAAGTCCAGTGAAGAATGTGCACTAATATTTTTTAATATAAAATACCCTTTTTATGGTATGGTACGAGCAGACGGATCACCTGATGGTAAGTAATCACAGCCATAGACACCCGAAATGCCAGAGGCGTGACAAGTGCGTTGCCGGTCTTTTGGAGGTTAGAAATTTAACGGTTGTTGAGGAATCGGAGAATTGGCAAGATTGGAAAAATGGGCCTTCAATAACCTCACTCGTACAACGAAATACCACACAAGCGTTGTTTCACGTCGGTTTTCTGTGAGGCCGTGGTATCACTCCGGTCGAGCCGGCAGTAATAGGAGGAGCAGGGGATGTCTTGTGCCTATTGATCATATCGTGATATTATATAGCTTATAACCATCTTGAATAAGTACTCTATCCAACACAAAAAGTATTATCCAAATCGGACCAGTAGTTCCGGAGATTAGCACGTTCCAACAAACTCTTCAGCTTTATATACCAGTATAAGTATAGATGATAGATGATAATGATCTTGACCAATTGAAACTAATACGCGTTTGGAAGTAACTCTACTTCTGTCAAATGATCAAATTATCCAACAGAAGTAGAGCTACTTCCAAGCCTTAAAAGATTATGTATTCTTAATGTTTATTAAAAACAATAGCGAAACTATATTTGGTTAGTGTTATTAGTAATTAGTAACAATGAGATAATCGCATTATCATTGATTAATTTGACATTGAGTTATCAAATGATGCAAGTAACAAGGAAGGAAAACCACTTTCAAAACTAAATTTTAATAATAAAAATCTCACTTCCTACCTATTAAAATTCCATTTAAAAACCACAAATTTTTAGCCAATCACATACTTTTTTTCAAATCACATAACTATTAATAACACGTTTATTTTTCACAAACACTTCTTGTAATAAATAACGAAATAAATTTAATAATTCACTGTTGAAATTAAAAAGCGAAAATAAATTTAAAAGAAAATACGGCGTGAAAAGGAAAAACGCGGGAAACTCGTCACTCGACACGTCTGACCTCGACCATAGCTCACGAGCAACTGAAGGAAAACCAAACACGTGCTTCTTAACACAAGACCCACACAAACAACATTCAACCTTATACCCCTCATTACAAAGTATAATATCGAAAACACCGTTCTCAAATTCAGCTGGAGAAAATAGAAGCATGAATAAAAACATTCATTTGACATCGAACCCTATTACAATATCAATAGAGCGTGCTTTGACTTGGCAAGTGACCTCTCAAGTAGTTTTCGAATATGGAAAAGTTGTCAACTCGTGAAAATTCGTCACTGGTCGGAACTTTTCGTTCGTTAGGTAAAGCTTTTTAACATGCGGTCTATTTGTCGAACATGTGACTATATACAGCTCTTATTGTGAAGATTATAAGGTTCATATTTCAATGGCAATTTCATGAATGTTGGTATTTCAGTACAACATTATTCAGGTAATGACGTATAAAATATTCATGAACGGATGAATTTTTTCATTGAAAAATATTGTTTGTGAAAGAATACACTGTAAGATAATATGGAGGGTTCGGATCCCGGCTGATTAAATTATAAACGGTCAGTTGGGCAAAGGGTCGCGGGTTTGATTCCAATGTTGTGATATGTATTTGTTATCTGTATTATGTATGTTATTGAGTTTACATAAATTCTGTTCGGAACTTTGTATTATCTCGCTTGCTATTCCCCATAGGGTAGACAGAGATTGTGGACTTTGGGTAAGTAATAATTTAACTGCTTCGGTATTCGTGATTGTAAACTTGATGGGTTCGATTCCCATGCACATTAATTATAATCACATTTATTTTGAAAATGCACAAATTTTCTACAACACACAAACGATTTTATTCAACTTTCATAGTTAAACTCTTTACAATAAGGTTCAAAATTGCATGCGTTACACTAGGTCAAATATTTACACGTCTGCTTTGAATGCGGTGCATTTGATTGAGCCGTAAAACTTAGAGTAAACAGTACTTACTAAGTATCACTATAAAGTGGACGAAATTTCTGATAATTTATTGCTTCGATCCAAAGTGTTGGTATTTCATAAGGATGTTTCCTAGTTAGTAGATATCTATTTTGACGATTATTAAGACAAGCAGACGGATCACCTGAGGGCTTATTTCATGGTATAAGCTGGTAAACGAGCAGACTAATCACCTGATGGTAAGCAATCACCGCCATCCATGGACGGTTGTTGGATGGTTGTTTCACGTCGGTTTTCTATGAGGCCGTGGTGTCACTCCGGTCGAGCCAAAGTTATAAGTTACAATTAGATTGCTTCACCTAGTCACCATTTCTATCTTGCTTAGCATTCATCTTTACAATCACATCTTACCTAAATCCTTCTACACAACTCCAATGGCCCGAAAAATAGTGAAATATTCAAATACCAAGCGAGCAAGACACACATACATCAATGTATTGATGTGTGTGTCTCTACACACATGTAAACTAGCGCAGTGCTCTGGTACACAAATTCGCGCGAGTTACACTTGAATGCATTCAGTCAGGTGCTTGTACGGCGGGCCTCTTGTGTCACACACAGGCCTGGAGGATTGACAACTCATAATTATTCTTTATTTCTTTATACCAACATACAAATTACATTAAGCTTTGTCTCCTGAACTAGGCAGTACCTTCCCATTACACTTTTAATATACAATAACTATTTGTGTATTCAAATAATTATTATTTTATTTTAACTTTCGTGAGATATAGGTACTATAATTAATTATGATATGACATCGGCTACAGTAGCAGCGCGACGATCGCCGCGTCGTGTATCCCGGAATGCTGCTCAAGAATATGAGCCTCTACCATGGCTTGAAACTTGTAGAGAATTAGGGCGTGATCCTTAAGATAGTGAATTTAATTTTTATTTTGGACAAAACAAGCATCATCATGCTACATTTGGAATACATTTATCACTTCTTTAAAACGAAACATAACATAATCTTAAGTCTTTGACAGCCAATAGAAAACTATTGAAGACAAATCCTCCGCTAACGTCGGTCACCGGTGACCACCACGGCGTTCAATGTATTAAAGTATAAAACTCAACATTTGTACTACACAAAGGTGGTGCCTTAGTGCACATAAGAGGCTTACTCCTAAACCAACTATTGTCCACGCTTCCCAAGCTCGCCACGCTCCCCGCCCGTACATCAGCTCACAAAAATAGAAACATCACGGTACACGTAGTTACATTTTTACGACACAATAAAATATAACATATCTTCATTCTGACGATACATCATAACATAACATCAGTCGTCAGACGGACTTAGGCTGGTACTATAGAACTAGACTTAAGCGGAGAGCTCTTCTCAAGTATAGTTAAAAAGGCAGTTTTAAGTGTGGGAGAGCCATGCTTCGGCGCGAATGGGCCGTCTCGACCGGAGTGATACCACGGCCTCACTGAAAACCGACGTGAAACAACGCTCGTGTTCTGTTTCGCCACATGAGTGGTAGGCCCAATTCCTCCACTCTTCAATCTCTCTAAACCTGAAAGTTCCCAATCCTCAACTTGTAGAGGCGTTACAAGTTGAGGATTGGGAACTTTAGTTGCGGGGCCATGATGTCCGGATTGCTTACAATACGATGATCCGTCTGCTCGTTTACGGCGTATCCCATAAAAAACATTAAAGACGCAAATTAATACATTAACAGATACGTGCATCCCTTTCCAAGTATGTTCGAGAAGTACCCTTAGTACGAGTTTGCTTTACGTTTAAAGCAATCGAAACGAGAACGCGTTCGGCGCTCTGATTGGTCAGTCCATTCGTACCGGCCAATCACGGCCCAGAACGCACTCTCGTTTCCTTAACTTTAAACGTAAAGCAAACTCGTACTAAGGGCACAGATCTCCGCTTGAGCCTAGTTCTATGACACCGGCCTTACTCTCACGAATTAATTTCAATCACATGTAAGTCGTAAACTTTGTTTATTTTCGTACAATGGTTCCGGTATTGAGGAGTAGGAGAGCTATTTGAATATTTTCTGAACGAATAACAGTCGGTGTATAGATGTGTGAGGTCATAATTATGACGAGGTATCTATTTTCGTGTGGACATATTCATTTGAAACTATGCATTTCTGTCAAGAGGTCGTTTGAAATGTTAAATGAAACGTCGTTACTGTTAGGACCATTAAATGCTATAAGTGTACTCTCCAATGATACGATTGCGGAAAGTGTGGGAGAGTTATGCTTTAGCACGAATGGCCCGGCTCGAACGGAGTGATACCACGACCTCACAGAAAACCGACGTGAAACAACTCTTGTGAGTGAGGTTACCGGAGACCCAATTCCTAATCTTTTCCATCCCCGATTTCCCAACAACACTAAAATTATTTACCCCCAAAAGGCCGTGGTAAGCGATTAGCGTCGCCCATGGAGTTTCGCAACACCAGAGGAGTCACAAGTAAGTTGCCGAACTTATAAAAAGGAGTATGCTCTTTTCTTGAAGGTCATATCGGTTCGGAAATACCGCAGACGACAGCCCACTCACAGTCTTTAATCTAAGTTGGAAAACGTCTCATTGGTAGGTAGGCAAACCCACCTTTATATATGAGAAGCACGCGTCTTAAACCTTCAAACCACCACGACAACTTAATCAATAAAGCACTAGAAAATACATTTTCAATCAAAAACTGAAAAGTCAAAAATGCAGCACACATTACCAAAAATTAAAATGAAATGATAGTACTAACAAACAAACCCGGATGTTTGCAACCGACAGCTGCAGAATGCAACACATTCAATTCCAATGTTATTATTGAGAGTAATTATAGAAACCTATTCATAACTGTACCGCAACATAGAGGCAATCAAACTGATCTGCTTAGTCAGTTTATGTTATTGTAGATTTATTTTTAGATGGGTAATTTTGATGTTTTCTTTTGTGAACCTGGCCCCAAATTAGGATTTTCTCCTGTGTCGTGGATGCGTTTACAAACATACAAGTTCATTTATACACATGATATCCAAAACAACAATTTGTGGATCACACAAAACGTTACTCCATGCGGGAATGGAACCCGCTACACGTTGCGTAGCTGCCGGTTGCCCAGAAAGTTTGGGCAGAAAGCCCTTTTCTTAAGCAACTTTACTCTCTGTTCCCTAAAGGACCTTTTAAACTGCGAACTACCAACCACGGAGAATGTGAAAAGCTGTGCATTAAAAAAATCAGGAATGGAATATACCTGAAAGTACTATGTACCCCAGAGTAAAATGTCTGAAAACGGTGTTTTTGCATAGACATATTATCATGAAATCCGTAAAAATATTACCTACAAATACCTCTTAATTATGAACAAACAAAACTTATTCCTCCATCACGCACTCACACACACTATCGAACTCGAATCAATATCTAAAAACCACTAAAATATTCCCTGACCTTAGCGGATTTTCATAATTCCATCTCAACATGTACGATATAAGAAGTATATAAGAATATGTTCCCGAAGTAAGGTTTACATGAGAAGTTTTGCTCATAAGTCGCAAACACGGCTCGACCGCCGGCTTCGCTTATACTTTCCATGTAATGTAACTTTCATGCTGATATCGAATCGAATCAATCGGTGAATGGTTGCTGTGGAAGAATGTGGACAGAAGGACCACTAGGATTATATTTTTTAAACTAAGCTTATATTTTTTTTAAACTATGTTTCGTTCTGAGCCTTCGTTTTTGAACTAAATGTTTGTTGTAATGAATTTGCATATAGGTTTCTTAGGTTAGGTTAGTTGTCTTAGGTTGTTAGGTTTATATACTTTCTTAGGAAAGGAAAAACTGGTAGAATTTCTTTAAAAAAAAATAATTGCTTATTTTACCAGTACCAGAAAAAATATTTTATCAGTAAAAGAATCAGTAATCTAAAAAGAAACTAAATTATTGTAGATTCTTCTACAAAAACGAGAATCTTTTACAAAAATGAAAATTTTCCATGAGCTACACACTAAGCAAAAACATCAGATCTGATTACTATGACAGCTAAAATTTGTGTATGATTTTAAACTAATGTGTGTGTGTTAACAAAATCATTTCTTTAATTTACCATGTCTTTGATGACACCTGAATGTCGTAAATTGTGGGTTACCTCAACACCTCCAAATATTGCACTAAAAACTAAAATTTGTACAAACTGGTCCTTCGGTCCGCAGCCTGCACGATGGCATATAAACATCTATTTTTGACGTTCGAAGGTCGAGCTCAATAAACAATACGCGAGCAGGTGCTCACAGTACGGCTCGCGTGCTTATAATTAAATGTTTATATATTTTCTATGCTCCAACTATATGGTATTTTGTTTAAGGACGTAATTAGTTCGTCTGTAGTATATTTGATGTTTGTTGATTGCCTTGTCAGTCGAGTAGTTTTAAGTGTGACTGCGCTATTTTACTTAGTAGGAGGGCATTTGGCCACCATCTCGCCTGGTAATAGCGACGATGTGGTTGATGATGGAGCACGCCTACCTATGAGGAACCTGTTCACTCGGGACTTGAAGACACCCAAGTTGTATTTTGTAGAAAACACAGACTCCGGCAAAGAATTCCATTCCTTAGCGGTTCGCTCAAGGAAACTCAAAGCAAAACGCTTGGTGCAAATTGGTGGAATATCAGCCATATAAGGGTAGCGCTTTGAAATGTCTTGATTTAAAAATTGATCAAAGGTGTGTGTTATACTGTGTATAATTATGCACTTCTGCCAGTTCTTTCGTAAGCATCAAAAGCCAAGTAGAAGACGCTTGCACTTAGTTTTTAATCCAATCCTTCGTTAAATCCAATACATTTTTTTTTATAATAAAGTATAATACTTTAATGGAGTGAAAATTGTCAATAAGATACTGCTTGCCGTAATGTTACCTACCTAGTATTGATTACTGTGTTATCTACACCGGTAAAGGGCGTTGATAAATGCTACCTACCTACCTACCTATATATACCTGTACATAAAAAACACTCAGATATAGAGTATGGCAATGACTAGTTTTTAAGAATAATATTTAACACAAGCAGATTTTACTAAATAAAGCCAAAACAGAACAGCCTTAGGTAACCTTTTTCAAGCAAAATAAAACTCTTTAACAAATACTACATGTGTTGCGTTTATTTAAAAAAATAATGATTTACATAACAAAACAATAAGCAAGCAGTGAAAAGATACATTATTAAAAAAAACTATTAAAATAGAAATTAATGTTATACTACGGAATAAAAAAAATCTACGTGATGGAATAATGTAGGAATGTTTTATAAATTTTTACTAAAATAATATTCTAATAGTCGTTGCTGACTACCTAGCTGCTTCGAAAAGCAGGAGTAAGAACAGGGTGGTTTTAACTCAGTAAGAGTCTGACACTTCCTCTGGCCTCGCCCAGGGCGGGAGAAATCATTCGATGGTTTTCTCCACTCAAAAAAAAAAGGTATTTATAGAAGATCAATATTAATTTATAAGCTCTTGTTTGTTTTAAGGCTCATTTAGTGGACGCCCTCGCCTCGTTAAAATTTTATTTCTTAAACCTATATCTTAATCCCATTAATCCCATTTAAGTAAAAGGATTAAGTGGGATTTAAAAGGAGGCTCCTCTTATTAGTAAAGGATTAAGCAGGATTATAAAGGAAGCTATTTTTACCAATTTTGTAGAAAATAACAACGTTAGCCTCTTCAATGTTTTTTTCCAAATTTATTTGGGTTTCATTTAAACTTTGGCTACCAATATTTGTTAAAAAGTTTCCCTGCTTAAAGTCTACCGCAAATAGAAATAGTAGTTTTTGTTTTCAAGTAAAGTCTATGAGTGTAGTTTCGTTTAGGCTCTTCAAGTTGTAAATAGGATTTAAAGTTAAAGTTTCTGCAAAAGAGTGGTTTAACTTCAAATCACGATAATAAAATTATTGTTTTTTCCAGTACGCACCATTCGCGCAGAAACTAGGTGATTGCCTAAACACAACGATTTGCAGATTCAATTCTCACATAGAATAATTCTTTGTATGATTAACAAGTTATTGTTCCGGATCGGATTTGAAATGGGTAAGTGAAATAATGCGTTTGTAAACGAGTCCACGATTCACTGCACGGTTGCAGCCACCGCTCTGGCTGCCTCGCAACATGCAGTGGGTTCCATTCCCGTACGGAACAAATCTTTGTGTGATTCACCAATTGTTGTTTCAGGTCTGGGTGTTATGTTGTTTGTAGACGCGACCACGATACACAAGAAATTATGTTCATGCAACTTTAATAACACAAAAATAAAAGACTATTTATTATCAACTTAAAACATCCCTC
Organism: Spodoptera frugiperda; assembly: GCF_023101765.2. Classification (NCBI taxonomy): domain Eukaryota; kingdom Metazoa; phylum Arthropoda; class Insecta; order Lepidoptera; family Noctuidae; genus Spodoptera; species Spodoptera frugiperda. The sequence continues at coordinate 9,934,196 of NC_064225.1, read as the reverse complement.
TTGAACGACAAAGCATCATGCTAAAATACCGCCAATATACAAAAACGCTGCAACATGTATTACAGGCAATATTTCCAGACAAACTCGCGAACTAGGCCGCCAGGAGTTACGGTAAGTTGTTTCAGCGAAACTTTGCTTTTATAAGCAACGCTTCTTAAAACGATGAGCTATGTTCTCGTGAGAACGTATTAGCGGTTAGTATTAGTAATACTGGTCTTTCGGTACGCATTTGTTAAAAAAAGTGTTAACGGTTAAGTTATACCTGGGTAAAATTACGCCTTTTACTGAATGTATGTATACCCGATTTCTTTTTACTTACTGCTCCTAGGAAACCAGAAGTAAAATTAGGAAAAAATTAGGAAAGAAGAGAACTTAGCTTTTATTTTAAGAAATATCACGTCCAAAGTCAAAGTCACGGCATTTATTTCAATTAATCCTTAATTAGGCACTTTTGAAATATCAAATTTACCTAATTGTTCGTCAGTAAAGCTAGGTCCAAAGAATTACAGAAAGTAAAAATTTTATGTCAATACAGCACTGAACCTGAAATAATCATATGATCTATGGATGGATCTAAGTTTTTAACGTGAAAACTATTCATTCTAAGATTTTGGATCGAGATGTCATTAATTTCGGTCCTTTTAACAGATTTATCTATCCAAAAATGGTTATTTAAAAAACTAAAAAACCCGACTGCGTTTCTTTATAATAAGAAAATGAAAAAACCCTAAATATGAAGACTTAGTGAGGGCACATACGGCTGGCTTTCTGGAATGGGTCCCGACTGCTTCAATTTTACGATGACTTCCCTCCTTCTGGCGCAGTCGGGTAAAAAGATATAGAAAATATTCAAGACAATTCTTGCAAAATAATCTCAATGACACCATATAGTGTCACACCTATTGTAGGTGCGTACCAAATGTCAATGATGCTAATAAAGTAAATACAAATTTCCACGAACAACATAAAGCGTTATGGTGAATGTGGGTGTCGTTTACAATGGGTGCCTGGTGGCTGATGTCACATGCTGCATGACCAGAACGAACCGATTCTGTTTGGTGGCACAAATAGATTTGTGTGGCGAAGTCATCATGATTATTCAAGGTTAAATTTTCTGTATACATACATACATACATAACCTCACGCCTGCCTCCAATGGTGGTAGGCAGAGACAATGAAACTCCAATTGCTACGATCCTTACAAATCTCTTTTGCTTCATCAACATTCATATAGTCTTTTCATGCATGCTCGTTAGTTAAAGGTACTTTTAATTTGGCCATTTTTAATCGATCGGTGGTCGCTATATGCCCATCTAGGGCGCCTTTACCGACGGTTTCACTAATATTCGCCTTGTATATTTCTTTCGTAAATCTGCTTTCATCCATCATTTCTGTATACTTTTCGAAAAATATATTCAGTCATAGTATAAGTAAAATCCAATAATGATTACTAAATCTGCTCTTCGTAGTTGTGTTGTTTCTTCTCCTCAAATAATATCTTCTGAATTATTTCATGTCAAGACAGTCATTCATGTCCCTGGGACGCGCTGGACTTCAGTGTTCTAGTGTTTTCATGTTTGTATCTAGTTGCAGCGGTAAGCAAAGTTGTTGCGGACTTTCCCCAATAAAAAAAGTTATGTTAAACTTTCTAAAATCTTTCCATAGGACCACCACCTTGTGCGTAATATTCTCAATTTTGTATCCATAATTATTGCCCTGGCCAGGGCTCAGCCTTATCACTAATCAGCACAACCAAAACTAGCCCCTGACCCTGTCCATATTTGTGAGATCGTAAATTCCAAATACGTAGGTGTGTGACCTCAAAATAAAACAGACAGTCCATACACCTTGCGCTACTCAAATTCTCGCTTACTTTTTATCGTCAACCTACCAAAAGAATCTCTCCAACCTCTGAATCTCCAATCCTTAAATTACTAACAATTCAAAAGACCGGCAATGCACTAGTAACTCTTCAGGTATCCATGGGTCAGCTTACCATCAGATAATCAGACTACTTGTTTACCAGCCTAACTCTTAAAATCTATTCTTACCTCCTTAATAAGGTAATGGGTAATATATTTATATTTTTACACCACTTAAACCTTGAACCCCACATGTTTTCCCACCACAGACTTCCGTCTCTGGTACAAAATTTACAATATTGTGTAGTTTATGTGGTCGTTTCTGGTTAACTTGGTTTCCTAGGTAGTTCGCGGTTAGTTTATTAGTATTACTAGTATATATTATAGACCACAATGTATAATAAATATTATACGTAAGAGTATCTTAGGTGGTAACTATGCAATAAGTTTTTATGAAATAAAATAGGAGTTCTTCCATTCAAAATGGTTATATACAAATTTATTGTAAAACATTTATTTGTATATAGAATAGAATCAGGCGTTACTTTGCGGAAATCCATGCTACACTAACAATAACAATACAGTAAGATTTTTTAATTTTAATTCCGCTTATACCTACATGTATTTTTGACATACGGTGTACAGCACCCCCGCCCGCAATTAAACTGAGACACCCTGAGACAGCATTGTTTTCCAAAGAGAAAAAATCCCTTAAGACTTTCAGAATACGTTATACAACATACTCGTAGGTATATGGGAACAGATCACATTTACGACCTGTGAAACCTTAGCGTCAGTTTGACACTGCACTGTTTAATGGTCTGTGAACGGTGACACCGTTCAGCTACGTTAAATTTCACGCTAAAATAAAATCAATTTCGTAGAATCATCCGTCCATTCATCACACTTTGCTTTAATGTCTCGAAGACTTCAGAATCGGAATATGAATCAATACTTAGATCATATATAAGTTTGTTTAAAAGGTTATAAGTGTGACTTATATAAAATGCTATAAGCAGGTAATCATTCTTAATATAATCAAATTATTCCTAATATTAATAAAAAAATATAGATCAACACAAACAATGTGACTTATCACTTTCCTTAATAAATAGTGTTTCTCAAACACAAAGTGAATCTTATCACGTGGTCCTTAGAATTCAAAACCGTCTTTCTCAGTCTGTTTACCGCACCACTCGAATCGTCATGCTAAAGGCCCCAGTACACTATGGCCTGTGATGAGCCATGGTTCACAATGCGTAACCGTAGGCCACAATCACTTGGTGTTCAATGGCACATGGCTCATTGCTGCTTGACAAAATACTTGCGATTCCTTCGAAGCGAACATTCCGATTGCGCCCTACGATTGACAAATGTCCGCCACTACATAACATTAAATCCCTGTACACAATGGCGATCGCCTGAAGTGGGCCAGCATACGCCATTGTGTACTGGGGCATTAAAGTTCTTAATTTGTTGGAATGTAAAAAAAAACATTTTTATATATAAAAATAATAAGATACGTCTATCTACACCTTAAACCGCAGTTTCCCGAACTTTCACCTGTTATGCTCAATGAGACACGCGTAGAAGTAAACGTGGACGATATAAAAAGAGAAGTTGATTAGAGCGAACAATGTATCTTTCCACTCACTTGTCGTGTAGCCGAAGTCATCTTCTTCCTCTGGATCCGCTTCTTTCTCTTCTTTGCTGCGCTTTACTGCTCCTGCTGATGCTCTGTCGATCTGGCGGATGAAAGGACCAATTTTAGTATCGAGAGAAACATTGTTGGTCCTAAGTGACGAAGGGTGTTTGGTCTTTGCTTACACGTTTTTTTTTTTTATTTCCGATTACATGTTAAACCACAAAACACATTAAATATAATACTCAGGTCTGTAACAGCTACGTGAAGAACATTATTTTGTAACCTATTTACTTTACTCAAGAAAAAAAAATCATTTTTCTAAAAGCAAGTAACTTTTGTTGGAAATATATCACCACCTATTCTTTAAGTTTCAAAACTATGCACTAACATACCGCAAACTTTAATGACTTTGTTCGCATCGGTGCCCTTGACACTTTCAAAAAAAAAAAACCAAAGTTGAAATCAACTGGCGACAAAAATGTTCCCACCAAAATTCTTTCCTCAGGTTCTTCAAAAACACCAATTAATTATTCGAATAGTTGACAGCGGTCCATCAATCTTCTTATTTTTTGGTGCGTGGCTTATTCTGAGTCAGATGGTATTTTTTTCATGATATCATGACGTCAGAAATGATTTTGCATGATATTTGGCTTACGAGTCAAGTCATTGCCTCTTTTCAATATTTATACTTCTCACATAAAAAGAGCTCCTCACAGTTTTTGAAAAACGTAAATTATTTTTTTGCATTCTGATAGATTTGATTGATACCTTAATGCTGTATTAACCTAACCTATTCTTCTTACACTCGAATACTAGAACACTACACAATTTTAAGTTGTACTTAGATATCGTGCTATCTCTGTCATTTTTTAAAGAATTTGTAGCGACAAAACTATTCTTGGACGCGTCTTCAAATTAAGTTGCGTTTGGCTGAGTATTTAAATATTAATCTATTAACCTTAATTTTATTGCACTATCAAAATATACAAAACCGCATTCCATATTACACGCAAACATCTCTTTTATTCCCATCCCTGGTGCAGCACAAATCCTCATTCTCTTACTCACCTCCACTCCCTTATCCGAATAGGTCCTGCCCTGCAGCTCCCTCTCATCTTCCTCGTCACTGCTCTCCGAGTCGGAGTACACCACCTTGGCTGGTGCTGGTGGAGGATCGCTGTCCACTGGCTTCTCACTGTCGGTCGCTTCTTTTTCCACGTCAGCTTCTGATGTCACTGTTATCTGGGGAGAAGATTTTGGAGTTAGAGAACTTGACTATTGGTTTTTATCAAGAAAATGTGTAGAAATGTTTAGTTCGATTTGGGTGTACTTTAAGATTTATATCATTGTCGTTGAAAATGTATTATAATTAGTAACATAATACGTTTTATTATCCTTTTACGTAACTTTCTTCGCGATTCTTCTGGTTACTAAGTCTTAGACAGTAAATGAATGACAAATCTATGACGTCACGCTTGAAATGACAACGGCAGAAAGTTATTATGCTACTTTTCTTACAAAGCCGATTGTAGAGATTGCCTTGAATAACACGGAAATCTTATTAATTTATATCTCGTGTCCCAATTAATCTGTTTTATGGAATATATAATTCATAGAAAGAACTATAAAACAAAATAATAGTAAGGAAAAGACAATGGCGACCTTGGGGCGGACTCCCATAAAATTAATACGGCCGTGACGTCGACTTTTATGTGCCGAGAAATTATTACATGGTGTAGCGATAATTTACGGCCGACTGCATACCTAGAGCTTATTATAGCCACACAAATCATCTCACTCACACGATACGTTGAAACTTTTAATTGGCTGTTTATTAGTAGCGACCCTTAGTTTATGAAGGTAACCAATTCTAGCAATTTATTAAAAAAAGTATTTGGTTATTAGAACTTTAAAGTACACAGATTTCAAAAAATATAATCTCTATTGTAGAGGTTTCTTTTTAAGGAGATTCATTGCCACTTGTATTAAGAGTAGAGGTGTGTTTGCGGAAAGAAAATCATCCAATGGCTTTTCCCGCTTTGAGCGAGGCGAAAGGGAGTTACTGACTAAAAAACACCCCGTTCCTACTCCTGCTCTTCAAGGCGAAGCCCCAGCATCCCATTAGGTCACCATATGGCTAATCTGATCCGATATTTTACAAATTGGAATCTACATGAAAGAAATCTTCTAAATACCATAACAAGTGAAGTCGTAGGCACAAAGTCTTCTAAAACATTTTTATCATAATTAAATTCTTCTGCCATTCTTTCCTCTACGGTTTCTTACCTTGATCTCATGCTGCGGAGTTTTCTGCGGCAGTGAAGGCGCCGGGGACTTCTTGCCATCCTTCTTGGAAGGGGTAGGAGATGTGGGCGGAGTTGACTGCTCCACGTCAGAAGAGTCTGTGTTCTGTCATGAGGGTAATCATTAGAAGCTGTTAGAGATGCATTACTATAAAGAAGAATTGTTTATGAGAGTACAATTCCTTTATATTTGTTTCTTTTGAATTTGTAGTATGATTTCTTTACATATATAAGGTCCAGAAGACAAATAGCCTATGGTTTTCGTGCGGACCCTTTCTGTCATTCGAAAAGATGGTTTTGTCAGACAAACACGAACGAACTACGCAGTTGTCTTACACAAGAGATGCTTTAAACCTTATTCGAAGCATAATTGAAATAGGCTATTAAAAATCCTGTTCACACCATTTTGCACCTTATACTCTTAGATAGAAGATCTACATACCCATGCTAGTAGACTCTGCACAGTAAGGGTGACGGTGTCTCCAGCTGCCTTGATGAGCTGCACCGCGCGTTCGTGCTGCGCTGACCTCACACATACTCCGTCTACTTCCAGGATCCTGTCGCCTGTCTGTGAGAGATTGAGGAGTTAGATAGAAGTTTGAATTAAGCGAAGATGGTCTAGGAGCAGTTCTGTGCTATTTTCGCTTCTGTAAACAAAAGTTTAAGGGATTGAATTATTAATGGGCTGGTAGTGGCCTCATCATCATCATCATCATCACCCGAGAGACGTCCACTGCTGAACAAAGGCCTCCCCTTAGTCCTCCACGTGGAACGACCTAGTAATGTAGTGGCCTCATTTCACTTTAATTGTCTTGGGCAAATATCACAAAGTTAAAATTCTCTAGCAGTGAGTTTTACTTGACTAATTGCTTTAGAGGTCTTAAATGATAGTCACTAATTCTTTTACCTGTTCAACATTGTCTTTTTTATGGAATTAGCCGGCAAAAGAACAGATGGATCACCTGATGGTAAGCAATTGTGGCCGTTCATAAACACTTGAAACACCAGAGGCATTACAAGTGCGTTGCCGGCGTTTTGGGGGTTAGGAATTTAAGGGTTGTTGAGGAATCAGTAATAGGGAAGATTGGGATAATACGCAAGCGTTGTTTCACATCGGTTCACTATGGTATGGTATGGTATCACTTCGGTCGAGCCAGCCCATTTGCGCCGAAGCATGGCTCTCCCACACTTATATTATTCTGATTTTGTAGCAGACACAATAACAAAACTTACTTGTAACTCCCCACAGTTGCCTGCTGGACTGCCAGGCACTACGTTCTTGATGAAGATTCCGAAAATCGCCTTCTCTTCACCTTCCTCGCCATCACGATTTGAGATTATATCAACCTTATGAAGATAAAAACAGAGTTCAATTTAGTTAGCCAATTCTTCTGCGTATCTAATATATTCTTTCTATAAAAATCAGGTAAAATAAATCTATACTTAGTCAACAAAATCGTTGGGTTCCATTTCCCATCCAATTAAATTTGAACCCTGTGACTACACTTATAAAGTATATTTCACAATGTCTCACCTTGCCACCAACAATACTGACTCCGAGTGGGGCTCCAGGGCTCCGCTTGAGAGTGACCTGTCGCGGCGAGCCCCACCGCTGCGCCGCCAGCGCGTCCGACCGCCTGTCTGATGATACCGTCACCGTCATCGTCGGTGGGGCGTAGCTGAGGAAGAAATGTAAAGTTAGGATGGAGACAGTTTCATGTACAACATGATTTTTATGTATGCATTGTTATTATTAAAATTTATTCTTCTAACATAGGCTAAGAACATTGTTACTTACAAATTATGGAAGCAATTCTGAAAATAAATTGATTTGATTCGATGCAAGCCGAAAAGTTTGATCAAAAAAGGAAAACTAATGTATATCGGTGCACCAAAAGAAATACAGGATTGATTGTAAATAAACAATTTATGCTGGTTACATCAACAGCTTATAAACGGCCACTGCTGACCAAAGGCCTCTTCGGTCGGAGCGGAGAAGTTTTGAGCATTAATCTCATGCGAGATTAAGCGGGTGTCCACTACATGGCATTTTATGCTGATCAAATACCATTTCAACATTGCAAAAAATCGTACAAAAGTTTCTTACTGATGATCATTGCAATAATTCCTACAAAGGTTACTCTACTAAGTCATTGCCTAAGTATTAGAACAGTATTCTTAAAGGATGGGAGTAAATAGACGATTTTTTATATTGATTCGATATTTGACTTTTATGTCTTAATGAGAATAAATGATTTAAACCTATTAGTATACGTGTAAACAACAACATATAAGTGTAAACATAACAACAGATCGTCCTCCAAATAGCATCATGTCGTGACACCAACTACCAAGTGATGGAGCGGAAGCCTCGGAATTGGATAAGTGTGATATGATGACAATTGACAAGTGCATGCTCCCACCGACACCGGGCGGCGTGATACTGAGCTATAAATAACATGATTATGTGGAGTAACTGGACTGTGGGTATGGTAAGATACAAGGAATTCTTGTCCATTCTGAGAGAATTTGCTTTCAGAGAAAATGATTTGGTTTTAAATTTATTCTACCATGTGACAAGATATAGATATTTTTCTTTTTAAAAGGATTTTCTCTTGCGTTGTGGGTGTGTTTACAAACACATGACACCTAGAGTCGAAACAACAATTTGTGGATGACACAAATAGTTGGTCCGAGAGCGGGAATTGAACCCACTACTGGGAGCAACCTGCTGGCTTGCTCAACCATGCAGTCATAATATTTTACTTTGACAATTAGTCATGCGTCAATTTTCCGTTCTTCTACAAATTACTGGGAATACTTCTTGGTAGTTCCACTGAAGGGTAAAACTAAGAAAGGATATCCCGATATCTACGTATTTTTCGAAAATCCGACCGTTGAAGAATAAGTCCAACCGATCAAACAGACAACAATACTATCTCTTATAGTGACATAAAAAATGATATTAAAAACCAACCCATGAAACAGCGCACAATCATACAAAAAATACAAAGAACTCCTAATCAACGCAGATATATTAAAATAGCCAAAAATATCATCGCCTCAGCCGCACTTATTTCCATGTAAACTGTACAATTTGTTGAACAAAACGTCATTGTCGCCGGAGTGGCAGCCTAGCGTTTGGCAGGGCTTTACATTTCGTTTTGTAGATTGAAGTAAGTGAATAACAAAGGAACACAAAGTTGCTTCAGATTTGTAGCGAAAGCCGAACGGTTTGGGAATAGATTGGCTGGCTTTGAATCACACGCTGATGCTATCGGGCTGGATTCATTGTGCCAAGTGCTTGGTAGCAGCATTTCTTTAGTTAAATGGAGAAGTGTTATTTTGAACGAAAATTAAGTGTCACCTAAAAAAAACTGAGGTTTTCTCCTCCTTCTGAAGCTGACTCTAGTTTCCCTTGTGTCAATTTGTCATACAAGATATTTGATAGAATATCTATCACACTTTATAGGTAATTAGATACCTTATTTTATGGCATAAGCCGGTAAACAATCAGACGGATCAACCGATGGAAGCAATCGCCGCGAACCATGGACACCTGAAACACCAGAGGCGTTACAAGTGCGTTGCCGGCCTTTTGGGGTTATGAATTTAAGGGTTGTTTGGGAATCGGGAATTGGGAAGATTGGGAAGAGGGGTAATTGAGCCTCCAGTAACCCCACTCACACAACGAAACACAACGCAAACGTTGTTTCACGTCGGTTTTCTATGAAGTTCTTGATAAACCAATCAAGTGGAAAACTAGTTGACTACATTTTTCATGTATTGACTTATTTTTCAAACATGACATGACATGTATTAGTTACAATAACCCACACCCCGATCATGTATATCGTGACCAAACATCAAGAACGGGACTAATAGCAGACAAAGAAACAGTTCATAAAGTATTAACAAAGCTACTACTAACGTAATCAACCTCGATACAGTTGGTAAAGGTCAAGAGACCACATATAGCTAAATATTTAATTCAAACAATAGGGTTGTTGACTCAAATTTTAGTTTAATGTCCGTCTGGTTAGTTTATTTTAAAACATGAGAGACTTTCAAAACATTTAAAACAATGCAATACCTGAAAACAGCCGTTGCTGTACTCATATTTAAATTAAGACCTGAAACCTTAACAAGCAAATAAATATTTTGAGTGTGAGTTTGACTTTCGAAGACAAGAACAGCTGTGGTAACCCGGAGTTTTAAGACGCCCGCTTTTCATGCATGAGGGTGCGGTTTCTAAACCTAAGTACTAATGGCTAAGTACCAATGTGGCTTTTTCCGACATTATACGTACTTTCTAAGATTACTTAAACACCACTGACAAACGGTGAAGGAAAATATCGTGAGGAAACCTGGGCTTATAATTTCTAATTATAAGTTTGAAATCACTAACCCGCATTGAGCAAGCGTGGTGATTAATGCTCAAACCTTTTCCGTGCAAGAAGATGCCTTTGGTCAGTCGTGGCTACTTATAGGCTGTTGGTGATGGGCAAATACTTTCGAAGACAATTGATTTGAAATATCATGTGACGTCATTTTACATTAATTTTTTTTCCAAACAATAGTTTTCATGTGTGACAATATAAAAAATACGTGTTTAATACCTAACTGACGGACTAAATAAATAGACTTTTAATTTTTCATACGCTGTCAACATCCCTATTGTCGGTCTGTGTGTTACAACAGAAAGTCATTAACGAGGCCTTCAGTAGGCATCGTCGGCAGCGATGCGATGTATTAAACGTTCAGCCGCTCAAACAAATTAAAACCGAATGGATTAAATGGATACCTGTCGACTGTCGACTAGGCTGCGGCTGTACAGACGGGTGGTCGAGTCTTTCATACGACAAAACAAAATAAACCTTATGAAAAGCAAAATTAGTGACTGTTTCGTTAGTCGAGTGGTCGCAAGTGCGACTTCCGGACAAGGGTTCGATTCCTGGGTCGGACAAAGTATTATTGGGCTTTTTAAAATTATTATTACGTAAGGCATAAAATATGTTCAACAAGGACGAAGGCCAAAGTCCTGTTATTAATTATGTAATAAATATGTTTAAAAAAATGTTGCCCCACATTTGGATTTTGCTGCTCATGTGGGCGTTTACAAACATGTGGACAATGTTCGGCACATACACATGACACGGCCAGACCTAAAGCAAGAATTTGTGGATCACCAAAGAGTTGCCTCGGGAATCAAGTCCATTACCCGTTACCCGGCAGTCAACGCTTGCCATTTGATGGTTTCGTTTAGGATAGCCTATAGGCATTCCTTGATAATTAACTATTAACACAATAATATTTATTTTAATGTAAAACAGTGGCTCCGTAGATTCTTTGACAAACCCATTTCAACGCCAAACCACCTCCGTGCTCGCCAGTACACAGTGCATATGAATCAATCACAATGGGACGGGAGGGCGCGACTCCTATCATATCTACCTCCATATTGAATTCGATAGCCTCCCATATTGCAGGGGGGAGGGTTTCTATGATAACAACACTATCATAGAGTGGGTAGGTCATTGAACTTTTTGTTAACACTGAAGAAATTTTGAAATTATCAGCTATGGTTGCAACAGCGACAAGTTTGATCTGCTATTTTTTGAGTTTCTAAATTCAAAGCACTTATTTCAATTGATCCTAAATTAGGTACTTTTGAAACGTCAAATTGAATTGTCCATCAGTCGAACTGTCACTGAAGCTATAGCGCTCGTTCCAAAGTGTAGCTTCGACATAGGAGAAGAAAGAAAGTTTGTGTATTAAACTAGTTCCTCTCTCGCGATTCTATCTGCCTTTCGACTCTTTTTGATCGTCGCGTGATGACCTTTTTCGAGAAATTGACTATCCAGCGACAAAATAGTAATTTAATCTCTAAGCCAGTTGTTTCGGGAATTGACGAAAACAAACTTGTCAAGCTTTATACCTAAATACTATAGTAATGGTATAGATGTACCTATGTATGTATGATCATTAGAATCATTAGTATTAGTAAACAATTATGGAGTCAGAGAGAGAGAGAGCGAGAAAGTGCAGATGGATCACCTGATGGTAAACAATCGCCGCCAACCGTTCATGGGTTAACCGAAGGCTGGCACACGCAGAGGCGTTACAAGTGCGTTGCCTATTGGGGGTTAAGAATTTAAGAGTATTTGGGAAATCGGCTCGGATTGAGAAAATTGGACCAAGGGGGGTATTTGGGCCTTTTGTAACCTCACTCACACAACGAAACTCAACGCAAGCGTTGTTATGAAAAATAAAGTCGCAAGCAGATCATCGCTTAGTATCATTAGGTATTAAGAACATCATTTCTACAATTCTATTTTCCCGGAATCAATTAGCTACCAATACTGAGACAAGAATTACCTAGAAAATCCTAGACACCCTAGTAATTACGTTTTACATCTGACTGAACACTGCAATAACAAGACACGAGTACCTTTATATGTTCTAGTGAAACAATTGTCATGACTTAACCTTATTCAGTAGGTAGGTTATTTATCTCCCAGTCTTTGAATCGATTCTCTGTTTGGGCAAGATTTATTGGATTTTCTTTAGTTTCGGAAATCCTGATTATAAGGATATTCTATATAGGTATAAAGAAAAAAAAACAAATTTTAGAATAGTGCCTGTTACTTAGTACGAGTTTGCTTTACGTTTATAGGTATAAAGAAAATTAAAAAAAAACAAATTCTAGAATATTCGATTTACTTTACGTTTAAAGTAATCTAAACGAGAGTGCGTTTGGTGTTCTGATTGGCTGGCTGGAATAAACCAATTAATCGGAGCGCCGAACGTGGTAATACTTTAAACGTAAAGCAAACTCATTCTAAGGGTATTTTTTGAGGGGGAAAAACCTTCTTAAAATGACTTCTTCCGCCTTGGGCGAGGCGAGAGGGAGTGTCAGACTCTTACTGATTAAAAACCACCCCGTTCCTACTCCTGCTTTTTGACCCGGAGCTCCGGTAAGCCCGCTAAGTATTCCGCAGCTCCGGATCAGGCATCAGCCCTACTGGGCCGCATCTGTGGTGGTCTGATGGCTCTTTGAGGCGCACGCTCATTCTAAGGGTACTGTTGTATATGGCAATAAAAACAATTTTTTATTGAACTTAAACTTAGCTCGGCATTTGACCAAAGATGCAGTCTATGTATATCGGCCACAGAATGACGTCACAACCCTCGCCTCGCCTCGCTGCATAGAATTCGGTCCAGCTTGCTGAGTTAGATGAGCCGTCGCTAATAAAGTGGTGCTCACTAGTTTTTCTGCTCAGTCTAGCGTGTGATGCGATTAATGGGTGCACCCTGCATCGGCCACTGGTACATGGGAGCTACATCTATATGTGCATTGATAAATTGCCATTTCCCAATAATTAAAGTTGATATGAAGGGTACTAGATTGACTGTAAAAGAGTTGCATTAGTACATAAGCAAACGGCTAATAAATATCATTTATCATATCATGACTACATAATAAGTTTTTTTTTGAACAAATTTCATGATGGTTTGACCGCATTGGCCGCTATCTCGCCTAGTGATGCGGCCTTATGACTAAAAACGTCTGCCCATAAGCAACCTATTCAGTCAGGCCTTGAAGACACTTAGGTTATACCCATCACACGACTTATATACGCAGCTCCGGGAAGCAGGTGCTTTGGAGATCACATTAATCAAGAGCGCTGTTGTCCGGTCTCAGTTAAAGGCTTCATTCAGTCTTTAGTCTATCTGCCTAAGACTAAGGCTCTTGCGATACTCATGAGAACAGTAGGAAGAGTAGGAGAGGACGAGTGAGTAAATCATGATTTTTTTTTAATGACCTAAATAACCTCGTTTATCCCAAAAAGCAAACTCAGAACCTCTATGCTCAGTTCTACAACGAACAGTCTACAAAATGGCAGTGTTCTTGAAATAATTCTACAATACTATCATGCGTGTAATAATATTAGTTACTGTTGACATTTCACTTCAATGTCATCCCCCCTTCCACTGTCAGCTAATTTAATTTGCTGTCGATACGGCGTAGTGGACGGTAAGGGCAACTGTTGTACAAAGTACCACATTTGAAGTGAATATAATTATTTAATTGATTATTGCTATTTTCATCATGTTTTAGAAAGCACTAGCAAACCCTGCGAACTCCGTTTCGCCACCATGTTTTTTTTTCTTAAACCTCACTGCAGTGAACGCAACGCAAGTGCACAATGCAAAACTGGAAATCAGTTCGTGCGTTCTGGAGTTATAGCGTCAAGAAGGAAAACCCAACTTATTTTTATATTATAGATGATCGCTGCTTGCGTTCTGTTGTTTTCGTAAAAGAACACACCTCATGATTTATATGTGCTGTTTTACTGTACAGTTTACTGTTCAGTACCTCTACCATAAGTTTGAAGCAATAGTATTTGTCGATAGTCGCTAGCGACGACGTAATTTTTTTGTATGTCAAATTTTACAACGCCTCTACCGGTCACCTGTGGAACTAAAATATGCCATACAAAATTTACGTCTTCGCTATTGAGTATCAACACAAATTATAGTAGTAAACTCATGGTAGAGGTACAAAATCTGTTCTAAATTTTGCGTTTTGATTCACAACGTCAAGCAACGTCACGCCTTTTATCCCCGAAGAGGTAAGCAGAGGTGCTCACTACGACTGCCTCGTTGGTTGAGTGATTGCAAGTGCGACGGCCGGACAAGGGGTCTTGGGTCCGATTCCCAGATCGGACAAAGTATTACTGGGCACGGAGTCTGGAATTATGTGCAGTATATGGCAATAGGCTCACCCCTTACATATAATACAAATAGTGACAAGTAGGTGTACATTGTATTGATTCTCAACATAGGTACATAAACCATCGTTACAACACTATTTCCTAGGAATACATCGATAATTCTGTACCTATACCTAATTATCTCGTCCATTGTTCCAACAGACAGAGACAGGTAATTAAGATTTAATGAGAACCAACCATTATCTATCTGTGTAGGAATTCCATTTGCAAACTGACAGATAAAATGGAACTACATTTTTATCGATAACATTGTCTAACTCCCGATTGTTGTAAATAACATACAAAGCGTGATTAGAATGTTTTTATGGTATAAGCCGGTAAACGAGGAGACGGATCACCTGATGGTAAGCATCGGCGCCGCCCATGGACACCCGAAACACCAAAGGCGTTACAAGTGCGTTTCCAGCTATTTGGAGGTTAAGAATTTAAAGGTTGTTGGGGAATCGGTTGGATTAAGACCTATTCCTGTTTACCCGTAAGTATGTGTATAGATACGTAAGTAATAATCAGCATCTTCTATCGGTCCTTAACACTAGAGGAGTTAGAAAGTGTTGTCGACCATTTTAAAATGGTAACTTGTGTCATTACAAAGAAAATTCTTTCAACAATTGGTCTGAGAATTGATCTTCTATCACAGTAATCAATGTGACCAATGAACGAAGAACTACATAATAGGGACGTCCTTCACGCATCAAGGTGCTGCTAAGTGGATCAGTAGATTAAAT
This sequence comes from Spodoptera frugiperda, assembly GCF_023101765.2. Lineage (NCBI taxonomy): Eukaryota > Metazoa > Arthropoda > Insecta > Lepidoptera > Noctuidae > Spodoptera > Spodoptera frugiperda. Next base: position 9,918,863 of record NC_064225.1, on the reverse strand, counting down.
AGTGGTGGTAAAATATTGGACGAAATAAAATTTAATTACTTTATAAAAAAAGTGTCTCAGTGATCGGTATGTTAGCAAAATTGCAACTAAATCTGTTTAGCAGTTTGAGAGTGGGATGGTATCAAAGTTCTATCACACACATCAACAGCCTTTAAGTGGCCACTGCTGACCAAAGCCTTTTTTCACACGAAGAGGGTTTGAAGCATTGATCACCACCAGGTTGGTGATTTCAAAATTATAATCTCACGTTTTCGCACGATGTTTTCCTTTACCGTTTGTCAGTGGTGTCTAAATTATAGTTTCATAAAATAGCCCCTAACTTAAAAATACAGAGTTAAAATAAGGGCTAAAATATATTGCTTACATGCAGCTTTTAGGTTTAATATCTGATTTTTTAAATTAAAGTACCAAAGTTTAAAATGCTTGCAAGTCTCACTTACCGATACAGTAACCACTATCCACCACCGGACAACACTACATGTCAAACAATCCGTTAACACAGACACCGGCTTTGCCGAACTCACCGAAATTATAGACTTTTGCCGAAATTATTGACTTTCGGTTAAAAAATCGACTTTTGCCGAAATTGTCGGCTAATGACAGATATAACGTTTGCTGGCAGCGGCTCGACAATCCGCAGTGGAGCATTGAGGTCGCTTGGCCATAACTCAATTACGGGTATTAACAATTTTCTAATAGTGTTGGGACGAGTCGAGGAGTGATTTGTCGATGTTTTACACAACATTGCTAGAGGAGAAAATTATTAAATAAATTACGGAAATATTTTTAAAATAGGTTGGAATGGAATATACAAATTAATTACGTTATTCATGACATTGCAAGGTTGTTATTGCAATTAAATAATAAATGCCAAGTTAATTAATGATAGCACGCTACAAATTACTACTGCAGATATCGAAATAATCCACAGCATGATTGATAACACCGAAAATTTAAATGAAAGCACAGACAGACATAATTGGGAACATCATTTATTTATACTCCTGACAAATTATTGCATCTGACTCTTCCTAAATTATTGAAGTTAAATCAAAGGAGTTGCGAAAAAACTGCGCGAAATAACGAAAATTTTGCGAATAATTTATTTTAATGGCTCGCATCGTAAATCTTTAAGTTTAATGTTCTGGTGTTTAAACGTGCAAAGTAAACAGATTACACCGACCTGTATATCTTGATCTGTGATAAAATGGAGGAATTAATTTAAATGTACTGACTTTGACGTTTAGTGCAACGTGTGGCGCCATCGTGCGGTGTCAAGATATACTGGTGATGTCAGAACATTTTCACGCTCGAACATAAAGCCGACGTGTATTTATTAGCTCACTGGAATTTGAAACTATTGAAATAAATTAATTAATTGTCAATCTTCAGATCTGTTTTTTTCTAGATTGAAATGTGTGTTTTTTACTGAATGTTTTCAGTGTAAAGCTATTAAATCGTGTGGTAAATTTCACACAATATATTATTACGTTTGTTTGTCACTTTTCGCGTCTATCTATATTAAAAAGATGATCAGAAAAACTAAAAGGCGAATTTTTGTATGTACGATTTTTACAACAGAGAAAAAATCTTTAAGCTGTCTATTAGTATACCTAAGGTATACTAATAGACTTAAAGATTAGTATACCTAAGGTTATATGTATAATAAAAAAATAATAAAATAATAAAAAATAATAAAAATATAATAAAAAAATAATAAAGGTTATATGTATATATGTCTAATAGACAGCTTAAAGATTTTTTTAGGGCAATCTCGCCACAGCCTCCCATACCGCTGCAACACATGTAAACCAGGCTCTACTACTGTAGAGCAGTGTGACACTGAAGTCCGGCGCGTCCCAGGGACATGAACGACTGTCTTGGATCCCGCAACGAAATAGATCAGAAGATATTATAAGAGGAGTTATTATTATTAATTGTTATTAATTTATTATATCATGTGTTTAACATTGGCCCGTCACCTTCGCAACTATCGACATTGACACACAAAACAGACTCGGTGTCCCATCACTAGTGTTTTCTTTAATCCCACATAAGCTGCCGAGGGCCTGGATTTTATTTTTCATTAATTTTCTACAAAACAACTTCATTATAATCTAGCACAATGGCTTTTTAGTAAATTGTTTCTAAACTTGATGTGGTCACGCAATTTTGTGTCATATCGTAATGCAAATACGATTTTAAATTAATTAATAATACTAATTTTCTTATTTTGTGTTTTATTTACAGGTATCAGGAGTATTCTTCGTGTGATCTATAAGTTTATTTGTGAATATACAAATATGGCATTTTGTTTAAAATTATTAATTTAATGTTTATTAAGTGCATCCCAGTTATTTATATAGGCCTATACTTATTATTAATAGCCATCTCCTTGGTCACAGTCACAGGTGCGACTGCGAAACAAGTGATTTTGGATTCGTTTCTCGGGTTGGACAAATACTATAGAGTTGTTCTAGGCCTTGTATGGATTACCTACAATATTTCGCAGCATGTCTTATTATTTAAGCTCACTACATATTATTATTATAAATATTAAAGTTTGAATGTTTGTACGTCAATCACGCTAAAATTACTGGACGGATTTAGATAAAATTTGGCACACAGACAGGGTGTGAGCTGTTTTGGGCGATAGGATATCTTTCTACTTTTTATACCACAGAAAAGCAGACGAAGCCGCTGGCAGAATCTAGTGTAGACATAAATATGTACATTCTGTAATGTTTCGTGTTGTAAACTTAATTAGTGCCAAGGCGAGTCGTCATTAGTATTTAGAAGCGCGAGACCTTTTTATTGAATAAACATTATAGGTACATAATAATATATTCTCTTCATGTTCTGCAAATATATCTAAGTAAACTATCCTTAGTCCTTTTTCAGAATCATGTAAAATACAGATTACTGAGAAAGATTACTTACTTGAGAAATATTTGGAAAGAAATAAATAAAAAGAAATGCAATTAATTTGTTCTTAATACTTTTTTTTGAGGGGTAAAGTCATCCAATTACTTCTCATGCCTTGGGCGAGATGAGAGGTCAGTGTGTGAAGTGTCAGAGACTTACGGGCTAAAAACCACCCCGTTTCTACTCCTGCTTTTCGAGCCGGAGCTTCTGTAACCCACTAGGTAGTTCGCAGCTCCGGGTTCTTGTTACCTGACATTCAATCAAACTTCATACTTCTTGTTCGACAACAACTCATCTCATTTTTTATTATTCAAATACTAGCAGCTTTTGCACAGCTGTTCAGCTTAATTTTGAACAGCTGTGCGAGGAAGATGCGTAGCTCGAGTATGCGATGTATCGATAGTATGTAAGCCATCCATAGCACGCATATGAAAAACATAGCTTAGCTGAGTCCGTTTTCAATAGTGCTAAGCTATGTGTACCAATGAATATGATTCGTTGAAGTCAAACGAATCCACAGCAACGTAGCATAGCACATTTCTAGTGGAAAATCGCCCTGTATACTTTTTTCCTGGAAACGCGGACAAACCCGCTGGCAGAAGCTAGTACATCCATAATACAACAACTACAACACCACAATTACACAAATGAACACATCACACACAATTCGTGTCTGTCATCGTCCGCATATTGATGAGGTGGACCGCCGGCCGGCGATATATCGGATACATCGGTCCTTAGGGACTCGGGTTCATTACGATAATACTACCATGTTTCAACCTCTGGGCCCACTTACACAAATTAAGTACAACTACATACATACATACATACAGTCTATTTGGTATTTGTTAGTATATACACGGTGTAACAAAAAGGGGGTAAACATATCAAGTGCACGGTTTCTAAACAACATAACAAACGATACGGGAAGGGTTTTTAAACTCATGTTTTTATGGAACGAAATTATGAATTTTTCCAATAAATAAAATTCCAGAAACCGAACATCAAAATTAGGTAGATACTGGTACTAGGCGATCAGATTTACAGAAGAAATGTTTCGTAATATTAGCGAGTGACCCCTGTAGTGTTGTGATACGTTTGTGTGATTTAAAATCAAGAACCATGCGACGCCAAGTATTTGGTACCAAATTTTTTAAACGTTTTTTGAGCTGAAACTTTGTGTAGAGATTCTATTCAACCTGTATTCTTCAGTGCTTCTTGATGTATATGTGTATTTTGTTACACGCTGTATATTGTCGACAGAAGACATTATGTTGTCACTACATGTTCCCTTTCTCTTTGCACGGGTGACGTATGAGTCGACTAAAGGGCATCTGGGAAAGACCGGGCAGGGATCTGTAACCTGCCCGCCAATAAAGTAGAGTTCAACTGTGGGAGAGCCATGCTTCGGCACGAATGGGCCGGCTCGACCGGAGTGATACCACGGCCGAGCAAAAAATCGACGTCCAACAATACTTGCGTTGTGTCGCAACCTTCCCAATCCCCAAATCCCCAACAACCCTTAAATTCCTAATCCACAAAAGGCCGGCAACGCACTTGTAACGCCTCTGGTGTTTTGGGTGTCCATGCATTGCTTACCATCAGCTTATACCATAAAAATATTGTTAACCTCTCTTATGAAGTGTAGTCCCATTTTAGTCCATTAGGTAGTACCTAGACTATCGCTATTATCTCTTTCTATGTTTGTACCTTCGTATATTTTCTCAAAATTCCTAAACTTTCTTACCATACAATTTTACAATTAAAATATATGTGTGGAGTAATAAATGGAGGAAGCAAAAAGGTCAATTTGATAATTAGTTTTAGCTCGTTTGATTAAAACTCTTTTACACGCTAATGGGGTTTCCCATAGTAGTAATTTACCTAATAACTACTACATTTTCTTGGTTGATTCTGAAATTGTGGTTATAATTATCCTACAGGTTTACTAAATCCGAAGGATTTAATTATTTCACCTTAATAGAATTTATAATGATGTCCTTTATTACAAGAGAATCCAACTGATGTACAACAGGAGTACTACATAAACCTCCAACTAACATTTGAGGAATACCACAGCAACATAACATCACGCCATTTTTACATAAAATCCATTTTGCCAATGCCTTCGTGAGCTCGCCGCTTCACGTGTAGACAGAGTCATAGCTAATACCATTATAATATCTTATTCACACCCCTCGCTACTTACACATCATCACGTGAATTCAACAATGACTTTGACAACTTGAACTTGACGATATTAGAGCAAGCATCACGTTTATAAGATCAACCTTCCCACACCACAACAACTGAAAACCAACCCACAAATAACAGACATAGAATCCAATTTCTACTAACACTCCATGTGAGAACTGAGGCCGTTATGTTTTGTATGAATTTGAACGGTGTGCCAAGAAAGTAGAGTTGGTTTTTGAATGGTGGTTGTTTGTTAATGTTTAAACAGATAGACGTAAGCCCGTCCTTTCCATAAGGCTTCATCGCATTAGGCACGAGTAGGCAGGAAATCTTTTGTGGTGCACCGTATGTTTGTGTGTTGATAAATAATTACGTACAAAACGTCCACTTACCTAGGTCTTCTCGCAGCATTAGGGAACTTCAAGATCCCTGCTGATTTCCTCCTATCCTTCACTATAGGCACCATGAGAAGATCTTCATCTTCAGTCTCTGAACAGCTGTCCAGGTTGACCAGCGCCGGTGCTGACCCGCGCCGGTTAGAGTTCTTAGGCACTTCCAACATCTCCCTAATCACTTCACAATATTTACACGCGTTAGCTTCCGCCATGTATGCCTTAGTTATGGCATACGCATAGTTCTCTAAAAAACACTTGTGACACCCTGGAACATAGTTCGTCTCCAAATCAGTAGACTCTTCACTAGGCTCTTGTGTCAAATGTATCTTCTTCTCCATAACCATCAAACTCGTTTCTTTACTTCTCTTGTCCTCTTTTGACTTCTGTTCTTCTTTGTGCTTATGTTCCTTGTGTTTGTGCTCTTCTGTGTGCTTCTTTTCTTTCTGTTTGTGCTCAGCTTTGTGCTTTTTCTCTTCTTCCAACTTCTTCTGTCGGATTTCTTTCAAGCATTCAGCTTGGTCGTTGTAGTATTCGACGTATTGTATCTTCTCTTGTTTGGACGGCTTTGTGGGACTCTTTTCTTTCTTCTTCTTTTTATGAGTAATGTTTACGTTTAGTGGTTCTATTCTCAATGATTTCATCTGCTTTATTATATGTTCGTGGACATACGGGTGGCTGTACGACACGTCGTCGCCACCCGTCGCATTGGCAGTGTTCTGTTCCTTTACTCTTTTGGCACTTACATCGTTGTCTTTGTTTTTAAATACTATTTTATCATCGTGTTTACTGAACTCTTTGATGTCAGTATCGCCGTTCATTTTACGACCGTTTTTTACTGTACAGTTCTGTGATGACGAGTCCTCGTCCAGACACGTTTCGTAACCGTCTATCTCGTGATCTATATACAGAAGGGAATTGTTTTCTTCCTGGACGGAAATTCTTGTTGTTGCATCGTAGAAACTACCGGTGTCTTCGTTCGGGGAATTGAGGCACTCTTTCCAACTCTCATCGCTCTTGACTTTAACTAATTCGGTGTCTATTTTCACGTCGCTCTCCTTCCAATATTTGTCGAAACTTATTCTTTCCAAACCTGTAGGCGTTACTGCGAATACCATTTCATCTGATGTAGAAATATCTTTACTTTGTTGTTTAGATAAACATCTTTCTCCTTCTTCTTTCCTATCAGCAGACTTACTTCTAGTATCTGGTAGTTCTCTAGGCGCGACTAAGACATCATCTTCAGTTATTGTCATATCATCATCATGGTCATCCAAAGACTCTTCTGATTTAGAAAACTTCATTTCTCCATTAATTTTAATCTCAGTTGTACCATTAATAATGTGATCTTTGTCGAGTTTCTTGCAATCATCGAGACTTATATCTCCTAAAGCAGAGAGTTCATCATCTTTTATAGAGGCTTCTTCAGGTTCGAGGCATATTTGTACTACTTCCAGACCTTCACCATATTCTTGGAGACATTCGTGGAAGGAATCCATGCCGGTGTGGTCATCAGATGCGAGGGAATTGATGCATTCCTGTGAAACATGTACGAATTATTTGACTGCTGGTAATAAAGCAACGAAATGTAAACTACTTAAGACTTTATGAGTGTTTTGAGTGAGTTAACGTTCGGGACGTGACGAGGCAGATGTTAAAGTCATTATTGATGTTTATTTTTTCTTTAGTTACCGATGTAGTTGTGAGTGGTCATCAACCAATCAATGTTACAGTCTATTGTAAAGTTTATATTGCTTCAGACTGCAGTAGTTTACGTTACATTTTATTTACGATTGTTAACTTTGTGGGTTTTTGTTTCCACGGCATTATTTAGTGGGGCGTTATTTATAAAGATATGTTTTATCTTGACTTTGTAACATCTTGTTTTCTTCTTTTATTATTGTTGCTATTTTGATTAATTTTCTTTTTTTGATTGATTCATACGGCTGATAGTGAAGGAAAAATCATCCAATGACTTCTCCTGCCTTGCGTGAAATGAAAGAGAATGTCAGACTCTTATTGACTTAAAACCACCCCGTTCCTGCTCCTGTTTTTGGAGCCGGAGCCTCGATAAGCCCGCTAGGTATCAGCTAGGCAGTTTGGTAGACAGTTCCGGATCAGGTATCAGCCGTACTGGGCCCCATTTCTGGCTGGTGGCTCTTTGAGGCACGCGTAACACGTAACGCGCCGTACGCACGGGTAAACTAGTATTGTATATGTAGATGTTTTTAAGTGATAATTTGAAACAATGAAACAAGGAATGGGAAATAGAAATAAAACCTCAGTTATCTTGTGCAACGTATATTTAGCGAGTCACAACGAAGCGTAGAACATTTAACACGGACGTAAGCAACGGACAGACGAACACTAGTTCTATGTATATAATTATAATCATACCAACGTTTTGTAACTCAGGTCAGGACGATACTAGGATTGGTTTATAGGTCTTAGTGAATATTGAAGAGTTATTGCTACTGAAAGAAGATAAAAAATGGATGGAAACATTTTCTATGGTATAAGCCGGTAAACGAGCAGACGAATCACTTGATGGTAAGCAATCGCCGCCGCCCATAGACATCCGAAACACCCGAAGGGTTATTGGGGAATCGCGGATTGGGAAGATTGGGGATGGAGGTAATTGGACCTTCGGTAACCTCACTCACACAACGCAAGCGTTGTTTCACGTCGCTTTTCTGTGAAGTCCTATTATCACTCCGGTCGAGCTGGCCCATTCGTGCCGAAGCATGGCTCTCCCATACTTTACTTACCTACTGTGTTTTGGTAAATTAAATATTCCCAGAATTTAGTTTTCTTTTGAAAGAATAGCAATAACTCTTAATGATTCACGTATTTTTAACAAACTTAATTAAGATAATAAGTACTACCCACAGTGGACATTTAACTATGTAGCAGACACCAAATCAGACATTTCAAGAATCGTCCAATATCCCTACACACTCTAATGGAATGCACGAATATACAACACAAGTCTAACAGTCTTTATTTATATTAAAATAATTTATATAAAACAATAAATATATCTTTATTATTCTTATATATTTTATTAAAATATCAGTAGATATAATATTTACAGAACAAAATGCGATGCTTAGTCTATGATATGTAATGAATTACCTGTAGACATCGTGCTTTTCATTATAAGCGAAGCATTGTTTTAATTCCTTTGAATTGACAGTTTTTTTTTTTATATTTAATAATAATTATATTTTCGGGAAATAAATACGTATTTAATTTGTTTTAATAAATATCTCGAATTTAAGGGAATTTCAATTGACGTTTGCGTAAAATTTAGTAAATACTTTCTCTTTGTTTAGACTTTTGTTATAGTTTGTAAGCTAATGTTAGTCACACATTAACCGCCGCACTCAGAGTCATGTAATGGTTACTTAAGTCAGTCAAAACCGTAACTTAGGAATAGTTAAATGTCTCTGAGTGCGGCAGTAAGTCACGTTATTATATTTAATCATATTATATTTTGTATAAACAGAAAATTATAATGGTGATATATTTTGTAATGCCCTAATATTGAACTTTTTCACGATCACATCAAGAGATTGACTAGTACAACTATCACATATCTGAAATTGACAGCTAACACATATAAATCTATTATATTAATATACTATAATATAATATTTCGCAACTACACAACCATGATATAAATAGACATCGATTTCTAAGATCACAATTATTTTATTTTGACACATATTAAAACTAATGGAATCTTGAGTTAACACTTACGGAATGCAGTACATAATTATATCTCAATGCTGACATTTCTCAAATACTACAGTACCCTTAGTACGAGTTTGCTTTACGTTTAAATTAATCGAAACGAGAGCGCGTTCGGCGCTCTGATTAGTTAGTTTATTCGAGCCAGCCAATCAGAGCGCCGAACGCGCAAAATCATACTAAGGGTACTGATCTTAATAAAATTACAACACATACTGAACCAAAATGAGATTGTTTTGTCAATCTTTACATTTGTCTTAACTAACTTTTCACATCAATAGCTACCAAATCGGTTAAGTAAACATACTGATCTTTTATATTCCACCCTTTTTCCTATAATTTCTGATCGTCTGTATAAATATTCACCATTGTTGGACATTTAATATTTCTACACACATTTATTTAAATATCTATGACAATTACATAATTAATTCTTTCGCAGCATTGCCCTTATCTTATCCTACAATTTTAGCATAATATTTAATTCCAAGCGATTTCAAAGGACAGATAAGAAGAAGTAGTTTAACATTAAGATTGAAAAAACCCAATAGGTACAAAGATTTTAAAGTGCTCACTAATTAATTGGGACAGACGAGTATTAATAATTAGATTTTAAGACATAAACTAAAAATAACGGTTTACTCACGTAAATATACAGAGAAAAGCTCTACTAATTTCGAGTCAAAAAGCAGGAGTAGAAACAGGGTGGTTTTAGTCAGTAAGAGTCTGTCATTTTCTCTTGCCTCTTGACTTGCCTAGGGCGAGAAGAGCAGCGTTATTTATTTATTTTTTAAACGTTGCCTCACAGTAGACTTTTCTCCTGTGTCGTGGGTGCGTTTACAAACATACAATTTCACATGTGACACCCAAGTTTGTGGATCACACAAAGAGTTGTTCATCGAACCCGCTTTGCACGGCAGCCAGTTGCCCAGCCACCGCGCCAACTGTGCAGAACTTTTACGTGAGTAAACCGTTATTTTTAGTTAATTTAGTATGTCTCACAATAGTTATTATGAAAAGATTTTAAGACATACTAAAAGCAACATTGACCAATATTCAAGCTCATAGATTTAAAAAAGTGGACGTTTGGAATTTAATTTCTTACTGGACATGGACGTTTTACCTTCTCATTTTAATTTGGTATAATTATTGGAAATACGTACTTTAGTGTTGTATTTTTCTTCCACATTAAACCTGCTTGTAGGAACAGGATTCATTTTAGTTTCACAAATTACGTCACTATCAATCAGTTCTAAGCCTTTGCTTGCTGCCAAAAATCTATTGAAGATGAAACCTTCACTCGTGGCGTTCAATGCATTCACAATCACAACGGCTCATCACACTTACGCAGTACATTTCAAACAACTACCTAAAGTATACTTTGGGGCATTTTTGCAAAGATATCTAGCTATACGCACATATAACACATTTCTCTTATTTCCTAAGCAAAAGATATTAGCCACAACATCAAATATAACCTCAAAAAAGCATTATTTCAATCAAATATCCAGTTCATCACAGTTGAATTCCCCTTCATCATTACGGTTCCCAGTCCTTGGGACTTCCACACTGACGGTGTACCTCATACGGTCCTGGTGTCATTTCATCGTGATCTCCGCTTTTATCTTGGGTGGAACTCTGAATGGTTGAGGATCCACGATGTCTTGAGAGCATTGGAGTTGAAGTTCCATGATATCACGGTGTAAAGACATTATTAGACGTAAGATCTTGGTGAAATATTCCAATTTCTGCAAAAGAAAATTCATAGGAATTTAATGACTCAGGTAATCTATCTGTATTGCATATTAAGAACACTGTTATTGTAATTTTATGATCTGTAGTATAGACTATATTCTATAATTTTAGCATAATATGTAGATATCTTATAAATAAATAAGTTGTAAGCTACAAAGCATGCAAAATAACATTGTACACTAAAGGGAAAGTTTCAATTGACAAATATTTCGACAAAAGACTTATCTCATTATTCGCTAGAACAATTCTTAGAGCGGTATCGATATTCCCTTTATTGTACAAGAAGGATTTGTAAGTAAAAATAGAATCGTAAGAAATGCATGCTACGTCAGGTAAATTAGTACTGCTCTAAGCAAAGACAAGCTTTAGTAAGAGAAATCGTAACTTACTTTTATTTCCCCTCAGTGTACAATATCGCGATACACTTCTCGATTAAATTTTAAATTAAATGAAACGGGTTTGGTTGTTAAAAACTGTATTTTTATTTATTTAAAATTACAACAAAATGAATCGTGTATCAATAATAATATGCGATTCATTTTATTGACATTAAGAAATCATTTATTTTATTCTTTAACTATATCTCACTCTGTTTAAAAATAATAGTTTTTTGTACATAACTGACAACATGTAATAATTATTAATTTCCAGCCTCATTACGAAGCGCTCATTGGACATTTATTGAAATGTCAGATTTTAAAATGTTACTACAACATGACGTAGTTTTCATGTTTTCCAGTTATGTACAAAAAGTTTAAAGTAAATAGTATATATAAACTAAATTACATATTTATTAAAATAATATAATACATAATATAATATCTAACCTGACTTCCTTGTATGCTGTGTCCGTTCGCCTTCTCGCCGCCAACCACTGTACTGCAGGGTAGCGGCTTCGAGATCCCGATTGTTACTATTCCTGAAACAAATTATTTAGAGTGTTACAATGTGAGAATCATTCGACTACGAAAAGGAGGATAATTATTAATAATTATTTAAAAAAAATATGTTAGAGGATGAATGAGATAAAAAATATGTATGGGAAAATAGTTTTTAAAGTGTGGTAGAGACATGCTTCGGCACAAATGGGCCGGCTCGACCGGAGTGATACCACGGACTCAAAGAAAACCGACGTGAAACTAAGCTTGCGTTGTGTTTCGTTGTATGAGTAAAATTACCCCCTTCCCAATCTTCCCAATGTCCGATTCCCCAACAACCCTTAAATTCCTAACCCACAAAAGGCCAGCAACGCACTTGTAACGCCTCTGGTGTTGCTTACCGTCATTCATATTATAAACACTGGAGCACACCAATTTATATGGTTACTTATAAAAATAATAATAATACACAACTTCACATTTTTCATTTACAGACAACTGATTTCAGCTACAGAAACTCTTTGTATGACGAACAGACAGATATATCTCTAATGTTTACTTAATTTTATCAACACTATCTGCTTTACATTGGACTTGAGTCTTTATTGTCGAAGCAGTAAAGTCTATTTTCGTAGTAAAGCGGTAACGTAGTATAATTCTGCTGTAATATGTGTGTAATTTTACTGATAAGTAGTATTACGTTTTAAGATAACGACGGTTTCGCGAAGAAAATTGATGCTGTGTGCTTGGATCACCCAAGCACACAGCATCAATTTCCTTGCCTTGTCTATTTGTCACAAAATATATAATTACTAGCGGCCCGCCCCAGCTTTGCCCCATGCAATGGTGATATATTATGCATGTATTATACATATAAACCTTCCTCTTGAATCACTCTGTCTATTAAAAAAACCGCATCAAAATCCGTTGCGTAGTTTTAAAGATTTCAGCATACAAAGGGACATAGGGACAGAGAAAGCGACTTTGTTTTATACTATGTAGTGATAATAATTGTAATCAACTGCTTAAGGCTGTTGTAGCATGAATAACATAAAAATTAAAATAATTAAAAATTATATAACCAAATACAAATGTAGCGTTTTTTGGGAGCGTTTCGCTTACACCTTGTATGAGCATATCTCCCGCACTTTCTGTGTGGTTCATATCGTGATCCCTGGTGGCATTCTGTGGACGCATTCAGGCGTCGCACGACCGAAACAAATAACTTTGTTTCTACCGCATGTTTTTAACATAAAATAATGAGTTTTGACAGGAGCATTTTAATAGTTAGCCGTTCCCTAAATACGTCTACCGTTGACGCCGCCGTGGTCGCTACTAGTCTAGCTGAGGCATACCATCGCAAGTCACACTGCTCGATGCGCTTCTCGCCTCATTGCGCCCCGCACCGAAACTGTGCCCAGGCCGTACCTCAGTAATGCAGAAACCGCAATACGTACCAGGCGGAGCAGCCTTGATGGCGGCGACGGCGGCGGCGAGCGGCGCGCGCGCCACGTGCTGCCCGTTGACGGAGACGAGGCGGTCGCCCGGCGCCAGCCGCCCGTCGCGCGCCGCCGCCCCGCCGCCCACCACCGACCGCACCACTATCACCGAGCTGCCGGCCTCCGATGGATCCTGGGGACATTCAAACACAAGTGTAAATATGATTTCTCAGTAGCAGCACGGAATCTGGAAATGTGCCTGGTATATGGAAATAGACACTTGCAACATGATAATTATTTATGTTAATACATTAGACAGTAGCATACGTGTCATAATGTGCACCTCTGCCTACCCCTTCGGGGATAAAAGGTATGTCGATATGTGTGTATGTAAATAGAATCATATTGATTAAAATATATATCTACTTTTAACAAACCGACTTCCAAAACCTAAAACCCAAAAAATGTTGAGCTAATCCGCGTCGAACAAAAAAAAAATCACGCAAATCAGTCCATAAACCTCGACGTAATCGATATACATACATAGAAAAAAAACATACCGGCCGAATTGAGAGATACTTCTTCTACGCGTTGAATTGTAATCTGAGCTCAAATGTTTGGGCTATTGAGAATACTCGGAGCTCTTTAGAGGCTAGGAATGTGGCCACTTGTGGGGTTTAAACTCTAGTGTTTCCCTCCAAAAAGCCAAAGATCGTAGACCAATTTCTCAAAAAAGTCGTACCTATACTAAAATATGATAATGATTTACAGTACGTATCCATCATCATAGAACGTTTTTCTTTAGATATTTAAATGAGATAATAATACAGTTTCATAAGGTAATCGAAAAACCCTTTTTTAAGGAAGGAAAATCATCCAGCGACTTCACTTGCCAGGGCGAGGCGAGAGGGAGTGTCAGACCCTAACTGACAAAAATCCACCCCGTTCCTACTCCTGGTTGTCGAGCCGGAGCCCCGGTAAACCCGCTAGGTAGTCCGCAGCTCGGATTAAACAGAAAATCCCTTTAGGCGCTGTACAGGTTAACTCTAGGTCTCATTACAATTACCCTGCCAACAACATTTGATAACAAAAGACAATATCTTCTTAGTTCATTTATTTATTTAATCTTTAATATACATATGGAATTCTCTACCAGTCAACCTTAGGGTTCAAAGACAAAATCTGCGAAAATAAGGCGCGGAAAATAAAATGATCTTACTTAAGGCTTTGACTGCCAATAGAAAACTGTTGAAGGCAAATCCTCCGCTAACGTCGGTCACCGGTGACTACCACACGGCGTTCCATGTGTTAATCTAGTGATCTTACCAAGTAATCGAGTATAGAGAACCCGAGTCCCCTGTCCTCCTTGAGCAGCTGTATGTACTCGACGTGGTCGCTCCACATCGCCAGCCCGCTCAGCGGCTCCAGGGACCGGGACCTCACGCGCTCCAGCTCTTCCGAACAGAACTCTGGAAAATAAACCGGTTGATGTTTAAATATTTAAAGATATAATCATTTTTTATTGAATTTAAAATATAAAGAGCCTTTGTGGATTAATTAAAAAATCTTTAAAATCCCATCCCCTTCCATCGGTAGCATGGGTCGATTTTTCTTCAAAAAAAATTGTGTAATCTATACATAATATAATAAAACTGTGTCTAATCCAATATGTTTTGAAGTTTCGTGGCACAGCAGGACCGATGTAGATAATACAGAGTTGGTTAAAGTCACCATCACCGAGCCACCGTTTCACCGTTTTTTTTTAATGCAGCTTGGACGGCACGCTAGCGTTGTTACTCTTAGTGACAAGTCCTTGGCTAGCCCACACCACACACGCTTAGCTATGCCACTGAACCAGGCCTTCTCTATCCCAACACAAAATATTCTTAAGCCTCTAGAGTACAAAACCTCACCATCATGATCATGAGGAGCAGACATGACAGTAGTAGCGCTGCAGAGTGACGCTACTGAGCTCTCCGACTTCGCCTTGATCAGCCGCTGAGGTGGACTCAGGAGGTCTTGTAAACTGCCTCCTAGGATGTTACTCTGTGGAAATAGAAATATCAATTTAGTTTTAAAATAAATATTGAATAGGTAATGATTTCTCCGATCTGGTAGTTGCACTTGAGAATATCAGTTTCAACGTATAATTCCGAAAAGAAATCGTCCACTGAAAAGTTCTTACCACTAACGCCATCTATGAATTAGTAAAATAAACATAAAAACGTTTGTTTTGATGTTGCCCACTAGATGGCGTTATATGAACCTTTTTTGGGCCGCTCTTTCAGTACATTCATCACCGTTAACCATAAACGTCAGGTTGTTTACTAAAAATATAAATAAATGGTTAATATTAATGTTTTATTTGGCATTTACCCTTGCAAACCCAGCATCAGGCAGTCGCTCATTGTTAGTGTGATGCAGTTGGTCTCTCTTCCTGACTACTACTAGTATGACTGGTGACGTCACTGCTCGTAGTCTGGTTACTACCTCCACGTGATGCGCGCCTAGTACTCGCCAACCGTTCACCTGAAATAAAATAATTATATTCCTTTTTAATAAAGCTTAGTATTTTCCAAAGTACACTTCTATAGGCTTTTTTAAGGGGGAAAATCATCCAATGACTTCTCTCGCCAGGGCGAGGCGAGAGGGAGTGTCAGACTCTTACTGACTAAAAACCACCCCATTCCTATTCCTGCTTTTCGAGCCGGAGCCCCGGTAAGCCCGCTAGGTAGTCCACAGCTCCGACACTCTACACTCTACAGGCTGACTATGCAACATGCAATTTTGTTCAAATACCAAGTAAAATGAATAATTTTTGTACTGTAAAATTTGTCATCAATAAATCCATAAGGGTAAGCCCTTAAACCAAGACCAGTCAATTATAATCCCACCCAAAACATAAATGTGAAAGGATGCCAAGTTCGATAATATTGGAATGCTTCGCCTATAAAAGAAGTGAGATCTAAATAAGTACCAAGTTCCATACACAGACCTCAGTTAAAAATGATATAACAAGTTGGCAAGTTTTCACACACTTTGTTATAAACCTACTAAACGCAATGAGTCAAGTATATAATTTTCTATTAAAACTTGCCAAGTATTGGAAGTGGTCTAGGTTTTTGATGAGTGAGTGAGTCAGTCAGTGAGTGTATAGTAAAAATAGCGATTTTCTGACGTCAATATCTCAAGATCTACAATAGTGTACCTATTATTTAATGAAATTTTGTATTTTAGATAAGTAAGTAGATCTCGATAGATACTAGAAATTTCATATGCGTAGATAAAATAGATTTTGAGTTATAGGTGGGTCGAACTTGGCCCGAAATGGTTCGTGTAATATAACCCACGGCCGGTGTGTCGGTTTTTTTGCTCGAACTTGGCGGACACACTGCCGTGTGTCTAGATAGCATATCCATGTAAAAAATCTTCAACAGATTTTCAACCTTGTACCTCAAAATGTTTAAGTCCAAAACCTCTTACCTCAAGCAGTTCATCCCCGACCCTGTACATGCCGAGCCTGGCCACGGGTCCGTCGGGCGCGATGGCGCGGATGTAGTGGCGCGCCTGCACCTCCTTGCCCGCCACCACGCGCACCGTGCCCTCCAGCGATATGCCCAGACCACTGTCCTTCTCTTTCATTATCGTGCCCACCTGAAGAATAGGAATGAATAGGTTGCTTATGGGCAGACGTGCTCCATCGTAGGCCGCATCATCGCTTACCATCAGGTGAGATAGCGGCCAAACGTCGACACATTTAATATAAAAAAAGAGGAAGAGTGTGATTGGTTTGAGAATATATTTAGTGATTCTTTTGACACAATGGAAGGTTTGCTGTTATGATGCTCGTTGACACAAAGACAAAGAAAATTGACGTAATTTCAGCAGGAGTGTCTTCTAATTAAACTCATTCATGTTTTGAGGTTATTCAACCACCTAAGTATTAATTTAAGAAGAAAAATAAAAATTTAAGAAGAAGAAAAAAATCAGTGAAACAGCATTTGTGTTGCATGAGGTAGGTTACCGGAAGCCCAATTACCCCCTTTCCCTATCTTCCTAATCCCCGATTCCCCAACAACCCTTAAACTTCTAACCCCAAAAGGCCGGCAACGCACTTAAAACGCCTCTGGTGTTTCGGATGTCTACGCCGGCGGCAATTGCTTACCATCAGGTGATCCGTCTGCTCGCTTACCGGTTTATACCATAAAAAATTACCATTACAACAATTACACATTTTTATAGGCAGTATTTTAGTCTCTGGTGTTTCAGGTGTCCATGGGCGGTGGTGATTGTATACCATCAGATATACCATAATAAAAAAAAAATCACCCCCTTCAGTATATAGGTAAATTCACTTTAAGCGATTTCTACTTAAGACCACAGTACAATATAGAGTTCTCACTAATTTATAACCTGAACAAAATGAAACCCTGTACAGACCACAATATCATACTGGTACTGGTGTCCAGGCCAGTCCGTCTCCTGCTTCAGTATGTCCCGCCACTTGTCCTGTATCCGCCGCGCCTCCCTCTCAGACACCTCGTCGTCCCTCCCGATCACTATCTCCGCCTCCTCCGACGGAGACATCGGGGAGGGCAGGTGAGGCTGGATCTCTGACTCTGGTTCCGCTTCTATCACTGTTGATTCGTCGTACTGTGGAAGTAAGAAATTTAATTTTTAGGCAGTTCGTGAATTGATTGTAATTGCAACTTTGATATTTAGGTACCCTATATTTGAAAGTTGCAAATGCAGTTGGATAAAGTACTACTTAGTCGAACTTATATGCTTTGCATCTTACAACAAGAACTCCAAATGAAGTTAACCGAATCTAACTGATAGCTCACTCCTTCATACATTCTAAGTTATAACTTAAACAGTTAAAATAACTGTACCTTTAGTACGAGTTTGCTTTACGTTAACAAAAATGAACCGAGTGCGTGTTCGGCGCTCTGATTGCTATTAAATATATTGTTAAACGTAAAACAGACTCGTGCTAAGCCTTTAGATAATAACATTTCCGTTCAAAGTATACTAAGAATTAAAATATTAAACTAATTGTTTCCGACAAAAATAAGGGAGTAGGTTAGGTTATAATACCTAATTAATAATGATGTATAATATGTATTTGGCGTAGATATACTTACGACACTAAAGCTATACTTGGCGAGAGAAGTGACAGACGGGCTGGGTGGTGCGATCGGTGACCTCCTCCCATCCTGAGCTGCCAGCGCCTTCTGCAGCTTCTCAAACCCCGCCCCGCGGAGATACCTAGAGAATAGGTAATAATTGCAACAGTTCAATCTGTACTTACTATACGACCCCTCAAAACGTTGAAAACTTAAACTAACACATAAATAGTAAACTAAATGTATTTGTCCCCAAATGATTAATCTTCACTTCAGAAGGTAAGCAATTTCTTTGCACAAAAACGAAGTAAATCTGCCAGTCTTCTACAAAAAAAAATGTATGTCTATGCTTAAATGTATCTAGTATGCATTTCCTGGTCATATGCAAATTATTATCCGCTCTTAACAATAAACCCTAGCACATTAATTTTAAACTTTACATTCCCAGGATATCACATCTTACCTAAGAGCTTTCAGTCGTACTACAGGTCCCTTTGCATCCCGTAGTAATGCTACAGCGCGATGGTTCGTTACTCCATGCAGGGATACACCGTCCACCTGGAAAGATGAGAGAACAATATTAGATGAGGAGTTTAATTATTTAAAAATAGTACCAAAAGACAGCGGTAATGGTATTTGACAAGTTTTATGAACTGAGGTAAGGTTTAAACGCGCTGACTGTAAGGCATTCCACAACAGAGCTACTTGAATGGGATTTTCCAAAAAACACAAGTGGAGTGCGAACAAATATTTAAAAATTAATGTTTTCTGATAATCTCAAGAAACTCGAATGTGTGTCACCAAGGAAATGAAAACGTTCTTTTAGATAAAAACAGGGACATCAGGATTATTTCATTTTACAATCATTAAAACTTGGTACAATAATTGTCAGAAAAATAAACAGCAGGATTTTTTATTTCAGAATCAGTTAAACTTGGTACAATCATCGACAGTCTGTTTTCGTATACTATTGGGCACAGTATATGCCTCTACTATGGCACGCCTCTGACCTCAATCAGCTTTTCGCTACTAACCACTGATCAAACCACTCCACGCAACCTCCACTACGAATCACGTTTAACCCAACGCTCATTACTCCGAATTCATGTAGCATTTGTAATAGTAGGTTCTTCACATTGTTTTTTTTAACAAAATATTTATCACTTGCTATGGCCACTGCTGATTAAGGGTTTATCACCACGTTTGTCCAATGCGGGTTGATGATTTCAAACTTATTCCAAATTAAACTTTGGAACGAGCTTCACAGACATACTACAGACTGGCGGACAATTCAATTTGCAGTTTCAAAAATACCTAATTAAGCATTAATTGAAATGCTTTGACTTTGACTCTTCTTTTTGTCGATTAGCTCTTCTGTGTATGAGATAAAAATGTTTGTAATCTTTTCTATATCTCTAAAAGAAGCAAGACATATATAACGTCTATGTATACCTACATCTAATTAAACTGTCGTACGATCCTGACAGTACATAGAGAGCCAATTACCAACGGCTATAAAAACAATAGTTTCACAATCCCCTATAAGTACATTGACAAAAGGCCGCTTATTATATTGATTAGCGAGAACATTAAGCCTCCCCTAATTGCTCCGCGTCAATTGATCAAACTAATTAGGACCTAGGCTGCTTTCAAATACAGCAGATTATTGAATTGACGCTATTGACTCTCGATCTAATAAGTTGAATTCAAAAGAATATAAACTCTATGCTATGTTAACTTTAAAGATGAAATTAATTTGCCTCACTCTCTTTGTCTTATTAGAATGTTGCTGATAATCATTTGAAGGGTCTCTTAATACCTAACTGCATCAATAATCCAATATATTTTAAGTTCCCTGATCTGCGGACTGCCTAGTGAGTTACCGGGGCTTCGGCTCGAAAAGCAGTAAGGATACCCTATTATTATTTACCTAGCTTATAATGGTCCTTCGAACAGATTTCTGTAAACAATGGCTCCTTTATACAAGGATACTTCATTGGACATCGGTATATTGGAAAACTGGAGTAGGGACAGACCACAGCAGGTCAACCTATCCATCACATAGCTTTAGATTTTGAACTTTAGCGGCTTTGTAATAGAGTCGAGAATTCATTGAGGTAAATTGACAGATTGGAGTAAGTTGATGTGCTTAGTATCTTTACTTTAAGCCAGACTGACATTTTGGGTCCAAAATATGTTTAACGTTGCTAGTCTATTGTCCTTAAACTAGCCAGTTTGTCAATCATTGCGGGACCGTATACTATGTCAGTGTATTTTCAACTCCACTATTTTGTATTATGGTCTAAAATCCCCGAAGCTGCAAACTGCCTAGCCGGTTACCGGAGCTCGAAAAGCAGAAGAAGGAACGGGATGGTTTTTAGTCAGTAAGAGTTTGATACTCGCTCTTGAAGAAAGAAATTCGATGATTTAACCCCTTAAAAAAAATTTAGTTCTATAATAAAATGTAGAAAATTGTAAAACCCTGGATAATATTTTGGCAATTTAAATCGAGTCCCAGACATGCTTAGGTATCCTATAACATGTACTTTTGATAACTAAACCAACGACACTCTCCTTAAAGAACAAACTTTATATTATTTTCAAAGAGGACTCATTTCTTGGAGTGCTGCAGCACTCACTCGAAGAGGAAACGTAAAATAATGACGTAGTTTACTAAGAGTAATTCACAGTGCAACCTGACACTACGCTGTTATGAAACTAAGAATATTTTACTGGAGAAATAATCTGCGAAAGAAGCTGTGAAAAAAGATGGAATTGGATTTTAATCATTAAAGAGTAGATGATAAATGTTTGTTTTAATGTTCGTCTTGTAGATTATTTTAAAATATTAAACACGTATTTTTTATTTTCTTACGAAACTAAGTACTTTCGAAGATATATTGATTTGAAATATCGCGTGACGTCACTTCTATGTACGTAGAAATGACGTACCTACATATTTGCTCCCACTCCTAAACTTTGCTTCGTTTAATCTAAATAATTATACGACATAATAAATTCGTTTTAGCTAATTATATTTTATTACGGCAAAAAAAAAGAACTTGTCTAATATTTCCCATTATCCAACTGACAAACAAAATAGATTTGTAATTTTCACACCCCGTCATCATCCCTATTTAAGCACGTATCTTGTCTACATTAAATTAGTAAGATGGGGGCTTTAAACGCCCGCTCTCAAGAAGTCATCTACATTTTTAAACATCTTTGGCTTAAGACATAGAACGGTGATGCATTCATTAATGCCATGGAGCATGCAATTTTAATGAGACATACTAGTGATAGCTCCGACGTCGTAATTGAGAACTCGATGTTAAATATTCATCACGTAAAAGCTCCTAAGATTCTCTCTTCTATAAAAGACTAGAAAACCCGGCGAACTCCGTTTCGCCACCAATGATTTTCCCTGTTTTCCTGCTTTTCTCTTGAAGTTTTTCCTAAAATTCGGCATAAACCTCACGGAGTCCACGACCTTTCCATCGAATGCAAAACCGTGAAAATTGGTTCGTAAGTTCTGGAGTTATTGCGTCAGGAAGGAAAACCCGACTTATTTTTGTATTACAGATAAACCCAATCAAATCTAGTTAGCAACTACTGTTTTGAGCTGTTTGGGCCAAAACACTTGGGCCATGAGTGCACATACTGTTTTTAAAGAGATTGCTCGTAAGCTTATCGACTCTACACGTGACCAGAAGGCTGGCTATTTCTTCGGTCAGAAGAGCATTACCATTCTTCTGGAGACGTTCCCCAGTGACAGTGATGCGGACGAGTACTTCGACGCCCAAAAGAGATTATATTTATTTATTTTAGTTTTAAATTATAGTAAGTTGTAAAGACATAGTCAATAAAGTGACTAGTGAAATAGTAATAAAAAATATGAAACTAGAACATGAAAACGATTGTAAAACAAATGTACAAGCATTAAAATGGAAAGAGCACATAAAATAATGTCTCGATTAACTTGGAGATGCTATGGGGGAGCCGGTACGTGACGAGAATGCTCCAGAGAAGTGGGTTAAGGACAATGAACAATACAGCTATATTGTGCAGGGGACAAACGGGATGATTCAGGATTTTATAGGGGTACCAGACGTATTAATCTAATAAAAGGACGCCGTGATTTAAGTTTTCCTAAAATAAATCTCGAGGCTCTGACTTTAGCAAGTTTCATAAATGACGGTGGAAATTGAGTGATCTTACCCAAATTTGGGATTCGTGATGGGATTATGGCACGTGTCTGTGTAGATACTAAAGTGAAATTTGTGTAACATGGTGAATTTTAGACCTAATGCCTGTCTCCCATGGGGATAAGCAGAGACAATGGAGCGCCAATTGCTACGAATCTTAAATTTATACTTATTTTGCTTCATCAACAGTCATCAATCTAGTTTTAGATAGATTTATACGTAAAAATGTTTTCATTTTGGTCATAAACAAACTAAAAGATTTTAGTTTTCAACACTTGAATAATTCTTTTGATCTATCAAATCAAATCTTTCCAAAAACATTCAAAAAAGCAAATAGAGCCAAAGAAAACAAAATATAAGTAAAAATAAAACGTCAGGGAAAATAAGAGAAAAAGCCACGATAAGCCAAGAAACGTAGCTGGATAAAGTAAAATCCCGTGCTCACGAAATTTGGCAAATGCTGTAGGTTGTGGAGTATTGGGTGTCAACGTAGTAAGAACAAAGATATCGACATATACTGGGCACGAGGCCAATTCTGGCAACATTTCGAATTACCGAAATTGAATTTCTTTAAACTCAGCCAAAATTGTGAGGGTCTAAGCTATGATCTCATTTTGGCTGCGATGCCAGCAAGAACCTGTGTAGAGTAGTCTGAGACTTCATTTACTAACACAAAAACTTTTTTTTCAAGTAAAGCATCTTTTATTTAATTATTTTTTTATAAAAGGTACATTAGACAAACCAAAAAATCGTTGAAACAATGAAACCGTACATAAACAATACCCACAGATTATAAGAAAACACTGATTTGTGTCACAATCATACGGTACTTCTGTGAGATTGGAACCCAATCCTCTCATTATTGCGACCGTCATCAATGTAGTAAGCTGTAACACGGCTGTGTATATCTTTTTTGCTAAGATTACCTCATTACGAGAGTGATATTGATAGTTTCTCACGACATAATATTATGTCGCCTAGTTTCCCAAGAGAGATAGTAAAATGTGTTAAGAGGAAAACTCTGCACTTAAGAATACCATTGCTTAGTGACAAATTATTCCAATAACAACTCAGTATTACAACTAAAAATCATTACAAAACGAAAATCTTCAATAACACTATTCCCAATCAAATATTAATTAAACCTGACCCGTTTCCAGCCGCACTTACAATAGTTCTATTTTCAAGGTCAAAGTCCCTATTCAAAATTCTATCTGGCCCTAAGGAATTAATAAGGAGCCAAGAGGACCTCGCACAGGACTATTATCCTCTTATTAATATTCGCGATGAGGTACTAGCACGTGACGTCATAACCAGGTCACGGTCACAATGGTGATAAAATCTCGTTGGACTACACAATTTTATGGGATAAGCCAACACACAGACCGATGACTTGATGGCTACCAATCAGCGCCGCCCGTGGGCAAGTCAATTCAGTGAGTCCAAATTACTGTTTCTTTTTTTTATGTATAAACCGATAAACGAGCAGACGGATCACCTGATGGTTACTATCGCCGCCCATGGACACCCGAAACACCAGAGGCGTTATAAGTGCGTTGCCGGCCTTTTAGGGGTTAGGAATTTATGGGTTGTTGGGGAATCGGGGATTGGGAAGATCGGGAACAACGAAACACAACGCAAGCGTTGTTTCACGTCGGTTTTCTGTGAGGCCGTGGTATCACTCCGGTCGAGCCGGCCCATTCGTGCCGAAGCATGGCTCTCCCACACTTAATAGTGTGACACTCGCTAATTCTTAAATTCCTATTCTCCAATCACATGGTGAATGTGCCAACCATTTTGTGAGAAAAAAACAGTACTTACTGAGCCTCCAGTAACCCCACTCACACGATAAAACAACAAAATTTCATCGTAAACCTCCTTAAATAAGATGAAAGGAGACAAGAATTATATCCGTTCTTCAGCATACCTTCTTTGTAATATATCATCTGTAGATCATTATTATGAGCCCGAGAGATACTCATGTGTTTGTGCTTCCTTTATTTTGTCTCTTGAGAATTGGAGTAATATCGCGAATGTAAAGATGGCTTTGTTTCGTCTTTACATGTAAGTGGTATAAGTGGTGTAAGGAGGGTGATCGCATTGTGGTGCCTTTGTAAATTGGATTGGGTTTTGGAGATGGGTTGATTTTGAAAGTGTGCTTGTGAGGGCGTTGTAATGATTAACAATATTCATCTTTATACTATTACTAGCTTTTGCCCCGGCTTAGGTTGCGTTAAGAATGGAATTATTATAAAGAATGGAATTTATTACAACCCGACCGGTTTAAAATTGACAAAGTTTCATACAAACTTTCCCCCTATTTTATCCTTTTGGAGGTAGAACTAATGAAAACCTTTTCTTAGCGGAGGCCTGCATCATAACATCTGCATGCCAAACAGCCCAATCCGTCCAGTGATTTGATAGACCACTATATCAATGAGTTAGTCACGAAGAATCGTCGTCACGTCCCTATAAATCGTTTTTTATAATCGAAGAGATATAAATATTTTTGGAAACCTAAAACAGCATTTCTAGTTCGCCTGTAACTGTAACGTGCTTATACAAAATAGTCTTCAAAGAATCTAACTAAACAAAGCCACAAAGCTCAGTCATGATTAACAGGCATCGCCCACATTCCTCTCACATAAACAACAGCCCTTAATAAAAATACAGGGTCGTGCAAAACATTGCAAACGCGAGGAGCGCTCGAGGGTAATCTGAACAAGTGGTATCTCAGTTGTATCAGCCCTCGTTGTGAGCGAGAGGTAATGAGAGGGCTCGTTACGGGACTCACGGGTTTATAACCGAGGTTATAAATAGCTGGGTTTATTTAGTAACAGTCTTATTATAAAAGTAAATAACGGTGTGGATGTGAATGAGGTTTTTTGCCATATATAATGATGGTGTTAAGCCGATTGCTGGTCATAAAGATGCACATTTTATTAAAACTGTGCTATGATCCAAATGTGTTTCTCTTCTTTACGGCCACTGCACCGATTTGAAAAATTCTTTTTTTGTTGGATAGTTTACTTATCAAGGACGGCTGTAAGCTATAAAATATGACGCTACAACCAATAGGAGCTGAGCAGAGTGGGTGAAATCGCAAGCAAGTAGCTAGTATTCTTAATAAAGTTCAGGGATCAATCAACCTTCTTTCTTATCTACTTCTAGCATTTTAACTTTTCTAGTACTTAATATAAGATGTTCTAAAAGTATATTTAATGGGAGGTAGCGTTTGATTTCAAAAGTAAATATAAATTACTGATTATAAGTATTTTTTGCGCAAAAAACCACGTGTGAGTTTATTATGAAAGAGTTACCTCTTTAAATTTTTCCGTGCATGAAAACTTGCCATCAATTGTTTTCATTAACGAAGCGACGCATCGTGCGTATTTGTGAACCACTTTATGCAGAGTAGAGTCTATGTTTTTTTATGTTCTCAAATTGAATTAACTGGTACGAGGTACATAATTTCTTCACTATTGCAATCTTCAAACACAACACTACCTCCCATTAAAGCCGTGGCAGATACATTTAGAACACCTTATTTATATTCTTCTATTCTACATTCCATTATTATTCTTAAACGCCAGTGTACTTCATTCCCGTTTTCATCTCTGCATTCAATATTAATTCCGCGAGGTTTAATCTTTGTTTCATCAGCGCTTGTAATGCGGCCTCTATGGCTCGCTGCTAAATATTAAAGCGGCTTGATGTACCAACAATGGCTAGCTTTCAAACGAGTGCTGTTGTTCTTGCGTTTGTAAATGAGACCTGTGTTTCGAGGGCTGTGTTTCATTTTTTGTGTATGTGTGTGTGATTTTTAGGTTAGAGCTTTTTTTCCGTAGCCAAATGGCAAAAAACGGAACCCTTATAGATTCGTCATGTCTGTCTGTCTGTCCGTTTGTCCGTCTGTCCGTATGTCACAGCCATTTATTTCCGAAACTGTTGGGCTTACATATTTGAAACTTTGTAGGTTGATGTATTTAGATAACCGCTAATCGAATGTTTTTCCACGAGAGATGTGCTATGAAGATGTAATAGCTTAAGTGTGAGACTATGTGACCGCTTCCATTGATACTAAGCTATGTAGCTCTGCGATTTAAATGCGCAGGTCGAGTATGTGATTTTTCAATATTAGCTAAGCCATCCATATGTATGTATGTCATATGCATGCAGGTTTGCTTTAAAAAAGACATAGCTTAGCTGAGTCTGTTTTCACCTGTGCTAAGCTATGTGTACCAATTAATATGTTGGTGGAAGCTAAACGCTCGCATAGCAACTTACCATAGCACATTTATGTGGTGAAAATGCAGCCTGATGCTTAGTAAAATTTTTACAAGTAAAATCTGCTCAATGCAATGATTCTTCTCACAAAAAACACATGTCTTCTGCTGATCCCATCTTGTATTAGAGCAATAAAAAAAAACTGAAAATTACCTTCAATATAAAAACACCTAACTAATTCAAATATGCCAAAAGTGTAACACCAAATAGTAGTGATTTTCAACTCTGCCACTTAGTAATAAAGTCCAATTTCAATTAAAGGTTGACAGATTGGTAGAGGTTGATGTGCTGGGGTCTAAACCTAAAGGTTTTAATCTGATTTGACATCTAGACGACTAGAGGTCATTGGTATCACTACAATAGTTCGATACAAAGACACTGTGACAGTGAGCGTTAAAGTTGTAAGTCGTATGAAAGAGCAGTGTATCGTATATTTATCTCCACTAGTACTCTTCCCACGGGTGCAATAAGAGCCGACTAAGGAACTATAATATCGTGGTGGCTCGGAGATTTAAGACGCCCGCTTCTCATGCATGAGAGTACGGGTTCGAAACCTACCAACTTCAAGTAACAAAGTGACTTTTTTCCAGTTATACAGGGTGTCCCTGAAATCGACGTCCAACGGGCACTAGATGATCAGCAAGGTTCCAAATGTTATCAGAAAAATATATAAAAAAAATCTAAGTCCTACAGTTTTTAAATTACAGTGACTTATGTGTTATCCACGAAAAAGTACACCCTGTGCCAGTCTTTTGACTCTTGTTTCTACAAATCTTAATTTTTTCGTCTGCACTCTTCCTTACATTATCCTGAATAGTAATACAAATCGCGTGCAAAGTGTTGTCTAGTGCATACAAGGTTGTAACGTACGATTTGAGTACACTAGAAGAAATATTAGTAAGTTCAAATAAATTCATCGAAACGGAGTTTCGTTGATTTTTCAACGAAACTCCGTTTCGATGAATTTATTTGTATCGAATTTATTTGTATCGAATTTATTTGTATCGAATTTTTTTGTATCGAATTTGAGAAATAATGTGCAAAGTGCTATACCATTTTATAATCCTTATTAAATGCGCCAAATTTGGTGAAATTTGCCACTAGCGCCATACATAATTTATTCAGTACAGTCACTTAAAGTAAGGTGAAAATTTTATTCAGAGTATTTGGTTCCTCTAAAACTAATAATGTTTTCCAATCTAAAGCAGTTGGCTAAGAATTTATGATTCCATATTACTGGAGCACTATTCAGGATAATGTAAGGAAGACTGCAGACGAAAAAATTAAGATTTGTAGCAACAAGAGTCAAAAGACTGGCACAGGGTGTACTTTTTCGTGGATAACACATAAGTCACTGTAATTTAAAAACTGTAGGACTTAGAATTTTTTTTTATATTTTTCTGATAACATTTGGAACCTTGCCGATCATCTGGTGCCTGTTGGACGTCGACTTCAGGGACACCCTGTATGTACTTTCTAAAATTATTTAGACACCACTGAATAACGGTGAAGAAAAACATCGTGAGGAAACCTGGGCTTATAATTCCTAATTATAAGTTTGAAATCGCCAACCCGCTTTGAACAAGTGTGGTGATTAATGCTCAAACCTTCTCCGTGTGAGAAGAGGCGCTTGGTCAGCAGCGGCCACTTACAGGATTTTGATGATGGTGATGTGAATGGACGGTGATGAGCGCTTTTTGATAAACCTGATCGTTTCTAAGGAGCCTTTCCTACAAGATTGTGGCAAACCTCTCTTTTGTAAAGGAGGCACATAGTCCAGCTGTGGACTCACATGGGCTGTAGAAGTTGTTCCGATAGTTCACTACAAAGTTGTTCAGATATTACTTGATATCGATTGCTTCGAGTTTAGTTTGGGAACATGTGTCTTACTACAACGGGTTGTTTCAAAGTTTTCGTTCTTTTTGTATTGTTGTAGGTACTTATAGTTATTTTGGGGATGGATTTTTTAAGGTAAGCCGGTAAACAAGCATACGTATCACCTAATGATAAGCAATCGGGACAACCCATGGACACCCGAAACACCGGAGGCGTTATAAGGGTGTTGCCGGCCTTTCTAGGGTTAGGAATTTAAGGGTTGTTGGGAAATTGGGGATTGGGAAGGGAGTTAGTTGGGTTCACACTCCTCCAGTAACACTCACTCGTACAACGAGTGGTTCGTTGTACGAGTGAGTGTAAATGCAATGCAAGCGTTGTTTCACGTCGGTTTTCCGTGAGCCGACCCTTTCATGCCCAGGCATGGCTCTCCCACTTAAACCTACACAACTTATTGTTTTTTTTCTGTTATTTTAAAGACATTCTTATGTTAGAGTTTTATCTCTTCAATTGGTCATACATTACCAGAAGAAGTCCCAAACTACACATTTTTACCGTCTACATTTTCTAAATTTCTTGATAGTCGTGAAAAAACTACCACACCAACTTTAACCCAAGAACTCAGCACTAAACACCAAACGATTAACAAAAAACGGATCCTAAATCAACACCCAAAAGGTACAAATTAGACCATCCACATTTAACTAACGGTAGTTGTGGAGTGATCTGTTAATGCCCACTGCTGGACCCTCATACGTCACTATTAGTAGTGCCCACAGGACCCTGCCGTACGTCAGGCGTGGATGGGACATCAATCTTACACGTACGTCGACTTAACTGTACTGGGGTAAATGTGTACAATGTTTGGTTCGGTTCGGTGGTTTGTAAGCGCAAAAATTAAACTAGGAGATGAAAAGCTCTTTATTGTACACCATATAAAAGCAGAAAGGACAAATATTTAGAAATTGATAGTACAACGGGGTAAACAAGCAGACGGATCACCTCATGGTAAGCAATCGCTGCAACCCATGGATATCCGTAATACCAGAGGCATCACAAATGCATTTTGCCTTTTGGGTTAGGAATTTAAGGGTTGTTGGGAAACAGGGGATAAGGAAGATAGCGAAAAGGGGGTAATTGGGCCTCCGTTAGTCGCACTCACACAACAAAATACGACGCAAGCGTTGTTTCACGTCGGTTTTCTGCGAGGCCGTGGCATCACTCCAGTCGATCCGGCCTATTCGTGCCGAAGCATGGCTCCCTCACACTTAAAGTGAAGTGTTACAAAGCGTCAGGAGTTCCTTAAAATTCAGGAGAGGTATGTCAAAACGTGCTTTAAAGTTCAGTCCAGCCTCATAAAGTAAAACAAGTCTTATACAATGTCCACAAAGTGTCCTGAGAGGTCGATACAAGGCGCAGCAGACTGTGTCGACCTGACCTGTGTCTGCGGCACAAAAATAACAAATTATTTATAGAAGGCTTCGCAATGTCAGAGGTTGTGGCTATACGATCGATAGTACCGAAATAACAGACGTGCTATTCTGAAAATGGTAAACTCATCTCGAGAGTCGTCTCGCAATAATTCACACTTTATGAAGGCCATTGATAATAATTATATCAAAATGTCAATATATTCACTTGGTGTAATTCTTTTTACTTCTGTCATCACTTGTGGTGCTAGTGTCGATACAGTTATTTTCAGAATACGCAAACTTATCGCATCGTCCATTCAGGATTGACTTTTTTAATTAACTTTCGGAATACATACTACAGTCGGGTAATACCATATGTCAAAAGTCAAAAAAGTCAAAATCATTTATTTCAAATAGACCAGGAAGGCACTTTTGAACGTCAAAGCAAATATAATAATATTAATAACGTCTGTCTGTCGGTCAGTCCTCTAGTGAAGCTATTTGCTCGTTCCAAAGTGTAGATTCCTATGGAGAAGAACGAGCAAGAAACTCCATAGGTTACTCTTTTTCAATCAGATTTACAATACAATTCTTGGTTACATTGTTTCGATTACTTCAACTATGTGAGAACAATGTAAAACTAATATACAGTCGAAGCGACAGAAAAAGAAAATAACCTAGAGGACAATAAAAATTAATGCAGTCCGGAGCTGACCAGTCCCAGTTGACAGCGCCCGTTCACGAACATGACACGTACACCAGCACCGCCCAACTCAACCATGTTGCAGGGAATCGAGCGATCCAATGCCCGTGCCACCGCCAATGTGACCTTTGAGTGAGCATGACAACTCCAAGCTGACATAAATGCATTCTACTAGTCTAATTTGATTTTAGTTGATTACAGGGCTCTCACATTTACAATGATTGTATAAAGTAGAGAACACATCGAAATAACATGGTTATATTACAGAAATTTTTCGTTATCCTGTGGAGCCGGACCAGCTTGCCTCCAAGCATTTTTATCTTCTATGTAATCATTTACTTTGTAGTATGCTTGTCTACATAACGTTTTTTTAATACAAAGTTTAAATTTTGATTAAAATTTAAATTATGAATATTATTTATTAAAATTTAAATTATGAATATTATTTATTAAGTTCTGAATGAACCGGAGCTGTGGACTACCTAGCAGGTTACTGGGGCTTGTGCTAGAAACAAGAGTAAGCACGGGGTGGTGTTTAGTCAGTAAGAGTTTGACACTCCCCTCGCCTCATTCAAGGCGGGTCAAAGGATTGGATGATTTATCCCCTTAAAAAAAAATCTGAATTGTCATAAACTAGGCACCATTTTAGACTCCATGCATGCTAACCAAAAAATACTTTTTGTTGATACTTCTCTCGACATAGGACTCGAATTACTCGACACTACCTCTAACTAGACAGTCACAGACAGACAGACAGACTCGATCAACAAGGCAATAAGAAAGACAAATAGTAAAAAATTCAAATATCCAAAAACAAATATACAACAAACTAATATTCCAGCGTCATAATAAACCACCCCTATCAATCAACCCTCATACGCCGCCGCCGCTGTACACAAGCTTTTCACTAATACATGGTACAACATGCCACGGTGCGATCGTGTATCAAGTGTATCGATGTGAAACTACAGCCGTTCGTGTCACGCCGCGTGACAAATTAGTTGGACTAATGGCCTACCCGACCGGCCGCCTGCAATAGAGGGTTGATGAAAATAGTACAACTAAAGCTATACATAACCAGTATAAACTGCTCTTTGAATGTGCGGAAAGATGATAGAACGCGAGGTCATGATAAACTGGTTAGTGTATAGTAAAATGTGTATGTGTGTGTGTAGTTTGGAGTTAGTAGCAACCCTATCTTCGGTAATGTAGGTTTTTTGTTGGTATGATGATGATGATCGAGTCGATTTACTATTGTTGCGACCGAATTGATACCTCGATTGAGTTCGTATCGATAGCTTCGTCTATTACTTATGTATTTTCGGATTATGTGATTATCGGTTTGTCATTTTCAAGGTCGCCTTGATTGTGTTGTGGTCATAAGCTGTACTACTGATTATATCGTTCTGGTTGGATCTTTTGGTAAAGGAAAATTTTGTATGGATCAAAACATCACAATGTCTAGGTATACACTAGAAGATAAAACTACAGATTTGAAGTGTTGATCAGAGAGCGTTACTGTCCGACGTCTGTCAAATGTATAGTCCCTTATAATTCGGTACATACGATACCCGCTGGAAGAGTAGAGGTGGTGCAAAAGCTAATTATGAATGTAATTTCTCCAATCTACTTTTTTAATTAACGTTATGCAATGATTTCTCCCGCTTTGCGGGAAGCGAAAGGGAGTGTCAGACTCTTACTGACTAAAAATCACCCCGTTCCTACTCCTGCTTTTCAGCCAACCCACAGCCCACAGCTCTGGGTTGACATCAGCCCTACTGGGCCCCATCTCTAATGCCTTTATGATACCCTTGTTCGCCGTCCGTAGACCCTCACTAACTCCAACTAGTTCACCATCAATAGTATCTGTATCACACAGACACTCAATCTAATTAACTCAACTCTAAAATATAGTAACAGAGGCATCGTAAAACTGTCACCGGCAGCCTACTACACTACCTACACAAAGTGGAAAGTATAGTTCCAGTGCGTCACGACAAATGGAATGGAAACATCAATAGCGTGGCGCGCAGCGTGACAAATTAGACGGGCTAATAGAGCTCGTAGTCTGGGAGGCGAGGGAGACTGGTCTTCAGTCATCTCATATTAAAATAAGGTACAAGTTTTATACTTCTGGCGATAAATAAATTGAAAACATCAAAAAGGTAGGTTTTTAGTTTGTGAGATGAGGTAGGCATTTAACGTTAAACATTTAAACTGTCATCAAAAGTTTAAATTCGTTTTTTTTTCTACTAAGTTACCATTCTATAGTGTGTCTAGGTTTTCCAGAGATTTTTCCATGTGAAGAATCTGAGAATTACTGTTTTTATTAATAATTACCCTGAACACATTCGTGGACAGTTGTATCTGTCAGGTTTCACCTACTGAGACTCTACTTTTTTCGTACATTGCCCACAGACGTAGTGTCATAGTTTCACATAATGTAAAATAATGTAGTTCAACATTACGATCTATGACAAATGGTCGTCGTGTGGCGTTCTGATTTTATGAGAAAATTAATACGTCGACAGGCGTACTGTTGTATCACTTTTAGCTATCCTGTCCACGAACGTATCAATAATGAGTTCATTTTACGTTGAGACATAAAATCGGTTCATTTAATTTATTGAGATACACAAAGTCTATCTGCCACGGGCTCCCTTACTACAATTCGCGCTATACAAACTCGCGGTGTGTTGCGAAATTCCGGGAACTGTCAGATTTGTGTTACACTGTGTTTGCCAATTACGAGAGTAGTGGGAATTTCGTTAGTGGATGCTTAATTTTCCACATTAAATTAAGGTTAATAGATATTCAATTGACTGCCTCGTTGGCCGAGTGGTTGCAAGTGCGACTGCCGGACAAGTAGGTCTCGGGTTAATTCCCGGGTCGGGCAAAGTATTGCTGCTTTTTTTTGTTCGAAAATTGCTAAGTAGTAGCACGGAGTTTGGAAATGTGCCCATGTAATATGGCAATAGGCTCACCACCTATTACATGGGACTTACAACATAAATTGTGAAAAGTGGGTGTACACAGTGGCATTACGTGCCATAATGTGCACCTCTGCCTACCCCTTCGGGGATTAAAGGCGTGACGATATGTATGTATGTAGATATTCAAGTTATATGGAGGTAAAATAACACTTATACGTACATTAAAAGTTCGCGAGATGCTCGTCAATATGTCATTTTTCAGACGTGAGGCACAATTAAAAAGAGAAGAAAAGACATTATGCAAGCAAAGAGAGTCGTAATGTGCACCTCTGCCTACTCCTTCGGGGAAAAAGGCGTGACGTTGAAAAAAGACATTTCTAATAATACAATGTGTCCCACGTTGGGCGCCAAATTGGTTTGTCATAGTCGCCTACCACAATGTTATGATTACTTGTTATGATTACATAATATTTGAATTAAACCATGACTGAAACGTTCTTTTTTCTTTTTTTTTTAATTAAAACTAAGACTCACCTCCACAATCCGATCGTTGACTTGTATCTTCCCGCACAGATCTGCCGAGCTGCCCTCACTGATACTCTTGACGAAGATGCCGCTCAGCTCCTCTGTCAACAAATAATGTGTTTTAAGTTTAAACACATACAAATTATTTTCCAACGGTAGAGTTAGATAGAAGTGTATACTTATTAATGTGAATGTTTATGTATTTTTGTCTCAGGCAATAAGGGTCTAGTTACAACTCACTAACAGTGAGTTAACGGACAATTGCAAACGATGTAAGCATTTCTATTGTCTTGACCAAATTGATAGCCTTCAAAATCTAAGTGTGGGAGAGCCATGCTTCGACACGAATATGTCGGCTCGACCGGAGTACCACGGTCTCACAGAAAACAGGCGTGAAACAACGCTTACGTTGTGTGATTGAGGATACCGGAGGCCCAATTACCCCCTCCCCAATCTTCCCAATCCCTGATATCCCAACAACCCTAAAATTGCTAACCACTCAAAGGCTGGCAACGCACTTATAACGCTTCTGGTGTTTCGGGTGTCCATGGGCGGCGACGACTGCCTATCATCAGGTGATACGCCTGCTTATTTAAAAAATATACAGTCAACAAAGGTATTTTGAGCAAAAATAAAAACGATAGGACGCAAGGAAATGAACCCAATTAACTCAGTCCAAGAGTCGCCTTTATTAAACGTAGAACTTTCTTCATACTACAACTTAAATCCCTCTCCATTTAATCTAGAAGCCTCCAATCTCACGGAAACCATCCACAAACCCTCTTAACATAATCCTCCCCCAATTCACCTCACAATATTGTAACTGGCAACCCCAAATATATTCATATTCTGGCAACACCAACTCGGTGAGCCAATCAAAACTTGCGGTGAACAACACCGCTCATTTTGAGGGAACATTGTTTTTCGTATGGCATAGTTGGAACCCTCATCTTATCTGAGCCCCCTCAATATATCAAGGCGATAAGGGTTAATTTTCCCCAGCCGCTCCCATATTAGAAAAGTTCGGCGACACGTGACTTGTTCCCGGGGGTGTACTCGACTCCTTACTGTTTATTAGCACTTGTGTACACCCGGTAGTACAAGTACTGTTATTGCTTTCTTGTGGGCTTTTCATTGTAATGGTTTTTTTTTTTTTTTTTTTTATTCTTTATTTTTTGGACTTTTATACTTACAAGTATATGTCAGTCCGATTTGTACAATTACAATCACATATTGATTAAATTACATTCTAAGAAAAAAGTCTGAACAAAAGACTATCTCCTTTACTGTTAGGGTTTAAAAGGATGTTATTCATAATTCCTTCGTGTAATGTGTCTAAACCTAATGTATCAAATAATTACTCTCTCTCTTTCGCGTGAAATTGAACACATTCCATCAATAGATGATAGACATCATCTATTACTCCACAGGTTTCACAGTTAGGGGATGAAGTCTTTCCCATTAGAAAGGCAAATTTATTTGATGGAATGTGTCCAGTTCTAATTCTATGAGCCAAAATGATCAGTTTTCTATTTAACTGGCTATATGTACACCAGGGTATACGAGGAGGTTGAAATTGGATAGTTTTGTACCATATGCCCTTTTCTAATGATCTCTGATTGAAATATTCCTTCCACATGTCATAACACTCTCTATTATTGTAATGGTTGTGTTTTGGATTGAAGTGGTTTGGTCATAGTAGGCTCTAAGGGCTGGGTGACTAATGAGGGTTCAACTATCGATCAAAACCATGAATTGGGTGAAGTGAATATTGAGGAGTTTTATATAATACATAGTAACAGTAAAGGAGTCAGAATGACCTGATACTCCTGACAGCTTCTGCGTCCTAGCTATTGAAATGTCATTTACTTTTTCATGTTTTAGAAAAGGAACCCATTATATTTCTGTCCTTGTCATTTTTTCTTCTTTTTTTGAGTGTGCATCACTGACATTTCATTTGTTATCCGACACGAGACATACAATTTTAATTGGAATGAGATCCGATTAAAAACAGAAATGTCACCGAATTTTAAAACTCAGTGAATTGGACACATTATTGGATCAAACTCATCCAATAAGGTCTCGAATTGATGAGTTGAATTCAACTAGGACCGACCTTTACCTGAGAGGAGTTGAAAGAGAAATTTTCATTGAAATTAAATCAATTTTCCAGGTCAGCGTCACTGAGGCAAACGAATACGAACAATGGGAGAAAATTGTTAAAGATTAAAAAAGTTAAAATTGGTTTCTAAAGTATTTTGTGAAGGTTGGCCACATCATCGGTTACCACCAGGCGAGATAGAGCCTACTAAAATACTGGAAGTAATTCCAGAATTGGTGCAATTTAAAAATGTCAATATTCAATTGGAAATTATTGGGGCGACCAATTTTCAGCAGTCTTGTGGCTGATATGATAGCAATTTTTGTGCTAACAACGGCTTTTCACTACCTTTGTTTTAAAATGGGGAAGACTTTGAAATGTCGCCTAGCATTTTTGGGATAAAAGACTATATAGGTAGTATGGGATTTTTACCCCACTGTAAGGGTCACCGAGTCCTCTTAGTAGACCTGCTCCGGAGCCCCCAGGCTGTTCACTACCTAAGCTTTCATGACATTTTTATTATAATAACAAAAATATTACTGTAAGCTACCATAACACAGTCAAGTCTCTATACCTGCTGTTACCGGTGTCCATAGGAGGTGCTGATCGCTTACCATCAGCTCATTTGCTCATTCCAAATCCAACATTACAACCACCCCTTCCAATGGCAGTTGAATGAACTCATCATCACTAAGAACCACCACAAAAGACCCTATAGCTCATAAACTACTTATTTCCTAGAAAAAAGGTCACAAACAAAAAATACTTAGTTCGCCAAAGCTCCATCCATCCAAATTACAGAGTTGCTGTCAGCAAGCCCTGTCATTACTACCCTGACCTTCTCCGACCTCAAGTGATACAGACGGACTAAAAATAACTATCTATACATAAACTCTAGCAGACGGAGGGTAAATATAGGCTGGTGTTTGGAGTGCTCCGAAGTCACTGGTAGATTGGTGGTGATATTTTAGCTGTATGTTTTGAACTAGCTACTTCCGAGCGATTTCACCTGCTACACTGTTCCTTTTTGTCTTAGCGTGATGTGTGTTGTGTGAGCCTACCTCGATAAATACACTGTCCAAAACCAAAAGAATTATGCAAATGGGACCAGTCGTTCCGAAGATTAGTGAACAGCTAAGCTGTGAAACTATGTGACCGTTTCTACTGATGCTAAACTATGTAGCTGTACGACGAAGATGCGCAGTATGCGATGTACCGATAGTTGGGAAGCCCTTTACAGCACACATCAGTCTACAGCACGCAGTTTCCATATAAAAACACAGCTTAGCTGAGTCCGTTTCCACAAAAGCTATTCCCAACATCCATAGCACATCTCTGGCATCCTTAGCCTGGTTCCAGTTCTTACCTACCAATTTCAAGAAAAATATTCTCACATCTGAGGTATTTTCACCTACTAATTTCAAGAAAAACATTCTTAAATTTTTTCTATAAGAAGATATTCATGAAACAGTCATGAATATCATTTCTGATGTCCAATGGTAAGATAATTTACAAAGTACACGAGAGATAACAGGTATTGCTGTCTCTTTGAGTGAACTGTGAACAATGAGAGGTGCCCCCCCCCCCTTCCTACCGGCAGAGAGTGAAGTATCTCATTATATTTGTGAAGTCAGTGTCGCCCGTTAACACAATCACATCATTAGGCGTGGCAAAGGAAAGTCACAGCAATAGTAGAATTTTGTTGTAGTTATTGTTGTAGTAGGTAAACAACAGAGAGTGAGGGAAAATGGAAGGTGAAAAAATGCAAGAATTTTAAGGATATTTTGTGTAGAAAAATTAAAGGAAAAATGTTTCAGGAATTTCTCTGAAGTTTATGTGCAGCTATTTTGAAAAAAAAACTGATTTTCTGCTGGACTTCCCTCAGAAACTTAGTTACGACATATTACATTTTATCAAATGTTTTAGATGTAATTTCATAGTGTTTTCAGTGGGTAATGGGCCGGTTCGACCGGAGTGATACGCTTTCGTTATGTGACTGAGGTTGCCGGAAGCCCAATTAGAGGCCCTCCCCAATCTCCCAATCCCCGATTTCCCAACAACCCTTAACTCCCAAACCCCGAAAAGGCCGGCAACGCACTTGTAACGTCCCTGTTGTTTCAGGTGTTCATGGACTGAGGCGATTGCTTACCATCAAATTATCCATCTACTCGTTTACCGGCTTATACCATAAAAAAATGTAGGACAGTTAACACCTAGGTTTTGCAATAGTATATCACTTTAATACAATGGGCTTGTAACTGTTACTGAACTGATGTAATATTGAGTTTAAACTTCACTATGGAACTAAAAGAAATATAGTAAAACTTTAATATAACAAACTAGAGGAACTCCAAGCCAAACCGTCCACGCCACGTGTTACCGGCTCTTGACATCTTACTAATATAAAACTTTGGAAAAATAACGACTTTTCTAAACTGGCAAGTTGGCGCGACGACTTTTTAATTACTTTCAGCTGAAAATGATAGATGGCGCTAGTATCGGTTACATTACAGGCTACACTTCCAGGAATTGTTTTGATGAAGGCTATGGAAGTTAATTCTTTGGCTTTGATCATCGATGGAAAAATCAAGTTTTTAATTAATGAAATTCCATAAAAATATCACAATTATTCACGTCCACGACCGTATAAAATATCACAATTATTACGTCTACCAAAGGAGGTTAAGGGTGCTTTTCTAATTATCAGAGAATCATATTAATTGGCACACATAGTTTAGCACTGGTAGAAACAGAAGCATAGCTTAGCTAAGCTATGTTTTTTTACATTGCATGCTGATAACTTCCCTGCTATCAATATATCGCATACTCGAGCTACGCATCTTCCTCACATAACTACATAGCTTAGTATCAATGGAAAAGATCACATAGTTTCACAGCTTAGCATAGCTACATAGCACATCTCTGGTTGGAAAAGCACCCTAAAGCACAAGCATGAGAAAGCGTTCAATACTTGAGTCCTAGATGAAAATACTAAAAAAAGTTATTTCTAAGGAACAACGATTTCAAACAATGAATACTATATTTATGTTAAAAGTAAAACTTTTTGAGCAATGGCCTCTAAAAGCATAAGTTTTGAACATTTTCTTTATTTATGTAGACATTAAGAATATTCTACAGGACAATATTTTAGGAAGAACTTTCCACTTCCATGTCCATAATCAATGCTAATCTGTAGACTACTAATTAAGAAAGGATGGATGAAAGCAGATTTACGAAAGAAATATCCAAGGCAGATATGGTTGGGCTTGTCATCGGTAGAGGGCATCCATAGATGGACATATAGCGGCCAGATTGACGATATATTAAAGAAAGACCAAATTAAAAATACCTTTAACCGACGAGCATGCATGAAAAGACGATTGCTGATGAAGCGAAAGAAGTGTGTAAGATTCATAGCAATTGGAATTCCATAGTCTCTGTCTACCGCCACGACAGAAAGGTTCTGTATGTATGTCCTAAAGTACACTTGTTGATTTACTCATTTCATATTATACATTATTATGATAAGTACCCAACGATGAAACAACAAATGTAATCATCAGAAACTAATGGATCCCCCCGGAACTGCTCACAATAGCGTGTTCCAGCTAGATTAGAAGCAGACCCTGTAGCATAGCTAGTGAGCTACACAAATAGACGGATCGATTTATTTGTACCAACAAACTATTTATAGAGCCTGTGTTCTGTTCCTGGGAGACTAGGTTTGGGTACACAGTGAATGCCTTATAGATGAAAGGGGTAAGTAGCGGTATTTTCTCCTGATGTTGTAAACTCGTTTGTACGATGAATAATCTATTGGCAAATAATTATCCTGCACAGTTGTTCAAACCTTTAGAATTTATTGTTAAGAATGTCAAAATTGAGCATATAATACGTTATTATGCCACGTTCGTTAAAAACAGAATCTTTTGCTGCCCCAGAAATTGTATTTATCTCTCGTTGTGAAGTTTTTTTTGCCCGTACGTTGCCTAACACTAGGATTTACGGTAACAAAATGAATAAATGATCTGAATTCTTAATCTCTGGATCGGCCGGTAGCCTCTTATGACACCCGTAGAAATATACCATCTATATACCATCCATCGTATACTAAGAAGTATGACTTTGGATGGCTTATTCGAGCCGACTAATCAGAGTGCCGAACGCGCTCTTGTTTCGGTTACTTTAAACGTAAAGCAAACTCGTACTAAGCACTTCGAGTTCTGTCTTCACCACACGAGGAACCCCATACAGTAGATACTCCCAATCAACATCTCTATAAAAACACTTTCTAATAAAGTTCCTAATCACCCATCCTGCGCTGATATTGTCAGGCCTTCACCCCAAGTTAACGAGCCGTGCCGGGATCATGTGTAAGCAGCGATCACCAATGACCGTGGCCATGTTTGATGTCGTATCATACGGTGATTGATCCACACTGCCTTGGGCCTTAAACCTAGTCGACGTTGGTGTTTTTATGTCGCAGATATTATGAGATAGGACGTTATTAGCAGTTGGGAGTGAGCTAATGTACGAACGTGTGTCACCATGTTTTTATACGCACTTTGTAACAACCAGTTTTTGCCCGTTATGTTAAAATTGTCGTGTGATGCAATATCAATAACCCGTGACAAGTCATTGCAAACCATAAGGCCGCAGACTTATAATTAGGCCAACTTATAGACACCTATAACACTAGAGGCGGTACAATTGCATTGTCAGTCTTTTGAGGAGTTAGAAATTTGAGCATTGTTAGGGATTTGGGTATTGAGGGATAATTGGAGGATAATTGGGCCTAACCTCACTAACACGACGAAATACAACACAAGCGTTGTTTCACGTAGGTTTTCTCTGAGGCCGTGGTCTCGGTGAAGTCTATTCCGGTCGAGCCGGCTAATTCGTGCCGAAGCATGGTCCTCCCACACTTTGTGCCTACTTAACCAACGATTTTGAATTTTATTTTCAGTATTGCATAAATTATAGCAGGTGGCAAGTTATCGTTTGGGAAAGCCTTTGTCTACTAGTATATGTTTTCCGACTAATGATGATGATGATAATGAATTGTAATAACATGTTAACACCTTCTTTACGCATGGGTACAGGGGTAGAAAAATCCCAGAAAATGACAGACAAATAAATACACAATCGACATACCTTGTTCACAAACGTATCCGGCGACGGTGATGCCGAGTCCCAGCGCCGAGTCCTTGCTGAGCTCCACGTCGTAGCTGAGCGTCTCCGGCTCGCCCGTGCCGCGCACTGCCATGTCCAGGGGCAGCCTGGCGGATGGACAGCATATTCAGTATGAAGGAAGGTTGTGGTTGAGGTGAAGGATAGTTTTGTAGGGAGTTAGTTAGAGGGTGGTTTTAGGATGGTTAATGTTGAATACCATAGCAAATGCCTGTTTTTACTCGAATGCGTAAGTGCACAAAATATCCTTTTATATTATGATTCCTTTTGTATTTACTTAATACAAGTTAATAGTAAAACTTTTCTCAAAAGTTATTTGAAATCGGCACAACTACTTTACATCTTTCTTCAAAAGTACCGCACAGGATCTGTGCTTCAGTAAAAAACAAATAAATTTGATAATCCTTAATCCTCGAAAATGATGATGAATTGAGATAAAAATATTTCGAGACTGCTGACACCAAAAAGTGATATAAAATCAACACTGAAATGAAATAAATTTATGTTCTGTAAATAGGCTACAACAAAAGAGAACTTTTACACGTCACTTTTAATCATAGTTAACATATTAATAAGACTCTTTACCTGAGTGGTGGTGGTTGCGGCTGCGGCGGAGGCTGCACGATGGCGGGGGGTCGAGGAGACGGAGCCAGCGCGCCTCGAGGCACCACCGCCACTATAGACGCCACCGGCTATACAAACACAACAGTCAAAGTCAAACACTCTAGAACTTACTGCAGACGCAATAAAGGATAACAATAGCAAATAACACCATTTACACGTAACACTAATCTCCAGCCATATTTACATTGTATTATTATACCCACAGAAGCTAATCTAAGTGTGGAAGAGCCATACTCCGGCACGAATAGAAGTGATACTACGGCCTCACAGAAAACCTACGTGAAACATGGCTTATGTTGCGTTTCGTACCCCTCTTCCTAATCATCCCAAACATCGATTACCCAACAATCCTTAAAACTCCCAAAAGGCCGGCAACGCACTTGTTGGTGTTTGGGGTGTCCATAGGCGGCGGCGATTGCTTATCATCAGCTTATGATATGTCAGTTCGTTTACCGGCTTATATCATAAAAATGATGTACTCGTCAATAAACGACGTCGTGGAAAAAGATATTTACATTCCCTAAGCTCTACGTTAGGTTTTTTCCTCAAGGAAGCATTTAAAGAAAACGTACGAACGGGCAATTTAAACTTGCGAAATTCCTTTCGTAGCTCCGTAAGCTAACCACATCAGATAGCGCATATTATTATATTAACGTCCTTATAAACATTTTTAGTTTAAAATTATACAGAGTGAATTGTAGGAAAGTTATTATTTAAGCAGAAATCTTTATAAACGGCAATCAAGTCCTGAGTGAATGAAAGGTTACTTATGGTGAGATTTGATCTATCGTAGACCGCATCATTGCTTACCATGGCTTAGTAATTAAACGCTGACCAATAAAATAATAATAAATCATCTCCACTCACCCGATGATGCAGCCGCTCCTCAATGATGGTGGGAGGCGGCGAGGGCGGCGACGTGTCCTCGCAGAGGGCGCCGAACCCATCGTGGCCGGCCTCCGACAGTCGCCGCTCCAGCTCTATCGGGTCTGCTAGCAGGCGAGATGGTACTACCGGCGCTGGTGGAGCTCCTAAAGGCTGGAGGAGATAAGGGTGATTAGTACAAAAAGTTTTACAAGGACATTTTAATCTACTAGTTTCGAGTCATAGAGGGACTCTACACCCCTCAATAGGATCGTGATTTTTAGTTAATGTAGTATATCTTACTATAGTTTTTTTTAACAAGCCTGCCACGGCCTCCCATACCGCTGTAACTCCTGTAAGCCAGGATCTACAGTAGATACAACCATGAAAACACCGGAACATTGAAGTCCGGTGCGTCTCAGGGACATGAATGACTGTCTTGGATCCCGCAACGAAATAAATCAGAAGATATTATTAGAGGAGAAGAAAAGAAAACGATAGTTTCCACTTCCCTCGGTGAATTTAATACAGGAGACAGAATGACTTAAGCCTAAAGACACAAAGAGACTGCACAACTGGGAGAAGCCCAGTCGAAAAGCACTACGGAAATTTGACTTAAAACTAAGTGAGTCCTACGTGTGACGATAGTTATTATAAAAGTTGGTAAACATTTTTTATTAATTGTTAACTACCAAACGTCTATTTATACTTTTAAATTATAATAATAGATATTTCAATAAATTACATGCCAATTATCATTTCAGTATCCGTCTATGTCCAAAGCAGAAAACCCAGAATATACTCCTTTAATCAAGTCTTTGAATAACACA
The DNA here is from genome assembly GCF_023101765.2 of Spodoptera frugiperda. Classification (NCBI taxonomy): domain Eukaryota; kingdom Metazoa; phylum Arthropoda; class Insecta; order Lepidoptera; family Noctuidae; genus Spodoptera; species Spodoptera frugiperda. The sequence continues at coordinate 9,874,892 of NC_064225.1, read as the reverse complement.
ATCCAACCATGAATAACATTATAACACAAACAAATCTGCGCCTGACATTACAATCCGCCATTTTAAATACACACAATTGCTTTCATTTCAAACGCAGAACTTGGAAGTGTCTATGAAACCTGTCTCACGCAATTACGCCACATCCGGCGGAAGTGACGGTCCCAAGACGGATGTCGTACTAATAGCCGCCGTGCTCTCAATTATGAACATCTTCCCTCTGAGGGATCTGAGGACAGGAGTGACGAGACCTCTTCAGTTTAAATGTTTTGTAATTAGATGGCGTTTTGGGAGGTTTGGACATTTTTTGGTGATGTCTAGGTCATTTTTGGGTTGTGAAGGTAACTTTTTTAGGGTTCCGTGGCCAAATGGCAAAAAACGGAACCCTTATAAATTCGTCATGTCTGTCTGTCTGTCCGTCCGTATTTTTATATTTAATGGTTCGACGTTTGGCCGCTATCTCACCTGCTGGTAAGTAATGATGCGGCCTATGATGTTGCAGGTCTGCCCATAAGCAACCTATTTACTCGGCATTTGAAGACACCCAGGTTATACTTTCAGGTAACTTTAGTGCTTTTGTGTTTCTACCAAAGACTAGATACAACTATATAAAATTTTACAGTGATCTCAATTTTAATCTGTTAGCAGTATCAGTGAGGGTGACTTATCGCTAAATGTCGGTGAAATTACTGAGCATTTTGAAGTTAAATACTTAGGTAATTTAGCTTAGTCTGATAGCCGTACCTAAACAGACAGAACAGACCCCAAATTCCCACTTTTGTGTGAATAAAAAAGTATATTTTAAGTATAAATAAACTGGAGACAGAGTATGTTTGTAGCCAATGAAAGAAAAACGATTAAAACCGTCAAACCCCGTAACTACAAGAAAACAAACGAGCATTTAAATCACTTCACCCAACCCCCAAAAAACATTTGACATCAGAAAGAACAAACCAAACCAAGAAACAAACAGAAAACACATTAAACAAATACATATATCAGAAAGAAATCTGTTCGGAAACTGAATAACTCGGGAACAAGGAAAGTGGTCCAATAAAATATGATACACTCAAATGGATTGGCTATGTACGAGTAGGAGCAAACGTTTTGTCTTAGGCTCAGGGCACAACGGCGGAGGCGCGGCGACGATACTGAGAATAAATCAATGTAAAATAAACCTTAACTCCAATGGCATACGGATGAAAATGGCATGTCAAAGATGTGCGTCGTCTAGCTTCGTTGGCAAAGGATTTTATCACCAATCAAGTCATTTTGAATCTTATTTCAATGAGTTTAAATTCATGTTACTTTATTTCCATACCACGGCATGACAGGACAGCAAAGAATTAAGGAATTATGATTGCTAAGCTAGTTGAAATAAGGTTGTTAATAAAATTATGCAGCGGTGATGGCAGAGTGGCTGGGCTGTCAGCAGAATACCGTGGGATGCCGGCAGTGAGCACCAGCTCTTATAGTGGAAGTATGGAATTACAACGGGGACTCGTTTATGGTTTAGAAGTCCTTGGGTGATCTTCACCATATTTTTGGGGATAAGTAAAAATAGAAGGTAGCTAAACGTCACAAGCGCGTATGCCGATTAGAATTTTATTGTTTTTGTTTGACTGCAGTGTAGAGATTTCTTATGGGGGTATTTTATGGGGCGGAAAATCAGCCAATGATTTCTCCCGTTTGGGTGAGACGAGAGTGAGTGTTTTGGCCTAGAGCCGAAGTAAACCCGTTAGGTAGTCCGCAGCTCCGGATCAGGCATCAGCCTTAGCAGACCACCACAGATAAGGCCCAGTCTATCTGTGGTGGTCTGCTGGTTCTTTGCGGCGCGTGCCGAACGTGCCGCTCTTATTGGGGCTAGTTTTGAAAATTCTTAGTATTTATAGCACGGAGTTTTGATTTGTATTGCGGCTCACCCATATTGATAGAACATGGGATTCTCACGATAGTACGCACATATATTTAAAGCCAATTTTTAAAACAAATGTAGTATTTCTATACGAGTGCAGATTGAATTGAAACATCGTAGGCGGATTCCCGGCATATTTTTACACACAACTTGATAACAAATCGAAATTATCAAACTGTGATAGATGTGTTTTTAAATATTGTACAAATAAACGTATTGTGTGAAGACAGGCAGCTGCTAGCAGGAGTGACGTCACAGCATCTTTATAACTTTACTACCCATGTATTCTGTTTGGATAGAAATTATAAATATGATTTTAGTAGCAAGATTAGTTTGGTTTATAAATAAAACGATTCATTGCTTAATGCAATCGTTAAATTTACTTTTTGTAAATACTGGATGGGATTTTATGTGTGGAATTAAACTTGACATTTCAATAAAATGATATATTAGTATGCAGCCGGTCTTCGAGGAAGGTGGAACGGCCAATGTTCAACAGTGATCAGTTGCCACGAAACTTTCGGTTGACAAATAGCCTTTTCAAAGTTTCATTTTCATTAGCCATGGAACTCCAAAATAGAATATTTAGCCACACTGTATCTGCTGTCAGGCAGTCATTATTTTTTTATGGTATAAGCCGGTAAACGAGCAGACGGATCACCGGATGGTAAGCACTCGCCGCCCATGAATACTCGAAACACTTGGTTGGGAGTTAGGAATTTAAGGGTTATTGGGGAATCAGGATTGGGAAAATTGGGGAGGAGGGTAATTGGGCCTCCGGTAATATTACTCACACAATAAAACACAACGCAAACGTTGTTTCACGTTGGTTTTCTGTGAGGCCGTGGTATCACTCCGCTTGAGCCGGCCCATTCGTGCCGAAGCATGGCTCTCCCACACTTAAAACTATAAACATCAATGGCAGCCGTAGTGGGCTCTGACAGTATAGGAGTCCGTTGTGAGTTGTGTCATCGGCGGTTGCCACTGCCAATGACGTTGGTAAATAGCCGAATGCGTGTAAGAGGTTTCTGGCTCGTATGGAGTTTCTTGCTCGTTCTTCTCCATTCGAAGCTACACTTTGGAACGAGCACCTAGCTTCTCTTACAGACAGACTGACGGACAATTAAATTTGACGTTTCAAAAGTGGCTAATTTAGGATTAATTGAAATAAATGCTTTGACTTTGACTTTGAGGTCTTACCATATATTCACACTTTCCGTACTAAAAACTCGTAGCCCTAAACCACTTTAAATGGTAAAAGGTAACCTAAGCTCGCGAGTTGCACCTGCCGCTATTTAAATCGTCACTTAGCGCCGACCCAGTTGTTTTAATTGGAGCTTGCAGTTTCTTACGCTTTTGTGCAAGGCGCGCCAATTAGTGCGGAAGGCGTGGTGTAGTTGCTTTAAACACTGATGTATGACTTAAGAAGGAATGTGTGAACGTATTGATGAATTGGGCTGTTTCTTAGGTTAAAATTAATTATTTTGACTTTTCACACATAACATATGATATGTTATGTGTGAAAAATCAATATAATCGTCACGCCTTTAATCCCCGAAGGGGTTGGCAGAGGTGCACATTATGGCACGTAATCCCACTGTGTACACCCTATTGGTGGTGAGCCTATTGCCATATACCGGACACATTTCCAGACTCCGTGCTACTACTGAGAAATTTTCGAAAAACCGAAAAAAGCCCAGTAATACTTAGCCCGACCCGGGAATCGAACCCGAAATCCCTTGGCCGGCAGTCGCACTTGCAACCACTCGACCAACGAGGGAGTGTGACTTTTCAATGCAATATAATGTCCCAAAATAATCCTACTTTCATTCATTAATATGACGATATAAGTAGGTACTTAACGTTTTAATATTTCTAATTTTTTTGAGAAATAAGTACCTATGCTATTTGACGCAAAAATTCTATGACGTTATAAGTTGCGATCTCCTACAAAATTTATAGAAAAGTACTTAACGTTTTTGACATTTCGATTAAAGTATTGAATTTGACTAGTAGGAAATTACCGTATTATTAGTTTAGTTATTAGTTTAGTTTAGTTTAGTGGTCCTGGTGGACATTTGTGAGATATCATTTTTCATTCATAATTGCCAAACTTTTCTCGTTTTAATACAATAAAAATTTTATTCATTTTCCACCAAATTATTTATTTTATTTAGTTTTAAAAAACAAAGTTCTTGTTGAAATACCCTGTATTATGTTTGATTGTAGTTCGTGGTTTGATGTGGTAGAAACTGTGATTGCTTGGTTAGTAGTGTGTTTGGCAGTTTGATTGTGTGTGTTTCAACTGTAGTAATTGTGTTATTATTATCAACTAGCTTTCTGTCTGTGGCGTCGCCCGGGTGAAATTAAATCTTTTTTAGATTGAACAGAAATGTCGAGTTTTAGGACTTATAATGATTGTATCTTATTATCTATGTGATGTATTTCAACTGTAGTAATTATGTTATTAAGATCAACTAGCTTTCTGTCTGTGGCGTCGCCCGGGTGAAATTAAATCTTTTTTAGATTGAACAGAAATGTCGAGTTTTAAATATACGATGATTGTTTCCTATTATCTATGTGGCGATACAGAAGATTTGAATGGTAGAAAATCCAAACGTTCAACTATTGGGCAGCAGTCGACCAGGTATAATATCATCACCTGGTTGAAGGAAGCTCCCTTTTCCTGACTTAGGGAACACCAACCCTGTATTAATTATTATATTTTTCGGTATTAAATTATATTTTGCTGTACTCATATTTATAAACAGCATTCTGCGACACAAGACAGGCCGATTGTCGCGATGCTTCTCAAATAGTTACGTGAATAAGCCAAAAACGTCATCATCATCATCATCAGCCTGTTCTCGTCCACTGCTGGACATAGGCCTCTCCAATGGCACGCCACTGAGCTCGATCTTCAGCTCTACGCATCCAACTACTACCAGCCACCTTGCGGATATCGTCACTCCACCTAGCTGGAGGGCGCCCTACACTACGCTTGCCTAAACGCGGTCTCCACTCTAGAACACGTTTACCAAAAATACCAACGATACAAAAAACATAATAATAGGGTATTATCCTACTAGTCAAATTCAATACTTTTATCGAAATGTCAAAAACGTTACTTTTCTATGAATGTATGACATTGCAAATTATGACGACTTAATTTTTTTGCGTCAAATACCATACTTATTACGCAAAAAATAGCAAGAAAAATTAAATAAATAAGTATATCGTCAAATGAATGAATGAAAATACGATTATTTTGGGATATTTTATTATATTGAAATATTAAAATAATTTCTTTTTGACCTAGGAAACTACCCAATTAATTTAGTATGTCTCACTAAAGTAATAATTTTAATCAATTCTTATATTAAATTTAACTAGTCACCTGTATATTCTGCCGTGTGTCGGGTATAGGCACGCCACTGGCCGCGGCCGGGCGCGCTACCAGCAGCCGCACGCATGCGCCGCACTGCCGCAGCACCGCCGCCGCCTGCCGCGCGCACATCCCCACCACTGACACCGCGCCGATGCGTAGGAGCATGTCGCCGCTGCGGAGTCGGCCGTCCTGGTGAGAGAGAGAGAGTGGTTGAATAGAGATTGTAGAAGTAAGAGAACATAGGAAGAAGAGTAAATAGAAATTAAACATTTAAATACAAAAAAAATAACAACGGATTAGAGTTACGGGGGGGGGGGAACTGAGAGTTAGTCCCATAGCTACAAACTCAAATATTTATAACAATAAGTTTATGTGGTTGTGGTCAAACGAGCGAAAGATACGACTAATGGAAAACAATCAGCGACGCCCATGGACACTCGCAACACCAGAGGTGGTACAAATACATTACCGACCTTTTTATTTATTTTTGAAACGTAGCACCGCTCTAGGATTTTCTCCTGTGTCGTGGGTGCGTTTACAAACATACAATTTCACGTACACATGACACCCAGACCCGAAACAACAATTTGTGGATCACACAAAGTCGGGAAGCGAACTCGCTACACGTTCCGCGACTGCCGCTTGCCCAGCCATCGCGTCAACCGCTACGGACTACCTAGCGGGTTTACTGGGGCTCTGGCTCGAACAGCAAGAATAGGAACGGGGCGGTTTTTAGTCAGTAAGAGTCTGACGCTCCCTCTTACCTCACCCAAGGCGGGAGAAGTCATTGGATGATTTTCCCCGCTTAAAAAAACCGTGCAGTCAATGTGGCGCAGTTTCGCAAGTACTAGTCTACATAAAACATCATATTTTTGAGAGAACACCACATCAAATGCTAACTCTGGTTATGTTTACTCAAACATACATACGTAAACACCTACAAACACGAATAAATATAAAATCTCTCGTGTCGTGGGTGTGTGCAAACAGATTACGGAACAAACGTGTGCAGATTATTCAAATATTATGATCCGCGGGGAATTTGTAAACAATAACATAGGTGCTTCGGACTTTAAATATGATTTTTTAGGAAGAATATCATCCAGTGACTTTTCCCGCCTTGGATGAGGCGAAAGGGAGTGTTAGACTCTTACTGACTAAAAACCACCCCGTTCCTACTCCTGCTTTTTGAGCCCCGGTAAAGCCGCAGCTCCGGGACTAGAGACCCCATATTAATGAGGCCACGGACTTGACAAACAAACTAATGAAAGTAAAGATCTATGAAGGAAGTATCATAACTCATAAGACAAAACTTGACCAGAAAAATACATCTACAACAATCCTACTCAAATAAGAAAAATAATTATGAAGATGCCAGCACATCAAGCTACCCATAACTGCCAACTTCTTTAATAGATTTTCAACCATAATATAAAGTAGTGGAGTTGAAAATACACTGGCATAGTATACGATCCCGTAATGATTGACAAACTGGCTAGTTTAAGGACAATAGACTGACAACGTAGTTCCCTATTTAAACATATTTTGGACCCAAAATGCCTGGCTTTAGGTAAAGACACGAAGCACATCAACTTACACAAATCTGTCAATTTTCTTCAATGAATTCTCGACTCTATTACAAAGCACCTAAAGTTCAAAATCTAAAGCTATGTGATGAATAGGTTGACCTGCTGTGGTCTGTCCCTACTCCAGTTTTCCAATATACCGATGTCCAATGAAGTATCCTTGTATAAAGGAGCCATTGTTTACAGAAATCTGTCGCAAGGACCATTATATGTTAGGTAAATAATAATAAGGCATCCTTACTAAAAACCATTTTGAAATAGGAAATGTTGTATGAGAATGCTCAACCTCTTTGTTACTTACGTTTGGGTAGAAAACTCTTTGGTAAAATTGAATGTACTGGCCACTATGAGATTTAAAAAAAGGTTTGTTAATGTAATTTGAATTTAGAATGTTGTTATTTTGTTAACATTAGCATTTTGTTAATTATCATTTTTAAAACGTTTAACGTTTAATTGCGATTGATTTCATTTTAAAATAATCACAATCTTTTCAGTTTTTTTTTTTTTTAAGTTAAAGTATCATCTACCACTCTACATCACCCAAATGCCTAGCTGATAGAAAATGTCTAAGTACGGCATTAAGGTAAGCATCCACAGGCCCGCATCATATGCATCGCACGCAACGGATTTTAGTTTGTCTTGTATAGAAACTCATACAAATGCGTCCACTGATCCGCATCGTACCGACCGTATCATCAGCAATGCCTACATACGATGCGTACTGATACCTTTGACGCTTACCTTTTACCTAACTAAATAAATATATAAATAAGTCACAATATCGATACAAGCATGCCACTTAAATACATATGTTAGACAGTGTATCATAATGGGGCCTACATATTAATAAACAAGCCGTACCCGTGCGCAGACAAGCTGCTGTAATACATTTAACGTAGAGTACACCACTCATGTACTAAGTAAGTGATACACTTAGAATATTGTATGTATAATTAGATACTCGTATGTATAACAGATTCAATAATATGTGCTTCATATATTTAGAACAAACTTTTTTAAGGGGGTAAATCATTGGATGATTTTATCTTGGTGAGGTAAGAGGGAGTGTCAGATTCTTACTGACTAAAAACCACCTCGTTCCTACTTTTGCTTTTCTAGTGAGAGCCCTGGTAAATTCGCTAGGTAGTCCGCAGCTCCGAATCAGGCATTAGCCCTACTGGGCCCCATCTGTGGGGGTCTGCCGGCTCTTTGAAATATTTGGGACAAACTTGGGCTTTTTAAACGATGGTGAGGAATAAGTAGTTTAGAGATAAACTTCCTTTCTCACTAACATTCACATTCATAATATTAATAAGATCACCCATTGCGCGGCTTCTATTAACCATACCGTGATGTATTATAGTCCATAGGCTTCTTTAATAAACGCACCATGCAAAACAAAAATAATAACTCAAATCGGACCAGTAGTTTTGGGTATTAGCGTATTCAAACAAACATGCAAAAAACCTCTTTAACTTTGTATATTAGTATAGATAACATAACAGACAAAACGCTAATGTAACATTTAATTCATACACCACTAAATACCCATTCAACAACAACCTTATAACACCTCAGTCTTCCACGCGATCAACCCAATACAACTTCTATTGTGTAAAACTTTAGAATCAATTTCCCTCACACGGGTAATTAGTTCGCCGCGGCTTTAGTTGTGAATTGATGTGAACTTACACCGGCGTTCGTTATACATTGCCTGTACATAGTTTATATGATCGCACCGCTTTACAAGCTTACTGTAGTGGTTAGGTCAAATGCGGTAACTATTGTGCCTCGTAGGAATATTATAGTAAAAACTGTATTGAATTAATTGACCTGAAACACAGGTTTTTAGCCTGAAACACAGGTTTTTAAATTAAACCTAGATCGGGCGGTCCACTATCAAATAATGCATTTCCAAATTACTGTTTTATACTGTTATTAATATTTTAGTTCTAGTATATTTTAGCACTGTAACTGTATCATTATTGTAATAGGAAACATTGTTTCTGTTGGAGTAACGTTAAACATTTTTTGTAAACATTATTTTTGAATAAATTTTATTATTTATTATTATATATATATAATTATGGTAATTTAATCATGATTTGTATTATGTATTTTTTTGGAAATTATTGGGTATTGATGTGTTGCGTCACACGTAGAATATTGAGTTCTGACAGAAATTGTGTTTTTTTTTCTAAAATAAAAATAGCCCAGTTACTCCTTAGTACATCAGCTACGCTACCGACCAATAAAAGTTCCGTCAAAATCGGTACAGCCATATCAGAGATTAGCCGGAACAGACAGACAGACCGACAATTCGCAACTAAAATATGTCAAAATTAAACCTCCTTGAATCTAGTAAATACATATAAATAGCATTCAAAATAAGTTATCATAATCTAAAAGTAATAATTGAATCACCCACAAACACCACATCAATAAAATCCAATCCTAATGACATAACCACAGTAATCTCCTAAAACTTCAATCGCACACAGATTGGCAATATACCAGCACGTCAACCTACCACAATCTGTACACTTTTTATCATTGTATTTTCAACTTAATACCAAATGAAAATAAAGTTTAAAATCCCATAAAGAATTGTGTAGATTGAAGTGCTGGCAGCTACTACCCAGTGGTTGCAACGCCTGACCCAGATATCATTCCTTTAACGACCCCCCCCCCCTCACATTAAGTGCAAGATAAAATATATTCCCCTCTCCGATCGTTCCTTAGACCATCATTCGGATTTACACTTGGTACATAAAAACGATTTTAAAAAGCGAGTAAATGGAACTTGGATTTAGTCTCGAAGGGTTCCGTGCCATCCTATCCTGGTAATCCTACTGAAGGGATCGAGATGAATAAATTGAGATGTTTGGAACAGGAGTAGATTATGGTCTGAAACAATACATAGGGGCCACTTTTTAACCGACTTCTTATCCCATGGGTACGCAGGCGAAGCCGCTGGCAGTAGGTAATACATACATATTATTATAAAGTGAATGTTTGTGAGGATGTATCGATGTTAGTTACTCTTTCACTCAAAAAATACTAAATAAATATGATTGAATTTTAGTACAGAGGTGGTTGATAGTCTGAATTACACATAGATTATACATAGACTACTTTTTATTATTTGTGCTTTGACTTTGTTTTTATTGTAGAAACAACTGAAAACCACCATCTGTGAAAATACCAACTATCTAGTTATCACAATTCATTAGATATATCCAGATGACAGACATTTGGTCAAAACAGTCTTAGTAATAGTCCCATTTTTACCCTTCATATACGGAACCCTGAAAAAGAGACAGATAGATTTCTCTCCACCTATATGTATATGCAGGAAAGAGACGTAATGATGTTTATAAAGACCGTTAAACAGGACATTAAGTACTCCTAACGTTATGGGTTTAACAGGCGGTGATAAAGTGTTTCTTTTTTTTTAATCCGCTCTTGATGTTGTGCAAAGGGAAGTGAATGAGCTGTATTTGGTCGCGGCGGAATTTGAGAGCGATTTTCATTTGATCAGTGACTTATTAATGATTTTCCTCATTCAATACTTGGGGATATTGGTTTTAGAATGAAGAGTTGTTTTTGGTGTATCTAGCAATGGATATATCTTCTCTATTATATGAGACTAGTAACTTAACTGTGTGAGAGCCATTTTTCGCCACGACTGGGCTGGCTCGACCAGAGTAATACCACGCCCTCACAGACAACCGATGTGAAACAACGCTTGCGTTGTGTTTCGTTGTGTGAGTGAGAAGGAATTACCCAATCCCCGATTTCCCAGCAACGTATAGCGGGTTTGATTCCCGTTCGGAGCAACTTATGTGATCCACAAATTGTTGTTTTAGTTTTGGGTGTCATATGTATGTGAACTTGTATATTTTTAAACGCACCTACGATACAGGAAAAAACCCTAGTGTGGTGCAACATTTTGTTTAAAGATAGATAGAAAAGATAAAAGCAAATAATAAAACTTATTTTGTCTTAAAATGGTGATACATCAATTCATTAATAACATCCACATACTAGTCCCCAAACATCCATTCCCGTACACACGAGCAAGAAACTCCATAGTTATGAAATTGCCCCCAAACACAAAGTTCCCTCAAACTTCGGCAAACTCCGGAGTTACGGTCACATTTGCAGTTTCGTAGATACAAACACTTTGGGTATAATTCTCCGTATACTATATATCTTCAAATAAAGCTATATTATGTTTGTCTATTTGTTTGCAATAAACTTAAAAACTACTAAATAGATTTTCATGTGGTTTTCGTCAATGAATAGAGTAATCAATTCTTAAGAAAGGTTTATTGGTCATTTGTGTAAATTAAAGATTTTTAAGAAAACTAATACATGAAGCTTTATTAACACATTGAACGCCGTGGTGGTCACCGATGACCGACGTTAGCGGAGGATTTGTCTTCAACAGTTTTCTATTAGCAGTCAAAGACTTAAAGCAATAGAAACCAAAATATTTTTTCTTGTGTTTAATTTAATTTAAAGACAAATGCTCAGAACTACACCATATAAGAAAGCAATTTGGACATCGATTCAAAATTCCACACACACACAAAGTTCTGGGCAAATTCCTGTACACACAAAGTCGTGGGCAGAAGCTAGTCTTACCGTAATATCTCCCAAATGTTATGTAAATACAGAGCCCAAGTTTGTGGTGAAACTACAGTGTTGTAGTAGTTACCCTGTATTGGAACATCTCGATGTAACTACACGGAGCTCTGGTAGTTTGCGGCCCATTAACTGATTACGTTATCGGGAGATGCTGTATAGACATGATGAAGATTATTGATTGGTAATAATGTAGATGTAACCTATGTATAGCCTTATACCCTTGGTCGAGTAGTTCCAATAGAGTTTGGGTACTGTTCTATTGTGGAGTAAAACAGGCTTTGGAGACTTAATTATTATGATCTAAATGTTTGACGAGGAACTCGACTATTTCAAGCCATGGCTTTGAAGACACCCAGGTTATACTCATCAGGAAACAGACTCCGGCAAAAAAATTCACTCCCTATATAGCAGTTTGCACAAGGAAGCTTGAAGCGAAGCGCTTCGTGCGAGTGGGTGGGATGTCTACCATGAAGCAGTGGCGCTTAGCCAATTTATTGCTTTCGATTGCTGTCTATTTTTTCGTTTTACATTGTTTTTGAGCATGAAATCTGATTTTTTACCCATCAGATTTTGTTGGTGAAGACCACGTACAAAATGCTTGTTGTGTTATGAGTCCTATATGATAGGGGGTGAACCCAATGCCAATCACCAGACTCCATTCCAAACACTAAGATATTACAGAGCATTTCTCAAAACCTGAAAATCCCAAAAGTCCTTTACCCGACCACTTGACTTTATGCAACCTGGAAACTGAATCCGTGAGAACCCTAGTTCTTTCCATCGAATTTTCATCTACAGTATTATACTATCAAACTTACTTAAGATAGTTTTTTGCTTGTACAAAGATAACTAGATTTATTTCCAACTCATTTGCTACTGATCGTTCAGATTTTACCACTCTCCCTTAGATCGAGTTTCCCTTGAGCTGACTCACTCCAGTATTAGGAAGCTGAAGGCTAAATTCAATAAACTAACATTCGGGCCGATCAAGTATTTCGAAGAAATGTAATAAAGTGTAATAGATATTGGCTTCTATCTAGGGTAAAGGCGGCAAACCAGTATACGAATCTCGTGATGGTAAGCAATCAGCACCACTTGGACATAATCATCAAGAGGAGAGGGGGCACCCAATTTTTGACAGTTATATCATGAGTGTTACCTAGGTAATTCTGAAAAATCGAGAAGCTAAATTCAGGCATTGTCTTCCTCAAAAAGGTCTGAAATACATAACATTACTTTATTTTATTTTATTTATTTAACTTCATCACAAATACAGTGAATGGCGGACTTAATGCCTTAAGGCATTCTCTAACAGTCAACCATACTTTACGACGAATGGGCCGGCTCGACTAGAGTGATATCACGGCCTCACAAAAATCGACGTGAAATAACGCTTGCGTTGTGTAAGTGAGGTTACCGGAAGCCTTATTACCCCTATTCACAATCTTTGCTATTCCCGAATTCAACAACCTTAAATTTCTTACCCCCAAAAGACCGGAATCCACACTTGTAACGCCTTTGGTGTTTCGGGTGTCCATAGGCGGCAGTGATTGCTTACCATCAGGTGATCCGTCTGCTTGTTTACCGGCTTATAGCATAAAAATGGTATTTGAAATATCTATTCCTGACCCAGAAAACTAAACCAAAAAACAATTTAGCAATCGTATTAGCGATCACTCATAAAGAAAATCAGGAATAAAACACTATGCCCCAAAAATCATGTCCCAGTTTCCGAAAGTTAGCAAAGTAACCCATACTTCATGGAACTTGGTCCAGCCTCGTGATGGACGGGAATAGTATCTGTTGTTTAAGCTGAGATGTCTGGCAGTAAGCCAGGCCAACACTACATTGGGGAATAGAATAACTTGAGAATAGTACCAAGGGAAAGAAAAGAGATTTTGAGTGGATAAAGTAATATTTATTCTGTGGTAGAATGCTTCTTGGCAGACTTGGGATTTTTACTGGTGACACTACAATAGGTATACATATTGTTACTATTGTCACCATCCCTATTCTTGTCATGGGTATCGTTAAATGAAAGCAGACTAAGAGACATACTTGACAGAGACCAGGCACCACTCTCTGATAAACTTAAACTACATTATGCAGAAAATAAAACTAAAAATACAAGAGATAGAGGAAAGGTTAATAAAATAGCTAAAGATAAACCCAATTTCAAAATGAAATTCCACGAAATTCAAAGACCTAACAAAGGAAAATTTCACAGAAATCACAACTAAAGCGAATGGAACGACACACAGAATTCGAAGCTCAAACATTTTCAACCGAAATCAGCGCAAAAATTGTGATTTTTTGAATATGCACGCTGCATGAGGCGCTTTGTCGGCATTAACATTTTAATCTGGAATGTTCTACAGAGCGGAACTTTTGTTCGTAGACTATAATATAGAAATAAAAATATATGTCATTATCATAACGATAAAAAAAGTAATACATGTGTCAATTTTGAAAGCCTTATCGACCCTACGATTATATCAGATGATATCAGTTTTCAAACGGCGTTGTTTTCGATGATTGGACTGAAATATTACTAAATCGTAGCGTTTGTAATGGATAATGGTATGGCTTTTTCTATAGATATAAATCGTATGATCGGAGAAAACAAAACAATGTTTTTTATGACTATAAAAGTTGAAATAGCTAAAGCACCCAACGCCCTATACAGGATATAATCAGACATCACCCTTGATTCTTCGATGCCACCACAAATATTTCATAAAAATATTTATTTTTTGTTTTTTACGGGCCAACACGACTTTATATTTAAGTTACTTCATGAATAATATTTTGGATATTACAAGCTATCTAGTTCAAGCAAAACTAACCTATAACCATCATGGAACAAGAAACAAAATGCAATAACCCAAAAAACACAGCAATTCATCTTGTATTTCAATTCCATGCCAATTTCGCGGTTACTTTATTCAATTTTCCAAGTACAGTCGAAAAATTCCAGTATTTCGTATAAAACTGATAAAAATGCAGTGCGCCGCATTAAAATGCAGGCGACGCGACGTTTGGCTGACGCGATTACCATATTAATCTGGAATACTCCGTGGAGGGGAGTGGGGGGTGAAAATATTCAGTAGTTCCATCGCGATCGCCTCGTGTTTTACTGTTGTCAGCTCAAATGGCAGCCACTGTAGCTTTAAATCAGCTGACTTTAGGCTGGGAATATTAATTATGTGCTCACAGCTCTGTGAGATTAACTAGTTGGTGTATTTTTTCTGATGATATTGTTAAAGACACTAAAATACGTTATCGGCAGTTTTCATTGTTATTGTTTTTTTTTTCTCATAATCTATGGGAAAATTCTTATTTATTTTATTATCATCTTACTGATTTTTAATCTATACATATAATAAAATCGTAGAAAAGTGCTGTCTGTACATTGAAAATAAAAATAAAAAAAATAGCAGGGGTTATTGTTATGTCGATGTCGAACCCAAAAATGTAATTAACTTTTTTTTTGTCTGTTTGTCTGTTTGTCTGTTTGTCTGTTTGTCTGTTCGTCTGTGCGCGCTAATCTCAGAAACGGCTGATCCGAGTTGGATGCGGTTTTCACGAATATATTGTGGGATGCTTAAATTTACATTTAGTGTTTGTTTCATGTCAATCGGTTCATAAATAAAAAAGTTATGTCAAATTAAAGAATCACGTCGAACATTCTATGATACCATTAATCTCCGCAACTATTTGACGGATTTGGTTGAAATTTGGTACAGATATAGTTTAGAACCTTAGAAAGGACATAGATATATTTTTATTTCAAAAATCAAAAAATAAAAATAAGAAATAAATTATTATTTATAAATAATTCTATGTCGATCGTTACACGACTTCGGTTCATGTTATTGTTTTAATTCATCGAAAAAAAGTAAATAAATAGTAAAAAGGTATGAAAAAAATAATATCAATATAATAAAACATTTAGTACAAAGAAAATGCTCTAACGGAGTATAGATAATTCTATGTCGATCGTTACACGACTTCGATTCATGTTATTGTTTTAATTCATCGAAAAAAGTAAATAAATAGTAAAAAGGTATGAAAAAAATAATATCAATATAATAAAACATTTAGTACAAAGAAAATGCTCTAACGGAGTATAGATAATTCTATGTCGATCGTTACACGACTTCGGTTCATGTTATTGTTTTAATTCATCGAAAAAAAGTAAATAAATAGTAAAAAGGTATGAAAAAAATAATATCAATATAATTAAACTTTTAGTACAAAGAAAATGCCCGAACGGAGTATAAATAAATAATCCAAGTTGTCTTTATCCTCGATAGATGGCGTTGGGATCGAAATAGATCGCGCTATGGTTTCGTTACATTCATTTGGTTGGGTATCGGCCGAGCGCTTCGGTACTATCGTAAAATGTATTATCAGTCGTATGATTATTTGTCTGTAGTGGTCCTGCTGTTTCGTATATTCTAAATTGGTTTCGTTGTATTTGTCAATTAATAAGTTTATTTGTTGGGTTTTCCTGGTTTTTTGGTTAAACTATTTAACGTAGGTTTAGTTTGATATCGATTATTAGTAGTTACTGTAGTTAGTTTTTTTAGTAAGTCTAATTTATAAATTAATTAGATTAGTCGTTTCTTAAGTCGTTTCTTTTAAATTATTTAGTTTAAGCTTGGTTATTATAGCATAGAGGATAGGTTGTAATATAGTTTCTTTTTTAATTGTTATAAATTCGTAATTCGTAGCTTTCTTTAGTTTTAAGTTAGTTTAAGTCAGTTTTTAAACTATTTTTTCAATTCCCTAAGTGAGTATACATCTATTAAATTCAAACGCAGAGCTCATTATGTTGATTTTTGAAGAGTTCCCTGGAATATCTTCCACATCTCATTTTTGAAGAGATCTCGCGAGATCGGGAACTATGTGGTTAAAACCAAAAATTTGCCGGAAGTCACTATTCCACGCGAACGAAGTCGCGGGCAAAAGCTATCTTAAATAATAAGGAATAAAGAGTTTAAAAGTAAAGGCACCATAGGGAATACAATAACGTCGAAGTACTATAAACAAACATAAAACCGATTTGGGATTATACGTTGTTGTCGTCTTAAAAGGGGTCTTTTAAGAAACACAAATTCATTAAGAATCACTCTCTACGAATCTACCCAACATCGATAGTTACATCTTCCCTTTACACCTCAAAGAATTTCCACAAGGAACGTCCCTCCATTACCTTCATTAAAACTATTATTGTTGTGCACTCACCCTGTTAGCGACGCATCCTCGATAGTTCCCTTTACAATAAAAAGAATTTCCACAATGAACGTTCCTCCGTTATCTTCTTTAATACATTCTTTAATTGTCTTGCACTCACCCTGTCAGCGACGCCGCCGGGCAGCACGCTCTTGACGACGACGCCGGAGGAGCGGCCGCCCACGATGCCGAACGCCAGCCCCGACCCATTACCGTCATTAACACCATACTCCTGTGCACTCACCCTGTCAGCGACTCCACCGGGCAGCACGCTCTTGACGACGACGCCGGAGGAGCGGCCGCCCACGATGCCGAACGCCAGCCCCGACCCATTACCTTCATTAATATTATATTGTTGTGCACTCACCCTGTCAGCGACTCCGCCGGGCAGCACGCTCTTGACGACCACGCCGGAGGAGCGGCCGCCCACGATGCCGAACGCCAGCCCCGACCCATTACCGTCATTAACATTATACTCTTGTGCACTCACCCTGTCAGCGACGCCGCCCGGCAGCACGCTCTTGACGACGACGCCGGAGGAGCGGCCGCCCACGATGCCGAACGCCAGCCCCGACCCATTACCGTCATTAACACCATACTCCTGTGCACTCACCCTGTCAGCGACTCCACCGGGCAGCACGCTCTTGACGACGACGCCGGAGGAGCGGCCGCCCACGATGCCGAACGCCAGCCCCGACCCATTACCGTCATTAACACCATACTCCTGTGCACTCACCCTGTCAGCGACCCCGCCAGGCAGCACGCTCTTGACAACCACGCCGGAGGAGCGGCCGCCCACGATGCCGAACGCCAGCCCCGACCCATTACCTTCATTAATATTATATTGTTGTGCACTCACCCTGTCAGCGACTCCGCCGGGCTGCACGCTCTTGACGACGACGCCGGAGGAGCGGCCGCCCACGATGCCGAACGCCAGCCCCGACCCATTACCTTCATTAAAACTATATTCCTGTGCACTCACCCTGTCAGCGACGCCGCCGGGCAACACGCTCTTGACGACGACGCCGGAGGAGCGGCCGCCCACGATGCCGAACGCCAGCCCCGACCCATTACCTTCATTAAAACTATACTCTTGCTTACTCACCCTGTCAGCGACGCCGCCGGGCAGCACGCTCTTGACGACGACGCCGGAGGAGCGGCCGCCCACGATGCCGAACGCCAGCCCCGACCCATCGTTCACCAGCTCTACCACCTCCACCTGAGCCCATTCGCCAAACACCTGCTGTGGAAGCAATATGGACGTTAGTGTGATCATAATTAGGTGTACTCTTGTTTCTTTTTAACTAAGAAGATGTATATTCTGGGCATGTGTTCTACTATAATATATATTATTGTAACGTTCGTTAGACATACTAAATTAATTATTATGATCGGCTTACTCACTTTACTTTTTTACTACAGTAGCAGCGCGACAATCGCGCAATCCGCGTCGTGTGTCGCGGAATGCTGCTCATGAATATGAGCCTCTTGCATGGCTTGAAACTAGTCGAGTTCCTCGTCAAATATTTACGTGAGTAAGCCGATCATAATAATTAATGTGTTCTACTAGCTCTATGTCAGTATGGTAGGACAGCACATCTTCTATTCTGAGCAGTAGGTTACTTGCTTTGGCTACTTCCACTTTGAGATCCTGACCGGACCTGGCTTGACTGGTCTGACCTGACCGATTCAACAACAACCCTTAAATTCCTTGCCTTTTGGGGTATGGAATTTAACGGTTGTTGGATAATCAGGGATAGGGAAGATTGAGAAAAAAGGTAATTAGGCTCCAGTAACCTTACTCACACAGCGAAACACAACGCAAGCATTGTTTCACGTCTTTTTTCTGTGAGACCGTGGTATCACTCCGGTCGAGCCGGCCCATTCGTGCCGAAGCATGGCTCTCCCACACTCAATGTAGTTTCAAAGACTTCATCTAAGCAACATCCTTTGGTATTCCATTTAAATGTGTATATTTCCCAAACACATTGCGAGCTATTGTATTATGAATAGAATCACAAGCTGCAGCAATATTTGCCTGGCAGCTTGTGGTCTCCGGGGAAATAACTACTCCTTGCATGGCTGCCCGAGTGGATACACATTATACACCTTACTGCTGCTCATTGCTTTTGTATTGGCTTTTATTATTTAAAGCTTATCTTCGAGATTAGATTTGGTTTAAAATTTTTCGTTTTCTATTATTTAGTTAATTTTCTTTTCAGGCTTTGTTCATTATGTACCCGTGTTACCATTTTGAGTAGCCATTACTTATTTAGTTATATGCAGTTGTAGGTTTAATTTGATCAGCTTTGTAATTAAGTATTCAATTTCCGGGTCGGGCAAATTATTACTGGGCTTTGTTTCGGATTTTCGAAAATGTATCATTAGTATCCCGGAGTCTGGAATTGTGGCCGGGAAATATACCTATTATAATAGCAATAGGCTCACTTCCCTATTACATACATTTGTACAATGGCATTACGTGCCGTAATGTGCATCTCTGCCAACCCCTTCGAAGATAAAAGGTGTGACGATACGAGGAAATTAAATTAAGTATAACCAGACTTCTCTTTGAAGTCTAATCATCAACTCCCTACTAATAGATACATAATAAGTTTCCAAACCGATTTAGAACCAAACTCTACTACTTATAATCTATGCTACTTGTAATAAAAACGTCAAATTTTAATCTCTTCGACATATCCAATGCACCCACACAGCTACACACAGCTACTTATGACTTTGACATCATCCAGCATCTTCGAACCACTTGATCTTTTTCCAGAAGAAATTGGGTCAAGGTGTCTAAGGCGTCCTCAATAGTAGGCGTGACGTCACCGAATATCGGCGCCGCATGACTTTATTAGAGACAATTAATTTAATCTACTTTCATACATACATACATAGATATAGGTATAGGTAAATGAAGTCACGCTTCAGTTTCGTGGAAACTGGAAACTGCTAAACTGGATGGGAGAGCCATGCTTAGGCACGAATGGGCCGGCTCGACCGAAGTGATAACACGGCCTCACAGAAAACCGACGTGAAACAACGCATGCGTAGTGTTTCGTTGTATAAGTGAGGTTACCGGAGGCACAATTAACCCTTCTTTTCACAATCCTCGATTAACCAACAACCCTGAAATTCCTAACCTCCAAAACGACCGGCAACGCACTTGTAACGCCTCTAGTGTTTTGAGTGTCCATGGGCAGCGGCAATTGCTTACCATCAAGTGATCCGTCTGCTCTTTTACCGGTTTATACCATAAAAAAAGAAACCCTTGCCAGAAGACTCACTCTCTATTAATTACATAGAGCCTACAACATAACTATCACTTAGTAGATAGCCTACAGTAAATGTTAACATGATGGGTAGTTAATTTAATCTAGTATCTCACCATGATGCGCTTAATTCGCCTCTTGCTGCGAGGCCGGCGCGGGCGACTTTCCGATCAGCTGACTTTCTCCGCCATAGCGCTGTCTCATTGACAGCTTTGACGGAAACTGCCGAAGGTTACCGAGCGCGCCACGGGAGCCGACACACGTACTGCCGCGTCGCACATTCTTTTTGTATCTTTTATTCTACTTTATATGGACTTTTGGCGTTGATTCGTTGTTTTTGGACGCTGTAACAAAGAAAACACACATTATTGTAAAGGGTCTTCATCATCATCATCATAATCATCATATAAACCTTAATCAACATCAGCCTATAAGTGGCTACTGTTGACCAAAGGCCTCTTCTCTTGTAGAGAAGGTTTAACCATTAATCACTATCACCAATCTTGCTCGGCGGTTTGGAGATTATCAAACTTATAATTTTAATTTTAACTAAAATACCGCCCTACTAGAATGAATTTATCCTCTGAAGAACACCGCATGAAAATTCGTTCATTAGTTTATATAGGTTATCGAGAACATACTGGCAGATGATGCCAAAGACTTTGAACTTAACTATTAAAACACAAATAAATAATGTATTTTCTTATACATATTAAATAATATCAACTGTCACCGACACTGAGGCGCTATGAATTTCACCAAGACAGGAACAAAATAACAGAGCCGGGCAATTTGAATATTTTGTTCACTGCTGATACATATCAAAGTAAGGCGACTGCTGACAAAACCCATTACTTTCCACGTCACTTATGGCGACACGTCATAATAATATAAACGACATTGTTGTTGCTTGGGTTACGAGTTCCAATTTAGTGATAGTCGGCTTTTGGCAATGTTGATTTTAAAAACTCTTAACAAAACTCCAATGTACGAGCACCTAACTTCAATGACAGACAAACTGATGGATAAATCAATTGACGTTTCAAACGTGCCTTATTGAGGATTAATTTTAATAAATGCTTTGACTTTGAATGCCAGTTTACACTAATCTCTTCTAAATAAGAAACCATTAAGCTAAGATACTTAAAGACATTTTGGCTTTCATCATTTTTTTTAAGGCACGAAAATTATCCAAAGACTTCTCCAAGCTTGGGCGAGGCGAGCAAGAGTGTCAGACTCTGACTAAAAACCACTCCTTTCCTACTCCTGCTTTTCGAACCGGAGCCCTTGTAACCCGCCAAGCAGTCCGTGAGCTAGGGGTGGTTGGTGAAAACGACTATACCAGTCGGGGATTGTGTTTAGAATAAGGCTTAGAGTCAAGAAAAAAAGTAGGCTCGTTACATACATTGTGAACCTCTGCTATCGCTAAGATGAACAAAAGGAGTGATATAATGTTATATAATGTCATACCAAAACATCACTGAAGAATTTCACCAACCACTATTTCACTACACACAAAATTTGCTTCAAAAACACCGCACATTTGCAAAATGTATACAAACAATACATTTTCTTGGAAAACTACATACATACATACATATATAGCTACCTATAGATTATAACAACACTAGAGTAGTGTTGAACAAAACAGTAGCGAGGCGAGGCGAGGCGAGACGAAGAAGGCACGTGGCATAAAACATACACCACGGAGTTTGTAAACTGAGACCAAAATACGCGGCCGAAATATGAAGGAGCTTGAGTAAGAGTGGGTTTACATTTGGTTGAACCGTCGCTGACTATCGGTTGTTAATGAAGCTTAAGGAATAAAGGGCTGAAAGGTATTTAGATGTTAAAAGAAAAATAATTACGCACCTTTATGCTACCAATTCTATGATTTACTAGCAACTTCCGCGAGGTTTCATCTGCCTAATCCTATTGGTCATAGCGTGATGTTTTATAGCCTATGTCCTTCCCATAACATGCACTACCCAACACAAAAAGAATTTTCACCAATCGGACCACTAGTTCCGGAGATTAGCTTCACACACAAACATTTGCAATCAAACAAACAAACGCTTCATTTATAATATTAGCATAGATATTAGTATACATTAACAAATGATTATCAATGCTAAGGCTACCATACTGTACTTGTTAATATTTCATTGTCATACGGTTATCATATACATTATGAACATTACATCTCATGTCGTATGAAATAGTGTTCGTAACTTCAAAACAAGGCTGCAACGAGGTCCGCGGCGAGGCGAGCGCGCTTACAATCTTTGTATTATTTTTAAAGAAGAGCGCCGTCGTGGCACCCTAAGAAAAATACCAAAACACACTCAGAGGTTTGTAAAGAAAATAGTCATAGTAAAGTAAAAATCATTTCCTAATAATATGGGCGGGCATATAATTAAAATAAATTGAAATTATGCGACAAAACGAGCCGAACTGAATTTAAATATGATGTATATATGGAATCGGTTTACGACTAAGGAAAATTGGTCGAAGCGTTGAATAATAACATGGAACTTTGATTGCCTGGGTTATTGTTACATTAATGTATCTTATAGATCAAGTGCAGTGTGGGAGAGATGCTGAAATGGGCGATGAGCGATGAGCGATTACAGAATAAACGTGAAACAACGCTTGCGTTGGGTTTCGTAAGTGAACCCCCAATTACTCCCCTTGCCAATCTTCCCAATCCCCAATTCCCCATAAACCCATAAATTCCTAACCCCCAAAAGGCCGACAACGCACTTGTAACGCCTCTGATGTTTCGGAGTATCTATGAGTGCAGCGGGGATTGCTTACTATCAGGTGATCAGCCAGCTCGTTTACCGGCTTATACAAAAGCTAAAGAAGTACGTACTCATCAGAATCTTAGAAAGTGCTCTCTATAGTCTCTATCCCAAAAGACAACAGCACATGTTATTGTTGTTCATTTAATGTATCGTTTACTTTGGTCATGTCAGTAAACTTGACGGCGCGACCTAATGTAAGCCAAGCCTTACTGTGTTATGATTTGTTGTGAGAACTGACGGGCGGGTAACGAGACTGAATTGGGGCTCCGGTGTTACGGAATTGTTGTCGAATTGGTCTGTGGTGTTATGTTATGTAATCTTCTGATATAGGGAGATTGAATAATGGGTTTAGTAGTCAGTTTAAGAAGATAGATGTAGTAGATGATGCAGATTATTTTATTAAGAGCTTTGAGATAGATTTTGGAAGTATCAGAGTTGTGCAAAAAACTAGTTTATTCGGATTAACTGAATGGTTCACTTACTGACTGAGCCACATGATGAGAATAGAGTATAATATAGAAAAACAATCATTGTTGCTATCCCCCATCCTTCCTACTGCAACGGTGTCGTAAGAAGTGACTAAACTTTTGATTGATGATATACTAGCACCTTTTTGGTAAACCTATTCAAATTATGATCCCGAAACCACCGAATGAGGAGATTATTTTAAACTTTTATATGCAGATAAGGTTTATATTCTAGCAATGAACATTCCCGGGCTTTTCATAAGTACTGTGTATCGTTCATTTACAAATTTTAAGTTTCAATCTTTAAGTTCTATCAAAGCATTACATACTAAATTAATTATTATGTTTTTCGGCTTATTCACGTAATTATTTGACAAGAAACTCGACTAGTTTCAACCCAGCTAGAGGCTCATATTCATGACAAGGACTGATCAGTAGCAGCGCGACAGTCGCCGCGTAGTGTATCGCGGAATGCTGCTCATAAAATAATATGACCCTCTAGCGTGCCTTTAACCTAGTCGAGTTCCTCGTCAAATAATTATGCGAGTAAGCCGAAAAACATAATAACTAATTTACTATGTGTCACGAAAGTTCTAATATAAATAAACATTACACACTTAAACTTCAAAAAGCCAACTTCAGAGCGTGGCATTTCCATGAAGGTTGGATATCAGCGGGAAGCTGTGGCTCGTCACAAAGGGCGAGAGGGCGAGAGGTCGTCCGTCGCCGGTGGCGCCATACTGACCCACTTACTGGAGCTCCGGCCGGGCGGGAGTATGGGACCGCTTCCGATAGATAGCTAGAGAGTAGGCGACGGTAAGTCAAGTAGGTGCTGTTTATTGGCTAGATTTTCAAGTTGTATAGGTTTAGTTGTTCTTTGGTTATTTGCTTAAAGTTAGTAATTTGTGGATTTAAATTTTGAGTTGACCCAAATGTGATTGCTCATCAAGGAATCTTGGGTTCTGTTGAGTTTGGAAAAGCATCTCAAATTGGAAAATTCTGTTACATTCAGTATCTGGGATTGTAGAAGGTAAGTACGAACAAACCATTTAAGTATTTTAATTTAATAATAGGCTCATCCTCCTATTACGTTAAAAGTACAGCATAATTGTAAAAAATAGATGTTAAATTGAAATTTCAATTGCCGCGTAGGGCGAATGACCTCAAATTCAACTGCCGGGCAAGGGGTCTCGGGTTTGATTCCCGGTTCTGGCAAAGTAAGGTACTATAATATATTCCGCATTTCGACATAAATCTTAGTAGTAGCATAGAATCTAGAATTGTGCCCAATATAATTATGACAATAGGCTCACATATTACATGGGACATATAACACAAATGGTGAAAAGTGCGTGTACATTATGCAGTTGCATTACGTGCCGAAATGTACGCCTCTGCCTACCCCTTCGGAGATAAAGTGTAAACTTCTAAACTACCTAAAATGCCTTATACCTACAACCCTTCAAAAGACATTTACAGTATAAAGTATTCATGTCATCTCGCACAGATCTCTGGTCGTAAAGTAACTGGGTGTATCCACTGGGTGTATCTACTGGGTGTATCCACTGGGTGTATCCACTGGGTGTATCCACTGGGTGTATCTACTGGGTGTATCCACTGGTTATCGGTCACGTTTCATCGGGAGATCGTCGGCGGATCGCTGACGGCACGGTTACGTGCCGGACGCGGCTCGTTATGTTTGAAAAGGCTAATCTTGCACCATGTTTTATAGTCTTCGTTTAAAATGTTAGATTGTCGTAGTTTTCTGTGTTTTTTTTGTGAGTAACGGGTATGATGATGAATGATCATGTATATCATAGGGATTTGTTTTTAAAATGGAGATATATGGGTTACTTTGGTACTTTTATTTATGGAATATAAGGCAAAGAAGGAGATGAATCACCGTAGTATGGTAAGTAACGCCGGTAATCGCTCATAGACACACGCAACACCACAGGAGACACAGATGCATTGCCGGCCTCATCATTATCATAAACAAACATGGTCTCGCTGTTATAACATGAGCATCGGTATGTTCTATCTTTGAGGCTTGAGTGATAGGGCGCGAAAAGTGATTGGATGAAAGAAAAACTATGGGGGCCCCAAACAAATTTTTATACGGGGCCTCGCCAAGCCACGCTACGCCACTGATACTAGTACAACAGTAATAAAGCCTGCTTTCCAAAACAAAACGGTCCATTGTCTCTGTCTACCCCCCATGGTAGACAGGTGGGAAGTTATGTATGTTCCAAAACAACAAGCTAAACATTACCTATGTATTAAGCACAAAAGAACCCCCACATAGTACCTATAGCCATTGATCTAAATAACACCAACTTCCTAGTCTAGTACTCAAGAAAGTACTAAATAGTTTTATGACCGTGTTTGTCACTGCGGCTGGCCTTAATGATCGAGTTATAAGCTGCCCGCTAGATGGCGCTGGCGTGGATCCAAGTTTTCCTTTATTTGAAAAGTCGACAAAACATGGATTTATTCAGAAGTCTGTGATTAACATTGGAGATAGATATTATGCAGATACGTAGGGAAAATAAGATGAAAAAAGTAAGAGTGGGGAGTACGGGTTCACAACCTGACTGGCCTCTCTTAAGTATTCTATGACTTGAGTGAGTATACCAGAGTCCCAATTCTTACCCATCACGCATCTAACTATGGGAGAGCCATGCTGAGTGATACTACGGCCTCACAGAAAATAGACGTGTAACAACGCTTGCGTTGTTGAGTTGTGTGAGTGTGGTTACCGGAGGCACAATTCGCCCTTCCCCAATTTTCCCAATCCCCGATTCCCCAACAACACTTAAATTCCTAACCCCCAAAAGGCCGGCAACGCAACACGAGCAACGATTGCTTACCATTAGGTGATCCATAAGCTCATTTACCAGCTTACACTATAAAACAACGTGTTTCCTGCACCTCGTGTTGGACGAAAACTTCTGGCCACAGGGCGTGGTGTTCCGTCGCTTCCGCGGACAAGTGCCACTCGAGCGCACAGTGACGTAGTGCATAGGAAGTGATACTAACATAGTTTTAAGTTTTATTTACTAATATGTTTCTGTATATGACGTATATATGTTAGTTTAAGGTATATATCTATGGGCCATAGTTGCCTGATTGTAAAGGTTTAAATAAATAAAAAAAAAAAAAAATAAAAAAACCCCAAATCCCCAATCCACAAAAGGCCTCCACAACACACTTCTAACTCCTTTAGTATCATCTACCCATTGCTTACCATCAGGTAATACAAGCCATAAAAAAACTAATTAGCTACTCCACAACATTACAAACTTGCATACACGATAATCAAACTCTCCCACTATAAATTCATAACAACTGCAGAACTGTACGCTGAAACTTTCAGCCGCGAAACCTTACTGAAATGTACTCCACATGAAATTAGTTCCAAGTGAACCACAACACAGTACCCTTATAGTTTGCTTTATGTTTAAAGTAATCGAAACGAGAGCGCGTTCGGCGCTCTGATTGGGTATATTCGAACCGGCCAATCAGAGCGCCGAATAGAAAAAAACAACTATTTTTTGCACTAAATTAATTGACAAGTCATGTTATTATCATTTTAGGGAACAGAGAGTAAAGTTCCCTAAGAAAAGGAGGATCCTCCGACCAGGCGAGGTGATCAGCCTGGTCGGGCTTTCTGCCCAACTGTTGTTCGTTGGGATTTTCTATCCGTGTTATTTCGCATGTAAACTTCATATGTGCGATGCAGGATATTTATGACGTCATCCGTTGATTTGCTCGTCGATAGTCTATGTGCGACTTCTGTCATCTGTCACTTGTCACTTGTCAGTGTCGCCACATCATGTTAAACGATTTTAATAGGCTTACATTGTATGGTCATCAAGATTAAGAGTGTGTACCAAATATCAGATCGATCGGACGTCAGGAAGGGGATGAAATGTCAATCACTAAATTTAACCTAAACAAACAAACAGGCCAAGATAATTATCAAACCGTTTATGACGGCTTGCTCACGTAATAACTGAGATAGGCTCTACTAATTACAAGCAACAACAGGTCTCTTATTCGTGACAGCGTGCGCGGCGAAGCGACGTTGTGTGTTGTTAAGAAAAAAAACAAACATCATTATCAACAGCTCCTAACATCTCCACTATCTATCAGGTCTTCTCTACATTGGACTATCAGGTCTTCTCTACATTGGACTGGTTTTTCATAATCTCCACGCATGGCAGACCGGTTGGAAATTACAGCTTAAAAGTTTCTAGTTTACCAACCACTGCTGCCCGATCTCTGTTAAATAATATAAACCCATAATCGAGTCTATGAAACCTTCAGGATGAGTAGGGACGATGACAAATGTATTTTAGTGTAAAATTGTTGAGGGAGAAACATAATCCAATGTCTTCTCACGCCTTAGGCGAGGCGAGAGCGAGTGTTAGACTCTTACCGACTAAAAACCACCCCGTTCCCACTCTTGCTCCGAGCCTAAGCCCCGGTAACTCGCTAGGCCGTTCGCAGCAGCGGTTAATGTATTCTTCCCTGTCATCACTACAAGGGTAAAACAAACAACATATAATGTACTATGTAGGTATGTATATATGTTGAGTTTGACGGCAAAAACAATATTGATAGATTGACACCGCGCTCTACTCGGCCAATTACTGGCTTGTGTGCACAACAATTACTGGGACGAACCAACATGTATATGTGCGTAGTTGTAGGTATGTCGCGGTTTTATTGGTGTTGTTTCCTGTTGAAATTAGGTGAATTTTGTTGTCATAATGTCGTTTGGTATATTATTATGTAGCTAACTGTGTAGTGACTCACTAAGCTAGGTAGAGGCTCACAATCATGAGCAGTAGTGCGACAATCGCCATGTCGTGTGTCGAGGAACACTGCTCATGAATGAGCCTCTAGCAAGGCTTGAAACTGGTGGAGTTCCTCGTCAAACAGTTATCAGGGTAATTTAGTATTGCCCGAATACTCAAACACTACCCAATTTTAAGACGCTCTCTTATTATATTTCTGTCACTATCAATTCTTTATAAAATTACAGAGATAGCATAATATTTAAGTACAACTTGAAATTTAGCAGCGTTTGAGTATTCGGGCGTTTTTCTCGAAAATTACAATTAAATTAACAATCAAACTAGGTAAATCACGCGAAAAGTTATGAATAAAGCCTCTAGACACTAAAATAGACGACGAACTTTTAACTGTATCAATACCTATCAAACATTTCATACAAGACAACAGCAGCAATAATATCTCCATCCACAAACACACAGAGACCAACACGCAATCGATATATTGTGTAGATTACAATCGATTTCAATTAGTCGAATCGATTGGATATTGCACCCTGTGGCGCTGTATATAACTTCATTCGAAGTAATTAGAAGAGAGCTCGTTATTCACACTAATTGGGTTTTACGTAGAGGGAGTAATTAGGATTACTTTGTTTAT
Source organism: Spodoptera frugiperda (assembly GCF_023101765.2). Taxonomy (NCBI): domain Eukaryota; kingdom Metazoa; phylum Arthropoda; class Insecta; order Lepidoptera; family Noctuidae; genus Spodoptera; species Spodoptera frugiperda. Next base: position 9,846,100 of record NC_064225.1, on the reverse strand, counting down.
TGCTAGGAATTTTGTCTCTAACTATACTACAATACAATTAAATCAGCTTGTAGACAAAACTACACGCATAAAATTAAATATCGTCGTCATCAAATCAGCCATAAGACGTCCACTGCCGAACATAGGCCTCCCCCAATGACTTCCAGATAGGCCTGTTGGGAGCGACCTGCATCCAGCGGCTCCCTGCGACCTTAATCAGGGGTCCGCTCAAACTTATTTCCTCAAAAGGCCACTACAAAACGAATTTGCAGGATTCTCACATATATTTTCCCCTTTCCTGACGACAGATCAATCTGATTTTTCATGACCTTGTGGGTTAAAAAATTTACGTTTTCACAAATACTTGGGTCTCCTAACATTTTTTTCTAATTCCAGTTATAAAATGCAATAAAATTCTTGCAACAGGTTTAAAAAAAAATCTTACACAAAAAAGAAAGAGTGCACCCTCAATCTCAATACGCTTCAGCTCCACACAAAGCGAACGTCAAAAATACGAGATTTCCGATTTCGTCGTCAAATATCGGGGAAATGTCACAAAAGAAAATTCAGTTTCGCAAATCGCTTTTCCCATCGAGTTAGTTCGTTGTAACGTTTCGCGTCGATAGTCGATACCAGGGATGTTACTGAGCTCCGTAGCCGTAATCGAAACTATTGGATTTACAAAATAAAAATATATCTGTAACCGTATCCGATTCACTGACACTTTTTGACTTCCCAAATTGCTTTCCTGGTCAAATTGGAATAAACGATTTTTACTTTGACTTTGACATCACAAGTTTTGGTTAAAAGTGGAATCCAAAATTAAACGATTAGAACAACATCCGTCCTGTAACCGTATCCGAAATCGATATAATTTTATTTACACAAAACATGGACTTATTGCCACGCTTATCTCTCATTGGGGTAGGCATAAATAATAATAGTAGAACGCCTATTGTAATTACGACTATAAAGATAAAGATCAAATAAAATTTATTTGCAATATTTGGGTTGTTACAATAAAATAACATTTGCATATCCAGATCCGAAATATCATATCCAGAACATCCCTAGTCTACATCTCTGTGAGGGAGGGAGTCCAACGCAAGCGGACGATGGGCCGATGAACACTCGACGAGCCCTCCACGACCTCTCGACGACTTTTATAGCGGTGCGGACTCCGGATCAGCCGGCGAAGTTTTTTTCTTAATATTAGATTTTGGTTCGGCTGCATGAGAGAAAATTGAGTTATTTTGATCGGACCGATCTGGTTGATGTTTTATACGTAAGGAAGTGGGTAACTTTATTTGGTTTTTGGAGAGAGTCAAGTAAATCGGGTCTAAATTAATAAATATTAGGTAAAGTATAATATTTTGTATAAGTCATGTAACATTGTTAATATAAAATCGGCTATAATAATAATAAAAAAGTCAATTGGGTTAGTGACAATGGTCAAACTATAGAGGGTTAAAGTGGAGTCCAGTCCACCAAAAATCTATAACTTGAAAACGGTTAAGTAAGTATGGGGTTCCCTAATAAATCAGCCAGAAATATTGGAAACTACAATCGCTTAAAGCATGTAGGTCGATTTAGTCTGTAACTCTGAATAAGAATCGAAAAATTACATAACTTACCTAATAAAAAAACACAGTTCCCTCACGTAAATAAATGGAGAAAAGTTCTACAAGTTTCAAGTCACAGAAGGACGCTCCATATATTTACGTGAGTAAACTGTGATATTTTTAGCTAATATAGGAATTAAAAAAGAAAATTTACCTATATCATAGGGAGTAAGTACTCATACATTACAATCAATAGCCGGCTGTGACGGTCCCACTGCTGGACTGGCCTACACGTGTTTGGTGGGAGGATCAGGATCCCAGCAATCAAAGTTTATATTTATCAGAGAGCGCTGCAGCCTGGTCGGTATTAAGTGTGCAGTCACTTAATTGGCTCTTACCTGAATAGGTATGATTACAAATGTACTAAATTACTTCATAATGTATGCCTGTATATATGTTCAGCAATGCTATAACTATGTAACGTAATGTATCCCACACGCCTTGTTAGATTAGCTGATTGCTGTACCTACATATATAGACAGGTACCTAATGTACAGGCGTGTTTGTGGTGATGCCACTCACATGTAATTAGGGAAGATTATGTTTGGAATTAGTGTCTTCAGGTACCATGTGTAGCATACATAATATATAGTTAGTTTACGAAACATATTATTATTTGTTTATTTATTTTATGGTGTAAGCCGGTAAACGAGTGAGATCACCTGATGGTAAGTAATCGCCGCCGCCCATAGACACTTGAAACACCAAAGGCGTTACAAGTGCTTTGTACTTTTGGGGTTTAGGAATTTAAGAGTTGTTGGAAAATAGGGGATTGGCCTCCGGTACGAAACAACGGCCACTCACATAACGAAACACAATGCAAGCGTTGTTTCACGTTGTTTTCTGTGAGGCCATGATATCACTCCGGTCGAGCCGGCCCAATCGTGCCGAAGCATGGCTCTCCCACACTTGAAACTTATAAAGGTAATACCAAAAATATAAACTAGGTAAGAAATCTGTAGAGAACAGGTCGGGTTTGGCGATTTTCAAGAAGTACTTATGCTTCACGCTTTTACTGAAATCCCAAAGAAAGGGTCGTCAGTCATCATGAATAAACAAAATGTTTTACGTTAATATTTAATACGGTATTGGAAGTTACCCGAGTAGTGGTAAGTGCGACTGTCAATACAAAGAGATTTCGGTTTCAATTCCCAGGTCGGGGAAAGTACCGTGAAGTATTTTTGGTTTAATTTTTTTTTTATACTAATACTTCTATCGTGAGAAATACTAAATTAACTATGGTTTACTCACGTACATTAATGGAGAAAAGCTCTTTCTACTAGTTGCGAGTCACCTATTCTAGAGTACGCTGCGCGACGTCGCCGCATCTGTGTACGCTTCTCATGATGAAGAGTCCATCTGTCGCTTTTCTTTATTAATGTGCGTGAGTAAACCGAGATTTAAAGTTCTCAATATCGTTTCCAGTAAGTTTGGAGCGGAACAACAGATTAAAATTATAACACCCCTCTTTTAGTTTGATGCAAAAAGAAAGCAGCTATTCAAAGCTATCACATCACACCAACAGCCTATAAGAGGCCACTGCTGACCAAAGGCCTCTTCTCGCACAGAGAAAGTTTGAGCATTAATCACCACGCTTGCTCAATGCGGGATGGTGATTTCAAACTTATACTTATACTTTAAATTAGAAATTATAAGCCGAGGTTTCCTCACGGTATTTTCCTTTACCGTTTGTCAGTGGTGTCTAAATAATCTTAGGAAATCAACATGTAACTTGGAAAATGTCACATTGGTACTTGTCGTTGGTAGGTATCGAGCCCTCACCCTCATACATGAGAAGCAAATGTCTTAAACTTTCGGACCACCCCATGACGTTCATTCAAAGCTATATATCACTACATGGTATAAATCAAAGTCGCTTTCTCCGTCCCTATTTCCATTTGTATGCTTAAATCTTTAAAAATACGCAACGGATTTTGATGCGCTTTTTTAATAGATGTATTTTAATAGAGAGAGTGATTCAAGAGGAAGGTTTATATGTATAATACAAGCATAACATATCACCATTGCACCCATGCAAAGCTGGGGCGGGTCGCTAGTATTTCTACAAAAATAATCTGTTTGATAAAACGTTAACGAAATAAAGTTTCTCTCCCAAAGGGTGGAAAGTTATTATTTTAATGTATTTCCATTTGCATATAAATGTTGTAGCACCACCCGCGGGACGGCGGCACATGGACAACTTATTGTATATTGTTCAGCTCTGGTAGTCTCACAGCCTCTTTTAATGATATTTGATAAATAAATTCATAAGCTAAGTTACTCTCAGAGGCAGAGGCGTAGCTAGCGCCGTATCTGCCGTATCAATTATACGGGGTCCTAGGGCCCCAAACATGGGCTAGCTTTTATAGCAGCAGTAAGTTCCCTCTTTCAGTGGCTTGTGAGACTTCGTCTACCGCCTGACACAGGTGCTTACCGAACACGGAAGATTCAGTAAGTACCTGTTTGTTGAATTTGCACTAAAGCATATGCCTTTTAACATTACACGTCTATGATGAGGCTCATCATCATCATCATTTTAAGCCTTTTTCAATCAATTTGGTGTAGGCCTCCTCCTTCCAATTTTGTCTTTTCATCTCATCTACGGTCTACAAACAGGTCGCTTATGTTTATGTTTAAAAAATTATGAGGTTGCTGTGTCTTAATGGTGGTCTCTGCATCAACTTCAGGGTTAATAACAATGCACCAAAGGGTTTCTTTTTAAGGGAGAAAATTATCCAATGTCTTCTCTCGCCAGGGCGAGACGAGAGGGAGTATCAAACTCTTAAGTACTGACTAAAAACCACCCCGTACTTACTCCTGCTTTTCGAGCCGGAGCCTCGATAAACACGTTAGGTAGTCCGCAGCTCCGGAAGGGTTAGTCTGTAATTTTATACGAAATACATAACATTTCACACAACGTTTCGACCAGATCAACAAAACATAAATATCGTAACAGATATCCAATTAATATTCCACAGCACACCACAATTACAATTAACAATTAGGTACTAACAAACGTACTGACCTTTACGTCCTTGACATAAGGTCCATAATACCAACAAAAGACATTCGCAGTAACTACTGGGAACCTCAAAGGCTCTGTTAAATATTACAGGCTTTTGTTTAGTAAAACCTTCGTGTGGGGAATTATATAGAGTCGTCTGTAGTTAAAACCTTTTTGTGGAGCACAGAGCGGTCCAAAAGAGAATAGGGTAGATGACTAATTTTTATTTTAATGTCTGTCTTGTATATTGTTTTAAAATATTAGACATCTATGTATTTTTTGTTTTCTTATGGAAACAAATACTTTCGATGATATATTGATTTGAAATATCACGTGACGTCACCTCTAGGTACGTTTTATACGTAGAAATGACGTATTTTCTCTCACTCCTAAACTTTGATTCGTTTTATGTAAGTATTGTTATCTTATATGTCGAAAAAAATACGTGTCTAATATTTTTTCATTACCAAACTGTCGGACTAAGTAGATTTTTAGTTTACATACCCCGTCATCATCCCTATTCTTAAATTCTAGCGTACTTAATTGTAAAGTGAGACCGTGGCAAGGACGACGGTTAGTACAATTTTGCAAAGGACATAATATTATATGCAACTGAGACTGTTTCGTTAGCAAAGTGGTCACTAGTACATCAGCTGAGCAAGTGGTCTTCGGATCTGAATTCCGGATCGGGCAAAGACTCTCCAAATGTTCTCAGTAATAGCACAATTAGGTCTATAATATAGCCTGAAATGTGTCTGGTGTTTGGCAAATAGAATAATTATTATTGTCACATTCAGGAGCACCTCTGTCTATCCTTTAGTTAGGGAATGATAATGTGTGACGTCTAATGGCACACAAAGACATGTCTAGAACAAACTAAATAAACTCAATAATGTAACCTACCTGTACCGAGAGATCATTTAAAATTCATTCATTTAAAATTACTTGTACCCTTTCACCGACCTCAGGGATTGTGTAACTGAGCAGTGACAATTACTTTGTACCCCTGGCGATAGGTACCACCTAATTAGGGGTCCGCTCCTCTTTCAAAGGGCACAGGGGACAGAAAGTTGAAACTGAATAAATTAGTAGCAAATTGGAGAAAAAGGGTCCCCTTTCTCGTATTTTTGTTTCAAACGAAATCTTTTTTCGAAAGTGTAGATAATAGAAATGGCTATTTTCTCGGGCGGCTGGGTAGTGAATACTGTTGGCAAAACGTTACGTCTTATTGTTGTAAATAGTTCTAGATAATTACTAATGGACCATTAACGAAATTATTGTTATACATACCTAATGTATTATTTTGTGTTACATCCAAACAAGATTTAAACATGTTTTGTGATCAGACTCCCCCAAAACCTTTGTCTTAAATTAAAAAACCGTGAATTTACGAGTGAATTTAGTTTTCCAAATGATGTAATGATAGGTAGGTAGCTATATTTCTAGTTCAGGTTCAGAAAAATCTCTTAACAACTTACATCAAAAATACCTCCTTCAACTTACAAATGGAAATACAGAAAAAGTACACGTAAGGACTGGTCACAGATCCACACAGCTTACAAAGCAATCGATTCCCAAGCCAAGCTGCAGGCGCGCTCTTATTGGCTGTAAAATAAATTGCTCGCCGCTCTATTCTTCAACATGCCAACTTACATTGCCAAGCACGATTTATCTATGAAAGAACGCCTCCGCAAAGGAATTTAATTTACAAATAGAAAATACTAAAGGCAAATAGCCTTCGGAAGAGAATGCTGACTATGCTTAGTCATACAATCAATCAGTTGGCAGCAAATTATTATTTTCGAACAGTTTTTGCCGCAACATGACTCTCTGATATGGCACAATATATAGTAGCCAATAATCGCACATTGCTATGGTATTCCCCCAATCAAATTCTAGAATCATCGCGTTATTGTGCAGCCGTCCAATTATGGATGCCTCTGTTCGGTGCTATAGGTATTTGGCAGTTAATTTCTAAGCGGCTTTCAAATCATTGTGTCGGTTTTCAGTCACATTTCTATAGTGGCATATTCAAATATGGTTTTTAAACGTAAAGAAATGTTGTTTCTAAGTCGATTAGGTATTGATATACGAGTATACTCAGGTCAAAGAAAGATTTCTAAGCTCGCATAAAAAGTATTTTCAGCCAGTACACGCAATATGGAATACCAATATATTGTATGCTTATTTATATGAAGTAGCGAGCAAATACCTACATAATAAATTAAAGTACTTAGGTAGGTATTACAAAGATCATTACCCGTGCACTTGTTTTTGTCCATAACTCAAACAAATGACCGCAGCACTCAATATAGATCACTTTTTGCAATCGATCAACGCAGGAATGTTGATTATGTGTCGATGATATGATATACAAACGAACTTCTCTTCAGTGTCTTACTAAGATAAATAAACATTTTTGTTTTGAAGAAATCGTTCAGTCTATTCTGTTTGAGAATGCTTTGTCACTGTATCTAAAATACATGGATATCTGATTTCATATAGGGTGGAAGAAGAATAACTCGACAAAGGGTAATAGATTTCAAGCAGACTGCACCAAAAATATTGACAAAGTACTGAATCTAGTAAAATGCTACCTACTTGTCAAGCGTGAAAATAGTGGCAAAACTCCTTCTATGTCAAGGAGGCCCTTAGTATACTGAACTGAACCATATTGTTGAAAAGTGCTACACTTGTGAAAAACTAGAATATGATAAATCAGTAGGTATGAAGACGTACTGCGAACGGCACGCAAGGGTAGCTCGTCTGTCAACCAGAACCAGACCCGTGCGTACGGCGCGTTGCGTACCCAGTAGGGGCAGTAAGGCTGGCACCCGACCTGGAGCTGCGAAATACCTAGCGGGTTACCGGGGCTCGAAGAGCAAGAGGAGGAACAAGGTGGTTTTTAGTTAATAAGACTCTGACATTCCCTCTTGCTTCACCCCGGGCGGGAGAAATCATTAGAATTACGCCCCCAATAAAAAGGTATAAAAAACATATCATATTGATATTACTCTTATGCAATACTAATGCAAGTATACCTAAATACGCCTAGCATATAATCTATATTATTCAATAACATACTATAATAACATTGACTGGCATACGTTAACGACAGCGTATGAATCCAGGAAGATTGATGAGCGCGATATTTGTCTAGTGATGCATATTACCAGCTTTTGAACCGATCTGTTTGTATGAGAGTGCTATAAGTTTTGACATTGATAGAGCACATCTCTGTAAAAAATACTGCAATGATATTACAATTTAAACTATATGGTACAACTTTATAACTTTAAGGTAGTAGATACTTACCCAAGTAGAGCTTTGTAACGGACAATCTATAGCAACAGGAGCTAAAAATTCCGGAGCTGCGGACTACCTAGCGGGTTTACCGGAGCTCCGGCTCTACGAGCAGGGGTAGGAACGGGGTCATCTCGCCCAAGGCTAGAGAAGTCATTGGAAGCAGAGAAGTCATTGGTGAAAACCTATTTATTTATCTTCATTTCATTCGTTCATTTTTGTTCACGAAAGTTCGCAATAAATGGAATTGTAGTACGAATTCTGCGAAGTTTCGGACGAAACTTCGTTTTTCGTTGAATTAGAGTAGACCTCCTGATTTATACAAAGCATTTGACAGTACTATTTTAATGTGGAGAAATACAAATATTACAATGAGAGTAACTACCGTTTTAAAACTAACTAAACAACGCAAGATTGGCGCAGCCATTAAAATACGATGCACATAAGTTTGAAGCACTGTTTTCTTGTTTTGTCACTCATAATAATCCCTTTTTTTTGACGGGGGAAAATCCAATGACTTCTCCCGCCTTGGGCGAGGCGAGAGGGAGTGTCAGACTCTTACTGACTAAAAACCACCCCGATCCTTCTCCTGCTTTTCGAGCCGGAGCCCCGGTAAACCCGCTAGGTACGCTTAGTTTGAAGCTTTGTCACTCCTAATAATTCGATAGGACGGTCATCAACCACACAATTGGAGAGAAATCAAATGCAGAACTAAGACATTATTTACTCCCCTTGTTTTCTGAAGCACGGCATTGTGAAATACCATCGAAACTCCAGATTTCAGCTCACTAATGGGTTTTTTTATTGCAAAAAGCCATTAGCGCGTTTGGCTCGACCCCGGAATTACTTGCCTTCTTGTATATGAAGTACCTATGGTGATTTATTCGTTTGCATGTGATTGTAAGTCCACAAGAAGTATTACTTTAGTATTGAGAACTTCTGGCAAAATTATGAACTGTATAAACCACCCGTTGGATACTATTTGCTAAGAATTTTAATTTCGTACAAAACTCGAGAGGGTCTGAGATTTCTAATTGATATTAATTTGAACTTGACAGACAGATGGACCGCCTACGAAGTAGTCCTGTGAGGGTTACCGTTTGAGGTATGAAACTCTGAAAATTAGTGAAGTCTTTGAAACAGACTATTAGTAATTATTGATGAACCAAAACATGTTCAACTTTTGGTACAATTTACGAAGTGATTTTCAGTAGTTAGATGCGAAGAACTGAAGGTGCGATATTAGTGGCGTGATATTAGAAAAGCCTCTTCTACATAGATACATCTACATTTTAGAACGAGCATCTAATTTCCGAAGATACTTAACTATGCGATTGAATTGTTTTTTTTTTTAATAGGAGGCCACGAGCTGTCTAGTCACCTGATGGTAAGCTATTGGTGCAACACCAAGGAGACATAGGCGCGTAAGCGGCTTTTTATATAACCTCGAAGTAATCGCTGCACATACATAGAAAAAATATATACCGGCCGAATTCAAAACCTCCTTCTATTTGGGAAGTGGGTTAAAAAAGGAAAACGTTCTTTTCTTTGTATATTTATGCTTTGAATTTGACCCTGACCTTAATTCAGCAGTGGATAAAAACAGGCTGATAATATAATATAGCTACAGATAATTCAGTCAATCAATCTCTTAACAAATGCATGGCAATATAGACATCCATAGCGTTACAGCCCACTCTCATTCCCCAAGATTCATGGCATGGTAATGACGTCTCCCCAATCGTTGGCTATTTGCCATCGCCAGCCATTAGCATTTTATTTTACACCCATTTCCTTGAGCCAGGGTCAATGCCAACCGAATAGGAAGTCATTAATATTAGTGTTACAAGTTTTAAGTAATGGCAAAAGGAAATATGGACTAAGTGACATGTTGCGTGGTGTTTTAAATAGATTTTTGGTAAATACAGGTAGAGTTTTAGCTGTTTTTGGATAAAAAAACAATAGTCTTGCTGCATTACAGATCTTTATTGCAGATTCTGGATTTTGTAAATGATAAATGATATTTATTTTGTTACTAGCGGACCCGACAGACGTTGTCCTGTCTATACGTCTTTAATTTGAAAATTTTAAACTTTTTTTAATAAGCTAAAACATTCTGGACCTTTTTGATGAAAATTGTCATTCAAATGTTATGACAATATCTAACGTCATTAATATTTGACACTGCGATGGTAGCGCCGTCTGTCGGATCCAATGTAAAACATTCCAAAATCAACAACTACAAATAAATTAAAATTTAATTAAAAAAACATTGTCAAGCGGACAAAATTGTGAATGTAAACCATTCTCAGATCCCCTTGAACACACACAAAAAAAATCATCAAAATCGATCCAGTCGTTTAAGAGAAGTTCAGTGACATACACACGTACAGAAGAATTATATATATAAAGATAAGTTGGTTATAAGATTAAACTTTTACAAGACAATTTTTGAAATAACTAGATGAGGCCGACCATGTAATCCTTGTTATTGATGTTAGAAATGCATTACCACCCATTATTTTAAAGTACACCCATTTAAACTTCTTAGGAGACCAACTGATATTTTTAGATTATGATTCTTTTATCACTTTCAAGTTCTAAAAGCGTCTTTAAATTGCTTTCATTAGATCAAAATATGTTTATTTTCGATGGTAATTGCTCATTTCAAAAACATAACATTAAATTCATTTTCCTGTAACCGTATCCCTTTCATGTCATAGCAGCTGGCCCAATCGCGTTGACATTTGATTTTGATTAAGGCATAGTTTGGAAACAGCGAAAGGACTATTTCCAACCGTGTAATGTGTATTATGATCTCTATTCCTATCAAAATAGAGAATATTATCCATTGAAAAACGTTTACATGGTTTCAGTAGGCTTGTCTTGAAAGCCACGTTGTCAAAAATCGAATTCCCTAAAGATTCTTCATAACGAATTTGGTTGAAACTTACATCAGATTAAAATATCGTTTGCAGAGTGATTGGCACGCGCACGACATTTGCGATCTCTTGGGAAATTATCGGATAGATCCTTATTGCTTGCGATCTGATTTTGCATATTTACAACGTCAACGTCACGCCTTTTATCCCGAAGACGTAGGCAGAGGTGCACATTACGGCACGTAATAGCGCTATACAATGTACACCTACTTTTCACCATTTGTGTACCTATAAGTCCCATGTAATAGGGGTGAGCCTATTGCCATATACTGGGCACAATTCCAGACTCCATGCTACTACTGAAAAAATTTGGATTGATCCGAAAAAAACTCAGTAATACTTTGCCCGACTCAGCTTTGTTCAGCAGTCGCACTTGCGACCACTCGACCAACGAGGCAGTCATATTTACTTGAGTATATTTTACAAAACAAATCACAGGATAATCCATACAATTATATTATTTTAAAAATAATTGTTTATCTGCTGAAAGAAAACGCCATGAAGAAATTTGGACTTTTAATATCAAATTATAAGTTTGAAATCGCCAATCAGCCTAAAGCCAGCGTGGTGATTAATGGTCATTTCTTCTTCGTGTGAGAAGAGGCCTTTGTCAAGTAGTGACATAGTTAAAGCCTCACATTTCCCTCCAATCCGATCTACCCATTTTCTTCTTTGAATTTAAACAATCCAGTCATCGCTTCGCCGTCTCTCGCTTACTTACATTAAGTCGTCGGTCACAGTTGTCGTGCAAACGCTCCAAAAAGTTTATTTTCCTCTCCACCTACATTCTAATTAATAGAAGTGGCTGGGTACATTCTCCGGAACTTCCCTTAAATCTTCATTACTTAGCAAACTTTTTATTTTATGAGACAGCTCTTCAAATTGAACTGGCTCGAGTTTGAGGGCTTGTGACCTAATAAGAGCCTCTGTTCTTTTCCCTTTGGGATTCAGCCGGTTGCTGTTCACCGTTTAGTTGGCAATTAGGAAACTAGCGCCCGAATACTGAAACGACACTCAATTTTAAGTTATACTTAAATATCGTGCTATCTCTGTTTTTAATAAAGATTTTTTTAGTGACAGAACTATTCTTGAGAGCGTCTTAAAATTGAGTAGCGTTTGAGTATTTGAACATAAGTTCTTTAGATTCGGTGCCATTTTCTTATTTGAAAAAACTAGCAGAACTAAAGTAGAGAATCTCTTTCTAAAATCAATATTGACTTAAGTGAATGATAGACAACGCAAAGCCGAGAATGTCGTGGAAGTTGCAAGACATGCATGCGCTTGGGGAATGTCAGGGAGCACTGAGTGAGAACTGCTAGAAACTCTTGAGAGAGTTAGAAAAATAGATTCTTTACCTACATGTATAAGAAGCCGCGTATAAAAGTTAGTAAAACTATATGTTTGAATTGACAAAACTAAACCCACACAAGCTCAAGGTCTCGTGAGGTTTTGAGGATTAATCTCTAAACCTTTGAAAAGCAATTTTAATAGAGGATTTGTCAATTGGGTCCCAGATTTATCATAATTAAGGTCTTCCAATTAATCTAGCTTTGTAGTGGTCTGTTTGGTAAAGTCCTTACTAGCTTTTGGGATATCTATCGGTGTTATAGAAGTAAAGTCTAATTAGGCAATTCCAAAATTGGATAATCCCAAGAATACTATGTCTACTACGTGTATTGTTTGACTGCACGGTTGGCGCGGTGGCTGGGCAACTGGCTGCCGTGCAACGTGTAGCGGGTTCGATTCCCGGAACAAACAAAATTTGTCTGATTCGGGTATCGAACTAAAGAATATGTACTGCAATCAAACATCTCCCCATTAATCACCAAAACGCCAGTAAAAAATAAATGCTACAAAACTGCCGTATTTGAGATTTTTATGGCTTATAATAATGTAAGGGGGAAATAAATCGTCGTTGGCGCGTGGTCTGCAAGTAAATCTTACGTTCGCAATAAAGTAAGCGTCCGTGTGGGTTTATCATCATGGCGGAGATATTGCAACGTTGACTAATTCGCGTTGTAAACATTCTGCCCGTACCTTACGTCAGCTTTGAAGATGTTCAGTGAGATATGACATCAGAGGACACAAATAATGAGCGTGGTAGATTTATGGGTAGGATAGGGTAAAATGAAGAGATAGATTAGGTGGATTTTCTGAGTAGAACCTAGTTATGATTACCATTTATGATTATGAGAAGGTAAGACATAGAGATGATAAGAAGCTTAGCTTAGAAGCATAGAATCAGCAATAGAAGAGGCATCTAAAGATGAAAACCAATAACAAGTAGGAAGGTACTAATGGACGAGAGAGTTATATCAAACAGTTATTAATATTTGTGTATCTATATTCCTACATATAGATTTTTCATATTCAATCTGAACCTATGAAATTTTGAGTAACATGGATTTAAATGATTGTAAATGTGGAATTGGACCAGATTGGCGATATATGAAAGAAATAAATTAAAAGTACCCTTAACCGACAAGCATGCATGGAAAGACTGATGACTGTTGATGAAGCAAAAGAGGTGTGTAAGATTCGTAGCAATTGGCGCAATACTATAGTCTCTACCTATCCCCATAGGAGACAGGCGTGTGGTTAAGTATGTAAGTAAATATGGAATTCTGTGTAACATGGATTAGAATTCAAGTAATTGTGTTCAAATATGTTTTATACCAGACAAACAACGACAGAAAACACACTAGTGTTTCGTAAAGCCGACCCAATTACGAAATAACGAATAAGGAATGTAATCAACTTTTTATTTCCCGGAAAACTCTTGCCCACAAAACTGTACATTTTGAGAAAACGATTTCAACAAAGAAAGCAAAATTCTGGACCACTTAAAATAAATGGACGAAAAAACACAGCCTGCAGCACAAAAACATGAATGACATACCTTTCTCCGTTCGTTGAGGAAAATTGTGATATTTTCCTCTTTTAAATAAACAAGTCCTGATTTGACACGATGAGCTGAATAACATAACTAATGACGTAGGTACGGTAGAAAACGACATCATTTGCATTCAAGTCTCTCTCGGAGTACGATTTTGGCGCGGTCATCAATAAACCATTTAAGGTGATAGTATTTTGCGAGCTGTTCCAATGTGATTTATTTGAGGACATTGGTATAATTGCAGGCAAAATTTGCCAATGTTCCTAAGCACTAGAATGTCCCTTACCGAAATGCAGACATTTAAAATTCTCCCCGTAATGTACGAAGGATTACATTTGGTAAGCGTCTCGTTAAGTCCTTACATTATGTATGAACGTGTCCGCGTAATTTTTCCTCTGTGACCCAAATATGTGAGGGAAAATAAAGAAACTCCGTCGCAAGTCTCGAGAAAAGAAACTACGTGAAAGAATATGGAAAAGAAAATCTTTTGTTTGTGATCGGAGCACAGCGCTATTGACGGTCGTCAGCGAGTGAAGATTTTTTCTATTTTTTTAAGGACTTTCTAAGATATGACAAAAAAATAGAGCATGTTTTTTTAGTTAGGATCAAGTAGGGGAGAAATCAAAATTTTCTTTAAAGTAAATCGTTGCCTGTAAAAAGCAAATTGGTCTTACAAATTACTTACGGAACGAAAAAATAAACAAATGTCGTTAATAAAAATCCTATCCGATCCACTAGTGATGAGATCAGACTCGGCAAAATATTAAAAGTCTGGAAAATATTACGTTCATTGTAGACAATTTATATTCCCGAATATATCGATTTGTAATAAGTGGAAAACTCACCGAAAACAATGTTGAAACGATCCTGTTTCAGCCGGACACCATCGGAGGACAACCGATTTCGATGCAACACGCCAAATCGAGTGGAACCACTGTCAAAATTCTCTTACATTCACTGGCTTTTATTCATTTTATTATTTTTAGTGGCACGGTCGCGGCCGCGTGCGTCTCGCGTGAACCCTGGCGCGGTACTGGCGAAATGGCGGGAATCGTGACATGCGCCCTGGGAAATCGATGCCGAATTTCATGCGTTATCTGTGGTCCCACATTACGTTTCAAATTTTTCGTATGTTCAGCTGTTTTCCCCCTTTTTTGTCGATTTTTTGTCACGTTGTCGTTGTTTGCATAAGGGATTAGGATTTGTTCGACGAGCCAAATGGAATAAAAGCGAGATAAAAAATGCAAGCCGGCTGTTCGCAGCGGTGGAGTGTTCACACTCCGCTGAAACTTTCATGTGACTTTTTATGCTTTTGCTGCGAGCGCTTTTACTCTGTATGAGATTTTTAAATTGGATTGCGAGCATGATACTCGTATAATATTTTGTTTCTTTTATTTTCTCCGTTTTCATCAAATTAAGCTCAATTTTTATTTTTTCATTTTAAAATTATTTTTGGTTTGCTTTTTTTGTAATTGCTTGTTTACTGAAAAATATTATGTAAAAACATGGACAAACAATTAAATGAATATTTAGATACTTTAGTAGAACTCTAGTACTCTAGTAGAACTCTACTAGTAATCTAGTAGAACTCTACTAGTACTCTAGTAGAACTCTACTAGTACTCTAGTAGAACTCTAGTACTCTAGTAGAACTCTACTAGTAATCTAGTAGAACTTAGGTACTTTATTTTATAAATCTACAAAAACCATTGTGTCACACTAGAAATTATCCCAGCATCGCATACTATTAAAATATACAGCATGTTCCATTTTATATAGCACTTATAAATGACGCAAAATAAAAATGTTATATCTCCTAAATTGGGGTAAAATGTGCTAGAAATAAAACTCTTGGAATTGAAATTCATATTGTATTTATTTATTGTTTAATATGCATACTCAGCTCACAGCGACTACGGTTCTAATGGAAGATATAACGTAGTACACGTAACTGCACAGTCTGCGATGCATCTGAGAATGCAACGTTTTGACGTACTTTTAACACTAAGTAAAGAAATTAAATGTTGTTCCTATAAGGACAATTTTTCAACCGAAAAAGTGACAGAACAGTTCAAAAAATGATTTTTTTGTCATTAATCATTACGATACACAGAACTGAAATCATTCTGCTAAGAATAAAAATACATTTTAATATCTCATCATCTCAGAGGGCATCCACATAGGACGTGGCGTCTGTGGACGCCCTCTGCCCCATCTAGGGGACATAGGATTTTAAATCAAAGTAAGTCATCTGTTATTCAATAGAGGCAAGTATATATCAGAACTAGCAACAGACTTAATCCAAAATAGTTCGCGATACCCAAGGACTAATCTACTTTATTAAAAATAGTGTTATGGAATCTAAATGCATCGTCAAAAACGCATGTAATCAAATGCAACGCAGACCATAGTAAATATAATATATAATGAATAAATTACAATTAAAACTATAATGCGATTACATTACAACAATCGAGTGGCCCATACTTGCGGCTCGAGACAAAACTTCAACACTCTCCACATCACACCAACAGATGGCGTTATTCTCAAAAAACAACAAACTTACACGTCCTGGCAAATATATTGGCACACCATGTAGTATTCGGTGGGCGTTACACATCGGGCCGAAATTATTGGCCACCGGGAACACAAATTAAACGAAACCTCCTTTTTTATCCAAAGTCGGTTAAATTAATGTCATCTCCCAGCCAAGATACATTTTTTTTTCTTTTAAATTAAAATCTCATCTATTGTAACGACTATGATATAGTACATATATAACTATCTATATTATATATGTGATCACACTTAACATCTTCGGTTTCCAAATAAAACGGGATTAACACTTAAACATTATCTAATTCTTTTTATATTACACTTTCTTATAGTCCAACAGATCATTCGGTTCTACTAAATTCACCTATAGTAATAATATTATTGATAAACAGATTTTTTTATTTTTTTACATGTACAAATAAATACTCGTGTCTATAAACATTATTACCTACTATAGCTATGTATTTATTTAACTACGTAAAACATAAAAGTTATTTATATAAAAAAGACGTTTTTTTTATATAAATGAAAAGGTTAGAGAGTATAATTGTTCGCGGTCTATTCGTTAGGGCGTGACGTCACACCTTGGAATCGTGACGCAGTTTGAGAACGGATTGTAAAGAACTAGTGTTGTGGTAGACGATAAAAATCGAATAACAACGTTTGCCACTATTTAAAAAGTTCCGACACAACAGTAAATCAAAGTTACCCTGTTCGAAGACATTGTATATTTTAAAAATTGTGTCCTCAGCCTTTTATAATGATATCATTTTGTTACCAATTTTTTTTTATTGATCCCGACGGGTAATACTCATCTACATATCAAAAACTCAACTTTTTCAATACAAATATTAAATAAAAAAGAAATATATTGAACACAAACACAGACGAATAAATAAAATTACATTCTACAACAGTCGTAACAAAAATACTTTTTTAAAATAACTTTTTAAACATCGCAGATGACATTACCCGTCGAAGTGTCACTAATTTGCTAAGGGATCTATGTATTACAGGGTTTTCAAACGAATATCAACCAAATGTAAAGGAAATAAAGTTGAAATTAAATTCTACGTCAACGTTTGGGATTTAGACGGACACCGGAGTCGATTTTCATCTAGTACCTTTTCATACAAGTTTACTTTAGCGCAAAATTATCTCATTAATGAATGTCGTATGAAATTAATGACTAAGGAACTATGAGGATTGGCATTTTTATATTTATCATTTATTTTATTTGTATGAAACTTCGGTTAAATTAAAAATTGTAACAAAATAATTTTGCGCGTCTCACTAACACCTTACTCTAGGGATGAATATATTTAATATTTTTTAATTAAAAAATCATCGAGATTGGAATTTTACGTTACGATTTATTAATTATTATTATTTAATAATTAGTTTATTTATTAATAGAATACACCTACACAGTAGGAAAGTTAAACGGAAATGTTTATAAGTCTAATGTACGATAGGAATATTTTTATGTTTAATTATGTCTTGAGTGAAGAGCGCACGGTATATCGTATCGATATCGATAAAATACATTATCGATATTCGAGATCCATTTAATTACTAAAACAAACAGACATAGGGACTGACATAAGCTAGATTCATAATACATTTATTTCCAAAATAATTGCTTAATTTAAATATAAAATAATACAATCTGAAAAATTCATTGAAAATCATAACATAACTTGCAAGCAGCCATTTTTGCCAATAGCTACGTTCGTAAATACACTACATGCTCCCTTCACTCAAGACCCACAAAAAATATCGTATCTTACTTAACACGTTACACATTGAAGAATGTATTCGAGGCAAAACAAATGCACAGTACACCAACTTCATTGGCTCACAGATCGAACGGGAACATAAACTGTTTACATACATACATACGGCGGTAAAATACATACATACTTACATAACTATGTAATATTCATTAATTTAACGCTTTCAAAAAACATTTTTTTAATCGAAGCATTTATTTAATATTGTTTTTTAAATCCCTGTCCAAAGGGACCGATGAGGCGTTGTATTAGCCGACAGTTTTATTATTTAATATTTTATCATTAATTAGGGAATATTTCAATATACACACATAGATTAAGACATGGCACTGCCTGTCACTTCAACATCAGGCGATTGTCGAAACCAAGAGTCATTTATTTCATTTTTAAATTCGGTATTTCACCGGGCAACCAGTTTTTTAATTCTCTTACACAATAATACAATATTAAAAATCTACATTTAAAATATACATTAAATTAGTTATTTTTTGGCATTGAACCGTGTTGTCACACGATTATCGAACGTATTTACATATAGATAGGGGTGGGTCGACATCACTGACTCGAATTGACTCAAAAACTATCAATAATCATTTAAAGAGACGTAAACTTGGTTTGATAATGTCGTTATATTAAATCTAAGGGGTGGAAAACACGGATTGCGTAACAAATGGAGTGACTGGAATACGCTGTCAAACATTTTGACACTTGCTTATATCAACGAGCGTCCTTAGTTAGCACTCCATTTATTCATTCATCTTTCATATTTCTACACAACTTTATAGTAAGGGAAAACTGAAGTATATAATATTGTAACAGTATTGTAAGCACCGGTTCGGTACAAATCTTGTCGAGTTCATACTAATATGTTTGGCGAACAATTTGGTGTCTATTGGCATATTTGGCTATACAATCGGAGTCACTATTAAAACGTCTTTACAACGGAATTATTTTGCCAATCTGTATTATACAAAAGAAAAAAAATATAGATAAAAGAAAACCGTGTACAAAGAACGAGTGATGCTCAACAAAAACTATTATTAATTTAATTCTGAATTAGACATGACTTTAATATAGACATTCTCATCAAAACAACAGTTAAAATACACGTTAATAATCCCATTTGGAACGTGGGTACATTACAAAGTTTCATGAAGTTGAGAAACAAGTCGAGTACTTGTTTCCAAGCGACTTTAACTCTTACACATAATAAACTCCAACGCGTCGCCTCCCGACCATATCAAGACTTCAAAAAGATTTCACGAGTACATAACCTCCATACAATTTCATACATCGCTACCTACACGCCACAAAATGCCGTACGAAAACCAATTTTCCATTCACAGCCCCAAAACTTTGTCAAACAAGTTCTTGCTAAGCGAATATCATCTTTATTACCATTACTTTTTAACATGACAGAAGGTTGATTATCCTGTGACGAATGAATGATCTTCAATTCGGATTATAATACGAACATAGCTCTAGTATCGATGTAAACGTTTCGATATAATAGACTTAAAAGACACTATTCATATCGATTAAACTTACATTCGTAATCGATTTATATCGATGAGATCGAGAAGAAATTGTCACTTTAATTAGGTAAATGAAAAATGACGCGAATCGTGAATTTGTGTTTGATGCCACAGTGTAATGAGATCTGATAATACTGTATAGCACATTAAGGGGTAGGCAGAGGTGCGATTACAATATACAAATCTCCCATGAGAGTTTAGACTGTTTTTTTTTGGTGACCGATTTAATATTTTACAATGTCAAGCAATTATTCAGTATGCTATTGACAACTACTAATTAGGATCTTATGATGAGTTATAGCTCAGCCAACTACAGCAATGAGTTCGTATTCGCACCTCTAAACCGAGGAATTGATTTGTTATACTGTGGCATAGTATACATAACTCTTATAACAATTTTTGTAACATACATAACTCTCGTGAGAAATAAAAACAAATTTACAGTTTAGTCATATAACTGTTTGACAAGGTAACTCGACTAGTTTCAACTCACACTGGGGACTCATAGTCATGAACAGCCTCGTCAAACAGTTACGTGAGTAAGCCATAATTAACTCAAGTTTTCTAATGACATCCTAAAATAAAAATGACACCGTAATGACACCGTTTTGAAAATGACAAGATCAATGACAACACTTGGTACCGGTGAAACGAATAATAGTGATGTGCCCTAACGTTAAATAAAATTATCGATGAGCTAACCACGAAGGGAGCGTCGGTTGTTCGCACCATTCGAAATAGATCGCAATCATATTGCATTTTCAAGAAAAGATTTCTTATCATTTATACAAGAAAAACTGGAATAGGAAAATTGAGAGACTATTTCACATTTTCATAGTGTTATTAACTCAAACAAAGAAGCTGATTTCAAATAAATAAAATAATAATAACATAGCATCAATGTGTGGCCTCTACACCATACAAAACACTCGGATTCAATCATAGGGAGTTACTTTACACATCTCTTATTAGAGTTCACCAAACTCAACCACGTATAAAGTCTTCATTGCATTAACGCGAAAGAAACATTTACAACTCGAACCACCACATTGACACCGAAACAACTAAAAAACCAACCGACTCTCCCCTACATATAAAAAAGGGGGGGGAAACTTAAAAAAACTCGTGCACCTTGCGAAATACCGAGAGCACTCTTCATTTCTTGGTCTTCACCGTCACGTAGGCTGGCTCCGGCGCACGCAGCAGTAGCGGCAGGCGACGATCGCGGGGCTCGCGGGGGTCGCGGGGGTCGCGGGCGTCTCTGGGGTCACGGGCGTCCCGGGGGTCGCGGGCGTCGCGGGGGTCGCGGGGCTCCCGGTGCGGGACGGCGTACTGCGGCGGTGCGGGGGCGGCCAGCGCAGCCGCGGCCGCGTCTCATGTGTGCAACGCTGAGTTTATCTCGCGGTGGATTGTGCTCTGCGATTGAAAAGGGAGTAGTTGAAAAATATCCCAAAAAACAACAAGCTTTTGGATTCAAGAGTGGTCCACTTACATCATCTGACATTAAAATTGGTTTCAAAAGTAAAGAAATAATTCTCAGGTGAAATAAGGAGACAAAAATCTCCTTTGCTCAATAAAAACTGGTTGATCAAATAAAGTTCTGAAGTAACTTAAGACGAGCAAACATCCTACTGGGTTGACCAACATGCCTTATTCTACACTAGCGCCACCCACGCGAAAATTTTTATTGGCCTATAACTTTTCCCAATCGAATTTCGCTTTATCTTTGCAATCTTAAAACTCAATCTACAACTAAATGAAAGGTCTCATAGATCTACTCCAAATTAACAAACTTCAATCCAAAATAAACTTTAACTCTACAACTTTAAAGTGTATTATTGTATGACACTCACCAGCTCATCAAGTTGCCGCGCCAATTGGTCATTGAGTGCCTGTATGACCTGTCGTTGTCCATCCTGCGCGGCCAGTGCCAGTTCCAGCTGGCTCTGAGCAAGTTTAGCCTCTGCGTCCTGAAGAATAAGGTTCAGATTCGTTTGATATTTATGTATTATAATACCCAGATATAATATGTGTATTTTACAAAATAAAAGAATACTCAACTAAGATTATAAATGAGAATCGCTTTACGCTTTACCTATACAACCAATCTTCTTGATATTTTTTCATCCATTGGTTAGAAATAATCAAAGAAAATGCAAGGTAAGCTATTCTAAAAGTATGTCTACTATTAAACCACACTAGCACAGGCACATTGTATTAAAGAAAACAGTATATAAAGGTTAGGAAAGAAGAATTCAGAAGCAGTTTTAATCACATACCCACCGTAGATACGAAAATATGATTTGAATTTATCATCAAGGTATACTTAGGTACTTTAAAGCAAGCCAAAAATGTTGTTTTAATCCATCATACAAGATTAAAACAACACAAATTAATGCCTTGTTCGCACGACGCTAGTATTTTAGTCCAGTAGCAAATACATAGTAGGTCTCTCACGCTTCTCTCCTAAAATCGAAGCGAGAGAGAGCTATTAAATACTCGCTACTCGGCTAAAAGACTAGCGTAGTGTGAACAAGGCATAAGCGATATTAAGAAAAGAAATATATTTAGAAGGAAACAGAAAAGAGAGCTTAGTACGAGTTTGTTTTACTTTTAACGAGATCGAAAATAGAGTTCATTCGCACCGGCCAATCAGAGCGCCGAACGCGCTCTCGTTTCATTTTCGTACAACGTAAAGCAAACTCGTACTAAGGGTACAGATAGGGATAGAAAATAAAAAAGGATAGTAAAGTAAAATAATTTATTTGTTAGTAAAATCGTATAAAAACAGGATTAGTAGAAAACTTATAAAATTTAAAGTTATTCACATTATTATACAAATAAATACATTCATGCATCTTACGTATTACATATGTACAAATAATAATTTAGCCATTCAACGATATAAAATATAAAATGTTATAAAAACACAATCAACTAAAAAAACTACATATCGAAGTGGTTTGAATGACTTGCTACTTAAATATTATTATTAGTTTTTAGACTGACTGCCGAACTTCAGAGATATTTTATTAATTACTTAAACTATTCCTTAGTAACAATTTTGTTCCATGCAAACAATTGCTAAGTATTGGGTTAAGTAACCATTAAATGTCTCTGAGTACGGCAGTGAGAGACAATTCCTTAGTAGTGGACGTTTTATAGCAGATTTACTTGATTTTTATAGGTATTCAATTTATGTCATGAAAACAACTTCGATATATCAGAAACATGCTTTTCCCAACACTACAAGACACAGAGTATGTAGCAAATGGAATGCCAATATTTTTGCGCTCTTCCATACTAATACTTTCACAAACATTGCTATATTTTTTTACACAATGCCAGTGATTGAAAGATGAGCATTCCATTTGTTCTCTACTCCATGCCAATACTATAAAAACATCGAGACGACATAATTACTGACTTTATTGAAATTTCTACCTTCTTTCACCTAATATAGGGTTGAAATTCGAATAGTTCTATATTTAACCCTGGTGACTAAAGGGTGCCTACTTTGGACTATTGTCAAAAGCTAAAGTATAATGATTTTACAACTAATTTTGAGACGGTCACACAAAACATTTTGGCAAATTCATTCAATAATCAACCAAACCTATTAATTTATCTTGTTTGCAGTCAGATTGGATGAATGTAAATTATGACATAATCACAACATACTTCTGACAATAATAATTCAAAGAAAAAATATCAAAGAAGACTGATATACTTAAGACAGGAGAAAGCATATAAAAGAAGTTATAAGGGGAGAAAAATTGCATGCTGTAAATTTTGTCCGTCGTTTTCATTTATGAATGTGATATGACATACTCCAAAATGATTACTTCTCTCATAACGCTACAGAAGAATGAACAAAGAAGACTAAGGATAAACCAAGAAGACAGTTAAGAAGTAACAAACAGAGTAATTATCTCATCTCTTCTATCTACAAGCAGCCAAGCAGCGCTATCAAACAGCCGAGCCGTAGTAGTAGTCGTAGTTATAATAAGTGCTGTAACCAACCTGTTCACTCTTCTTGGACTTGGTGATCTGAGCCAGCTCCTCGTTCTTCTGGGCTAGTTCTGCCTCCAGTTGGGCGACACGCTGCCGAAGCTGCTCCACTTCGTTGGCTTCCGCGCCTGTAATGATATATGGGGAATTATGATGACTTGTGTTATGGAGTGACGGAAGAGAAGAGAGCTTTTGTCGTCAGTTCTACTCTTCGTAGGTGCCGAATAAGGAATACCAAATAAACAGAGATGGGAGAGTAGCTCTGGGATAAACTTGCCTCTTTTTCATCTACAATCTCCTATCAACTCGTGTGCTAAGCGAAGAGATTATAGAAAACCTCTCTTATGTAGAGGAGACCTATAGTGGACTAGTCTCTTAATGGACTTTTAGGGACGGCAAGTACCTACAAGACTCTTTTATACAATGGAGGATATGTAGAACTTTTAAACTGCACAATTTCCACCGGAGTACGACTGAAAACTACAACCATTTATCGGGGAACATGTAGCAGTAACATCTTAATTTTTGGGACCTAACTGCTCCTCAAATCGCCTACCATTTATATCCTGAAGGTACTAAACCCTGAAGATACAAAACCCTACTACTAAACCCTGGAGTCCTTTAATCAACAACAGTTATATTTCGAATATGAAGGCGATCCTTCACGTGTACAATCAAACACTCCACCAGCGGTCACGCCTACCTTTACCAGCGTAGTGCCTGGCGCGGGCCACCTCCTCCCGGTACTGGTGCAGCTGCCGCTTCCACTCGTCCACGTTGGCCGTGCTCTCCTGCAGCGCCGCCGTCAGTCGAAGGTTGTTACTCTTCAGCGTGGCCAGCTCCACCTCCCATTTTTTGGCGTTCGCTGAGCTGTGGGGAGGAAGATTGGTCTTGTTAGAACTTTTTCATTTTGGAAATGTCAGTTTTAGGCGATTATTTAGTCATGATGAAGATATTGGGGGCAAATACGAGTTGCTTTTTTTTAATTTTACTCTGATTATTTTGACAAAAACCAATTTTTTATCTAATCAAAATTACTTTAAATAAAATTTCGTTAACACTAATTTAGTCCACAATAGTAAAGAGAAAAAAGATTTTGAAAGGGTATTTTAGTGTCCTTCGAAGGTAAAAATCCTTTCTCAATTATTGCGATACTTATCAATGACATCCAACGGACTATACCAGATTCAAGAGACACTTATTATCACACATTTATTACTTCCATCTATCTATAACAAAACTAACCACCATCGCATCATGAAAACCACAAAAAATACATCAAATTCTACCAACCTACCTACCAACAATACTTAAAACTACAATATCATGAACAGAAAACAAAACTCCATCAATCGAAGTGTTTAGGTAAACAGAAAAAGGTAAAATCTCCCGAGTATATTTGACCAACAGTTCCAGTCGCGTAATTCAATAGTGATGTGCCTTTCCCAAATACATTACACATATCTATATGTACGTTTTCTGTGTAAAAAGTGTGTACGTGTATTTCCAATTCTTTCCCGCGAGATGGGTCGTTAATCTTAGTTGTGGGCCGCACGAATGTTATTCTCGTTACACGAATACACGATAGCTACTGAGATATATTACGTGCTCGTATATTGGGTTTTATCAAACCGTTGTGTGTCGCGCTTGATCGTTTTTCAATAGCTTTATGATCGTATTTCGTTTTGGAAGTAAATTAGGAAACGTTTAAGAATAAGATTGTTCAAATTAGTACTGAAATCATTTTTACAGGACTGTTATTGAACGCTTTCTTGAAATTAAAGGTCAGTACCCTTAGAACGAGTTTGTTTTACATTTAAAGTAATCGAAATGAGAGCGCGTTCGACGCTCTGATTGGCCGGATCGAATGGAAAAACCAAAATCTTTCTAGTACATTTGAATTCAATGGAGTGTTTTTATAAGTGAGTGTTATCAAACATGAAGCCTAAAAAAGTTTTAAAGATTATTTCTTTGATAGTTCATTTCCACGTTCACATGCCATGCCTCTTAATATTATTGACCTCAAATTGATATTAAACCCAATAAATGATCAAGATTGCTCTTCTTAAAAATCCAATTCACAAATTGAAATGAAACTACATCAAACAACAAGACATTTTCAATTACAATAATCCAAATTAATTATTATGTTATCGGCTTACTCACGCAACTGTTTGACGAGGAACTCGACTAGTTTCAAGCCATGCTAAAGGCTCGTATTCATGAGCAGCATTCCGCGACACACGAGTTCCTCGTCAAACAGTTACGGCAGTAAGTCAAACATCATAATCAATTTAGTATGTCTCACGAAAGGTAAATAAAAAAAAAAAATGATCATCAATAAATAATTTAGCTAAGCGATCAAGCGGAACGCCTCAGCCGCTTATAATATAATAAATAACGGAGGGAATATTGTAAAAACGCACTATCATGTAACTTTCGACCGCCGGCGACGGTTGCACGCTATTGCCTCATGAGCGAAAACATAAGCATCTGCTTGTAACGTTATGTATATGCGAATTTTAGTGACCTGTGCAAAAATTATCGAAAGTTGGTCTAATGATTTTATTTTGTGGTATAAGCTGAGCCGAGGTAGGCAATCGCCGCCGCCCATGGACACCCGAAACACCAGAGGCGTTACAAGTGCGTTGCCGACCTTTTGGGGTTAGGAATTTAAGGGTTGTTGGGGAATCGAAGATTAGAAAGGGGTGTAATTGGGCCTCCTGTAACAATCACACAACGAAACACAACGCAAGTGTTGTTTCAAGTTGGTTTTCCGTGAGGCCGTGGTATCACTCCGGTCGACCCGACCCATTCGTACCGAAGCATGGCTGTCCCACACTTGAAAATGTGTCACTTCTAGATAAATGAAGAAGTGTTAGAAGACTTAATACACAGTATAACGCAATCATTTAACCTAACATAACAGTAAAATCAACCAATTAAATGCCCTGTAAATCCTACTACATTTACTCTACTACTACAATCCGAACGGACAAAGCCTTAACAAACAGCGGGGTACGTGATCTTCCTTCTACTAATTTTACATTGTACATTTTGGCACTAAACCAAAGAAACTTCACTTGGTTTTAAAACGTTATTCAGTTAAGAGCTTAATCCGAACTTCCTAGTTTAAACATGTACGAAAAAAAAACAGTAAATAATCCTTAAGTTATATATATACAGAGCTTTTAAAGTATCTACCACGGCTTTAATGGGAGATAGTGTTGTTAATAAAATGGCATCGTCTTGCCGGATTCTGGTATCTGATCACTCAGTAATATTTATGTTTATGTATTTGATTTTTAATGATGAATTCAATAAATGCCGAATATATGCGTAGGTAAGTTTTGTGTTTTCCATATTTTGGCATTGTTATAATTTAAATTAAGTATTTTCAGTTTCAATTTCTTCTGCATTAGACAAGCACATTAATTAGCGAGTAAGTAACATATAGGTTGAATTCTATTTCATCTTCTTACGACGATCATCTCCCTACTTACGACGTATCCTTATTACATTTAATTACACACTGAAATAGTAAATAGTGACGTGACACACAAGTATCGATATATCCGCAAACAACGCTAACAACGCACTACTTTCGATCATAAACCATACTTAGTTGCGCAATAGTGCGGCGACACAGTATCGATTATGCATGTCCATCTCGACTAAACGGCTCTTAGTTACATCACTAGTATTTACGCGGTAAAAATACGTTACCTATATGTTATATGAATAATAATATTACTTACTGCGGTTTAAGTGTGTGATCTAATAAATATATTTACCGCTGAGAGCAGCTGACGAGAAACAATAATCTTTTCAAAGAAATTGCAGTACTTTGATTAGATTATTGTTTCTTTACTAAATGGGTTTGAATGAGATTACGCATTAAGTAAGGTGATGGATTGAAACATAAATAACTAGCTACACCATAGGATAGAGACATACATTCAATATGATTATCACACTAAGAACAACACGTAGATTAGCGTCTTCCCGTTCCCATAGGAAGTTTCGAACAGGTACGCAGCGCGCAGAGGTAACCGCTCGCGCTAGCAGAAGCGTGAAGCAAACACAAAGAGGAGATGTCATAACTGAATTTCCCTTTAACATAATCAGTAACACTTTACGGGAATTGCGGGACATTACAAACCACGCCCTTCTTTATTTTCCAACATGCAGTCCCATACTACAAACACGTTGCCATTTGTCTACATTTTAATGTGCCACTTTCTGAACACTTCCACCCTCACCTTTTTACTTATCCCTCACCTTTTTACTTATAACATCATTGAGCAGGGCCCATTTGTTTTATCACAGTGCACAATCACATTATGGCATCTCCTCTTTGTACTTCCTTAAAGGGCAAAACTTAGTCGACAATAAAACTCCCGTCATTACAAAATGCACAATTATCTCAAATGAAAATTACCACAGAACACTAGTGCTCTAGATTAAACACATTCTAAGTTATCATACTTAAGCGAAGTACTAAAAACTTAGATTGAAATGTGTAACATTCACTCGTAATAGTTTTCAGAGCAAATCAATATGGTTGGTGAGTAAACAATTAATTTCATTGCTCTGCTCGCTTCCTGCAAGTGAGGGAATTGCGTCAGAGCCTGCACTGGAGCTACATAACTGTATTATAATATAATTGAGCCTATTTATTTATTGCTTAACGTGTAAGCGTAGCGTGGAGATTTGTCACGATGGAGGAAGGGCACAGAAGTAGAAGAGAGATATTTTTATTTTTTGTTGGATGGCAGATGATTGGATACGAAGAATCAAAGATCTAGTTTACTGGTGTGCCACTGTAAAGCACTATGTGTAGCAGTAGAACTGTACAAGGTGCTTGTGACAATAATGACGTGGAAAATGGTCATGATGGAATAACGAAGATCTGATGATGAATTTTCGAAAATAGAGCCCTGAATCTTGCTTGAACTTTAAAACTCTTAATGTATGATTTTAGTATTTACCTGCGGACAACATGACGGGTTACCGGGGATCCTGACCGAAAAGCAGGAGTAGGAACGGGGTGGTCACCCAGAGCGGCAGAAGTCCAGAGCTGCGGACTACCTAGCGGGTTTACCGGGGCTCCAACTCGAAGCAGGAGTTGAATCTGAGTGGTTTTCAATCAATAAAAATTTAACACTTCTCACTTCACCCTAGGCAGAAGAAATCATTGCAAGATTCCCCTTTCCTCAAAAAAAAAAACAAACCTCAACTTTACTCTTAACAGCCTACCGACATGAGTGAAACTTCTGATCCCACATGGAAAGTGGCAAACATACTTACAAGATCTAATTTTCCACCCATATCATTAGCCAGCGTGAAGATCGCACGATCTCGAGGCATCGGCCTGCGTCCGTACTCGGTACGTAGCGTGGAATCGCGTGCGTTATGTAAAACGTATGCGATTGATTATTACTATGTGGGACAGTGAGAGTGTTGGGTGGACAAGACGGTAATTGTTTAATGGAGAGGTAGAATACACACCAGTGTGTCTTATTGCCATATTATGAACTGTCAGTTATCCTCATAGATCCTCTTTCTGCTTGAAAAATCTGAAGAAGTTTCTCAATCCATATGGGCTGGAAGTAAGTTATTGAATAGTTGACGTATAAATAATGACCTCACAGACCTACAAGCTCGTGAATTTTCTCATAAGAAATTATCCGATAGGCCATTCGAACATAGTAAAATCTTTATGCCCTAAAGAGGTAGGCAACCAGAGAATATTATGTCTCATGGTATCGCTCATTATAACCATATCACCAACTACAATTTCAAAATCCATGCTACAATCGAAAAGCTATAATTCCACATAAATTCACATCTGCCTCCAAACTCTAAACGGGACAAATCTTTGCGTAATACAATTCGGAACGCGAGATAGCGCCCGTCACGTCGTAACAAAAGGACAAATCGAGAACGGAGCACAGAATCGCGAAAAATATGAAAATTGGGGGCAAACTCACGAGCATTGCTCACGTACTACGGAATCCAATGAAGGAAACAGTCCTGTCATTACATGAGAAATTCTCACATTAAATTCATAAGAAATAAAATATTCGCAAACACGTAAGAACACACACAACGTCACGCCTTTTATCGCCGAAGGAGTAGGCAGATGCACATTACGGCACGTAATGCCGCTATACAATGTACACCCACTTATCACCATTTGTGTTATAAGTCCCATGTAATAGGAGGTGAGCCTATTGCCATATACTGGACACAATTCCAGACTCCGTGCTACTATTGAGAAATTTTCGAAAATCCGGAAAGCCCAGTAATACTTCGCCCGACCCGAGAATCGAACCCGAGACCCCTTGCCCGGTAGTCGTACTTGCGACCACTCGACCAACGAGGCAGTCACTTCTTACAAACACGTAAGAGAGTCGGCCATATATTGCGAAGTAAACCGTACGGTCGTACTTTAAAAAGAGTACTTAGAAAACGTATGAAGAAAATCTCAAGTTTTGCGGGAAAAAAGTGGCCTGGAGTGCGAGCTTGCGGAATTAATTGTTAGGGGCCGGCTAAGCGATGCTAAATTAATCATTTGTCATGGAGATTGGAACCGCGCCAACTTTTTACACACTGTAAGTACTTGCGAAGTTAAAGCTTTCTTTAAATCTGTAATAATAATAAGAATTCTGAAGACTTTTTGTGTTTATTTGTAGAAGTCACAGTCCGATTTAAAACATTTTTTTAATCTTAATCTTGAAGGAGGATTTGTCAAACATCCCATTAATAATCGGTTTGTTAAACTAACCTCTTGTCTATCAGTATATGAGACACAATAGAAAATACATTGTGTCTCGCGTAGATCAGACCGCATACTATTTAACGACAAATTAGATATTCAAGCCTTGTAGGCTTTGAGTATCATATATAGTTATGTATATATATATATATATTATGTTAGAAAGTAAATCTGGAGGTAAATTTCAAATTTTAACATCAACGTTTTCGAAGACAAGAGTCCCAAGTAAATATCCCACTTACTTACTAGGCCTAATTACGATACACAACATAATAATGCACACATACGATGCGATGCCAACATTTTAATGATCTGATTCACATCTAATATAAATGTGAAAGTTTGTTTAGAACTGAACGGATTTTATGAAGTTTGGTATAACAGGCAAGAGTGAGACATGGATGATAGAATACTTTTTATCCCAGAACGCGGGCGAAGTAGGATGAAATAATAAATCAGAATATTTGATTGATGTAATGATCATATTATTATAGTAGAATGCAATACCGGTTTAATAAAGACAGGAAGAAGAATTTAATTTAGACTAAGACAAATGTTTGTACAATATAGCTAGATAATATATTTAAAGACAAAACACATATTACAAACAAGATAACGCACAAACAATAAACAAACAAATCGAAAGTAAAAACGAAGCAAAAAGTATGAAACATAGCGGAACGGAGAAAGCAAAAAAACGTCGCGCGTCGGTTCAATTGTGCGGCGTGAAATTACATAGTTGTTTATACAAATCGGCCGATATGTAGGAATAGATAGGGTGTGTAATTAGCGAATGTGTACAATATTATGCGCAATATAAAACAGGGAAGCGGTGTGTGTGTATGAATATAGAAATACGGGCTGTAAACATTACATTTAACGGTACATGTCTTTTTTTTTGTAACGGTGGAAAATCTTCCAATATCTCCGCCTTGGGCGAGACGAGAGGGTGTCAGACTCTTGCTGACTAAAAACCCTCCAGTTCCTACTCCTTCTCTTTGAACCGGCGCCCTGGTAAACCAGCTAGGTAGTACGCAGTTCAGGAAATGGTAGATGTCATGCGTTATTACTTTGGAACAATAATCTATTTAAAGTTTTTCGGTTTGGTGCACCGAGATTGCAAAATATAATTTTCTTTGCTTAATTCTTAATATACTAATATAATAACATCTTGATTGCGATGTCTTTCACGTCTTACGTGTTTCATTTATGCTGAGCTCTAGCAAAACAGATACAATTATAGCCATTATCCAATAATAATCCCATCAATTAACATTGCCAAAATGAGACTGAGGGGGAAATAATGGTAAGTTTATAGTTAAACTAAAATCTATTATAATTAAACTCGATTTTTCAAGCATTAAGCTTTACAACAGTCCCAAAAACGCGATCAAACCCCAACCGCTTCACCGTATGTTTCCAGTAGTAGTCGGTCGATACGACGTACTACGAAGACGCACTGGAATCGCTCGGTCAACATTTCCGGCACGTTAATAAAATGAAGTTATTATCATCAATCTTGTTCCTCTTTACGGAATTAGCAGAGGATGAAATATTATCTTGTGCACTTCCGTCGTAAACAGGGAATTAACTGTATTAAACAATTAGGGGCTAATGAACGAGCTGTTTGTCCAATATTATGCTAATTACGCTGCCGAGGTTTGCTTTTCGTCCTTTCTGTTTTTCGTGAATTAAAGATTATTTTGGGGGTGTTAGTGAAATCATGATGAGAAGTTACGAGACTAAAGAAGAATGTTTAGCAAACAAATATTTTCTCCAACAATTTATGGTGCCCAGATATTGATAACTAAATCACTAACACTCATTAATTTTATAATAACTATCGTGAGACATATAAATTAACTAAAACTCACGGTTTTTACAGAGGTGTCACAGAGGGACTCTTCATCATGAGCAGCGTGCGCTTAGCCTCTGGTGACTCAAAACCGTCATTTTTATTTAACATTTATAACGTTTAAGACTCAAAACTTAGTACGGGATATTTACCATGTTTTTCATGATTTATGAGTTTCCGATATTTCGGCACTGTTGCAAATCACGGATAAACAGTTTATCCGTTTTAATTTTTAATTCTAGTGTTAGTGACCATGTCAGTTTAAAAACTTATATTTATTACGTGTTTCTTAAAACTTTGTTACCAAACACACAGCTACAGTTCCCAAAATCAATTCCCCATCACTATTTCTACATTTCACCACCCAACCGAATAAACGCCTCCAATAAACTGCAAAATCAACAAGCATACATTTAAAAATAACCCGAAGGCAATTTGTATCGCAAAATATCCGTGATATATCAATAACAATCTAGTTACATTGCAATCTGGAATTTTTCAATCACACGCCTGCAATCTGCCATCTGATTGGCCCGTGAGACACTCGACACACATGTTCATGCTCCCGACTTCACTCGAACAAATATTTGTAAAGCCAGATATTGATCCGGACTGTATCAATGGATGTGGTTTGTGTTGACGAGCAAAACATTTGGGAATTCATATATGAATAGAATGAGTTTTCATTTAGTTGTTTTGAGGACGGATGTGAGTGAGGAAGTAATAACAAAATAGGTTATTGGTTGGAATATAAGGGTCACAAAAATGGTATCCGGAGCTGCGGACAACGTAAAGGTTACCGGGGCTCCGGCTCAAAGCAGGAGAAGGAACGGAGTGGATAGTCAGTAAGAGTCTGACACTCGTCCCGCTTCACTAAAGGCGAGAGAAGTCATTGAATGATTTTCCCCCCTCAAAAAAAAAGCGTCACAAAAATGGTTCATCAATGTGAAAGTCCGCTCACAACAGACACGTGCGTGCAAGTTTGAAAGTAAAAGAAAATCTGAAAATCTTTTTATGGGATAGACTGACAAACAAGCAGAAGAATCACCTGATAGTAAGCAGCGTCGCCCATGGGCAACCGCAACACCAGAGGAGTTAAAATACTTGCCAAACTTTTGGAGGAGGGATCGGGCTTATATAGGTACCTCCATGTACAGAGAACAAAAGGGGCTTAGCAATACTAAGTTACAAGTACTAAATAGTCGTAACAAAAGCAGATACACAAAAGCCAAAGTAAGATCGTTAGCATGTCGGTACCGTACAATACATCATTAGCCTCTGATTGAGCGACGTATTGTGTTCCTACGCGAGGGTAAACGAGGGAGTAACTTGAGACTGATTAGTGATACGACTAGATATTGTGAGCTGAGTAACCAACCAAGGTTTTTGAGGCAGTTATAAATGTATGAAGCATTTATTTTTTATGGTATAAGCTGGTAAACAAGGATACGGATCACCTGATGGTAAGCAATCGGCGGCGCCCTTGGACAGAAAGAAACGGCGTAAGAAATGCGTTGACTTTTGGGGGTTAGGAATTTAAGGGTTTTTAGGAAATCGGGGATTGGGGAGATTGGGATGGGGGTAATTTTCTCAGAAATAGGATTTAACCACTTCAGGACTATGGTTTGTTACGAGAGTTCACAAAATATCTGCGCTTGGCAAATCGCAGTTTACAAGGTTTAGAATTATAAGAGCTGCTTTCCTCCGAATTATTTTGGAAGAACTCATGTTCGCGTTATGAATTCCATGTCATAAAATACAATTTGTGTATCAGTAATGTAGATGTTCAATTAATAGTACACGGGATAACATTAAAGTTGGCAGTTTTATCTTAGCTGCAATGGCAACCATTCGACCAAAAACTACTGTTCAGTCTTAACAAAACATTACACCTACAAATTCCATTAAAAAAACTAAGCTCCGCTTTAACCCATCCAACCCACCCACCTTAATTGGGGTACAAATCTACAGTCTACAGTCTAAAACAAAAAACGACTGCGGTATCCCTTCTCCCACGCGCTCAGTATTTACGAGACCGCAAGAATCCGGAATCTTCCGCAGCACACGATCATGACCTACATTAACACATAGGGTACTTTTTATCCCAGATACGACTGAGACAAGTGATATAAACGTAGGTACTTGTTCAACGTAAATTACCAATTTGTTGGCAATTTTGTAAGCTAATTTAAGCATACCTATAAATAACGTATCCACTTTCGTGTACTACATTAGTTCTGTCGTAATAAGACAATTTTCTAACCATTATCAGATAATACAACGGAGTCTGGAATTGGTAATATGCTCGCCTACCTTTTACATGGAACTTACGACTGGTGAAAAGTTAGAGATATATTTACAGTAGAGCCTTGATAATCCGAACTACCAAAAAATTACCCCTGTTCGGACTCACGGAGCGTTCGGATTATAATATGTACTATAGAAATAAATAATACAGTATAGAAAAAAATAGTTATATTTTGATATAAATATATTTATTGAGGTTTAGTAAAATACACATTTAAACCACATTTTACACAAGTTACTTATTAATAAGTGAAAAGTGCTTCTTCGAGAACGGGATTTTCTGGCAATTTAAGCGTTTTTCTCAAACCTGGGCCTTTCTCGGTTTGAGCTACAAACGACCGTATCTTCTGTTCTTTTTTCTTTAAATCAGTAATTGTCGATTTTCCAACACCATACTTAAGGGAAAGAGAAGTTCCTGACACTCCATCTTTCAAACTATCCAGTATGGCACAGTTATAGTTAAAGACAGCGGCAGTTCGGATTACAGCGGCGTTCGGATTAGCTTGAGTACGGATTATCAAGGCTCTACTGTATATCCATTCGGAGAATAGGTATGAGAAAATTTAAAATGTATTTAACATCGTCTGAAAAAATACTAGAAACGTACTTTTTATTTTGTCATATACCAATTAGATAACAATACTTAGATGAAACGAATAAAAGATTAGAAGTGGGATCAAATACATCATTTCTTCGTATAAAATGTACCCGGACATTAAAATTAAAATTAGTCATCCCTACCCTATTCGAACCAAATCAGTAACAGTAAATCAACTTCACTAATCGCACTTTACTAACCACTCGACCAAAAACAACAACTACATATGTAGTTACCCGATTAATTTAAATATCGGAAGAAACACATTCACTTTGGTAGCAACGGGAATCCCAAACACGTTGTCAACAGTAAGGAAACTGAAGCATAGAACGATGAAGAAGTAATGATGACACATGCGTTAGGTTGGCACCGTGTAATTACAGTATGAACAGCATTAATTGCAGGCTGGATAACGATCGCCGATACAATTACAATATTAGCATCGATACATTCGTACAATGTGTGGCACGCGATCGATTCTCAAGAAAATACGTGTGTTGCTTTAATGTCTGTGTTCGAATGGATTGTTAGACAATTTGGTTTTAGCAGTAAAATAGCGGGTTTGTGTAGTGTGATTGTCTACAGAATCGTAGCACCTGGTTTTTTTTTAAACGTTGCCCCACACTAGGATTTTCTCCTGTGTCGTGGGTGCGTTTACAAACATAAAAGTTGACATACACATGACACCCAGACCCGAAACAACAATTTGTGGATCACACAAAGAGTTGCTCCGTGCGGGAATCGAACCCGCTACCCGTTGCGCGGCAGCCAGTTGCCCAGCCACCGCACCAACCGTGCAGTCAAATATTATATTGGGATTTCTTTTAAGTAGGGATAAATCAGTCCGACACCACCCCGTTCCTACTCCTGCTGTTAGAGCCGGAGCCCCGGTAAACCTAGGTAGTACGCAGTTCCGGTTTATTATAGGATAGCGCAAAGGAGCTAATGGATCACCTGATGGTAAGTTATACGCACAATCTATAGGCACTCTTAACACCAAAAAAGTTACAGTAGCGTGCACTGGTAATTAATGATCTAAAGATTAAATAAAATAACCCACCAACTTAGAAGCGCACACCTAAAGCTCAGCTTACATAACAGCATCGCGACAATAAGACGTTCCACGCGAACATCGGTGAGATATTCTTGAAGCCACAACATGACAAGTCATGAAGTAATTATATAAATATGAGGCTACGTGTCGAATCAAATACATAATTGTATAAAAAAATTGGTAACAGAATGATGACTGTGACAGTAGTTAGATATAAGAAACTGAAGATTGAGCTCAGTGGTGTGGTATAAGAGAGGCCTATGTCCGGTAAAGGATTTTTTAAAGGTTTTCTTTTAAGTGTAAGCTGGTAAACGAGCAAACGGATAACCTGATGGTAAGCAATCGCCGCCGCTCATGGTCAACCGAAACACCAGAGCCGTTACAAGTGTGTTGCCGACCTGTATGTGCTTATTAACGAAAATTATCTTTTAAACTAAGTCGCACGTGAACAAACTGTAATTATTTACCATGAAACGTATTAAGATTATGATGTAATACTAATTATTTTCCATTTCCGTATAGATAGTATCGCAAACTTTACATTTAATAGCAGTTTCTATAAAATATAATGCAAAACTTGTGAGTTAACAACTTATAAAATAATTATTGGATCTCGTCTTTTGATATAGGCAAACATATAGACAAGTTTATTTTTTCTTCTAAACTCTTCCCAATTTGATTGAAAATACTTTTTTTATAACTTGGTATGCTGGTCTCATAGATTAAAAAGAATAACAAAAAATAATAACATTAAACCAAACGACTCATACAAAACATTTCATTGTTTTGTTACGCAAACGTAAAACAACATTAGCATACATTTCGGAGATGTAAACGGTACAACATACAAAACTTAGAATCGTAGTGTCAGGAGATAATACTTCAATAAATATGCAAATACTGATGCATGTAGGAAACGGTTCGGAATACCCAGCGAGACTTGTACAAGTTGGGGAGAGGACGGCTGACAGGTAATCTAAAATTGTATTTCTAAGCTATCGCTATAATACCTTTTATTCCCTAAAGGGATAAGTAGTGCATGTTAGAGTATAATCGAAACGAGACCGCGTTCAGCGCTCTGATTGGTTGGTTCATTGGAGCTGGCCAATCATAGCACCGATTGATAAAAATAAAACAAACTCGAACTTAAGCCCTTTATTTAATTATTTTTTAGGGGGGATAATCATCCAATGACTTCTCCCGTCTTGGGCGAGTCGTAAGGGAGTATCAGACTCTTGCAGACTAAAAGCCAGCCCATTCCTACTCTTGCTCTTCGGGTCGAAGCCGCGATGATTCGCTAGGTAGTACGCAGTTCCGGGCCGGCCATCAGCCCTACTGGGCCTTATCTGTACTGTTAAGCCCTTACATGTAAATAACCTTCAAGATTATAGTAGCCCAACCTAATCCATGACCTAGCTAGTCCTAAAACCGTGATCAACCACCGAAAGGCTAGCAAAAGTATTATTTTTTTCTGGTGAATCAATTGCGATCCCTAAGCCTATCAAACCTATTCCTACCAAACATGGAGATTTTGGAAAACCAACTCTTAAGAGGAAGGCTTTCATTGACCAGTGGACGTTTTTATTCCAGCTGATGACGATAATTCCCAAATTGTAGAAACATACCCGAGACATCACATCATTGATCCCACAAACACACTCATAAACACTCAAACCAGAGTTTAAAAAGCGTACAAACTAAATCAACTTACTGGACCAATAAACAGCATTTAAAATCCACCATTAATAACTGCAGCTAGTCAGAAAGCCAGTGCGGAGTAAACAGCACATTATATGCGGGATGTAAAGCGGTCATATTTAATTTAAATCTTGAGAGCTTCGAGTTTAATAAGCCTGGATTATTATATGAGGACAGAAGTGCTCGTGTTATAAAGAAATGGGTTTTATTTCGCTGTTGGTTGGGTTTTATTTAATATTCTTAATTGGTTTGGTGAAAACATAAGTAATGAATGCAAGGTGTAGTTCATTAATCACCAAGATTGCTCAAGGCGGATTGGCGATTTGAAACTTAAAATTTGGATTGTAAGTCCAGGTTTCCTCACGATGTGGAACGGAATGGGGTGGTTTTTAGTCAGTAAGAGTCTGACACTCCTCTCACCTCACCCAGGGCGGTAGTAACTTGCTTTTCCCCCAACAAAAATGACTGCATGTTTGGTGCGGTGGCTGGACAACCAGCTAGCGCGCAAAGTGTAGCAGGTACGATTCTCACACGAAGCAATTCTCTGTGTGATCCACAAATTGTTTTTTCGGGTCTGGGTGTGATGTGTAACTTAGCGTCCTGGGCCGCCATGACACAAGATTTTTTATAGCTCACGTAAATAAAGTCCAACCAATAAATTACTTAGCACTAAATACACATTACTTTAATTAGTTCCAAAGCAATCTGTTAGTCGGAGTGGCGCGCCCGACTTTTTTCACACACTTCCAATCAGGGCTCTTTTAATCTAGCCAGAAAGTTTAACAAAAACCAATTATTTTGCCTGTGTGCCTGTGTGCTAGCACGCCGAATTCGACATTTTTTAGCTAAAACCCAGACGTATCGCTAACGAGATTGTATAAATTTGTACGAAATAAATGGATACCTACCAGACCTAATTGGGATTTTTTGGAGTTGTTGTCTGGAGTTTTAACACGATAGCGGATTACTGGACTAATTCCATAAAGAAGGGGAAATTTGATTGATGGTACGCATTGAATGGGCTCCCCGAAACTACTAGACCGATTAGAAACAATCTTTCACCATCGCAAATCTTTCAATATTATTACAAATACGAAAACACTTAAGTATCTGTTACGTTTGCACGCTTCAACCACTGAACTAAACATTTTTCTGATACATACATCAACAGCCTACAAGTGGTGAGCAGGTTTGAGCATTAATCACACGCTTACTCAATGCGGGTTGGCGATTTTAAACATATAATTAGAAATTCTAAGCCCAGGTTTCCTCACGAGATATACAAAAAGGAGTATATTTTTTGCCATGCCTGCATTATAGCAGGGAATATAAGGCAGTTGTACATTCCGTGTCAGTGTCTTAGTAACCTGGACTATGAAAACACACTAAATTCCTTAATACTTCACTAGCTCATAAGGAACAAAAGTTTAACGTCTATTTTAATCGCCTCATTGGTCTAGGTAACAATCACAAACACATTCAGCACGCAGTAGACGAAATGTTTCCGTTAGAAATTCAGTATTTAAACACAGAATTGTGGACGGTGTATAGCATATGCTGGCTTGCTCTTTATTACAATGTGCAGATATCATTGTTCATTTCAGTAAAGACATACTGAAGACATTTTTAAATTCTGTATCGGTTACATGGATATAAGAATATAACAGGCGAATAATATGTGATACATTTAATACATGTACCTCTGTCTGCCCCTTCGGCGAGAAGAGCCAAATGCATGATGATACGATGCACCTCCTTATGGAGCTGCTAACAAAAAACCAAAGCCAAAAAAATTATAGTGTAAAGAACTTTACACTTACCTTCTATAACAAAACATGACAATCTTTTAATTTAGCACGTTTAAAACTATTCAAGAAATGAAAGCAAAGGAATTATTTCAGAGAAGATACAGGTTTAAAAATATATATGTGTGTGTTTAATATGGTCATGACTATCTCCTGTTGGAAACAAAGACAATGGAACATCAAACATGATTCTGTCATACCCCTTTCGCTTCATCTACATCCCTCACTCTTTGCATAGATAGATGGTAGTTTATTTACCTCATTTTTAATCTATCACCTATTTAATATGTAACATACATAAAGCTTAGAAGAACCAAAGTATGGCCAGTCTTTACCCCCGCTAGCCAACTAGAGGGGGCCTTCAACAATGCGTAGTATAAGTAGGTACGTCGCGACCAGCCAGCACATTTGTTCACAAGACTCTAGGAGACGCGATATAAGTAGCTCGGTATAATGGATTACAAAATTGTGAGTAAATTGTTAAAGATTTTGGTGGTGGTGTTTGTATATTAAGTTTTTTGGTTAAAGTGATCTGTGGTGCGATTTTTCGAGATTTTATTTGACGTGAAAGTGTTGATTTCGGTATGTGTTTTTCGACTGAATTACTGCTGGGATTTTGATAGAATTTAAACGAAATTATAGTTAAATACTCGGAGTAATTAATGGTGGTAATTAACAGAAAATTATAGGCTTATTTTATCTTTTAAACCATGTTTTATATGACATAATTGATAATAGATCACGCGAAATTGTACTATCGCTTTTGCAAAATAATGTAGTTACGAAATTACTTTAAAAACAAACAAAATACGCCTGAAAAGTAACTCTTACAAACAACAATTTACTTATAAACAAAACACACAATAACAGGAGAGATTGCGAAAACATACAAACATACAAACGTACAAGCATGCCCCGTTTCCGCGTAATGAGTGGGAACAAATAACATATACATACGTTTGAGTTGAAACTAATAACTGTTTATAACGGCACATTACCGCTCCACTGGAGTTTGTGAGAAAATTACTACATTTGTAGGAGACAAACTATGTACTACTATGTTAGTATGTTGAACGTTTAGTTTGTGATGGGTTCTAGTTGAAAACCTTTAGTAATGATTAGGAAAGGGGGTCATTCAATTTACATGATTGGTTATGTCATAAAAAAATACTCTTCCAAGGAAATTATGTTTCATGATGACGGCATATGAAAATCAATCAAGAACGTCAGATAGACAAAGAAAAACATAAGACACGTATTTTTTTGTCATATATGACAACAATCTTTAAATTAAACGAATCAAAGATTAGTAGTGGAAGCAAATTCGACATTATTAAGTACAAAGTGTACTTAGAAGTGACGTCACATGCCATTTCAAATCGATATACATATCTCCGAAAATAGTCTAATATTTAAAAAAGACATCTGTCTTGTCATTGTCGGAGTTTCAATGTCAATTGCTACTACTGCAAATTTTGAAAATGCAAAACCTAACGATTATTTCAATCATCCAGAGATCAAAGCCATGAGCCAAACTCTACTAACAACACGCACATCAAGCCACCTTACATACCTTACAAACTTTCAACCTTACCACAAAAAACATAAGGTTGTAAATCAAGAATAATGAACAGGATAGCTTAACGTGCCTTTGTCCCACCTTATATCCTATACTCCTTAAAAAACTTTCAACCTTACCACAAAAAACATAAGGTTGCAAACCAAGTAAATTGAACAGGATAGCTTACCGTGCCTTTGTCCTTATAATAAATGAATAATCGACACGTGTAGCGGGTGCCAGTATAAATCTAGGTAATTTCACTACCGGCGCTACTTCCTACGCCTAGCCGCGTCTTCCGTCATATCAGCATTAATTCAATGAGCTAACGCTATTTGCGTACATTTTCATTTACATATTGTTCATGTAATTGCTTGTTTTAATCCATTTTATATCATGGTAGCTATTATTCGTTAGACATTGCATAGTCAAGCTGCGCTGTGCGCATCTTCGTAGCACAGCTACATAGCTTTGTATCAGTGGAAACGGTCACATAGTTTCACAGCTTAGCTATTACACCTTTGTAGCATAGCTACATAGCACATCCCTGGTGGAAAAGCACCGTTAGTGTCATTAGTGTAGGTACTAATGACACTAATTCAGACACATATTTTTACTATGGGATCAACTATGTATTGACATGATTGATTACAGTATTTTACAGAATCATTAAAAGAAATATACTACTCTTATTTCGCTGAAAAATCCGACACAACATGGCTTTGAGCTTAAATTACAAAACTTTTTCATTTCCATTATTGGTAAAAGAGAAATCCAATTATATTTTTATCAATAGCCGTCGAGGGGCATGTGTGCGTAACATCGCATCCATATTCCCAGATATATTGACATTTACAATATATTTACTGAAATGGAGATTCATGTTATTTGCAGGAAACTATTATATTAAGTATTCAGTGAATTAAACGGAGTGAATAATTGTAAGGAATATTTCAAATGAGTTTTATAAATGTGATCAAATTATACTGGAGTTTAACGTCAAGCAAATAGGCTGCGGATTCGAAGACACGATGTATAAACATAGATACGAATTATAAATATAAAACTTTCTTAAAGGGAACCTTAAATTCCTTTTGACTGCCTCAAGTTTTTTTTAAGTGACATTTATATCCCTAGAACCTTTTGCTAAGTCTGAAAAATAGTATGCTGAAACCCGCATGATCGGTTCACACAAACGCGAGATAATCCATACAAACATACTCGTACATACAGGTCAAACTGAGAACTTCCTTTTTTTAGTCACTTAAATACTTAAGACAATAACCAATTCTAGAAGAGAACTAGAAGTTAACTTTCGTTTACTCATCACGATCATCAATCACAACAAACACAAGACGTCAACTGCTGAACTTAGTTCTTCCCTAGTGACATCCAGATCAGCCGATTATTATCCAATTATCCTCAATCGAAATGAAGAGTAACAAATATATGTAGTAAAATGAAGACATTATCTCAGTATATACCTACGACTATGTAATGATATGTATAACAAGTGAAAATATCGCGTGTCCGAGCGAGAAGAACACGCGACTAGTCACGTGGCCTCTTGTTTACATTAGAGTTCTTAGAGGAAAAATAACAAATACAAACAAAAATTCCAAGTACCTATGGAGAAGAATGGAAAACAACTCTTAAGCAGAGTAGAAGAAGTTGATAGTACAATAACAAACTTCCACAGGTTTCTTGGTGAAGCCAAAATTGGGATAAAAAACTGTTCCACTAATATCAAATTATATCAAATCAAATCTGATTATAAATTATATATAGAAGGGAATTGTTGTTCATTAGACACGCTAAAACTCGAAAACGATTAGGCTAATTTATTATTGAATTACTAGTGGAAGTCCAGGAAAGCTTCCTCATGAGTTACTCTATCTATTAAAAAAAACCGCATCAAAATCCGTTGCGTAGTTTTAAAGATTTAAGCGTTCATAGGGACATACAACAAGACAGAAAAAGCGACTTTGTTTTATACTATGTAGTGATAACTGGGCAACCAAAGAATACCAACTAAATCCAACGACTGAAACAGTTATACGGTAACTAACTAACGGACTACAATAAAAAATCGGTCAAAAGATACCCAGAGACTTTAATATAATTGGTGTGATATAATTGTTGTATAATAAGCTCATGTTTTCTAAAGAAAATTCCATCTTTCTATCAATTTAAGGAGGAAATGCGTTCTCTTTCTACCAAAAAAAAAAAAAAACCGCCCAGACTCGTAAAGAATATATTCCAGGCAAAACCGATACAATTTCGAAAACAAATTGAAATAAAGTAGGAACAGCTAATATTTCACAGCTATCACGTTACTTTCCGTTGACACATTAAATAAATAAGTAAATAATATACCTACCTACGTCAAGTCGCCAGGATCCCTTACGAAGTGACAAATTTCCTGTAGGACGACGTCCCGACCTTTTGCAAAGGTACCTCCCACCCACACGTGTGCTGATACTCTTTAAAACTTAGTATGAAGGGTACAATAACACATAATATGCAAAGCAAGTGTGGGAGAGCCATGCTTCGGCATGAATGGTTCAGCTCGACCGGAGTGAAACCACGGCCTCACAGAAAACCCACGTGAAACAACGCTTGCGTTGTGTAAGCGAGGTTAGCGGAGGCCCAATCCTCCGATACCTGAAGTAGGGTCGTATACCCCAATTCCATTATAAAAAACTTAATGTGTCCTAGCATAATAGCATTTTTTGGACAAGCCCGCCACACTCTCTTAACACCGCTTCAACTCCTGTAAGCCAAGATCTACAGTGAACCATGAAAACACCGGTACACTGAAGTGCCGCACGTCACAGGGTGACAGGGTGTCCTTGAGACGCGCCGAACTTCAGTGATAGTTTGTCTCTGATGGCTGTTTTGGATCCGGTTGACTGTCTTGGAGCCCGCAACGAAATAAATCAGAAGATATTATGAGAGGAGAAGAAAAAGAAAACGATAGTTTCCACATCCTAGGTGATTTTAATACAAGATAGCATCTTAACTCTTAAGCCTGCTGGTCGGAATAAGGATACACCTAGTTCACAAAAACATATTCTAGAAAAAATAGTATATTTCCACATAAAACCCCGAACCACATACGACAGCACACATTACCGGTAGGAAGTATAACATCCACAAATATAGTAGCAATATCGTGTCGAATAATTGTCACAGTCTGACAAAAAACATCACACGTTACGCACGCAACAATAAGGAACAAATTAGCATGGCAAGTGACCGACATTACAAACAATTTATTAGACATCCGTATTCGATTACATTTTCCTGACTACTGCTTCAATTATCGAGTAATTACATCACAATTAGCATTATGTACTTGCTTTTCCGTTAAGTGATAAATATAAATTCATTGCACTTTCTTTCTCCTAAGCATATCCTAAGTAATTAAGATTGGTACTG
This sequence comes from Spodoptera frugiperda, assembly GCF_023101765.2. Lineage (NCBI taxonomy): Eukaryota > Metazoa > Arthropoda > Insecta > Lepidoptera > Noctuidae > Spodoptera > Spodoptera frugiperda. The sequence continues at coordinate 9,801,363 of NC_064225.1, read as the reverse complement.
TTTAAAGCTGATTTAGCTACTTGTCCTTATTTTACATGGAGCATCTGCCTTCTGCACCAACCCTAAGGATGACAATGCCTTTTTGTTAAACCCTTCAGATTTCTTGACTATTCAAGTGTTATGACTAAGACATTCCTTGTTTCCTACCATTTTTTGTAAGGTTATCCGCAGCACCGGTTTTTCCTACCCTACACTTGGATGGCATATTTTAGTTATATTTCTTTACTAGTTTCTGCCCGCAGTTTCACCTGCGTTCCCGTGCGATAAAAAGTCCAGACCATAATAATCTCCGCCTGTGTCATATTTCATCCCGATCCCTTCAGCCATTTTGACGTGTTTCAGTAACAAAACACAAATAACTCACAAAATTTCGCATTTATAACATTAGTAAGATTCGAACATTTCGCGCAGAAAATTCTGATACAGCAAACATCAAGTCTAACCCACCAGAACCATCCATAAAAGTAATCCGTTTAACTCGGATAAGTATCAAAAAGTTATAATGCCACAAATCCTTGCCTAAACAGGATAAACCCGGGCTTTACACATATAAATCTTCCACATCAATTGAAGGGTTAACCTATTCTTAACCAAGAAGATCATGTACCCACCGATGTGAACTGACCGTAATACCGAAGCGAGAGACGAAAGTGCGATATTTAACGGTCAACCACACAATTATGTAAATAGGAAAATGAGCTTTATTGCAAAGACGGTAAAGTGGTATAGAAACTTGGTGTAATTAGTAGATGACTCGCGAATAACATACAAATAACGAACGCTTCCGATGACATATTGTGTAACAACGTTATTTGAAAAACGGTTATTTGATTAACGTTACGTGTGTTGTTATTTGTTGAGCTTTCTCAATACGTTATATTGATAGTTGCAACTCGTCACAATCTTGAGGAAACAATGATTTAGCATTTTTGTTTTGATTCCGCAAAGTCATTTCTAATAAGTGAAAAAATAATCGTCGGATAGCTACATAGAAACAATTTCGAATATTTTTACGTAAGTAAATTCGACTGACTTAAAATTTCATTATTAATTCTAGGTTGCTTATTTTACTCACAAAAGGCTTTCAAAAGAGAAATTATTTGCTAGGAATCCCTTTGTAAATATCTGAATATTAAACAGGCGCCGAACTTTAAAACAACATGAGCGATTCATTGCTTATTGTGATTATACGTTACAGCAAAAAGGTTATCTATATTCGTTCCTTCATGCACAATCCCAATCCCAACCGAGGCTTTCTATCTGGCTATCCTAGGGATATATTCACATAATAATCTGCTTCAACACGGCCGTGTCATGTCTCCTATAGGATTATTGGCTGCTATCGAGTTACCCATCCGGGCGGGCGAGCTTTGGAAAACAGAAATATCATAATACCGGGAACTTTTCGACAGCGAGAAAAATTGCATTAAACGGGACGAAATTTCATTAGGTACACCTTTTAAAATTGGGTCATAGAGGGTTGGAATGTGTTACGTAAGCCGAGTAAGTGACACTACGGCACACATAAAATAATAACAACCCCTGTTCCAAATTTCATCCTGATCCCTTCAGCGGTTTGTAAAAAGGGACCACTGAAAAGCAATCAAGGCAAAGAAGTGTTGCTTAGCATTTACAATCAAGACTTCACTTTAAACCACATTTACGTCAAAGGAATCGATATTGAAGCAACGTCGATAACCGCTAAACACTTACACAAGCTAATGAACACAGCCAACATCACAAATAAGTTAGACAACTGTTTCGCTGCAAGTAGACCAAATAGAGCAACTAGGTCGACGTTTAATATAGCCCAGGAGTTGTAAGACAAGACTGCAAGGGACCGTATTGATTAAAATGTTCTTGAGATAATTCTCTGATAGGAAATTGCAGTCCTCTGCCGCCGTAACCGAGTGGAAAAAGAAAAAAATGAGGACACAACTTATTGCTCAGCGATTTAAAAAGATTGTAAAATAAAATATTGCTCGTTGAAGGGAGAGGATTAATTGGAGCTGGTCGACTAGTACGGTTTCTTGTTGAGCTTAAAATATTAGCTGCGGAGACTAGAAGGCATTTTTTAAAACATAATGAAGTCCACAGAGAGTCAATTACATGCAATTGCTCGTAATTTCGCTCTAAACAAGGTGATTTAGCTGAAGTACTGGTAAAAGAATTTGGTCTTGAAATAAAAGAGAAAATTGTGGACCACCTGTTGATGAATTTGTGCTAATGGTAATATTCCAAATGACAACATTTGAAAATATATTCAATTAATGACAAGGAAGCGCGTCCTAACATAATATTTTCCTTACAACAAGCAATTATTCGTTTCTGATCAAGCCCAAATACGATTTTTTAAAATCTAGAGCAGAACAGACAAGCAGTTCCGTGTTCCTGGACCATATACTGGGAACCAAACATGATGTTTGATTGAATAAAATGAGTGGGAGTAACAAAACGGGAACATGTCTGAGTTTGTCGTGAATATTTATCCAAGGCTAAGCCCTAGTGTTTCGTTGCCTTTGTACGAATCTCGGTAAGCCATTCATATTTTATTTTGGGACACGGACCGTGTGAGTGGATAGTACGAGCTACGACCCCTTTTATGAAAATCTGTTCAACCGTTTGTAGGTGATGGATTAACCGATGCGTAAACATCGTAAAGCCTTTCATATTGATACTTTTAGGACATATTTTGTTGCCATTGCTAGCATATGGTGGGTTTACGATGTCCTTATTTATTTTTACTTACATTTCTAGTATATACCTACCTGAATCGAAATTTAAGCTTGTCTTTACTCTTCCTTATTTATTGATATCTATAGATACATTTTATATTACTTGTACTGATTGATCACAATAGGAGGTAATATTATTGGGAGTTGCACTAACACAGTAAACGCCATTAGGGGCAAGAGTGACCGGCGCTAGCGGCAGATTTTCCTTCAACAGATTTTTGTTGGCAGTCAGTCTTGAGGACCTAATATCTCACTAGCACCAACTACGCTACACCCACGTTGTACATTAAGAGCTATTTACGTCCAGCCTCACGCGCTTTCATCTTTCAACTTTCATGCGCGTTGCTCTACAATTATGTGCGCTGCTTACTAGTTATTTATCCGGATCTAAGTGCGCTTGAGGCATTATCTGTCAGTCTAAATATCTTTAAAGACAGGATCAATTACCACGTCGCGGTACACAGGATGAAGAAAACTGCTTCATCTAGATTTCAATTAATAGTCGGGCAAAAAACGTGCTGTCTACATCCTCAATTTATCTGTACATGAAGAGATCTTAAGTGATCAATTTGACAAAACAAAAAACTGACAAAACAAAATAGGTTTATATCTTCCAATATCTCACTCCGAGGCTTTCAGCAAACCAAAGAATACAGACATCTATTTTGAGAGGGGAAAATCTTACAATGACTTTACTCACCTTAGGCGAAACGAGAGGGAGTGTCAGACTCTTACTGACTAAAAATCACCCCGGTAACCCCGCTAGGTAATCCGCAGTTCCGGAAGCCAGACAGCTTGCAATAGCCTTTTCCTCAACGAAAAAATATCAACCAATTTCATCAAAAACCATCTAGAATGCCAAACTCCATATCAATCGACAATAATCAAAACTAACAGAGCAGATCAAACAATAAGTTCTCAGTGTTAAAACTATTTCCAACTCTCTGCGAGTCGAGTCCATTGTTTCGAAACAGATACGGACAAACTCCCAAACTGTATTATACTGTAGCAGGCAGTACGTATTGTGCACCGCTGACATATTAACGAGATCATCTCTCGACGACGGAAAGCGAACGCTGGTGCATGAAACAACCAAGTTTTATTTTTAATAAATCATTTAATTTAAAAAGGATGGGTGTTTTATGTCTTCTTGGTATTTGGCATCAAAAAAATATTAATTGTGTAAATGAGTAAACGCTTCGTCACCGTAGATACTGAAGACTATTCAGATAGTATGTATATTTATCTACTTTTTTCCATTCGCCCACTATGAGATGTCATCACAATTTCTTTATTTTCCTGAGGCCTTTGAAGGGGTCATCCAATGACTTCTCCAGCCTTTGCCGTGGCGAGATGAAGGATCAGACTTTTACTGACTAAAAACCTCTCCGTTCCTACTCCTGTTTTACGATCCCGGTAACCTGCTAGAATTATGATAAAACATTACCATAATTACGTCAATCTTAGTTTGGTGCCCAGCGACGAAAGGGTCTGGTTTTCATATATGAAATTACGCAATTAGATTTAAGTTATGGAAGTTGTTTACCTGATAGACAAATCATTCTATCGATATACCTATGGGACAGTCACTGATCATTCGACCCTTCGAATCAAAACTTAGCTAGACTTTGAAACAGAATATTCTCGAAATAACTGTACCAAACGTCGATCTGGCACAATTTCCATAAAATCAACGCCTAAAAATTCACTCCTTTTTTAAACCGATACCTATAATACGTACTCGTACTAAGCGTACAGCTACCATATTCGGGCGACCACACTATAATAAGGGTTAAACCACACTATAAGTTATTTTTTACACCATCGTAAGATTTAAGTTTGGATTCAATCTAAATGCTCTCATTCTTTATCAAGACCGGACTTAGAACGTAAGTTTAACGTTCAGAAGTCCGTTATTTTGCTATAAATGAAATAACTGATATGACTTTGACGAATTGTGACTGTCCGCGGAACGCAGATTGTTTACGCAATCATTTTAACGCTAAATCACAATAATGCGTTTCGCTTTAAGACAAGAAGCTCGAAGATTATCGAGTTATTGTTTCAGCTTAACAAAATTGTAACAGATTATTGGGATATCGTACCGAAATAACTTCAAATCGATTTTGTTCCGTGGAAAAACATCTTATAATGGAATTGGACGAATATTCGTTCGTGTAGTATGAGCTTGTTATTGAAGTCGCGTTGTGAATTCAATCTTGTCAGCGCACATTTTTCTGGTCTCGTGGATCTAATAATGTATTACGAGTGGTTTCGGTGGGTCTAGGCTTTGTGTGATCTCCTATAGTATTACTATAATACACGTTTATTATAACTTAACCCCCAAGTGAGTTTTTTGCCATTGTTGATATTTCGCCTCTGCCTATTCATTTTCCAATCTCAGAATTTGGACTTTACATCTCTTGTATTTACATACGTCCACAAAAGATTACCAAGAACCACTAAATCAGTCAAAACTAGTCCTTAAAACAAGCAACCCAAAACTTATTTTACTTCAAGAGTAGCCTGAAAGTATCACATTTAAATAACAGTAGCAAACAGTACAAAGCCAGTGTGGCTGTCGTGAAGATTTTCACGTCATTTCCAATTTATTCTGTAGTACCCAGCTCAGCGCTGTCAGTTGCTCCGTGGAGATAACCACTTTCACGACGTTTCACTGCGCACACTAAATACATGGAAACTATGCACTGATGCAAATATTTAAGGGAGATGTAACTGACTTTTTTATGAGGTAATGGGCCACCTTGGGCGAGGCGGGAAGTGTCAGACTCTTAAGTGACTGAAAACCACCCCGTTCCTACTCCTGCTCTTTGAGCCGGAGCCCCGGAGATCCCGTTAGGTCTTCATCGGAGATGTAACTAGTTAGAATTATTATTTTGGTCACGATATACAGCATATCAGAATACATTATTGAGTTCCCTTAAGGGGCTGATTAAAAGGGAAGGTTCGAGCATTAATCACCACGCTTGCTCAATGCGGATTGGCGATTTCAAACTTATAATTAGAAATTATAATTTATAAGCCCAGGTTGCCGCACAATGTTTTCCTTCACCGTTTATCATTGATATCTAAATAATATTAGAAAGTACATATAAAAAGTCACATTGCTACTAGGTAGGTTTCGAGCCCGCGCTCTCACATGAGAAGCGGGCGTCTTAAACCTCTGGGCTACCAAGACATACATCTACAATGCATTCACCGAAAACAAAGCCATATTTTACGACTATCTATCTCTCTACATTAAACTATAATACAATAACTAAATAACCTATAAGCTGCTGACTTGCAACGTATAAATAAATCCATTGTGAAATGAAATTTTCCACGAAGATTGGATATCGTGTGACACTGATGTCAAACGTGTAATAAAATTTTACTGCCGCGCCGTCTCGCATTCATGTTGAACTTTATTTTTCAATCACGTGAATTGCTTACTACTACATTCTAGACAAAACTACTTTATATTTATTGAAGGCTTTGTTACAATATTGATAGTGTAAGAAGAATGACTATTGTCTAAGATTTTATAGTGACTTTTTTATTTTTACCAAATTTTCTCGTCCACTAGTCACACCCAACATCGACTTTTCTAAACTTAGACCAATTTTCAAATGGAAATATGCAGTCGCAAATTTTGCGGGAAACGGACCTACAACCCCGTATTCGGCCACTAAACCAATATGTTACTTTTCTAGGACTATCGAACGTAATTTTTATTTTTTGATTCGGTTGAGCCACCGCAGCTCAACCGGATCAAAAAAAAAATTATGATGATTTGTTAATATAAGATCAAAACATAATAACCTTTATGATTAAAACATCAACAACACCTTCGAACGTAAATGTGTGGTCACAAAATTGCACTTTCCACTTAATTTCACACCTCAAAGTAATAAATCCTCTTTTACTCATTCCAGAGAGCACTCCCCCTGTTCCTGGTGGTGGCTACAGTGGTGGCGCAGTACGGCGAGGAGTTCGGAGGCTACGAGGGGTACCACAAGGCGCCCATACAGCTGCACCACCAGCAGAGCCTGGATGACCACCATGGGGAGGAGTATGACATGGATTACCATGTTAGTATTGGGCATTTGTTACCACCATTTTAATGACGGCGGAAAACCTTCAGAAGACGCCTAAGTTTTAAAAGACTAGGGAGTGTGGACATTTTTACCCCACTAAAACCACCCTCAACACCTACGGTAACCAGTAAGGTTTTGAATACCGGTGGAAAGCCTTCAGAAGACGCCTAGCTTTTTGGGGATAAAAGACTAGGGAGTGTGGGATTTTTACCTCACTAAAACCACCCTCAACACCTGTAAGGGGCACTGAGTCCTCTTAGTAGACCTGCTCCGGAGCCACCAAAGGTTTTCAATACCTAACTAAAGTATATTTTCACTGTGAAATCAAGATTTTTACCTTAGTGGCTCCTTACATTAAAGTCACAATTCATACAACTCTCTAGCACTGTATTTAACACGTTAAACGCCATGGGGGACATTTGATTTGCCTTCAACAGTTTTCTATTGGCAGTCAGACTGAATTACCTAATTTGATGTTTCCAGGCGCACCCCAAGTATTCGTTCGATTACTCCGTAAAGGACCCACACACTGGTGACCACAAGGAGCACTGGGAGACTAGAGACGGTGACAAGGTCAAAGGTAATTTGAGAATTCATTCGTTTTTGTGCTAACCGTACAATTAGTCTACGTTTAGAAACTGTTTCTCAACAGTTGGTTGTGAGATGTAACTTCTAAAAACGATTAGGCAGGTTTTCCACCGGAGATGTGCTATGCTACGTTGCTGCGGATGCATTTGGCTTCCACCAATCATATTATTTGGTACACATAGCTTAGCACTGGTGGAAACGGACTCAGCTAAGTTATGTTTTATATATGGAAAGATGCGTGTTATAAGATGGATGTGTGCTAAAGACGGCGTCCCTAATATCGTTACATCGCATACTCGAGCTGCGCATCTTTCTCACACAGCGACTTAGCTTAGAACAGTGGAAAAGGCCGCATAGTTTCACAGCTCAGCTATTACATCTTCGTAGCATAGCACATGTCTGATACGAGACTATACGTAGACCAAGAGGCCTACTCTGGTTCTCGAATCCGAAGTTTCGGTTAATTTTCGGCCGTAGGTTTTATTGATTTACTTCAAATCAAAACCTATTTATTTATCTTCATAACATTCGTTCATTTTTGTTCACAATGGTTAGCAATAAATGGAATTATTACGATTACGAACATGCTAGTTCTTAGCTAAAGTAAATTTATCATCTCTCCACAGGTACCTACACCCTAATCGAGACGGACGGCACGAAGCGTGTAGTGGAATATGAAGCGGACGACAAGAACGGTTTCAACGCGGTCGTGCACAAGATAGGCACACCCAAACACGACGAGTATGAGCACAAGCCTGTGCACGAGTATGAAGCGAAACCAGCGCTAGAACCCCTGCACTATCAGCACGATTATGGTCACTTTGATGAAGGTTTCGTGCCTGTATCTGGTGGATTTGGACATTAAAATGTATTAGACTACAGGTATACAATTATGAAGGATTCTGTGCGATGATATTCATTAGGACATTTTGTCGTGGGTGCGTTTCATTGTAAGTCTCAAGACGTCTGAACATACGCCGGTTAAACGAAGCTGCAGGCAGAGGTGGTTGAAGGCGGTCAGTACCCTTTGTACCGCGTTCGGTGCCCTGATTGGACAGTGCATATAAACCAACCAATCAGAGCGCCGTTCGTTTTCGTACAACTTAAAGCAAACTCGTACTAAGGGTATTGGTCGCCATTCCACCTTATAGATGGAAATCCAACGCTGCGGTGTGTTTAAAAACATAAAATTTCACACAAAACTTTACCCAAATAACATTTGTAAATCATACAAACACTTTGTTATTCCAATTAAATGATGGCACTTTACCTAGAGCATGACAGTATTTTGTTAAAAAAAAAAACACATTTATTTGGCAAATAGAACGAGACAAAATGGAATTTCAACTTTAACATTACGCAAATAAAGTTGAAATTGGGATACCTTGATGTACTAGAATATCAACGAACATAATCTTCTAATATCATTTACCTGTAGTTTAATACATGTGACTTTCGATCAGTTATACAGAACTTTTAATTCCTTAGTTCATTAACAGACGGACTGACTCCAAACAGCTTCGCAATGCTCAAACTATGATGTTTAAATGCTTTAATTATGTAGCTATACATACTTGTATTTTGTAAGTTATTATAATTTTAGGTTTAAGAAATTCATTTTTAAATCTGTATTCTGTTATACATTTCTGGTTATGAATGAGAGTCGTTAAAACAAACTCAAATTTTAAAACGTACATAGGTACACTAAGAATGTTATTCATGTATAGTATAACTAAATAAGAGAGAATTAACTCATTTGAATGTCATACAAAAATAAAATCGGGCAACTATCGGCCGACAGGGCAACAATTTTGTGTATAGTGTGTGGTAGCAAAGAGTGGCTCACGAATTATAATTATTTATTAGTACAACGGAATGTTACAACGTTTCGTTTAAGTTAAGCCCCGACTGTATTGTTCTGTTTTGTAGTTTTAAGTGTTGTACAAAACTCTTGCGATTGAATAAACTTTTTATTGTTATAATCTTGTGTTGATTTCGAACAAACTACTGCTAATAACAAAACTTACAACTAATAAACAAGCTGGTAACCAACTGCGAAAGCACAAAACCAATAAACGAAAACAGAAATTATAATTAAAACTTACCTTTTAATTTAGTAAGCAAGCTGAAACCCAAAACAACTCTATCGCAACGGCCTAGAAACCGCTCTAAAAACGCAGAAAAATCAAAAACCAAACAATACTGCTACGGTCCACACTCTGATCGTAGTGGCTGCGCAACTGTCGGGCCACTATCTGGCAACTGTTGCGCGACTCACCTCTGCGCGAGTGCCAGCTTCAACCTGTCATTTTCATAGCGCAGCTGTTGTTCAATGGACTCGGGGGGCGGCGGGTCGATGACCGCGGGCGGGCCGGCGGTCGCCAGCGGACCGCGCGGAGCTCGCCCCACTGTCGCGTAGCCACTTTCCATTCTAAACAGGGCCCACTATCACTCATCTGTCGCGCAACTCTCGCGCTACTGTGGGCCGACTGTGGCGCAACTTACCTCTGTGCGAGTGCGAGCTTGAGTCTGTCGTTCTCGTACCGCAGCTGTTGTTCGGAGGACTCCGCGGGAGGAGGGTCGATCACGGCTGGAGCGCCGGCTGACGCTAGCGGGCCGCGGGGCGCTCGACCTACTGTGGCGTAACCACCTCCCTACAGGAAAAAGTTTACAATTAGTATTTGCTATTATCCTAATTCAACAAGACTAGTGGCAGTAGCTAAAGTATTTTATGACCTAAACCTGATATAACTGACAAATTAGACTTAAACCAAAACTACACTATCCAACATTTCATAACTCCAGTACAGCGGTAAACAGAATTACTGCAAAACGGCAATGTGAAGCGGGATTCAGTTGCACTGCATTGAATATTGAAGGCGAGGATATAACATTGACAATTTAACGCAATTGTCACTTCCCGAGTTAACGCCGGGTGACGCACTACGCGCGAGTGTTTCACAATGCAGGGATATATGGGGAAGTCAACTAGTACATTGTTACAAAATGGTAGTTCTGGAATGAAAATCTTGCTTATTTGTTTGGTGTTTGAAGTTATAGTATAGAAACATTCACTGTTTACACTCAATTTTCAGAACGGCGAAGATGCCTTTCGGAACCAATTGGAGACATTAATCACTCAACATCTTTTTTTAGGTCATTTTATACCTAAATGGGATCTAATACAGAGACATACATAAGTCCTTTTGTCTGTAAGCTAATATTAAAATCTTCTAGGAATTAAATAGACTCAAATAGACCCCGAAACTACAGGACCGATCGATTTGAAAGATAATTTTATTTCAAATCCTACAGGATCAAGAGAAATTATCTAATTTCGATTGGGGAAAATCTGCAGGCGGAAAGTCTAAACAAATCAATATGTTAGTCAAACGACCATTTCTTCGTATTGATGACATTGCGATACGATTCACTGATCGTTGTCGGAAACGATACAATAATAATTTACGATAGAGACATGAGACTAATTCTACGACATATGACATTAATCATCAGTACTGGTAAGCAAGATAATACATAAACATAATATATAAAGTTGATATAAAAATAAAGTGAGTGTACATTATGAAGTTTGCATTGTGCCGTAATGTGAACCTCTGCCTAATCTTTCGGGGACAAAAAGGCGTAACGTTCTGTATGTGTGTGTGTGTGAAATAAAAATAATCGTTACGCATTTATCGAGGAAGGAGTAAACAAATGATAAATGATAGGTATTTATTTTTGCAAATAGGTTACAATGTAACTCTTTTACACCGCGCGGAATCTCTAAAATAACTAGATGAGGCCGGCAAGAGCCGAAAGATTATGCAATTCAATTAGTATGGTAAGCATGAAAGTATTTGTATCATAAGTACCTGTAGAGTGGAGGACACGGAATGTGCTCTCTGGTGTACGTTCATATCCTCCGGCTCTGGTTTGGGCTGCAACAATTACATTACATTATCGTACTGCATATTTGAAGTAATACTTTGGCACCATCATTTAGGAACTTATCATATCGCGTCATTCGCGCTGCTTGCTGAAATCTCGTCCGTTATTGTCCAAACGGATAGAATTCTTACCTAATTTTCATCAGTTGGCACATTGCTAATAATTTAAATCTTACTAACATTATAAATGCAAAAGTTTGTGTGTAAGTTTGTTACTCAATCACAGCAAATCGACTTAAGGCATCTGAATGAAATTTGGAACAGGGAGTATATTATAATGCCTTGAATAACACATAGCCTAGTCTTTATTCCAAGAAATGCCGGCAAAGCCGCTGAGAAAAGCTGGTATTACATATGTTTAGCAGCAATAGGTAACAAAACACATTGCTCTTAGAAAGTAACAAGGAGACGCGATGTGGTAAATAAAAAAAATGTGATAAATACAACTTACCAAGGCCTGAGCAGGTGACACGGCGGGCGGTGGCTCGTCCCCACCGGTAGCTCTACCAGCCAGCAGTGGGCTGGCGGTGGCACTGGCCACCGGGGTGGCGGCGCCACTGTTACCGTTCGTCACCGACTTGCCACCAGTAGCGCCGCACTGCTGCGCTTGAATCGCTTCTTTTACTTCTTGGAACTTTTCTATGAACTGCAAGAAGTGTATAATGTTAATACATAATAATATGGTCAAAGTCAAATAATTTATTCCAATTAAACCACAAATAGGTACTTTTGAAATGTTAAGAAATAAATAATAGTCTGTCAGTCTGATCGTCAGTGAAGCTAGGTAACACACGTTTAAATTTATATTTAGGAAGAAGTTGGCTTCTGACAGAAATATAAAAGATTTTGCAAAACCTGTAATTGTGCTTATTGTCATGCTATTTGTCATTCTGTCAACATAGGGTCCATTCACACAGACCGGCTCGGAGAGGAGAGCAAATTTTTATCACGTCGAAAACAGAGCTTTAAGTATTTGTTTTAAGGTTTATTTTTTTATGTGCACTGTTTTTGTCATACTTAGCACAAACTGTGAGCACTCACCTTGCCAAGTTCAGGTTCCGACGCGAACCCGAGTCCATAGACCGTGTTGGCTCTAACATCGCTCCACTGGCCGAACTTCTGAGAAGTCTTAGTGAACGTCATGTTCGCTGTTATCGTACTGTTGATCACCGCCTGTGGACAAGATTCGTAAGTTAAAGTCAATATCGAAGCATTTATATCAACAAGACCACATACCAACAGGCTCTTTAGGAACATCAAAATAAAACTTAAAAAAAGGGGTAACCGCCTTCAATTTTCTTTACCGCCTCCATTTTTTTAAGACAGGTAATATCCTTAAAACCTTGTCCTAAAACCCTTGTCCTAACCGCGAGATAGTCGGGCACAAACGTACCTACATACATACATAGAGGTGAAACTAAGACCTTCCTTTTTTTAAAGTCGGTTAATTAGAATAGTTCATTAAGTACTTTACACATTACGCTTCTGGAGCTCCTGTTATACTTAAAATAGCAAAGAGATTGTAACTTTATTGAGAGAGTCAAAAATTATTTTTTCTTCTCCATACGAATTTTAGCTTCGGAAGAATTAGCTAGCTAAGTAAAAAGCAGCATTGCTTAATTTTATACAACTAACGAAAGGGTTGGCCACAGAAAGCTCTACGAAGAGACGAGTGGAAGGAAGGTAGGGAGGCCTTTGCCCTGCAGTGGAACGAGCATGGCTGATAATAAACCAGGGTCTGTAGCTAAATGCCATGGCGTTTGTCTACCGAGAGAGTAGAAAACTCAATGTGACAAAATTTCAAAAACATCACCCCTTTTATCCTCGAAGGGGTAGGCAGGGGTGCACATTACGGCACGTAATGCCGTTATACAAAGTACACCCACTTTTCACCATTTATGTTACAAGTCCCATTTACATCAACACCATGTAATTTAGTTTTCTACTCTCTTTGTAGACGAGCGCTAAATGGCATTTGGTTAGAGGCTCAGGAATCGTAACTACAATATAAGATTTACAGCCACTTGACCGATGAGGCAATCGGACTAATAGGTACAAGAATAAACGGATATGCACTGGAAGGGAAGGGGCATCTCGAGACGATACTCAAAGTAAATCAAGTGCATCCTGGGCCATTCAACCTTGTACCAATTCATTGAATCATCTCTGAACGTAACATGAATAAAGTGCGACGATTTTGCGAAGTTGGGAAAGAGAAGACGATGTCATAGTAAGTTAGTCACACTAATATTACAAATGTGAAAGTTTGTTTGTTTGGATGTTTGTCCGTCAATCTAAAGAGACTATGACTTGAGTTTGTTTCGGCATTTCTTCTCAGAGTAGTCCGATAGGAAATGCCGGCCTCATCTAGTTATTTAAGAGATTGACGTGTAAAAAAGTTACACTGTTACCTATTTGCAAAAATAAATATCATTTATCAATCACGCTGAATCAACTGAACGGATTTTGACAAAATATGGTATACAGACAGGGTATGAACTGATTTGGGTCATTCTTCTTCTTAGTCATTAACACTCTTGACAGATTGCCGCGGTCGCCATGTAGGTGTGGTAGCAAGCTTTATAATTCGTCGCCACTCCTCACGCGCTGCAGCCTTCCTTGTGCATTGGCAATTTGGGTTTGGGTCATAGGATATCTTTTTATCCCACGGGAACCCGGGTGAAGCGGCTAGTAGAAAGTAGTTATATTATTGCTTTCGAAATTGACGGCAAACCAATTTCCCCACATGAACCCAACAAGGAAACACATAAATTATTTAGCGTAAAGATACCCAAAGGAATCAAAACCATAATCATCAATCTTAATGAAGAGAAAACAACCCAATCAATATGATTTTTGTAGTAGGAACATCATGCCAATTATACATTTGAATGAGATTGTGTAGCGACGCCCTTTGATAAATATGAACCTTTTAAACTGCGATGTTCAATCCGCCTGCAAAACGTGGAGAATAATAATATGGTAAGAGAAGGCTCATAGTCCAGCAGTGGATTATCACAGGCTTTTGACGATAAATACCTATCTAACACCAAAACTTAAGAGTTAGACACATCTGCACAGATGCATGACGAATTAAACTAATGCAAGCAACGAGAGAATCCGAAGAAACTTCTAGAATTCAGAGGAAACTTGTACAGAATTTATTATTCACACATATGTGAGATATTACACGAAGCTCACGACTCTTCGGAGGGAAACTTTGAATTTATTAAAGTAAGAGGAACTTCGATTAGGAAACTTGGTACGTTTCGACGTTTTAAAGGCCCCTACAAAGATACTGTCGAGCTCTTGAATAGGTAATACGGAAAGTTTTATGATATTGCCTATTACGGCGGCTCGGATCTCAGTTCAAATATTAAGTAGTAATTTGGGTATTACTTGTTTAATCCTAAATTGATCTTGTTCTAGTTTGCAGAGAATGAGAGTGTAGTTTATAGAAGATAAATTTTTGCTACTAGTTTTATCGAGTACGAGGTTTCACGTTCAATTCCCAGACCGGGACAAATTTTCTAAAATTTTTGTCATTGGATTTCTGAGTTAGAAGTTTTATAAAAGGAAACGCCATCAATTTTATTTTTCGCCTCCATTTTTAAGTTGGGTAATATACCAAAACCCTTCTTCTAAGTCTAAAAAATACGATTCAGCCAAACGCGAAGTAGTCGCACAAACATCTTCATCTTCAAAAATATTTAAAAGGCGTCAAGCTTAAATTGCTGAATATTTGAGCAGTACACCCAATACAATAAGAATAACATAATGTACCAAGAAAAGGGATATATACGTCCTATGCGTTTACGGGGAATCGCAGTCATCGCTTTCCAAGAAGCGGCGACCAATACAAAAATTCAAAGATCCATCACCAAAGCTACCATACATAGCTTTGATTGAAGAACAAACGCTAGTCTATACGTAACAGACCTGTCCAATTAACCCGTTGTCCGTATGGAACTGGAACACCGATGTTTCAGAGAACAGAATTTAATTTCGCGTCCATTCCGTACGACTGTAAAGTTGGCCTTTGATTGTAGCCACGGAGTATGGGGCGGTATGTGGTCCGTGACATGCAGTGGATCGAAACTAGCTATTCGGAATGAAGGAATCGGGAGCAGAAACAATATAACAAGCTTGTATTGTAACTGATAAGTTTGAAGCGGTGAAATGTTTTGTAAAAGAATTTAGGAAACCTAAAAATCATAAGGTACATATCGGAATCTTCCAATTTACGACCAAAAGGTAATAAGAAAAAGTGTATTCGGCAAAACACATAATATTTTCAAAATTATTCATTCATTTACCACTAATGTCAGATCTCAGTTACACATAACCTTTTGCCATTCATTGATGGCCACCGGCTTCGCTCGCATTCCCATCCCATGGGATAGAAAGCCGCTACTCTAAATTTCATTCCGATCCCTTCAACCGTGATTGAGTAACAAACATACACACCAATTTTCGCATTCATAATTTTAGTAAGATTACTGGGTAGATAAGGTACTGACAATTTCGCAAAATAGAACAATCTCACTAATTCTACCAGCAATTTAATACCAGTCGCAACTACAATCAATCTTGTCGTGGGCAGAAAAATAGGTAAACCCTTACTAATCGTCAGGCAGTGAAACGTCTGAACCATTTCACAATCCACAATAATTATTATTAACCTTCAAATTATCAATACCTGAAGCAATTAGTTGCTCATTGAAATTCATGAGTAATCCTATAGACACTCCATTTGTGTTGCATACAATATTGCCTACCGAGGGAATTAGCGAGTCGAGGCGTCTTGTCAATGTGTGACCCGATTCAATATCTGTGTTAGTACCTTCAGATAGTTACGAGGATGTTGACAACCAATCAACATGCTGTACATGCTCTAAGTATCAAAATGGTGATTTGATACATGTTCCTGTATTGTCATGTCAACACAAATAAGGATATGTACCTTACCGTACCTACATATTTCGGATGGTGTTTAAATTCCAAGTGTCCCTATGACCGAGTAGGGCTGATGCCTGATCCGAAGCTGCGGACTACCTAGCGGGTTTATCGGGGATCCGGCTCGAAAAGCAGGAGTAGGAACGGGGTGGTTTATAGTCAATAAGAGTCTGACACTCCCTCTCACTTCGCTTAAGTCGGGAGAAAAGATTTAATGATTTGCCCCTTTTGACATGACACATGAAGAACCACTTATATTAACCACCATTGACTGGACTATTTGTTTGTTGGGCACCGAATTAACTAATGGGACGCGACGGTAAGTTATTTTTGTGATGTCATATTTGTGATCATAAATAACATCTTCTCGTATTACAAAAACACAATTAGTGATAGTGGGCGTAGTGTTGTGTAAACAACAACATAAGACATATTTTCCCAAAGAAATAAGAAGGTATATTTATCAGATGATGCCACTACTTGCCACCCGCAATCATCAACTGATGATCACATAACATGATGACATTTTCTGGTAGAAAATCTTATTGCTCAGCACCTCAGCGGTAATACTTAAAACGACTCGACGAAACCAGTACTCAGTGGAAGTCGCCGAAAATATAACATTCCATGTTTATACTGATGATCAGCCGTAAGCAACAGCAACACCAGAAGAAATACAATGCCCTTTGACAAATTCAGAAAATAATCACCTTTACCAAGTTATGATAACTCAGGAGGTAGGCCAGGAACTTAATATTTTACTAGAGACGATGGTAATTCTGGCACTAAAACCTTATTCCAGACAAAATCTAGACAGAAGCATCTCAACCCAGTCCTTAAGATATTAAATTAAATAAGCTCTATACCCAAAACAGGCATGACCACCCGACTTCACTTCCCTTTATTTAGAGACAAACTATACTAAAACTAGTATAAACCCCATTATAGGGGCAGGACTACACTGGGAGGGTAGTTGTAAACAGTCGTTCACGATTTCGGTTAAATCCGTACCCCCAGAATGCGGGTACTTTGAAAACGGAATATTTACCCAGCCACCCTGGAATACTGAGAGCCAATTACAAGCCAGACAATACTCTACTGTAAGCTCAACGCTTTGCTACATTTATTTTATTCGGGAGTTACTTTTGCACGTGAATTCGTTACGGTTACGTTCGAATTGGGATTATTTTCGCCAGATATTCGTTATCTACGACGGCGTCTTTGCCCCCTCGTATACTTACAGCGTTTGTTCAGTTATTGTAATGTCAATAATAAGATCTCATAAAATACGTTTTGCTCTTGTCCTAGTACCAAGTGCATTTGAGTGTTTTTTCCACCAGAGATATGCTATGTAGCTATGCTACGAAGATGTGAAACATATGACCGTTTTCACTGATACTAAGCTATGTAGCTGTGCGAGGAAGAAACGCAGCTCGACTAGGCATTGATGTATCGAATTGGAGGTTAGAGTAGGGAATTTATGCATAGCACGCATATATAGCACACATCCATAAAAATTGCACTCATCTTTTCATGTAAAAATACATAGCTTAGCTGAGTCCATTTCCACCAGTATTAAGCTGTGTGTACCAATGAATATGATTGGAAAAACATCCACATCAACGTAACATAGCACATCTCTGGTGGAAAAGCTGCCTTGTGGTACCCTCCGTGTACTATAGGGTTACTTCCCATAAGGAAGTAGCACTTTCATCTATAGATATTTAAATTATTATCATTTATAAAAGGACAAATTGCAATCAGCATCAACTTCTCATTTAATACTCAAAGCCGTAACAAACACATTACCGTTCACATTAATAACATTCATAGTACGATTTAATCCCAACTTTATGGGTTATTGTTTTGAAATTAATTGAATTAAACGTCCTTTGGGAGCCATGTTCAACAGTGATAAGCCCTGAATTACTAAGCGCTACGTAAATCTGATTGTCTCTGAGGATACCTTGATTAAGTGGTTTTGTTGATGGCTTGCAAACATGGAGTAAGGATAATTTTCTGGGAATATTTCTATGGTTTGTTTAAAATAGATTAATGTCCTTTGTGCGTCCAACCACTTTTTTATAAAATAAAAGGCTATAACAGCCTGAAACCTGTATAAAATTCCGTTGATTAATCTAACAACCCTGTATTACCAGATGCATGAAAAAGCTTCAATAATTGGTAGATTTTCCACTACTACGCATTGAACCCTCTATAAAAGAAGATAACTGAATTTAAACATAGTATGACCCTTTAAATTCCCGTGATATATATCGTTTCCAATATTCCATCTCCAGTACCAAACCATCTTTTATATCTTTCCACATACCTTAGTTCCTTCAACGCTGATGATGCGGTAGAGGTTCCTTGAGGAATCGTAGAAGAAGGAGACGGAGACGGCCGCGGAACTGGCCGACATCCATGATCGCTTGGTCTTCGGGTCTATGTGGAACACGTGGGCCTTGCACGTGAATATCGGCTGCTCACTGTCGACAAAAATACAAGAATTAGTAAAAAGAAAAGAAACTGTGAAGAGTCTTTTTTTGAGGGGGAAAATCATCGACCATGACTGTTACATCATTCTCATTGAAACAGAAGACAGAAACTGCACAACTTGATTCCTCCCAGTCCTTTCCATCATCGAACCACAAGACAATCGGCGAGGCGTCACCGTTTCATGGTGGATATCCCACCCACTCGCACGAAGCGCTTCGCTTCAAGCTTCCTTGTGCGAACTGCTGAGGAGTGGAACTCCTTGCCAGAGTCTGTGTTTCCTGATTCGTACAACCTGGGTGTCTTCAAACCCCGACTGAATAAGATTGCTTACGGGCAGACGTGCTCCATCGTAGGCCGTCATCACTTACCATCAGGCGAGATAGCGGCCAAACGTCGGCCCATTTAACATAAAAAGAAGAAAAATCAGATACGGGAGTCATCATCATACCAGCCCAGATTGACCTCCCCATTTTTGCTACCATACTTCTTGGTTTTATCCATCTCTCAACCATCTATTTCCAGTGACCGACGATGCGGTGCTTCGTTTGAAAAAATTTAAAAGCCCATCTCATCTCGACGCCTTTCATCTCAACAGTTTAAAATAGGTAAGTACTTAACTAGAGTGTACGAAATGTGCCTCAAAGAGTACTCGTATGAAATATGGTTGTATACAACATTAAACTCAACGCCAACAATTATCGCGTTCATAATTATCCCTCGAACGCTCAGAGGCGGTCTTCGGCAAAAATAAACGGTCAGCCCCACCTGCCGCTAAAGAGAAACATCTCTCATCACGAGTGTGTTTGGAACTATTAATAACTCTTCGCCAAGTCGAGTAAATAAACGGTTTAAGGATTGCGAAATTGTAGAAATAGTATGATAACAGCAGAAATACAACAGTAACAGTTCGTTTCTACCACATGTTCTACGTAGCTATGCCATGGAGATGTATTAGCTAAGCTGCGTAACTATGTGACCGTTTCCGAAGATTATGCGATGTATCGATAGTAGGGAAGCCATCCCACAGATTCATAGCACGCATTTTTTCATATAAAAACATAGCTTAGCTGAGTCTATTTATACCGGTGCAAAGCTATGTGTACCAATGAATATGATTGGTGGAAGCCAAACGCATCCACAGCAACGTAACATAGCACATCTCTGGTTGAAAAGCACCGTAAGACCCACTAATATCCGACTATGTAATGAGTGCCATACGATAGAGGGCGAGCCTATTGCCTTGTCATTCCAGACTGCTTATGGAATTAGTAACGTCGTGCCTCTAATTCCCTAAAGGGATGAGTAAGTGTGACTCACTATTCGCCAATTGAGTCATATCTTCTATGTTATTAGATAGAGCCTATGCCATTAGGAGAAATTGCCAAAATTTTCAAGCCTTTAACCACTCGTTTGTACGGTTCCAATTCGGGAATTAGGGTGCTTTTCCAGCAGAAATGTGCTATGCTACGTTGCTGTGGATGCGTTTGGCTTCCACCAATTATATTCGTTGGTACACATAGCTTAGGACTGGTGGAAACGGACTCAGCTAAGCTAGTTAGCAGTTTTTTATATGAAAAGATGCGTGCTATCGAGATATCGCATATTCGAGCTGCGCATCTTCCTCGCACAGCTAAATAGCTTAGTATCAGTGGAAACGGCCACATAGTTTCATAGTTTAACTAACATTTTCGTAACATATCTACATAGCACATCTCTGGTGGAAAAGCTTATTGCTCAGCAGTAATACCTAAAACGACTCGACCAAACCAGTGCGCAGTGGAAGTCGACGAAAATATAACATTCCATGTTTATAGTGTAAACACAGTGTAGGGCCGAGCTTTGTACGGGCACCCGAGTAAGTAGCTCCTGTTAATATCAACAACGCAAATAATGGCTTTCGCAAATAAATCTGTTTAATCTAAATATAACGAAACAGAGCACGCTGCCGAAACAACGACACGAATCGAGAAGTTAACGTTTTTGTTAAAAAGTGGGCGTTTTGAAACGGCCGAAGGTTAAGCAGATGAGTAATACTAATGAACAAACTTTTTAAACATTTCTTCAATAATTCTGATAAAAGGAAAAACATCAAAGAATATTAAAACACATAAACAACCTAACAATAACTTTTAATTGCATGGTTGGCGCGGTGGCTGGGATGCCGTGAAACGTGGAGTGGGTTCGAATCCCGCACGGAGCAAATCTTTGTATCTTTGTTTGTCTTCACACGCATAAGTCTTACATACCCTAACAGAGACATTCTAAATGAAAACAACATTAAAATCCCTCATGTATGACATAATACGAAATTCTAAGAAACTGACAAATTGCATGGTGCTCATCAATAACCCACAAACAACCCCTGTCTTAAAACGTCACAAAAAGAGATGAATTCCACTGAGCAGCTGAAACATTAAGCACAGATAAACAGCTTGAATGCAGATTTTGACTAATCCCTTCTGCCCTAAATAAACTGCATATAAATAGTGGCAACCCAGTTGAAGAACTGGGTCAAGGCATGGTCGGCTTGATTCCCAATGCTTTGAGGCAGCTTAGAATAACAATAATAACTTGTATCCCAAAGGAACAATGTACATATATACAGGTGTTTACTGACCGGAATCGTAGCAGATTACAACAGATTAGCGATAAGTCCCATGTAATGCAGAGCGTATTGTACTTAATTGGTCAATAATCCAAATTCCTTGAATGGACCGATAATCGGTACTGTTTATAGAAAACAATCGAAGGAATTGTCGTCGACTGAAGGAAAGGTAACGAAACAATCTTCAAATATTTCAAAACAAAGTTGTCGGTGGCATCATGATAAACTTACAAAACTACTGAATGGGTTTGTAATGAAGTTTTCACCAGAGGTTAGAGTAATTTTCAAGAAAGGTTTTTATGGATATTTGTTCATGAAGGTGTAAGTACTGCGGTCGAAACTGCGGATGAAAAACCATTGTCCAATATTGACTGATCGATAGAACATTTAGTTAGTTTTGAAACGTTCGGTTCCTTTAGTAAATTGATCTGGTAAGTAATCAAGAGACCGCTAAATCGACCGTAAGATTGAATACAATAATAACAATCTGTGCAGTTAAGCCAAAAAAAGACATGACACATTGGTTAATTTGCGGTTCGCCAAAACGTGTTCGTTCCACAAAATTAAGGTCATTGTCACATCATTGTCGTGCAGGTGTTGAGGTCATGTTGTTTACAAAAACTAGTACACCGCACCGCAGAGATTGTTTTACATATGAATATAAACTGTCAGACAACATTTTATGGAGGATCTGTAGAATAGCGTGTCTTATTTCGTTCACATAGTAAAAAATTTGGAGTAGGTACTTACAAAATCGATTCTACAAAGTGTTGAGAACTCTGTTTGAAGTAGAAAGCAAAAGAAATAAGTCCCCTTTGTACAACAATAATGAAGATATCGATACCTTATTTGATTCACGTCAACGCGCGCCATTAATTTCTCACAATACACACATCACAAAGACCTCGCAATAAACTCGACTTTCAGCTTTCATCACACAAAACAGACAACAAAGTTCAACACTTACTTTTCGTTGATTTCAATATCGTCTAAATCCATTTTAATTTCGACCCAAAACGACAGGAATTCACAAAATGACACCACTGACACTAACAATGCCAACACACCTTGGTAATGTTTAGTTGTCCCTAAAGCTTTGTAGTTCAAATTTACATTTTGAATGTAAAAGGATAAGGTTTATAATTGCAGAGCAGTGTATGCTGATAAATCGATAACACACGAAGTGAGATATGCCACAAATGACAGATTGATAAGATAGTCGACGAGAATGTTCAGTTTGGACGGTTTGACGGCTATATGTGCCTAATCACATAAGTTGCGAGGTAATCGCGAAACTTTTAGGAGACGTTTCTTCACCAAAGCTATAAAGCTAGCCATATATCTTCCAATTTGGTCGCGTAACTGCTTTTGTGGAATTCTTTGCGGGAAACACAAGATTTTCAAGAATCAAAATGAATAAATAGGGCAGAGAGGGCATCGATTATAATCGAACTTTTCACATTATACTTTTGTGTATTTTTTTAATAAATTAAACTAATTGATCAGCAGTGTATACTACGGGTCATAAAACTACAGATCCCAGATATTCTACAAAGATATGCACAGTGCAAAACTCTCTACAAAAGGTAAGATAATAAGTGTAACAAAAATGGCGTTTCATTTATCAGTTCCCTGAATAAAATTACGATCCAACTCAGGAAAGACCCTGAGGCGGTAGAAAGAAAAATTCTTTTCCATGCATTCGATCCACCAGCCGAAGATAAGACCTACGTTTCAGATTCATACCAAAACGAGGATCAAATAAATAACCATTTACTAAGGAATGTATACCCAAAACCAGCCTTTATGCCAGGAGAAAATAATGACCATTTTCCAAACGACCTCACCTATGCCATACAGAACACAATATTACAAAACAGCTCGATACTGGGCCCGCTGGGAAACTTAAACAACGCACAAATTCAAAGAAAACAAACTTCCCAAAATCTAATTTTGAACTCCGCTAACCTTTTGCAGCGACGACCATAGTTTCCAAAGGTCATGTTGGCTATAAAGCATTCGTTTACAACTTGTTCCTGTGAATACATGACAGATTGTGGAAGGGGTCCCACACCAGGAGTTATGACCCTCAAACTTGCGATGACATTAATGTACGTTCAACTTCGGTCCAGAGTCTAGACTAGACGGGCTCATGAATGTAATCTGTCGCATTATCAAATCAAACTTTCAACAAGTCTCTCGACATCTTCAGCTTCAAGTTTGGCAACCATTCATCCATATTATTTCTTTGTAATAAAAATTCCCTTTAGACTTCTTTCGTTGATTGTGAGTCAAAAAGCTGCGAGCGTTTTTGCTTTATTTCGTCTTCAGAAATTATCTGTTACTTTATACTTTCCTCTTTGGAACGCTTCAATTACATTTTGAGAATTTCTCGAGACACGAGGATCATTGTTTATCATGCATTTGAAAGAATACAGATGAAATGAAAACGGTTTGGTAATTTTGGGCTTTTGTGAGAACAATGTATTACTTTTTTGTAATTAATAAGTCTTTTGGCCTCTACCTCCCTGATAGCTACAACAACCGAATCACTCGGGACTTGAATCGATGTTAAACACATAAAACTATGTCCTACACGAGTTTTGAAATATTAAAAATCCTTTTTACAACTTTAAAAGTAAACGTATTTTATCAAAGATTAAACTTAATTAAAATCTCCAGAACATTTAAGTAGTCCAATCTGACATAATTCACTTATAATAAGTATCAATCGCCAAGTGGAATTTTCCCTGGAGGGTGCTCGGGAATCAATTTATTTTCTTCGCCCTTGTGGTGGTAAAATAAATATTATTTCTACGTGATCTAACATTCTATGGAGCGTTATCTAGTTAATTAATATGGTACGACAAATAACCTTAGGCAACGCTGGTGATCGGTTACAATATAGAAATGAATGGCCTTCCATTTGGAAACCAAGAGTTCCAAGTTTCCATATTATGTTACAACCACACTCTAGGCAAGTTGACTATCTATAACCAATCTGTAACACTGGAGTAACGAGAAACCTAGTGAGCAAAAGGCTGAATGCAAACCTCCAACCAGCTGATCTAGAAGTTACTGGTAAGGCATTTGTTCGTTCAACAGTGAACGTCTTTTTTTGTAAGGAGAAATAATCTGATGACTTCTTCCGCCTTCGGTGTGACAAGAAGAAGAGTCAGACTCTTTCTGACTAAAAACCACCCTGATGGTAGTTAGTTACTCCTGCTTCGAGCATGAAGAAAAACGAAACAAATCCATAGATTTATTAATTGACTACGTGACTGTATCGACAATAAGCAATCCCCATACATACATATCTACCTGCCTACATTTATTAACTTATCCTACCATTAACAAACACAAATAGACAAATTGATGAAGCCTTCAGTTCGTTGCCCATTAACTAACAAACGAGACATCGTACTAAGACAGTCATAGCACGCAGTAAAATCAATACTTAGTAAAAGCTCAGTAGAAAAAGAAAGTTTCGTAACACATTACGCAGGTAAAACATTAATAGCAACGTGATTGAGGACGATTCGTTGCTATGCCTTCTATGACAGGCGTTTACATTAATTATACTGTAACTAATTATATTTTGATGTCATTTTAATTTACCTTAATCAAAGTCGACATGTTATTCATTCTAATTACTATTTTGATTGACTTTTAAATAAACGGAAATATTTTGGAGAACCGACGTGATGATCTGGTGATTATACTGATGCTTTGATGATTATACCTAACTTACGATTTTTTCATTATCAGATACATACAAACATTCATAGGATTTTGACTTATCGTATAGACAATCAAAAGCGGCAAAAAATCTATTTTAGTCCTTTTTTCAATACGTAACGAAGCTATTACCAAAACTTAAGCACATTTCAAACTACAACCTACTGAAAATTTGAAATCAAAATCCCTACGACACCTCATCAGCGCCGTCCACTGTACAACGCAGGTTAATTAATATTTCTTCAACTAAATATCGGCGGAGCCTCACAAAGTTTAATTAATGCTGTGGTCAGAATACTACAGGAGAATGCCACCAAACAGGCGATGTCGGACGAAAAAGGGACCCAAAAGGTTACCCCAAGGTTAATTATTAATTCAAAATTAAAACAAAGCCTTGAATTACAGGACCGACGAGATTATACAAGCGATCATAATGTAATGTGTAACGAATTCCCACGTGAGTCACTGATAACGGACGCACAATTAAAATGATAAACAATGTAACATTAGGCAGGTAGGTAATTAACATAGTTTGCATAGCTATTGTTGAATTGGTGTACAGAATAGACGCAGAAGTACCACTATTTTTTTAACACCTGATAACTAGGTTACGATTTGGGTTTTCAGCCTCTTAGGAGGAGGTTTGGGACAACTCAAACCGTATCATATTTGGCCTATTTGTATTTGTGCCACAAAATATGGATCTCCCTAGGGAAAAATTACTGCTTATTATCCGAGAATAATCGGAAGCCAGTGGATACAAGTGGCGAGTTGTCGTTTAATCTGAGGGATTAAACTGTTTAGCAGTGGTCATCTTCCGGCTGATGCTGATGATGATGATGATTCAAATCTCTAAAAAGTCCCGACAATTGCTTCGGTATCACCCAAAATTAAATGACACCCAATATTAATGTCTGTCTTGGTATATTAAATGTTAGACCAGACATCATTCTATATGCATATAAATACACGTGCGCCCACAAACAAGAATTCTTTACATCCCCGTTAAAATGCGAGCTTTCTACAAAATTAGTGCTCTGCTCCTGCTAAACCGAGAAACATTTGCATTGCAAAACCGCAACTGCATGCGGGCAGGAAAACGGAAAATATAGTGGATTATGTCTTATCCTTATTGAGAAAATAAAATAGGGAAAATACTGCAGCCAGTACTTCTCACCGATACTTTAAGATCAGTAGGTAAAGATGTTGAATTGATTGCAACCAAAATCTACAGAAAATGCAGGCCGATTATCAAAATTCTAACTTGAGAAGTTTGGAATTTTGCAACCTGAATCTCTAGCCAAATGTCACTTCAGCGCTTGTCTATAGAGAGAATAGAAAACTCAATACATGGGAATGACAAGTGTCAAAATTGACTACAGGCTCTTGAGTCTATAGCCAAATACAGTAATATTAGAATAGACGATGTAGTATACATCATGGAGTATTCATCATTTATTCTACTCAGACGTAGTATGCTAGTTAGAGAGACCAATAGTAGAGTAGAAAATTAAATTGTATAGGATTGACGTAAGTTTTGACACTTATAAGTATCATTACCCCATACATTGACTTTACTACTCTCCGTAGTAGACAAGCGCTAAAGTAGATTTGGCGAGAGGCTCTGAGCAGAAACAGACTCTAGAGTACTTTTACTTCCTTCTCAAGTTCAGACAATAGGGTAGGTATGCTATGGTCTTTTGAAGAAACAACAATTAATGGCTTCACCAAAAGATACAAAGTAGTTAACCTTCCATCAATTAAACTTGGTCTAACTATCAAATAGGGGCAGTGGTTTTGGTCACTTTGAATAATAAATAAACTTCATTATAAGTGGTGTAAGGAGCGAGGTTGTTGGACATACCGGCGCGGACGACAAACGGTCCCCAGGGATACGCCGGTCTTGAGAAGCGCCGACGTGACTAATACACTGATCATATTTTCATTCCCTTTTTGGAGTTGAGTGAAGATTAAAGATTTTTTATGAATCATTATTAAAGCTTTGTAATTTGGTCTACTCTTTTGAGTAGAATACCAAAGACCACGTTATCAAACAATCTAATATTAAAAACGGCAATGATTCGAAATCTACCTACGTTACTTTCGAAAACATACATTTATTCACACATTGTATTCTCAATGCGTGCAACATAAATGGTCACATGCATTTGTCGGTGCTTAAAGAACAACAGTCGGTCAATCTGAAGAGAGGCCTATCTTTAGTATTGGACCTCTTGTCTATAACGCGATGACGATGTTAATAAATCCAGACTGAATTAATTATTATGTTATCGGCTTAACTATTGGCTGTCGCGGAATGCTGCTCATGAATATAAGCCTCGATGCCTGATTCGGAGCTACGGACTACCTATCGGGTTTACCGGGGTTACGGCTCGAAAAAACAGGAGTAGGAACGGGGTGGAATTTAGTCAGTAAAATTCTGACCCTCGCGTCGCTCAAGGCGGTAGAAGATATTGGATGATATTCCCTCCTTAAAAAAAAGCAGAGCTTGAAACTAGTCGAGTTCCTCGTCAAACAGTTACGTGTGTAAGCCGATAACATAATAATTAATTTAGTATGTCTACGTCTATAACATAATCCAGACTGACTAAAACCTAGGAAACAATACATTTTCATTGAACAACAAACAGATTAGACCTTCTGTAGTTAACTTGTACAGTACACGAGCTACAAAGGTCACTTCAATATACACCAGATAACAGTGTTTGATTACAAAGTATTTGTTTACACTGTGCATAACTTGTGCAGGGGAACACACTGGCTATGTTTGTTATTGTGCTAAGCGGGTATATTGTTTGTGAGAGGATTAAGTAACATGTGCTTATATACTGAAGCACAGGAACATCGAAATAGAGACTAGAAAATCTTATGAGGACGATGATCGATTATGAGGAACCACTCTTTTTGTTTTCAATGGATATTAGTATAGTAAATAAACCATTATTAGCTCTAAGATAAATAATCATCCTTTGACTGTAACCTAAAACAGAACAGTAATATAATTTTCATGAAATACATAGATAGGCTTGATGGTAATTAATCGGCGCCAACCATGGATACTCGAAACACCAGAGGAGTTACAAGTGCATAGCCGGCCAGAACATTTTTACTATTATTTTTTCATGGAGGGAAACCATCCACTATCAGCACTCGCACAAGTTTCTCCCTCTACTGCTACTCTTATTAATTAAAAATGACCCTGTTCCTACTCCTGCTTTTCGAGCCTGAACCCTGGTATCCTTGTACCGGTAGCAAGGTAGTCCACAGCTCTGAGAACTTTTATTATCCTAAGCTCTAAATTAGGTATATAAGAAATATAACATTTTATTTAACTGTACTACATCCACCTGACTTGATAGAGACTACAAGGAGGAATGTTGTTATTAAAAAAAAACATAAAGAATAACAAGTAGGTTACCATATTAATTATGCACAACAAATGAGGATAAAACTATTCATAGAAACAGGTGCATGTTTGTTTATAAAACTTTACTACGGACAAACAGGCTTTGATGATATTCTTGTAGTAAGTCGTTTTTTTGTCAATTTGTGTATAAATTAAGTTGATGCACATACTAGTTTGTGTGTGAATAAATTTTTAAGTGTCAATTTAAAATAGTTTGTGAATTCTAATGGAAATCAGATAAAGGTAATTAGGAGTTGCAATTCCTTCAATAGTTAGGCCCATGAAATTAATTATCTGTCAAACAGACTAATAGAAAGTTATTTAGAGATTTAGAATCTAATAAGAAAGATATTAAAGAATGGCCAAATTAATAGTATCCTTAAGTGATGAGCATGCATGAAAAGACTAGTAATTGTTGATGAAATGAAAGAGGTATGTAGATTCGTAGCAATTGGTGATGCAATGTCACTGCCTACCCCCATGTGAGACAGGCGTGAGGTGAGGTTACGTATGTATGTGTCATATAGTTAAATAAATTTATCAAGATTTAGGTGCCTTAAGCATTAAACTAAAAAATATTACAATCATTCCTAGTTCCACAAATATAAAAATATATCTCCACAAATCTTTATCACATACAATTTTGATAATAGTTGTTGAAATAGATTTTTTTATTATAACATAAAGATATAAAAGCATCAAAACAGATAACTAGACCCAAATCAAATATTTAACGTTTCGAAATAAACCTGTCAATCAAATGTGGACCATAATCTTATCAGAAAACAAGATATATTTTTACATGACACACATGGTTGTAAAATTATTGTAAACCACTTGAGATTGAAAGGCATGCGTTTGTATTTGTTAACAGGTGTAAAAGGGGAATTGAATAGTTGTGAGATTTTCTCACAGCATACAATGCTGTGCATTACAAATTGCTTACAACACTGAACATAAGACCTTTTTATATGCATTTATTATCAATTTGTAGTAGGTACTTTATTATTTATTGTTTTTGTGAATAGTGAATTGTTTTTTTTTTTTGGTTTTTTTATTTGTATTGTTGAGATGTCCGTTACTTTTATCTCTGATAACAATGACATGTTTTTAAGATAACTTCTTCTTAGTTCAGTTTAGGTACTTATTGATTGATTTAGTTCTAGAACTTTGTGAAATACATTTTTATTTTATTTTACGTTTTTATGTAGAGAAAATTAATGTTTTCTAAATGATTCAAACACTGTTTTGTTATGATTTCTTCGTAAAGCAGTAGTTAGACGGTAGTTAATTAAGTTTTACGATCCCCGCGACAGCTACACGAGCGCATGTACCAGGCAAGCATGCGGCCTAAGGAGACCAGTCGACTATGAAATATGTTCGATATATAAATAGGCTAAGACCGCACGACCTTAACGCCGAGGTAAAAGCACTCTATCGTATGCAATCGATGTGCAATTGCCCGTTAAAGCGTAAATGGAGTACGACAGAGGCGATAATTCATTTAACTCGTTATCGTTTTCCACGCTTCCCAATATTTACGAACTGTTAATTATTTGTTTACCGCCAAAATTTAATTTCGATATTGTTGAGGTGGTCCTTCGAAGGAAAACTTAAAATATCCCTTCGCATTGGCAAAATGCATCCCCTCCCTAAAAATAATGTGTCCGTGAAACCGAATTTTCACAATTTCGCGAACATGGCAGCGGATGTACTGTATTGAAATAAATACCCAAAATTATATTGATTCTAACTTACCCCATTGTTTCTTTTCCTGCTGTCATTTAAACACAATAATTTTAGAAAATATTTTACTTCATAATTTTCAATTTTTCACTCACGAACTGTCACAAGCGGCGATCTTCCATAAACTAAAGAATGATACAATGTTGCCGTTCCACAAAAATTTGGAAATATAAAAGTAATTTTTGTCTATAACTAGCATCAAAAATTATATCTTTGTATGTAAATGAATTAAAGCACTTTATTTGCATATAACAAAACAACAGCTCTACTTGTATATAAATAATTTAATTTATAAAAAATATTTATATGCCTCAGTAGTGACACCTATGAACACTAAATATAAGCAACTGTACGTTGTTTAACTACTCAACACAAGATGGCGCTTCACTGTAGTGAAATTTAATTTGGCTTTTCAATAATAGATGGCAGTCATGTTAAAAATTAAATCTTACATTGTTGATATCTGTGAAACAGTTTATTTTTTTTTAGCTGAACATTAATTGACTAAATTCATTATTCAATATAATATTTTATTCCTAATGTCCTTGTCGAGGTATAACTTTCATCGGGACTATCAGAGGGGTCCAGTGGTTGGAAGTATAACAGCGAAACAAGAAGTCCGACTTCAATTCCCAAGTCGGGTAAAAACTAAAATATATTACTTGTGATTTTCCAGTTTTCCGACCATTCTCAAATAATTTAGAAAACCTGTTTCACCATTACAGTAATCGTGAAATTATAATGTCACTGCAAATAGAATTGCATACAAAAGCCAGTCTTCCGCTTTCGACACAGACCGCGAAGTTATTTTATTGTTTTAACATTAAATTAGAATTAGTTTATCAAATTTTACACTAGTGTTTGCCCGCGGCGTTTGCCCACGTTATATTCAAATGAATAGTTAGTTTAGTGTCAAAAAGTGTAGGTAGTACGTATCAGCTCACATGTATCGAATTGAGTAATGTGTAAGTCAGTTAATCTGAATAATAATAAATGTTCCATTTGGTATAAAAACTACACTTACTTGCAAACTCGTGTTCATATCGAAAACTCGATTTGGTACTACACAATGCATGCAGAAGTAGTAGGTGGGCAACCGGTCAACCGCTGCTGCTCATTTCTCGCGAGTTTGATTCCAGCTGTGATGTGATACATCCTTATGTGAAATTATGAAATTCCCCCCGGTTTCCCTGAGATCCCATCATCAGACCTGGACGTTATGAAACCAATCCGAAAATATGACCTTTCAAACAAAAGAAAAATCATCAAAATCCGTCTACAAACGCCGAAGTAATCTTATACAGACGAATTGAGAACCTCTTCCTTTTTGGGGGAAGTCGGTTAAAAAATGACATACTTAGTACCTAACGGCCTATTAATAAGCTTGGAAACCAGCTCTTTGCTAACAAATAGACAGTACCTAATACAATTTTCACTATTTATTTAGATAAACCTATTTGTAAGTAGTGGCGTATTGTTTTGCGGTCAACGGTAACCAGTGTCAATTAAAGTAACTGTCGGTCGATCTGAGAGTTACAATACAACTGGCCGTAATAGTAGAAAGTGACTGAGATTGTATCTGTTATCAACTCCTTATTGTCTTTATCACACCATCATAGGTGGGATGCCGTCTTCTGCTTCTGTGAAGCAGTCATCTTAACTAAGTAAGAGGGACATGCTCATTGGCGGGGCGTGTGAGGGAACGAATCTCCTCACGCCCCAGCCGTCCCAGGAGACTTAAGTGGGGGTCTGCGGACGGCGAGGAAGGTTAGCTTGCCGCCCGACCCGAACCAGACCCGAGTGTACGCCTCAAAGAGATCCAGGGCTGATGCCGACCCGAAGTTGCGGACTACTTAGCGGGCTACCGGGACTCGGGCACGAAAAGTAGGAACGGCCACCCGTTCCGTATTTAATCAATAAGAGTCTGACACTTCCTCTCGCCTCACCCCAGGCGGGAGATTCAAAGGACGATTTTCCCCGTCAAAAAAAAATCACAGTCCGTAAGACTATTAAATGTTCTTCTGTCTACCATCCATTACGTACCCATACATCATCAGTCGGAAGACGTCCACTGCTTCTTTCGGTGTTACCTGGATAATTGGGACCAACCGCAAATTAGTCCAGATATCTAGGTTTCTAGGTGTATCTTAAACAGGAACTAACACTTGTCTTTCACTCAAGCACTTGAGATACGAGTACTATATATAAATTAGGTATTGGCCTGTTTGTTACATAAAGTAAATAACATTGGTTATGTCATTAGGTACACGAACATTCTTTGACAACACAGTTTTTTGTTTTATTGATTGTTTTGATTATGTCTTGACCGTCGTTTTAATAATTATGCGTCATTTATGTTAATCGATAATGAATGCATTTTCTTTTCCTAGTCTTCTCAAAATTAATTTCTAAGTTGGTTTAACCAAAGATATCATTTGATCATACACAGTGATATGTATGATCAAATGATATGATATGATTTCGTTTGATCAAATAGCTTCACTAGAGCACTGACCGACAGACAGACATTTTATTTTAATATTATGTATAATATTTGCTTTGACGTTCAAAGGTGCCTCCATGGTCTATTTGAAATAAATAATTTTGACTTTGACTTTCACATGCCTCTTTATACACTTTGAAAAGGAATAGTTTTCATTTTGGAGTTAAAAATATGTACGTAGGTACCTTTTTATTATAATTATATTTCACAACGAATGTTATGTATGAAATTTAATCTCCCTTAAAATAAAACAGATGCTTGTCAAACATTTAAAATATAGCGTAGATATGATGAAGATATTAAAAAACAATTTATGACATGAAACAATATCTCTTATAAACATGATTCATAATAATATCGTATTCGGCTATCTTACCGCCATCTACTGGATATTTAATTCAGACATTTGTATGTAAATAGCGATATAGAGGTAGCATCAATTAGGTATACAATATTTAATTATTGTAATGATGATTTATTGATGATGATGGGTCACCCTTAGCTGACGAGTTGGAGATCGCAGTTTAAAAATATAAAAATAGGAGCCGACAAGTAGCGGGAGCACAGGCACGCATAGGCTGCAAAGACAGAAACCTCCTCACAATGCGTGCCGTTTCCAAGAGAAGCACCTTCTGTGTCAGGCCCTTGATCCATCCACATATGTGGGCAAATATGTGTGTCAAACCAAATGTTCATATTTTAATGTGCCAGCGTTTTTGAGTGCTTATCCTCCTCACCTCATCTTTTTACTTATAATATCATTAAGCAGGGCCAATTAGTTTTGTCACAATGCAAAAGCACGTTATGGCATCTCCTCTTTGGGCAGTCTCAATCCCCAATCCCTTAGTCGGCTCTTTATTACGATACTAGCGACCCACCTCAGCTTCGCATTGGTGCAATGGTCATATATTATGCATGTAATATACATATAAACCTTCTTCTTTAATCACTCTATCTATTAAAAAACCGGATCATAGCCCGTTGCGTAGTTTTAAAGATTTAAGCGTACAAAGGGACATAGGGACAGAGAAAGCGACTTTGTTTTATACTATGTAGTGATTTGCAGGAAGAGTAGGAATCAACAGATCACTAATAAAGTAATTCTTTATAACTTAACTACAAAGAACAAACAAAATACCAACACAGCTTTAAAATTAACTACCTCACCGGCACACAACACTTACATAACCTAACTAAAAACTAAGTAAATTAAACATAAAAGAATTAAACTCACACGTTTAGCTAACTGCTAAAGCATTCCGTTCTGTATTAACAAGCTACTACAAATAGCTATTAAAGTTTACGAGGCTATCTTCAATCTGTAATGATAAAGAGGTGAGCAGTACTCCGTCCCTTTGTTCCGCGCGCGGTGAAAGTAAAAGTTATGTAAAAAACTGTAGCAACCGTTACTTGCATGGTGACTGTTAAGGGGGTGTGCTACTCATGGTTTGTTAAAAAATTCGAAGTAAGTTTTTTTTCTTTTGTTTATAATTGTATCTGTGAACTTCATGGCCGTTTTCACCAATCACCCCTAAAGTCCTTCAAGAAAAGAACGTACTCCTTTTTAAAAGGCCAGCAACGCACCTGTGACTCCTCTGGTGCTGCGGGTTTCCATGGGCGGCGCTGATCGCTTACCATCAGGTGACCCGACCAGTTATGAGATTTTTACCTATGGATAAACTAAAAAATCACCCAATAGCCTTTTGCCCATCCAAAAATGGAACCCGGGACACTGTTCGGCAGTCTAACTTATGACCATTCGAATAATGAAGCAGTCAATGCAAATAACATGCATTCAGGATTGATAACATCATAACTAAAATAGATGCTTACTATTGATCATCAAATCAAGGCGATTTATTTCGAGATATGTATTTTATTGTTTATTAGTAATTCCACACTTTATAGCTATTATAAACCCGGGTTTCCTTGCGATATTTTCCTTCAGTGTAAATTAGTGTCCAAGGTGCACTTGAAAAGTACATAAAAACCAGATTCCAAGGTATCCTGTTCTCAAAATAGGCACCTTAACCTCTAGGCCATTAAGAGATTCATCACTCATTAAATTAATCTTAAATCTTTCATTTAACGAAATGTTGTTATTTAAATTTTCCGTGTCCTGCTTGCCATATTTGGGTGAGATCTGTGTCTGCCAGCAAAGGTCAAATCTTTTCCAAAGGAGATAGAAACGGTAGGGCTGATGCCCGATCCGGAGCTGCGGACAACGTAACAGGTTACCGGAGCTCCGGCTCAAAGCAGGACAAGGAACAGGGTAGTTTTTAGTCAGTAAGAGACTAACACTCCCTCCCGGCTCAAGAAGAAGTCATTGGATGATTTTCCCCCTCAAAAAAAGGAGACCAAAATGGTTGAATGAGGATTCGGCTGTCGGCCAATGGGCTGATTCCTAAAACCCTCGACAACCACTTTAGGAGGTGTCGACAATCACATTATCTAACTTTCTACCGTTCATGTAAACCTAGTACTTCCGTGCCAGTTACGCTTGATTGACTAGATCTCAAGTTCTAGGCTAAATCTTACTAAGGTAACATACATAATCGAGCATAAATTTTCTTTAATTTTGAAGCAAAATCGGAGTATTACGGGTTTACGGGACTACACATTTGACAGAGATTGGGCAGCAGCGTTCTCTAGTAAACCTATACCTCATATACAGTAATCTCCAACCCGCCTGCCAAGGCTGAAGACTAAGGAGGGTACTTCAGCAGTGGAAGAGTATATATATCTTTTTTTCGAAGCTAACGTTGCCCCACACTAGAATTTTGTCCTGTGTCGTGGGTGCGTTTACAAACACAACTTCACATGCACATAACACCCAGACCCCCAATCAAATGCCTCTTATTAAAAACTTGGGACTGAACAGAACTTCGCCTTAACAAGTAAAGATCGATATAAATAATGTGACCGAATTTTATGTAGAAAAAAAAATAACTGCACCGAGCCTCGGTTCCGCCTAGCAAGTTCATTGACCTGTGATATAATGTGTAATTAATATTACAACTACATATATGTATAGTAGTAGTATTAAGATGAAATATATTCATTTGATTGTTTGTTTGTTTGTATTGAATAGACTCTGGAACTACTGGGCCGATTTGGAATATTCATTCAGCATTGGATAGTTTAAGTTTATCTTTATTTTTCAAAAATGTATTTAAAAATGTATTAAACTTTATAAAATGCAGTCTATTAAATAAGATTATTTAGATACCACTGACAAACAGTGAAAGAAAAGATCGTGGGGAAACCTGGGCTTATAATCTTTAATTATAAGTTTGAAATCGCCAAGCGTGGTGATTAATACTCAAATTTTCTCCGTGCGAGAAGAGGCCTTTGGTCAGCTGTGGCCACCAATGGGCTGTTGATGTTTAAGAAATTACGTTGTACTTTCCAATTTCACCCCTATGTTCATTGAAATAGGGGTTAAATAATTAAATAAATCCCCCCAACACATCGTACAGACAATGTGAGTGCAGAATCATGTTGGTCAGTTGCACAAATTGACAATGGACGGATAGATAATGCTTCGAATGAAAGAAAGCTAATCAAGGGATTAAAATCTTTTATCTTTCTCAATATTTCTTTAATTGAATGATCTTATAAGTTTAACGCTTGCGTTGTGTATCGTTATGTAAGTGAGGCTACCGGAGGGCCAATTACCCCGCATCCCAATCCCCAACAACTCTTAAATTCCAAACCCCCAAAAGGCAGGCAACACACTTGTAATGCCTCTGGTGTTTCGGGTGTCCATGGGCGACAGTTACAGGCTAATTTGAACACTGTTTACAAATACGACATTATAACAGCCGCGCCGCATGTCCGTAACATTCCTAGACAACCTACAACATTACAGCTCTTCTGTGGCCAAGAAACAAGAAGCAGTTATCACAGAATTTAATACTTGATTATTTTAATTATTTATTTAGTTTGAAGATTTCATATTTTTAATTTCGATTTTCGTTGAAATATTCAGTAGATAGTATTACGCTTCTGTGGACGAATACTACTTGTAGTTTCATTTAAGTCATATGAGTGATCTCCATACTATATATACCTACATACATACACACACGGTACACACGACGCAAGTAATACTAATTTCACTTCCTATGTTTATCCTGCGACCTTTGCCGTATTTTCCTATTGGCATCGCGTCGCCTTGACTGGAGACTACCGACTGCCTAGTGAGTGCTGAGTGCTGATACAATGTCCTTGCTGATGTGCATTGTAAACAACATGTAGTAGGTATGTATGTAAGGGCAATCGTCTTGCTACAAACAGGAAATGTGATTCATCATCATACATTCAGGTAAAAGACGTTCACAGCTGAATGTAAGCCTCCCCTAATGATTTCAATATGTGATACATTATGTGAGTAACTCTAACTATCCCATCACATCATGATCATCACACTATAAGGGGTGTGAATATATAAATACAGTGGACTCTCGATATTCGCATTCCGAAGGACTCTTAAAATATTTCGAATTCGAAATATCAAATGGTCAGAATTTTGGTGCACTGCAAATTCTGTGGTCTTTCTATCCTTTTTTCTCTGCTAATTCGAACTATCGAGAGTTTGACACCAGTTCGAATTAACGAGTAATTTGCTTACGTAGCAATAACTTTTTCGTTCGAATTACTAAGGGCCTGTTTCACAATATCTGGATAGCCGCTATGTCCCAGATAAATTTGTATTAAGAACGTAATTTGTATGAACTATCTGTCACATAAGTTTATCGGGTACTTATATGGGTGGTGAAATAAGAAAATGTACAAAAATGTATCGATTTAGTTCGAAATATAAAGAAATTTTCTAGGAACCTTATGATGACTTTAAATTATTAAAAGGTTCAAATTATCGAAAGTTTGAATAAAATTAACGAGAATCAACTGCATTAAAATCCCTTTCTCAACATCGTTTCTCCACGATTATACTAAAGCTCAATAACTTTGCAAGACTCATAATATGTAACCCAGCTGTATTTGTATGTGTGTGTGTGTGTGTGTGTGTGGTACTGGAACAAGCTCCCAGCAATGTTGTTCGCCAACTGATATTGACTTTCACAGACACTTCTACACTAGTCGCTGCCCCTGACTTTGTTCGTAAGACTTGTAGGCTTTGATAATTCCAATAAGTAGTATTTATTGGATCTTAAGATGTGTCTTAAATTGTCCCAATTTTATTATTTTTATTAATAGTTCAATGTTTTGGTTTGTTAAAGTGAATATAATCTCTACTTACAATTTTGTCTTCGATCAAAGAAACTTTCATAAAAACATCACATTTCTATGTTGATATTACAACTTTTGAGAGACGTATTCTAAATTAGTAATTATGTTTTTCGGCTTATTAACGTAATTATTTGTGCCTTTAACATAGCTTGAAACTAGTCGAGTTCCTCGTCAAATAATTACGTGAGTAAGCCGAAATATAACATTTTCTCCTGTGCCATAGGTGCTTACAAACATACAAATTAACATATATATCACACCCAGACCCGAAACAACAATTTGTGGATTACACTAATCGAATCCGCTACATATTATGCAGCAGCCGGTCACATAGCCACCGCGCCAACTGAGCGGTAAAAATTAAATCACATTTCTGATTTAATTAATTAAAAATCAACCAAGAACCATCAACATAATTATAAATTTTTTGAAGCACAACAAATCAAACCAACACACGCTTCCTAAATCTTGCTTAAATAAATAAATACACATACACAACTAACCAAAAGTACATTTATCAAAAAAAAATTTGAATCATTACAGTTCTCTTAATGAATGGAAACTTCCAATTTATATCAAAACATATTTAATTGTATGCGTCCTAACCTCGGAACTTTGAAAAAAAACTTTACTTAACAGTACAATACAAAATACACAACTTTGACTGGCAAATAAATAAACATGGATGAATGAAGTAGCTTCATTAGCTCATCTTACATCCTTACGTATTTAAAAAGACACTCCACTGTGTGTCTGTCTGTTCGTAAGAAATAAACTCTGAAACTGCTGAACGAATTTTTATTCAGTTTTCACAACCTAAAGAAATTCTTATGATAATTTTTTTGGTCATCTTTACCAACCATCACTAAACCACCTTTTACTTTAAAGTTAATGAAAACTAAAACCACGTTACGTGTCACCTTTCTTTTTTTATGATATAAGCCGGTAAACGATCAGACGGATCACCTGATGGTAAGCAATCACCAACGCCCATGGACACTCGAAACACCGGAGGAGAAGCGTTACATATGCGTTGCCGGCCTTATGGGGATTAGGAATTTGAGGGTTGTGGAGGATCGGGGATTGAGAAGGGGGGTAATTGTACCTCCGGTAACCTCACTTACACAAAAAACATAGGTAACGCAAACATTATTTCACATCGGTTTGATATCCGCCGGCTCGATCAGAGCAATACTTCGGCCTCCCAGAAAATCAACGTGAAACATCGCTTGCGTTGTATTACGTACGTTGTTTCTTATTATCAGGTGATCCATCTGCTCGTTTACCGGCTTATACCATACATTACTTGCAAAACAAACAAAGCCATGTACAAAAGTGAGTATTATAAAAGTTTATTATTAAACTGGCAGTTATTCGAGGCGAAGGGTCAAGGTGGTCGGATCAGGGTTAAGTCGAGGCTGTTACTGAGGAAATCGGTAGTGAAAGAGTTTAACCGTAGTGTTACATTACCGTGTAATTGTGGTGTCAAGTCTATGGGACGGGCTGTGGTCGGGCTCTTTGATTTTGTTCAAAGATTATGCGCTATACTTGTACATATAAGGTGTTTTAAAAGTATCTGTCACGGCTTTAATGGGAGGTAGTGTTGTGTTAGAAGATTACAATAGTGAAGAAATTTCGTACAGTCCGGTCCAGTTAATTCAATTTGAGAACATAAACAAGTTAAATAAACATTGACAATATACGGATCACCTGATGGTAAGCAATCGCCTCGCTATCGATGGTAATGAAACACTAGAGGCGTTACAAGTGCGTTGCCGGCCTTTTGGGAGTTAGGAATTTAAGGGTTGTTGGAGAATCGGGGATTGGGAAGGAGAGTAATTGGGCCTCCTGTAATCTAAGTCACACAACGCAAGCTTTGTTTCTCGTCGGTTTTCTGTGAGGCCGTGGTATCACATCGATCGAGCCGGTCCATTCGTGCCGAAGCATGGCTGTCGCACACTTGTTTCTACGTTTCATTTTTTATGTCTACGTTTAAAAATAAACGTAATCTTCTAAGAACGGAATAGGAAAACGATAGAACAGCATTAATTACCATTCACTATCATGACTGTTGAGTCGTTAAAGTCAATCGAGGGTAACATGTGCCTATAATAGTACAAT
This sequence comes from Spodoptera frugiperda, assembly GCF_023101765.2. Taxonomy (NCBI): domain Eukaryota; kingdom Metazoa; phylum Arthropoda; class Insecta; order Lepidoptera; family Noctuidae; genus Spodoptera; species Spodoptera frugiperda. The sequence goes on along the minus strand of NC_064225.1, from coordinate 9,761,142 downwards.
AGGCAACAGTTTGTGCCCATAACATGATGTATCACCTTCGTAGACGGTGACCTCTGTCGACTCTCGAGATGGTCATACTATTTTCTTATATGGTGCACGTGAGTGACGGTTGATCGATTTTTGTTTTTGTTTTTCCTGCTACATGAAAGGATCTCGATGCATTTGAAAAATATTCTGACGTAGAGGCCAAAACATGGATATTCATCCATGTTTTTTCCTTTTGGGCCAGCTCAACTGAAGTGATACAACGGCCTCACAGAAAACTGACGTGAAACAACGCTTCTGTTGTGTGAGTGAAGTAACCGGAGGCCCAATTACCGCTCTTCCCAATCCCCGACCAACTATAAATACCTAACCCCCAAAAGACCGACAACGCACTTGTAACGCCTCTGTTGTTTCGGGTGTCCATGGGCGGCGGCGATTGCTTACCATCAGGTTACCCGTCTGGTCGTTTACCGGCTTATACCATAAAAAATGTCATGTTCCCTTTTCATAAATTCCCATGAGATCTGGTTATAAAACTAGTCTACTTAGTACTTATCAAGTTATCACTGTTATAATAGATCTTACCAGAACGAAATCAATTGATTGATTCTTTTATATCGTGAGTGCATGCTCACAAATTGTCCTGAATACATAAATACATTATAATATCATTGCTATGTATATGTATACAGTCTGTTACATTTGAATGGCAATTTCTTTCTCAATGTGATTCAATTATGCAATGCAATTGATATCTGACTCGTTTCGCATTTGTTAGCTGTCTGTGAGAAAAATAAACATTATGAACATTACATTTTCCAAATTTCTTATAAGAGATTCGATAATTTTTTACATTGGAATATTATATCCAATGATTTCTCCCGCCTTGGACGAAGCGAGAGGGAGTGTCAGACTCTTACTGACTAAAAACCACCCTGTTCCTACTTCTGCCCTTCGAGCTGGAACCCCGGTAAACCCGCCAGGTAATCCGCCGATCCGGATCAACACCAGGGGAGTTAGAAGTGCGTTACCGGCAATTTGAGGCGTAAAACATATTTTTATATTCGATTACAATAAAATTTAGATAGTAAATGCCATTTGGCTGCACTGCACTGCAAAATACAGTATGCTATGCTACGTAGTACAGTGATTCACACCAGAGCGCGATATTTTTGTTTACACTTCGTCTCATTAACCTTGGCGCTGTTTTCATACTCATCTCGTTCATATACTATGTTGTTGTTACTTTGTATTGCAATATATTAAAGGTTTTTATAACATTCCGGGTTATTAGTGAGGTTTATAGCACTTAATGATGCGCCAAATTAATCGTACACGGGTTCCGCTGTAAAATTTAATAGGATAAGTCGATAAAATTAAAGGATAACGTTTAAATTAAGGTTTGATTTTAGTTTAAAATGCTCGGTCAATCTGGTATACATAATTTTATTATAATTTTCGTGTAACATACTTAATTAACAACGAAAGATTTGCTCAGTATGCAAAGATGTCCGAGAATCGAACACGTTGCACATTGCACGGCAGCCAGTTGTCTAACCATTGCGCCAACCGTGCAGTCGATTAAGAACTTAGTCGATTGTAATAGATTACTCTAACTAAAATTAAATGAAAGAATGAATCCTACAACAAACCTTCGTTAAGAATCGCAATGATGCACAAAATGGCACGTAATTTTACCTCTGTCCTTAACGCTTGCGACATACCAATAAACATTTGTTCTTACAGCGCCTCTCGTAAAATTTCATAAGCCACACTTACCAATTATTTTATTCACTAGTTTTACGTGTAACTTCGTCTGCTTTGAAAATATAGTTAGTTAAAGTACCACGGCAAGCCCGTCACAACCTCCCAAAACCGCTGCAATTCCTGTAAGCCAGAATCTACAGTAGATACAACCATGAAAACACCGGAACACTGAAGTCCGGTGCATCTCAGGGACATGAATGACTGACTTGGATCCCGCAAAGAAATACACCAGAAGATATTATTAGAGAAGAAGAAAAAGAAAACAATAATTTCCACTTCCCTCGGTGAACTAAAATTAAATGCCTGATCCGGAGCTGCGGACTACCTAGCGGGTTTACCGGGGATCCGGCTCAAAGCAAGAGAAGGAACGGGGTGGTTTTTAGTCAGTAAGAGTCTGACGCTCCCTTTCGCCTCGCCCGAAGCGCGAGGCTTCGTCATTAGATGATTTTCCCCCCTCAAAAAAAAATTCTAGAACGTACGGTAGCAAATGTTGTTGCAAACTATAATTATAATCTATGTGTCAAATTTGATGAAAACCAGTTCAGCTGTTTTAGCGTATTTGAGCGACAGACAAACATACGAACATGCAAACTCCGTAACCAATAATATAAAATTCACAGATATCTTGACTTGCACAATACCTGACCATTTCAATTAGCCGGCCTAACGCTAATTAATAAGATTTTTTTAATATAAATCACATTGTCGCCTGTAGCTCTGCCCATGCCAGTTTTGTAACAAGATTAATGGTAGCAACCGTTTGTTTGGGCCATTGAGGAGACACCCACGCACACATTGAAATTAGGCTGTGTAGGATACACACAGTTTTTTAAACTGTGTCAATGTGTGGGTGATGTGACGAAAAAATGGTGTTGTAGAAGTTGAGAAGGTTCTGTATGAATAAAACAAAATACTCGGGTTCGATTTTCGGGTCTGTCAGGTCGGAAGATTTTCGGATTTTCGAAATGTTCTCATTTATAGTACGGTATCTGACATTGCTCACGGTATAAAGCAATAAGTTCACCCCCTATAACATGCCTAATGGGTTAACGGGACTCCGACTCGAAAAGCAGGAGTAGGAACGGGGTGCTTTTTAGTCAGTAAGAGTCTGACACTCCCTCTTGCCACAGCCAAGGCGGGAGAAGCCAATAGATGACTATCCTTCTCCAAAAAAAACCGTCTTCGAATAAAATCATCCTTCTTCATTTTAACTTCTACCGAACCCTAATTCACTGTACATAGGCCCAATAACGCATCGATGCGTAACGATTATCCAACTACTAATAACGGTTATAAAATAACTGCTATTCTTAAGTTATTAGCAAAAACTGGTACACTTATTTGTATAACCACCTTAATTGAAACCATCATGCATCATCGTGTGGCAGTCCACTACTGGACTGTGGGCCTCCTCTACAGAAGGGTTGGCCATTGATATCCACGCTTGGCGGGCGGACTGGAAATCGCAAAGTCAAAGTCAAAGCATTTATTTCAATTAATCCTAAATAAGGCACTTTTGAAACGTCAAATTGAATTGTCCGTCAGTCTGTCTGTCAGTGAAACTAGGCGCTCGTTCCAAAGTGTTGCTTCGAATGAAGAAGAACGAGCAAGAAACTCCATCGTTACTCTTTTTAAAAAAAGTTTTTTACAATATCTCTGATACATTATTTGATTGCATTTTAAAAGGTTCAGTTTTATCAGAGAGCGCTCGCGCGCGTATAATCTCATAATTTTATTATAACTTTCGTGAGACATACTAAATTAATTATTATGTCATCGGTTTACTCACGTCACTGTTTGACGAGGAACTCGACTAGTTTCAAGCATTGCTAGAGGCTCATATGTGTACCTACATGAGCAGCATTTCGCGACACACGACGCGGCGATTGTAGCAACGCGACAATCGTCAAACAGTTATATGAGTAAGCCGATAACAGAAGTATAATCCCATAGTGGGGTATTATACACCCAGCGAGAAGAGTAGTGGTGGTGATTTCTATACTTGTACTACTCTGTCGTCTCCACATGGTCAGTAAGTACTGTAATTAGTAGGTACTATTAATAAAATGATCATAAATTAATAATTGAGGAAGTTTTAGTACGCGTCCGCTTTTTATGTTAATCTCACGTCAAAATGGTTGTTTTAAAATAAATAACTCTGCTGTGTATAAATAAAAACAAATGGTTATGTAACATTTATTTTGGATCGAACCGTGGGAACTTTGTCCGACAAGTTATTTTAAGATTATTCTGTTTTAATTTGACTGCCTTGTTGGTCGAGTGGTCGCAAGTGCGACTGCCGGACAAGTGGTCTCGGGTTCGATTCCCGGGTCGGGCAATGTATTACTCGGCTTTATTCGTATTTTCGAAATTTTCTTAGTAGTAGCACGGAGTCTGGAATTGTGCCCAGTATATGGCAATAGGCGCACCCCCTATAACATGGGACTTATAAAACAAATGGTGAAAAGTGGGTGTACATTGTATAGCGGCATTACGTGCCGTAATGTACACCTCTGCCTACCCCTTCGAGTATAAAAGGCGTGACGTTGCATCTGTTTTAATAAATGTGTTGGCATGGTAATTATTTAACAGAAACATGTAAATATATACAGAATTGTGTTATTCTTCTTAGTTTCTAGTTTATATGTGTGTGGAAGATGGACTTCCACCTATTTATTTACAGCAGTCATACCTAAGTGATGATGACAATGTCATAGGATCCTTGAGTCAATAGTTCGGTTAGGTCGCTGAAGGGGGCGTAGTTGAGCCATTTGTATTGACACGGTTGCTGAGATGATGTGTCATGGGCATGGTGCGACGAATGATGGCACGAAATCGTGCGTTGATTCGTATTCAGGAACACTAGCCAATTCGTGGCGCGACATGTATATCTCTTGTAATTTTGTTTCACTCTAAGTAAGTTTTACTTACGGCTTCGATTCCGTCAGCCAGGATCACGCAATGTTAACAATTTATGTCATCATATTTACATAGTATGTATTTTCTTTCACGTTCACATACAGCCTGTATAAAAGTGGCCACTGCTAACCAAAGGCTTCTTCACATACGGTGTGGGTTTGAGCATTAATCACCAGGCTTACTCAATGCGGGTTGGCGATTTCAAACTACAAAATAGAAATAGGCTTATAAGCCTAAGGTTTCCTCACGATGTTTTCCTTCACCGGTTGTCAGTGGTGTCCAAATAATCTCAAACGTATAACTTGGAAAAGTCACATTGGTACTTGCCGTTGATAGGTTTCGAACGCGCACTCTCATGCATAAGAAGCGGGCGTCTTAAACCACCGGACCACCGGAACATACAAAGTTCTCACACATTGCACTATTTCCTAGTTTACTCAATTGCAAATAAAAGTTACTGAAATAATACCAACTGCATTCTATTGTCAATTAGACAAACAATAGCGAAACGCTTAGTTAACACAATAATAAGTAATTATACGTAATCATTATTAGCTCTTAGTAATCTAGAACTTGCATTACTTGTAAAGTAGTTGTAGAGTACCTACGTAATTACAACATTGCACTTTTTTACTTTCTATGTAAAGTGTGGGAGAGCCATGCTTCGGTATACTTTCGTTGTGTGAGTGAGGCTACCGAAGGACCAATACCCCCTCTTCTTCTTCCCAATCCCTGATTCTCCAACAACCCTTAAATTCCTAACCCCCAAAAGGGTAGCAACGCGCTTGTAACGCCTCTGGTGTTTCGGGTATCCATGGGCGGCGGCAATTACCTACTTACCATCAGGTGATCCGTCTACTTGTATACCTTAGCTTATACCTTAGCTAATAGCATAAAAATTAAAATATTACCCACTTATGGACTGTACTTTGAATATAGCTCTATAACTAGACTCTGTAAAAGGTGTCGCAGGTTTAATTTGAGTTGTCACCATCATTCTCGGATATCGGACATATATCTGACAATGGTTTTACGAATGTTAAAATACTTGTCCCAGAGATCAAAATTGAAATCTCCTGAATATCTCCATAGTAAATCCCAATAAAAGTATTTTGTCCGTCAATCTAAAATCAAATTTCATCTTATATGGTATCTAAAATCAAGTACGGTATGTATCATATATATCTTCTTTACCTGTAAACACCACTACACTGACATCGTTACCATGGCAACCAACCTAGTTTACAACTAACTACAAAAGAAACACTCTCATTGAACCACTATCCATTAATAGAGCACCGGTAACTAGCGCGATTATCTTATGTAAGTAAATAAGTAATTGTTACGCGGTAACAATCGATTTGAAACCGGCACACACGATCACTCGCTATTTTATTATACCTAGACTTACTTTGGTTCTATTTTAACTAGTCAGTCCTCTAGTTGTTCTATTTGCTTGTTCCAAAGTGTAAATTTCTATTGAGAAGAACGAGCAAAAAACTTCATGGGTTACTCTTTTTCAATCAGGTACACATCAGGTTTTGAGAACAATGTAACACTAATATTTAGCCCATCAATTTGTTCCTATAACCACAAATAGAATTAAAATATACAATTAAATTAAGACTGCCTCGTTGGTTGAGTGGTCGCCAGTGGTCTCGGGTTTGATTCTCTGGTCGGGCAAAGTATTACTGGGCTTTTTTTCGGTATTTCGAAAATTTCCCAGTGGTAGCACGGAGTCTGGAATTGTGTCCAGTATATGGTAATAGGCTCACCCCCTATTACATGGGACTTATAACACAAATGCTGAAAGGTGTGTGAAAAGTGCACCTCTGCCTACCCCTTCGGGGATAAAAGGCGTGTCGTTACATAATTAAGTTAACTTAAGTAGACAGAAGTCAACATTCGCACAGCAATCAAGCAGCGTTACATACTGAACGTGTAAACTTGCAACCAAAACTGCACTAAGAAAGGTTTGCAGTGAATGTCATAAAAAAGCCATTATGTAAACAAAACACATACTACAGAAGCCAGTGTTCCGTGAAAATGGCCGCCAAATTGCAGTGAATGGACCGGCTTTAAGACCAATGACCATAACAAATAATTACACACATAATGTTGACATAATACATACTATACATATATTCGCACACTTGAACATCGGTACATTTTTCAAAAATTGTTGATTTATTCAAGACTCTGAACAAATTATTTGCTATGTTACATAGTTTTGAATTGATCAAGGTTAGGTTTTGCAAGTGTTTAGTCACAGCTGTCAATCAAACATTTTAAGTGTAGGAGAGCGATGCTTCGGCTCGAATGGGTCGGTAAGACCGGAGTGATACCACGGCCTCACAGTAAACTGACGTGAAACAACGCTTGTGTTGTGTTTCGTTGTGTGAGGGAGGTTACCGGAGGCCCAATTACCCCCTTGCCAATCCACCCAACCACTCTTGAATTCCTAACCTCCAAAAGATCGGCAAAGCACTTATAACGCCACTGGTGTTTCTGCTGTCTTTACTATTACCTACCATCAGGTGATCCGTCTGCTCGTTTACCGGCTTATTCCATAAATACCTAAATCATTCTACGCCAGTTGTGTTATGAATCACAGAGACGTATTAAACCTAGAGAGCGCCCTAGGCAAGCACTCAGACGCCTAGTATTTTGAGGAAAAGACTGTGAGATTTTTACCTCACTAAAACCACCCCATAGTCACCCCTCACTAAAACCAACCACCACTGATAATAGAGCACTGGGACCTTTAAATATATAGCATAGCTCTCTGACAAACCCGGTTATTTCATCCTTGAACATTTGAAACTGCCATCTTCCGCCCTGAAGATTAAGATAAACCGTCTTATGTATAGTCCCGGCAATGGACTGTCCCGAGCTGTTTATCTCAGTGTTGATAATATACCTGTTACCTACAACATGTTATAATATACCTATTTTACAGATTAATAGCCGCATTCTGAGACTGATTACTTAAAAACTATTCCTAAGTAATAATTTTGTATCGATAGCAAGGACTAAAGACTGGGTTAAGTAATCATTGACTCTGAGTACGGCAGTTAGTGTTCCTTCCCGACCAACTGAAAGATAAATTAACCAAATTATATTGGTAATTATTTTCCGAGTCATATCTATTCCGTTGTTAATAAATTAAACAATTTAATCAAACACGTAAATTACTACTTCGGAAGCAGCCATTAATTCACCTGATTTATGATAATTAAAACTGTTGTCATACAAATAACTACCTAATTATAGCAAGTTATAAAACTCAAAGTTCAATTAATCAAGGAAGGCGATGCGAATCTCAGTAGCCCTTGAAATCGAAATGATATCATTAGGAACTTGTAAATAAACATAATTGTTCCATAAACATCCAATTACAAGTAAATAAACTCGAATAAACAACAACAGGAAGGTGGAATCGTTACAAAAATAAATCAATCAACGCCTCACATTATAATATTGGACAATATTGCGTGAATATTAAAAATAACAGGCACTAATAACAGCTGTTATATTATTATCTCGAGTATCGTTTCATTTGCATATCGTTTAACGTTATTAACATTGAATCGATCGTTTGTGATATTCTCGCCGAGCTTGGCTTGTGTAATGCTATGCTATCTGTCAGCGCAGCGTGAGAATCAATCAGTCAAGGCGAACTGATCATGAACCAACTTTCCACGACCAAGGCCAATAAAACAACGAGTTTCTCCAAAAATCTTATAATTATCATTATCTTTATAATAAATCATCTCTTTAATTACAATATACAGAGGTTGTGTGACTTTGAAATTAATTTTACAACGCACCAAATCTAATTATACATACGTAAGTAAAATAATCTATTTACTAAACTATTCTCTTGTCTCAGATTCAGCACGCAGGTCCAATCAAAAAGCCACAACGTCACTTAAAATAAAAAGCGAAATAGTTGTGCCGTTACAAGCATGTAACGTTCCTCTGCTCAGTAAAAAAAATAAATTAAAAAAAAACGCACAAGAAAGTAGAAGGTTGCGCAACCCAATACTACATAATCATCACAATGTACTTACAGCGACGAGACTTAATTATAAAACGACAGTTAACATCGAATGGCGACTGACTTAAGTTAAAATATGACTTAATTGTAAAAAAATGGAAAAAACGGTTAGCCATAGCGCGTCGCGGATCTCTTTTTACTCGGAGTAAGAGAGGCTGTTACTTTTACAGGAAACGGTTCGCAGTTTAGAATGTGTGCAATTACGTTGCGTAATACATTCTGCGAGTGTACGCGCTCTGTTACTCCGAGTGAGACGAGGCTGCACCGCCTGCGACGCGACACTCCGCTCAGCTGACAGAGCGAGCCTTGCGCCGATGTACGGGGGAATGTCCGTGTTATTCACCTCGCCGCGCGGCCGGCGCAGCCAACATTAGCTCGCCGGCTGCAGTGCAGCGCCGCCCCAACAAACATCTGTCTGGTCTCAACATGCTCCGCTCTCAGAGTCTACAATCGCCTGAATGTCGATTTTGCGTGATCATTTTGTGCCCACAACTCTGACATAACTCGAAATGAAAACTCGACCGCGACGCGCGCGCATACGCAATAAATTACGCGATTCATAAATACAATGTCCTAATAAATTACATGTAAAGTGATTTACGAAACTAGACACAGCGTTCCGTGGCTTACAACTAAATGAGCATGATCACATTGTTCGAGAAGGTAACTCAGTTTGTTCTGCAAGGGAAACGGTCGCGGAACACACGCGACGCTTCCTCGTGCGAAATAGATTAAAAAACCAGCGGCCAGAACGTGAAAGGCGGTTATCCAACGTGATTAGAAAGGTGTCACGGTTGGCGGGCGCTTTCTAGCGCGAGTAGAGCGCGAGGTCCGAGATGCGGCGCTGGCGGGCGGCGGCGTGGAAGCCGCGCGTGCCGTCCGGCACCAGCGGCGCCCGGGGCTCGAACCGCGGCGCGCACGACAGGCGCCGCCCGCCGCACTCCGCGCCCGACACCGAGCAGCCCGACAGCCGCCGCGACAGCCAGCCCTCCGCGCTGCTGGCGCTGCCCGTGCTGGCCTGCGACGTGCGCCGCGAGCTGCAGTAGAACGACACGCCCGAGTCCGAGCTGTGGCTGCACGTGGACTGCCGCCGCGGCACCCACGTCTGGATCTCGGCCGCCCGCGGCGTGAAGAACCCGCTGGAGTTCCTCCTGTAGAACGGGGTCCCGTATCTGTAGTCGTACTCCGCCTCGGAGCCGCTGCAGCACGACGAGTACTCGCACTCGTGACGCCTCGGGGGCGCGCGTCGAATGGGAGTCTTCCTCTTAGGCTCCCTAGGAACACCGTTCAACTCGTACACTCGCATCCCATCCTCGTCAGGGGTTTGTAAACGCAATGCTTCTCTCGCAGATTCCGATTCAGTGAACTCAACTAACGCACACACACAATTAACCAAACTGGGGTTTTTGTTGAGGAACTGGCGCACGTCGGCCGGCACGGGGTTGCCAGGACGCAGCACCCTAACTAACGCGATCTCGCCGCACCCTGCGAACAATCGCGACACATTCTCTACCGAGGGACGCTCGATGGGCATCCGGACAGCCACCACAGTCCTGGACGGAGTCGTCTCATCGTACGCCGGGAGCGGGTCGATCCGGCGTAATTTGGTTCCTAATTCATTGATTTCTAATTTTGTAGACCGCTTCAGTGCCTCGGCGACCACCCTCCAGTCCTTCGTCAAGTGCTTCACACGTTTAAAACTGGATATAAGTTTCAGGGAGACGTACCCTTCCTTGTTTCTCCGAACGTGTTTCAGTAAGAAGGCATCCTTGGTAATGTTCGCATCTGAGAAGTAGAACTCGACTTGTGACACGATCCTGTGCGCTAACTCGTCGTCAGGCGGAGTGTAGGGAGGTTCCTGTGGCTCGGCGGCCACCTCGCAGCCGGAATCCTTTCCTCCACCAGAGCCGGTGTCCGAGGCACTATCGGAGAGGTCGGCATGGTCGTCGGTGGATGGGCGGCGGTCGGAGGCGATGCCCTCGTCAGGCTCGGGCAGTCCGTGGCTGGGAGGGGTGGCTCCCTCCATGTCGATGAGTGGCACACACTAGACACACTATTGCATTACAGGCGACGTTGCTCGCTCGGAGGCGCGGAGTGGACTGCGGGCGCGCGGCGCGCACCACACTCTTTTATAAGATCGGGGGGATGTGCCGGTAACGGGCGAAGCATTCGGAAACGATACGAGATGACATTGTCAGACCACGCGACGCTATATAGTGCACGTACGAGGGCTATAATGGCCAATATTATGGAAACAGGTTACACTCGGTGTATTAATGTTGGGCAGACACACGCTACGTATCTCTGCAGGGAGTGGTGCACGCGATGCGAGCCGGTGTTACGGCATAGCCACGCGCATTCTAATTCTGCAGATAATTGGGAACAATTAATGATGCGTTGGTGCGAGCTGTAAATATATTCGATAATTACAAATTGGCTGGTTCGTGGAAATCGCGAAATATCGAAGGTAGATGTGATCGGTAGTAGCGGCGCGGGCAAGGTCTCCTCGATACATGTTTTGTTTCATAAATTATAATGATAAGGTTAAGTATTGTTTTAGCTCTGTATTTACATATGTACGTACATACGTGGTTCCGGTGATTTATTGCATATGTTGCGTAGAATTATGTTCAAAGTTGATGGTTTTATTTAGCAGAATTGTGCCAAATTCAGGCAGAAAAAATTTATAGCATAAATTGGTATAATTATTCAAAGTCAAAGCATTTATTTATATCAAACCTTTATAAGGCACTTTTGAAACGACAAATTGAATTGTCCGTCAGTCTGTCTGTCAGTGAAGCTAGGTGCTAGGTGTATTATCTTCTTTGGTCCATTAACAGCGCTACAATTTAAAATTAAGCAATTGTAATGTAAAATGTGTCATCGACTTTATGTAGCATTTATTTAATATTTTATTTAAACTGAAACACGTAAATTAGGTTCTTATTAAATAAAATTAAGATCATTGTTTTCAACGTACCTTACAACAATTTTCTTATTAAAGGAAAAAAGTAATACTATAATGTTTACTGACCCAGTTTTATCTTTATAAATAGATACTACAGTATATTAATTTATGTGTTTATTAATGGCCGGGTTCAATAACTTATTTATCTGTAGATTCATTTACTAGAGAAACTGCAGCAGACTACAGAGAGACTGCACGGTTGGTGCGGTGGCTGGGCAACCGGCTGCCGCGCAACGTGTAGCGGGTTCGATTCCCGCATGGAGCAACTCTTTGTGTTATTAAAAAATTGTTGTTTTAAGCCTGGGTGTGATGTGTATGTGAAATTGTACGTTTGTAAACGCACCCAAGATACAGGAGAAATCCTACTGTGGGGCTATGTTTAAAAAAATATTGTCTAGTGTCTAGAAATGTACACTAGTTAAGCGTGGGAGACTCATGCTTTGGTACGAATGGGCCGGCTTGACCGGAGTGATACCACGGCCTCACAGAAAACCGACGTAAAACAACGTTTGCGTTGCGTTCGTTGTATAAGTGAAGTTACCGAGGCCAAATAAAATTATCCCCCTTCCCAATCCCCGATTCCCTTACTACCCCTAAATTCCTAATCCCCAAAAAGCCGGCAACGTACTTGTAACGCCTCTGGTGTTCCGGGCATCCATGGGCGGCAGCAATTGCTTAACATTAGGTGGTCTGTCAAATCATGCTGATGACATAAATAGTAACTGCATAGTATAGTTGAGTGATCGCGAGGGCGACTGCTGAGCACTTTCAAGTGGTCTTTGGTTCGATTCCTATATCGGGCAATGTTTAGAAATTTTCTCAGTATAACCACGAAATTTTAAATCACGCTCGGTGTATACTTTGTATAGCAATAAGCTAACCCCTTTTTCGCATTTACAATATGAATACAACATTAAGGTTACTTTAGAAGCAAAACCCCTTTTTTAAGGAGGCAAAATCATCCAATGACTTCTCCGAGGCGAGAGGGAGTGTCAGACTCTAACTGATTAAAAACCACCCCGTTCCTACTCCTGCTTTTAAGCCGGAGCCCCGGTAACCCCAGTAAAGCAAAACCCTTGACATTACATTACGTAGAAGTTGGTTCCACGTCACCTAAACCTGTACCGATAGAATTTCAGTATTTTCAGTGCTGTATAACAATATAACAAGATTAAAGGCGGTCAGTCCACATTGTGTCATTATTTAATCTAATTAAACAGAGGATTATGAGCCCACAGCTAAAGGCAATACTTGCTCAGATTACGCAACTTGCTCGTAAAATATTATGCTGTGTTTTAGGTAAGGGGTCATCGTCATCGTCAGCCGAAGAGAGAGAGAGAGAGAGAGAGCCCACTCCTTAGCAAAGCTGCTTCTTACACGGAGAAGGTACATCATCAGCCTATAAGTGGCCACTGCTGACCAAAGCCTCTTCTCACATGAAGATGGTTTGAACATTAATAACAACGCGCTTGCTCAATGCGGGTTGGCGATTTCAAACTTATAATTAGAAATTATAAGCCGAGGTTTCCTCACGATGTTTTCCTTCACCGTTTATCAGTGGTGTCTAAATAATCTTAGAAAATACATATAACTCGGAAAAGTCACATTGGTACTTGTTGATAAGTTTCGAACCCGCACCCTCATGCAAGCCGGAGCTGCGGACTACCTAGCGGGTTTACCGAGGCTCCAGCTCGACAAGCAGGAGTAGGAACGGGGTGGTTTTTAGTCAGTAAGAGTCTGACACTCTTTCTCGCCTCGCCAAGGCGGGAGAAGGCATTGGATGATCTTCCCCTCTTAAAAAAAACCATGCATGAGACGCGGGCGTTTTAAACCTCCGAGCCACTACGACACAAGGGATAAGTATTAGGTAACAATTAACATATTAACGGTTAATGCCATTGACCTGCAGCACATATAAGGGTGCCTTATTGTCCTAGTTTTTTGCCGTGATATAAAGGACTACATAGTTTAACAGAGACCGGGCAGCATCGCTCTCTGATAAACCTGATCATTTTACACTGAAATAGGGTAGATGACTAATGTTTATTTTAATGTCCGTCTTGTACATTATTTTAAAACATTAGACACGTATTTTTTTATTTTCTTACGGAAACAAATATTTTCGAAGATATACTTATTGTTTGAAATATCGCGTGACGTTAGTTTTAGGTATATTTTATACTTAGAAATTACATATTTAGCTCACACTCCTAAAGGAGATTGACCAAAACCCGGCGATGTTGCGTCTTGATAATTTAAAATTAAATTAATTAATTAATTAAAAAATGTGATATATTATTTCATGTCTTCGCGGGTGTCATAAGAAATGACTATGGAACTAGACTACAAATTTTCTCAGAAACCTGATGCATTTAAACTGTGATCTCCAAACCCGCCTGCCAAACGTAGAGATTAGCAAAACCGTCTTTTGTAAAGGAAGTTTATGCTCCAGCAATGGACCTTCACGGGCTGATGACAATGATGTACTGCTCACCCTGTTCCTTCCTTCACAAAATAACAGGTGTAGCATTATACATATAACTTTTGATCAATCCGGACACTAAACCCAAGACCACACAGTCAGTAAGACAAGTAACAGCCACTCACTCAGAGAGGAAGTGTTGAGTAACAAATAATAATTAGTTTTGATGGCTAATCAAACAATTTGAGATAATAATGGCGCCGAATAAGTACCTACTACCTACGTAAGTATGTATGTATGCAAAAATTCTATTATCTAACTATCTATCTATGTATTGGGTGAAAGAGAAAGTAACGTTCATTTGTTTTGTTTTATTACTTGATTGTATTTTATGAAATTACTATCAATAGTATTAATAGTGCGTTGTTTCTCGAAAGGTTTTTTTTTTGAGGGGGGAATATCATCCGACATCTTCTCCCGATTTGAGCGAGGCGAGAGGGAGTGTCAGACTCTTACTGACTAAAAACCACCCCGTTCCTTATCCTGCTTTTTGAGCCGGAGCCCCGGTAAACCCGCTAGGTAGTCCGCAGCTCCGGATCAGGGACCCTTGGAATAATTTTTATGGTATAAGCCGGTAAACGAGCAGACGGATCACCTGATGGTAAGCAATCGCCGCCACCCATGGACACTTGAAACACCACAGGTGTTACAAGTGCGTTGCCGGCCTTTAGGGGTTAGGAATTTAAGGATTGTTGGTGAATCGGGGATTGGGAAAATTGGGAAGGGTAATTGGACATCCGCTAACCTCACTCACACAACGCAAGCGTTGTTTCACAACAGTTTTCTGTGAGGCCGTGGTATCTCAATCTAAAGATTTTGGATTAAGTTAGCGTATTGATTGTTAGTGGGTAGATTTCGGAGCTAATAGTCGACTCTGACATAATTGTGTATCCAAATGAAATAGGTTACATAATATAAGGCTTCCTCGGACCACCACGAGCAGTATTGATTTATACGGACGAACTCAGTACTTATCGGCCTCAGATTTATAATAGGTTAAGCTACGCTAGTTCAGGTTGGTTTTTGGATGGGCGACCATTATCTTACTAATATAAATGCGAGTGATTGTGAGGTTGTGTGTTTATGTCTATGTTTGTTATTCAATTACGTCAAAATGGATGAAGGGATCGGGATGAAATTTGGAACAGGGGTAGATTATGGTCTGGAATAACACATAGGATAGATATTTTTTAAGCCCACAGGGCTGCGGGCAACTATACACTCACTGCTGACTCACTCATCAAAAACCTAGACCACTAGTTAGTTATAAATCATCTTATGACGGATTAAACGCAGAAATTAATCTAAAGACGGGTCTAACCACGTCTTGGGAAATCTGAAAGAGTTAGCTTACCTAGTTCTATCGGTAAAAGTGTGTGTCGGGTAAAAGTATTATTAAGTTTTTCAATTATTAAAATTCTTATACAATAACATCTAATTCAATGTTGAAGACGGCGCCCGACCCGGGAATCGAACCCGAGACCCCTTGCCCGGCAGTTGCACTTGCAACCATTGGAAGGATAAAGATATGATATTAAGCTATGTTATGTAATTAAAATTAATAACACTTCAAGGTTTGTTTACGATTTTTTGGTCTGATTGTAATCTGTGAAGGCACGAGTTGTTTTATTATGTTTCGAGTGTGCTACGAGTATTATTGAGAATTCTTTAGTGACAGTCTTATTATTGACCTTCGATTTATATTTCTGCTAATTCTTAATCAATGGGTGTTGTTTTGATAACTTTATAGGTGAATTGAGGAAATTTTCGACAAGGAAGGAAATATAGAACTGCTGGATACAGGTCGTTTCCAACTAGCTTATATGAAAGTCAGAATTATATTATTTGCGTTGTATTCCAATAGGAACTGAATAAAGTTTATGCAGATCTTTGAATTTTATTCCGGCTTAAATTACACCTGTTTTGGAAGGGGGAAAATCATTTAATGACTTAGGGCTTAGGGCGAGGCGAGAGAGAGTTTCAAACTCTTACTGACTAAAAACCACCCCGTTCCTACTACTGGTTTTCGAGCCGGAACCCCGGTAAGCCCGCTAGGTAGTCCGCAGCTCCGGCTTACATCATACCTAATTTTGAATTTTCCTTAATAACCACAAGCTCTTAAAGTCATCCAAAATCACGTGCAATAAGTCACATCGTCAATTATTACAAAACTAGTTTCTGCCAGCAGTTTCGCTTGTGGTACTAGGGAAAAACTAACTTTGTGTAGAAACGACTATAATATAGTTTAGTGTGGATTCAGTTTTTTTTTTCTTAAAAACCGTTGCCTCCTTTTGACTAGGATTTTCTCCTGTGTCGTGGGTGCGTTTACAAACATACAAGTTCACATACACACGACATCCAGATCCGAAACAACAATTTATGGATCACACAAAGAGTTGCTCCGTGCGGGAATCGAACCCGTGCCAACCGAATTTTGGATTGAGATCAGTTGCTTCTTACGCAAAGTAAGGTAAGTGAAAAATTTATTCTTCTCTCTCTTCAATTCACGACAAAATACAAGTTTATTAATTTATTTTATTAATAACTATATGCGGGAATTGAACCCACCACACGTTACACAGCAGCCAGATAACCAGCCACCGCGCCAACCGTGCAGTCACATCCCAATTTCTGTGTGAACTAAATCAAATCAAATCACTTTAATGCATCCATAGTGTACAATGTGGTCTACAATACGTAAACTAGTAGTAAAAATCCGTCCATTATTAGAATAATGTGGTGTGGTACGAAAATAATGCAAATCGTCTGTTGTTTAGTATGCTCGGGGCGCGGGCGCGGAGGTCATGTGCCAAGATCTTGGCCACGGCGGCGAGCCGCGACCTCCACTCTTTACCGCGTTATCATTATCATGGAGAGTGCTGGAACTATACGAAAGTTTATTTTGGTTCCGATTTTTTTATGAGGTCTGTTGATCCTATTGATTGAGTGTCCTTTTCCGTATGAGAAGCGATATTGAGTGAGCAATTTTCAGCAGTGTGGCAATTACATGCTTATGATGACAATTGATCGAGTATGCAACTACTGTTTAAGATCTTAATAAAAAGGTAATTTAAAAAACTAAAAATCCCGACTGCCTTTCTTTATGATATGAAAGAGCGCGTAAAACCGCGCGGAAGAAGCTAGTAACATAATTATAAGAAGTGAGATCGCCTGTCCAATTTTCAGCTATGTGATCGAGTATGCAACTTTTGTATAAGGTCTTAATATAAAATGCAGGGTATGACTGAAGAAGTGCGGGCCTGCGGACAGCGAGAAAGATCATGTCGATCTTATTTAACACATTTTATTTTTTAAACGTTGCCCCACACTAGGATGTTCTCCTGTGTCGTGGGTTCGTTTACAAACATACAATTTCACATACACATAACAACCAGACCCGAAACAACAATTTGTAGATCACACAAAGAGTTGTTCCGAGCGGGAATCAAACCCGCACCAACCGTATTTTAGACTGAAATCGAAATGTACGGTGATAAATAAATAAATTCTACTCTATCTTCACTTCACGACAAAATACATGTTTATTAATTTATTTTATTAATAACTATATGTCTAGTTTGTCCCCAAAGAAATTAATACTACAGTAGAATTTAGAATTTCAATGTTAACATTATAATCACGCATTAAACAAAGAAGGACCCTGGCAGAGAGCCAGGCTTCGAAGAAATTATCTAAATAAACACTAACAACTTCATATTAATGAGTCGTACCTACTTATAGTCCAAATATTATTAACTGAAGGATTTGATAATGTAAGCACATTATAAAGTTTTATTGTTTGTTTGCATTAAATAGAATTTCGAAAATTCTTTCGCCATTTGAAAGCCTACTTCTAAGGCACACTAAGGCACACCAATTTTAGTTTCCCACGAGAAGGCACACCCATTTCTTGACCATTTTTTGGCCTAAAAACCTTCAAGAGAACTGCGTAAACCTTTTTAAAGGGCCGGCAACGCATCTGTGACTTCTCTGGTATTGCGGGCGTCATGGGCGGTCCACACAAGAGGGTTAGCCATAATTTCCACGCTTGGCAAGCGGGTTGGAGATTGTAGTTTAAATGGTTCAGGTTTACAAGAACTGCCTACTACAATGTTCTCTGTCAAATGTACTGCTGACCCAAGCCTCTTCTCACACAGAGAAGATTTGAACATTAATCACCACGCTTGCTCAATGCGGGTTGGCGATTTCTAACTTATAATGAGAAATTATAAGCCCAGGTTTCCTCACGATGTTTTCCTTCACCGTTTGTAAGTGGTGTCTAAATAATCTTAGAAAGTACATATAACTCGGAAAAAGTCACATTGGTACTTGCTGATGGTAAGTTTGGAAACCGCACCATCATGCATGTTGGTAGAACACCCTTATGCATGAGAATCGGGCGTCTTAAGCCACCACGACATTAGTTCCTTACTCTCACGATACCCACGTCAAGACCAGCGATGGAGAGACAACACAAACGTTACATTATTTCCCTATAATACTATAATAATGTGTTATAATTAGTAATTACCTCACATGACAGATGATCACAGTTCATTGGCAGTCAAACCTTGAGGCGCTTCCTGCAAGCATGATTACTTTACCTACCTAGTACACAAAGCTATATTTAACCAGTTTATCATGACCTCACTTTGTATGATCTTTTCTCATGTTCAAAGGTCAGTTTATACTGGTAGCATTACATTAAGCCAGTGTACCATGGCCTCGCTTTGTGTGATCTTTTCTCGTGTTCAAAGGTCAGTTTATACTGGTTTGTTTAGCTTGACCTGTAGCTTGTGCTTACTACATTTTCTTACATTGACAACTGATGCGGAAACATTTATGTTTATTTATGTTGGGTATAATTGCCAACAGTGTAACGATGGTGGTGGTGATTTGTTTTTCTATGATTTTTTATGAAATATCTGGGTAAACCCGTAGTAGTACCCTTTTTGACGGGGAAAATAATCCAATGACTTCTCTTTCCTTGGGCGAGGCGAGAGGGAGTGTCAGACTCTTACTGACTAAAAACCACCTCGTTTCTACTGCTGCTTTTCGAGCCGGAGCCCTGGTAAACCCGCTAGGTAGTCCGCAGCTCCGGATCACGCATCAGCCCTATTAGGCCCCATCTGTGGTAGTAGTAATAGGTTTTCTTCTGCTTGCAATTTCATTAAATTAATTTCAATTATTAATTATGTTGAAATATCAAGCATAAAATTAATACTGCATGTAACTAAGTTTTGGTCTATTGCAACATTTTGTCTATTATATGTTCTTTTATTGTATCTACTGTCTGTTCTCTGTAAGCTTTACCGGTTAATATACGTATTGTTGTTGAACTTTATAATTATTTTTATCTAATTATTTTCCAACAATTATCAATTTAGCAATATGATTATTGGATTGGATCTCGCTACCGCTTTCTGATTCTGACTTTTAACCTTCAGCTTTCCATTAATTTAATATTAAAATTCATTTTCGATGCTTATAAGTAAGTATTTTGTTGTATATTCAGCCCGCTAAGCTAAGTTAGTACAATACGAGTACATTATGCAACGAAAAATGCTAAACCCACTATTAATAATTTCTTTTAACACAATATTTATGAGAGAAAAATTCGTTATTGAATGGTAAAATAAAAAATTGCCTAGAGTAAATATTCTACAATTACAAAAAGATTTGCCCCGGGTGAGGATCGAACTCACGACCTTAAGATTATGAGACTTACGCGCTGCCTACTGCGCTACCGAGGCTGGTGACGTGGCGACCGAAATAGGTCAGCTGTTGCGACTAGTTGCTATAAATATGTATACTGCTATGTAAAAAAATACTTTATTGCAATGACGTGAAGGTCAGTTATTGAATGAATGCTTTGTATTATATTGTTTTAGCCTGATTGAAAAACAATAAAATGTTCATTGACTTCTAGAACTATTGAACCTTGGTACTCTGTTTTAAACTACTCTGGTGTTGTGGGTATCCACTACCCATAAATGAACCGAACGTTAACCGATCAGAAGATTACTTATAGATTACTTATGAATCAATTTTTTATGGAATAAGCCGGTAAACGAGCATACGGATCACCTGATGGTAAACAATCTTCGCCGCTCATGGCCACCCAAAACATCAGAGGCGTTACAAATGCGTTGCCGGTCTTTTCGAAGTTAGGAATTTAAGGATTATTGGGGAATCAGGGAATAAGAAGGGGGTAATTAGGCATCCGGTAACCTCACTCACACAACGCAAGCGTTGTTTCACGTCAGTAAAATCGTAGACTAATAATAAAACTACAATGGAAAACAAGTATTTATAAATAGCTCGCTGCAAAGGACACGTTTAACATATTATTATGTATCTAATTATCTATGTGTGAAAGAGAAACACATATGTATCCATTGTTATTTATAAACCGTTCACTGCAACGCCTGATAAACCAGTGCTATTACTAAAACAAATCGGGGAAGGAGAAGATTAGAAAGGGGGGTTTTGGACCTTTTTTTTTGTTGACCCTGGGAAAAGAGGGATATGTGGGACTCTCCGGTAAAAGCCGGCATTACCCACTAAAAACCCCAGGAGCACACCTGCATCGCCATTGAGGGGGTCTGAGAGACTCTGGTAACTTCACTCACACAACAAAACAAATAAATATTAGGTTGTACATCATTTATCACAGTTTCACAAAACAACCACATAACACTACGATCACCAGCACATCACACTACCCCATAACTCTCAAACATTATCAACCCTAATTTTACCACTTAAAGTTGAATATCAATTAAACGCATATAAGAATTTCGTGTAGCTTGACGTGATGATGGTCTATCGATAAGAAGATATCAATCAAATCGGTTCCCTTGACATTAGGCGGCACAAGTTCGTGCGAGCCTACGACCCAGACATTTTTAAATACTTTATTTAATGTACAAGTTTAGCTATGTACTTGTAAATGTGCACAATATTAATGTATAGATATTCTTTGAAGATAGACGGAACTATCTA